>NW_027261977.1:421874-1107462 GCF_030445035.2 Dasypus novemcinctus | reverse complement strand
AGCCAAGCTTAAAACAGTTCTAGCCAGCATGTCCCAATCCCAGGGGATAAGTTGGTCAGCTTGAGCCAGCCCAGGCACTAGGCCAAAAGTGTAAGGACTATTAGTTCCAAATTGTGCACAGCCTTGTTTAAGTTCTTCAGAATTTTAAATGGCAGGGGTTCATGATGAAAATTATATCCCCCTTGAGGGCTGTTTGCATCTGGGTGAACTTGTTGAATGGTTACTGGGAAAGCTGTTAGTAATCACATTGCTTCAGGATCTCCCTGTTGAGATCCTTGCAGCAAACAACACATTAAGGAGTAGATGGAACTGGATTAGGTACATTGTTAGTGTAGGGCCTGGTGTCAATGGTATCAGTAAATATTCCCAGGGCTGTCGGCATTGTAATCGGGGGGACCGTAGGGGTTACATTACAGAAATTAGGGTAAATGCTGGCTTTAGAAATATTCAATTTAGACATCTGCTTAGGCAGAAAGGGGTGTTTCTTTCTCATTGGGGGGCTCATCCTCATCCTTGTCCTCTATTTCCTCCCTGTCCTCACTCAGATGGCCCATGTCAAGGGGCTCCCTGTAAAAGATGGTAATTTCCTCCTCCCCCACTTCAGACTGCAGCAGATCTAAGGCTGCTGCAATCAGTTGGCCTAAAGCCCACAGCAACAGTGGTATAGTCTCTCCTCTCTGGTATGCGCTATATAGTGCCTTCATTACCTGTTTCCAATGTTTAAAATTTAAAAGACTTTTTCCTTGTGGCTGAAACCAATAACAGTGTTTTTGTTCTACAGCAAGAAGTTCAAGGAAATCAGCAGTTTTCACTGAGACTCTGACAGTATCTAAGAGTCTTTAGAACCTGTGAATATTCTTCCAGACATCCTGTTGATTTCCCATACCCTGATGCTAGTGGACAGCAAAATTAAGATTCTTACCACTGTATTGTCAGACTCGAGTCACCTTTCGATGGATGCCTCAACCTTTCAAGAAAGTTTTCAGTTTCCGTGTTTCTGATACTGCCATCTCTGCTCCTGTCACTTCTTCAGGCCCCATGTTGGGCACCAGATGTCAGACTTGCAGACCCAAAGGGTTTTGGGAATGAAGGACAAAGAGAGATTGGGATCAGGGGATCTGAGAGCATTGGAGCCTCAAGCTCATTGGACAAGTTTATTAATCTCAGGGCCTTCTTTATATACCCCAAGCAATTGTGAGAACCAGCAACTATCCTAGCTAACCATTCTCATTACCTCAACCTGTGTAACAAATGGATCAAAATCTATGATTATCACTCAAAGTACAAAATTTCAGTGTTCTATTATATTGTTGAGAAAGCATACCCATAAATCTTGTTGCCCAGGTTGCTCTGTTCTACCTAGTCCTCATTCCACCTGAGTGTACACATATCCTTGCTAGATTTATGACCTGCACGTGTAGCTATGGAGACAGCATGACTCAGTGGTCAAGGAATAACTTGCTTCCATGGAAACAACATGCCTTTGTTTCCTACAGAACATAAACTATAAATTAAGTTTTGAACAAATAACGTATGTGACATCCATCTTAAAAATTAAAAAAAAAAATAGTATAATGGCTTTGAAGTTCTATTTAAGAATAGTTTTCAGAAAATTGTTTTAAAATAAAAGAGCTTATCATTCTTAAACTTTCATAAGCTAAGAACTGTGTTTCAAATCATGTTTGGCAATAAACTCTTGATACTTTACTATTTCTAAATTCAATTGTAAGTGGTCCAAATATAGTAATATAACCAACTTCTATGCCTCCACTCTGAAAAACTTTTTAAGCGTCCAGTCTGTACCTACCAATTAAGACAAAAATTCTAGGCACTTTTTGGACATTTAAACTAGATATCATCATTGTATTATTTGATGAAAAGCAGCTATATTGTTGGCTTAGGTGAGGAAAACTCCTTGAAAAAATATAACAATCAGGAGGTTCAATAAATTTCAATAATCAGTATTGTACAACGTCCTCTATAAAGAAAAATAGTTCGGGAACACCTCTTAAGATAGAGGTGTTCATAACAATCAGATTAAGATGATAGATGGGTAGAAGTGAAGATAGGTCTCAAAACCAGAACTTCCATCAAAACTTACTTTGGAAGAATCATGGCAGGACATGTGATTGAAATGCCACCAGTTTAGTTGGTGAACATTTTAAATAGATAAACTTTTTAAGGCAAGATTAAATATTTATAATTGTTATAACTTCTAAAATAGGCCCAATATCTTTTATCATTGATAAGTAACATTTAAAATAGCCTTTTCTCTACCTAAGATTGTCTATATGCTGCAGTTATTTCACTTTTGCCTAGACTGTTTAGTTCTTTCAAAGTAGAACTCTAATAAGAATAATCTTTATGATTTAGTATTTGCCTTCATAATCAAATTAATAATGGGTACAGTTGAGGGTAAATTATGAAGAAGTAAAGGTAATCTTTCACCATTTCAATCTTAAATAGTTCTCTCTTACAAAATAGAGAAAACAGCTCAATCATCCTATCATTTCTCTTCTTTATTTACTGCCCCCAGTGCCTCGTATGCTTAGTTCTGAGTACTGGCTAAGGCAATGAAACTTGCAGTTGGATAAATATTTCTGGGTATAGTAAATTACAGACAAATAATAGTGCATTAGTATAACCAAAACTTTAACTCAGATTCAATGAGAGAAGGATGGATAATGAGCTTCTTCAATCTTTTTTTTTAAAGATACATAGATCACACAAAATGTGACATTTAAAAATATAGGAGGTTCCTGTATATCCCACTCCCCACTCTCTACTCCCTGCCCCCACTCCTCCCACATCATCAACTTCTTTCATTGTAGTGGCACATTCATTGAATTTGATTAATACATTTTGGAATTTTGCTACACTGCATGGATTATTGTTTCCATTGTAGTTTACACTCTCTCCCAACACATTCAGTGAGTTATGGCATGACATATAATGTCCTGCATTGTGACTTGCCAGTGGGCCCCACTTTGGAATTTGTGTTCCTGAGTGTGATGGAGTTGGATTCAGATGTTACTTCTATACACATGCTTATTCTGTCACTCTTACTGAATCTGTCACTTTTACTGTGTTGGCTCTGGGGTTGGTATATATTCAGAAGACTTAAATCTCTGGACTGGCCATGTGCCAGCTGGGCCCTGAGCCTCAGCAGAGTTGCAAATCCTAGTCTCAGTTCATTGGACTTACCCAGGTAAGCTAATGGAGGTAAGGATGGTTGGCCACCACACCAGGGAACCAAGAGAGTCTATCTGCAAGCAGGAGAATCCCATCTATCAGCCATGTGGGATCTAAGCCCCCTCTCAATTTAGAGGTGGGGTGGACATTGCCATCCCAGGGTCCTCAGGATGGGGGAATAATATATGGATTAGAGTGGAATAAGTTTTATTCTACTAAAGAATTATTGTGAATGTAGCAATGGGAGAGTACCCATAGGAGTTGCTGAGGCCCGGGAGAGGGAAGAAGAGTTGTGATAGGGGGGCATTTTGGGGGCAATAATTGCTTTTTTTTCATGTTTTATTTCTGTAGTTTATTTTTTATAAAGTTAAATAACAGAAGGAATCCTTAATTTCTGATGCCATTTTTTACAGGCAACTTTGATCCAAAAGCCACAAATAATTTTTATGACAACACTGAACCTTGCCCAGTTGTACCACCTAAACCCTCTAAAAAGATGAGTAGTGATATGTCGCTGACATCATAGAAATAAAAAGTATTCTTTGGAATTTCTATTAAAGACATTCATGAATTTATTCAGTGCATGTACATATACACACAATCTCTCTACTGATTTTGACCTTAATTTAGAAATGATGAAATATCTCCAAATTACAATTTTAAAAGGCATCAAAATTACAGAATTCATAAATATGTAATTTCAAGAATGTACAAAAACAGTACAGTATGTGCAGTAGGTATAACATTCATTGACAGGCCATACAAACAAAAAACTTTGTATAGTCAAAGGTTAGCATAAAGAATAAGTGTCACAGAACCATTGTTTTGAACAACTAGTTTTGGTAGCTGTTACATAGGAATGATTTCCAATTAAAGGGTATTCAACCTGCTTTATTTTTGTGTCACCAGTGTTTAATAGACATTTTAGTATCTCAACTGGTGAATTTCATTTAACTTTTATTTTATGATGAATAATTGAATTTATATTTACTTTTGTCCCATGTGTATAATTTTTGTTATTGGACCATGTGTTTATAAGTATCACTGTCAGAACTGATCTGGAATATGCATTTTGTGTGTTAATCCCTTTTGTTTTAACCAGCACAATATAGGCTACTTGAAACTTTATGTAATAGAAGAATTATGTAGAAAAACCATATGAAAGTTAACTTTCTAAAATTTCATCAGACTTCATTTTTAAACAAGCACCATGTAAAATTTAATTACCTGTTCTAAATTACTTAATGTATTTCAAGCTCAGTACAGACTCTTTCAAAGTATTTTGTTTATAAGTAGTAGTGCAAATTTTTTTCAATTGTTTAGTGCTACCATGGATGCTTTATCTAGTCTGCATTTAAAGTAGCTGATTTCCAAAAATGGTACAAAGCGGTATCTGAATGACTGTCAAGTAGTAGCTGTGTCACTGTGACATATATACATTTCCAGGCTAAAAGTAACTGAGTTGTTTATTACTGATTATTTTGAAGTTTTTGTTAAATGATATATACATCTATGAAGTTCATTTACTTGAGCACCTGGAAAGGAAGCATTAGGTTGATTTTCAGCTAACAGGTTTAAAGGTAGTCATATCACCACATTTAAGGAATGCATTAAAACTTATAGCCTAGGAATAGACGACCAAGTTGATACAGGCATACCTCATTTTATTGTAATTCACTTTATTGTGCTCTCTAGTAGCATGTGTGCTCACTCATGTCTCTGTCATATTTTGGTAATTCTCACAATATTTAAAACTTCATTCTTACTCTCATCTATTATGGTGATCTGAGATCGCGATGTTTAATGTTACTATTATAATTGTTTTGTGGCACCACAAGCCACACCCATAGAAGACAGCAAACTTAATTGATAAACATTGTGTATGTTCTGCCTGCTCTACTGACTGACCACTCCCTGTATCTCTCTCTTGGGCCTTCTTATTCCCTGAGACACAGCAATATTGATTTAGGCAAATCAATAACCCCACAATGGCCCCTAAGTGTTCGAATGACAGGAAGGGTCTCAAAACCTAGAAATGATTAAGCTTAGTGAGGAAGGCATGAAGAAAGCTGAGATAGGCTGAAAGCTAGGCAAATTGCCTCAAACAGCCAAGTTAGGAAGTCAAAGGAGAAGTTCTTGAAGAAAATGAAAAGTGTTGCTCCATTGGGCACCCAAACAATAAGAAAGCAGAACAGCCTTATTGCTGAAATGCTGAAAGTTTCAGTGATCTGGATAGAAGATCAAACCAGCCCCAACATCCCCTTAATCCAGAGCAAAGCCCTAATGCTCTTCAATTCTCTAAAGGCCGAGAGAGGTGAGGAAGCTGCATGAGAAAATTTGAAGCTAGCAGAGGTTGGTACATGAGGTTTAAGGAAGGAAGTCATCTCCATAACATAAAAGTGCAAGGTAGAGCAGCACGTGCTGATGTAGAAGCTGCAGCATGTTATCCAGAAGATCTAGCTAAAAATGATGAAGGCGACTATACTAAATAACAGATTTTCAGTGTAGACAAAGCAGCTTTGTATTGGAAGATGATGCCGTTCAGGACTTTTCTAGCTAGAGAGAAGTCAAAGTCAGGCTTCAAAGCTTCAAAGGACTGGCTGACTTTCTTGTAGGGGCTAATGCAGATAGTCACTTAAGTTGAAGTCAGTGCACATTAACCTTTCCACAAATCCTAGGGCCCTTAAGATTTTTGCTAAGTCTACTCTGCTAGTGCTCTAAAAATGGAACAACAAAACCTGGATGACATCATATGGTTTCCTGAATATTGTAGGCCCATTCTTGTGACCTACTTGGTTCAGAAAGAAAGATTCCTTTCTAAATATTAGTGTTCATCTTGTCAGATAACGCACTCAGTCCCCTGCGGTCACCCCTCGGGCTGAAGTGTGGTTTGCTGGCCTGGCGGGGGAGTGGCCACAGCAGGCCAAGCCACTGCCCCCATAATAGGGTGGCTGGTCGGACTCACCGCCACCCCTGAAGGGAGCTCGGCATGGGCGCAGAGTGCCCTCGGGTCTCCCCTTCTCGGCAGCCATGCTTCCGCGGCCGCTCCTCCTCCCGGATGGCGCCACACGATGCCTGTGGGGCGGCACCCTTCTTCTTCTTTCTCCCTGCGCAGGCACACGGCGGAAAATTCCAGTCTGCCCTTTTCCCCTCCCCCGACAGCAGCAACAGCCAGGCATGGGCGGAAAAATCCAGTTTGCCCTTTTCCCTCCCCTCGGACAGCAGCAACAGCCAGGCGTGGGCGGGAAACTCAAGTCTGCCCTCTACCCCAGCAACAGCAGCCACCAATCCCTAAACCCTGCCCCTTCCCCCAGCAACAGCGACAGCCAATCCCTAATCACCACCCCTCCCCCATCCAGTACCACCCACTGACCTTTCTCTGGCAACCAATCAGAACAGGGCGTGGCTTTGACCAATCAGCCTTCCCCAGCCCCTATAAAACTGTTGCCTCTCCCTCAATAAAGTGGACTTGTGTGTTTACCTTGTCTCTGCGGTGGTTCTTCTGCCATGTGCCCTCCAGTCCTGAGAGCCCCTGACAAGGGCCTGGCCTCCCTTGTCCCCAGTTCATTGCCTGCTTCTCCGGGCGACCCCTTCATCGCCGGCTTTGCCGGGCAACCCCGTCAGCCGAACCGCGCAACCCCTGTGAGACCGACCCCTCGTCTGCTGCCGGACCGACCCCTCGTCCCAAGCGGGACCGACCCCTTGTCCAAAGCTGGACCGACCCCTCGTCCACAGCCAGACCCCACCTCTACCCACCGAGCAAGCCGTCGCAGTCCCCCAAGAGCTCTGATAGAGATGTACAATGAGATGAATGTTGTTTGCATGCCTGGTAATGCCCACTGATCAAGGAGTCATTTAGATATTCAAATCTTACACTTTAAGAAATACATTTTGTAAAGTTAAAGCTGCCATAGTGATTACTCTGGTGGATCTGGCAAAGTAAATTGAAAACCTCTCTGGAAAGGATTTCCCATTCTAGATGCCACTAAGAACATTCATGATTCATGGGAGGAGGTAAAAATATCAACATTGACAGGAGTTAATGGATGGCTGTAAGAGGTTCAAGACTTCAGTGGAGCAAGTAATGGCAGATGTGGTAGAAATTGCAAGAGAACTAGAATTGGAAGCAAAGCCTGAAGATGTGACAGAGTTGCTGCAATTTCATGATAAAATTTTAACAGATAAGGAGCTTTTATGGTTTAACAAAAAATAGTGATTACTTGAGATGGAATCTTCAAGTGAAGAAGCTGTGAATATTGTTGAATATTGCATAAAATTAGTTGATAAAGCAGCAGCTAGGTGGGAGGATTGACTCTAATTTTGAAAGAAGTTCTGTTGTGGGTAAAATGCTGTCAACAAAAAGCTTCATATGCTGCAGAGAATACTGCATAAAGATGAATCAGTCAATGCTCATTTACCATTCTGAACATCATAGGGCAATGGAGAATCATGCTAAATCTACATGGTCAGTGCTCTATAAATGGAATAACTAAGTCTAGATGACTGCATATCTGTCACTGCTGTCTAATTTTTAAGAAATGGCCACAGCTATGCCATCCTTTCACAACCTTCACCCTGATCAGTCAGTGACCATTGACATAGAGGGAAGACTCTTCCCACAACAAGAGGATTATGAATCACTGAAGGCTTAGGGGATGGTTAGCATTTTTAGCAATAAAGAAAGTTTTAATTAAAGTATATATGTTGTTTTTAGACAATACTATTGCACCCTTAACAGACTACAGTATATTGTAAGCATAACTGTTACATGAACAGGGAAAGGAAAGGATTCATGTGTTTTGCTTTATTGCAGTATTCATTTTACGGTGGTAGGCTGGACCTGAACCCGCAATGTCTTGAGGTATGCCTATAATTAATATTTGAAGAAGAAAAGAATGCTTAAATATCTTTAATGAATGCTAAATTTCATAATTTCCTTATATTATTATTCAATAATTAGTCAAATTATTGAACAAATTTGTAGATAACTACTTAATTACCTGATTACTATTCCTTTTTTTTTTTTTTTTTTTGCCCACAGTAGTTCAATTTTTTTTCAGCATCCTCACGTGTTACTCTCTAACACTTGGAACTTATGAATATAATTGTAATTGGATTTTTTCTAGGTTCTTGACTATGCTGCATAAATGAATTTTAAGAGCACACTAGGTGAGTTAGGTCAGTGATTTATTAAGTTAGGGAGGGAAGAGAAATGGGAGAATATAATAGCTCATGGGTCCCACTTACAGAGGAAGGGGCTGAAAATTGATAAAGTGTGCTGATTTACAGACTACATTTCCCCATTGTAGATTACGAATGGCCAAGTTTTATTTGCATGCCCATTATGGCAACAGAAAAATGGGAAAGGCAGGGCACAGAGGGCAGGAACAGGCACACGGATAGCACCAGGACTGGCCCTGGGACAGGGTAAAGGCAAGAGAGAGCAAGACACATAGATCTCACAAAATGTTAAATTTAAAAATATGAGAGGTCCCCATATACCCCACTCTTCACCCCCCATTCCACCCACATCAACAACTTCTTTCATTAGTTTGGCCCATTCATTGCCTTTAATGAATATATTTTGGAGCACTGCAACACAGCATGGATTATAGTTTGCATCATAGTTTTCCCTCTCCCCCAGTACATTCAGTGGGTTATGGCAGGATATAAAATGCCCTGTATCCATCCCTGCAATATCAATCATGACAACTCCAAGTCTCAAAAATGCCACCATATCACATCTCCTTTTCTTTTCCTTCTCCCTGCCTTAAGCAACTTCCATGACCACTGTTTCCACATCAATAATATAATTTCTCCATTGCTAGAGTCACAATAATTCTATAGTAGAACACCAGTAAATCCAGTCTAATCCATATTTTATCCCTCTATTCTGAGGAGCCTAGAATGGTGATGTACACTCCACCACTCAATTGAGAGGGAGCTTCAGTTCTACATGGATGGTGGATGGTACTCTCATGCCTAGAGCTGTAGACTCTCTTGGTTCCTTGATGTGGTGGTTGTCCATCCTCACCTTATTAGCTGACCTGGGTAAGTCCAACAAACTGGAGAGTAGGTGCTGCAACTCTGCTGAGGCTCAGGGCTCAGCTGGCACATAAGCAATCTGGAAATTCAAATCTCCTGGACATACACCAACTCCTGCACCCACCCCAGGTTCAGTAAAAGGGACAGAAGAGGTATGGGTAGAGAAGTTGTACCTGAGTCCAACTTCATCACACTAAGGAGTACAAATTCCAAAGTCGGGCCCACTGACAAGGCATGGAACTCCAGCGTCATTTGCCATGACTGTAGGACCTAGGTTCTCTTTAACCCTTCAGGAACACCACTACCTGAGGTTGTATCTACTTTGGCTGTCTCTGAGATCCTGCTGAGATGTGCAAAAGCACAACCCCTCTGATGATCTCCTGACTCATTTTGAAGTTTCTTAGTCATATAAACTCATTTGTCCTTACAATTTCTCCTTTTTATTTAAGGTCTTTGTCTAACGGCATCACCAGCCAGTTCTTGATAATAATCCCTTGACACCAGGAAAGCTCATCCTTGGGAGTCATGTCCTATACTGGGGGAAGGTAATGTATTTAGTTGCTGAGTTTGGCTTAGAGAGCAGCCACATTTGAACAACATGGAGACTCTCAGGAGGTAACTCTTAGGCACCCTGCAGCTCTAGACCAAGTTGAAATTTTAAGCACAACAGGCTCATAAGCATAGTCTTCAATATCAAGGGTCTTATCATTGGACCACCCCTCTTCACTGGTCATAGCCTTTGCACTTGGGGAATTGTTGGTGTTCCACTGGGGAATGCAGCAGAACTCCAAAGGATGGGAACACATCACTCCCTTAGTTGTCATGTGAATCTCTACCACCATGCCTACTTTTTAAACCATTGGTTTTCCCACTCCTTTACTATTGTCATAGGAAGAGTCTCATCTGTTTGCGGTTTTGATTAATTAGCCCACCCACCAATCCACTAGGAGGACCCAATGATAAAGTCCTTGAGACTATCTAGGGCTTCTCCTGGCTTCCAGAGGAAATCTCATTCCAAATGGAAGAATCTCTTGAGGGTGTTCAACAGCCATGTTGGGGGGGGGGTAATGAATGACACATTGAATGACACATAGACTTCTTGGTATGCTCAGATCATCTATTGATTTCCTATCTAGCCTGTTTCAATCAACACCCCCCCCCCCAAGAGTTTGCACCTTCATTTTTAAAGGGGTACTGAAAGATGATGGTCTTTCGTCTGTAATTACTTCCTACTGGTTAGGAGCCATAGGCCCTACCTGACAAGGTGTCATACCTTCCTGCTATTCTATCTTGGTTGGAGTAAGATGGGTCTGGCATCCTGGGTGAAGCTGGATGAAGTTCCCATATGGCTAACAAGAAGATGTTGATTTTGGAAGAAATCAACATGATTAGAATTTTGAGAATGTGTGGTCCCACTAAGAGGGTACTGGAGCACAAAAGCTAAAAAGGTCAGGTCCCTGTAAAGGCTGAATTTTCCCAAAGTTTGTGGGAAATTGTATTTTTAAGGTATTTATTTTACACTATTAGTTAACTCTAGGGAGAGATTTCAGTATGCAACTGTACTTGGTATAAATTACCAATCCCAGTTCCTGTGGTAGAGATGAATGAGAAGAGACATTGTCTTTTTTAGTTTTAATATAGGAGATAAAAACAGAATACTTTCTTTTAAAAGGATGTCTTATTTGCCCTCCCCCTAGCAATAGGCATTTGGGCTAGAGTTAGAGGTTATTTTGATCATCTTCGATATCTTTGATATCTTTTGTAGTTTTCCGTGTACAAGTTTTTTACATCCTTGGGAATTCCTAGACATGATTCTTTTAGTTGTAATTATAAATGAATTTTTTTCCTGATATCCTCTTCAGATTTTCATTGTTTGTGTATATAAATATCACTGCCACTTGCTGAATTCATTTATTCGATCTAGAAACATTGTTAAGTAATTTTTTGAGGATTTTCTGTATATAGGATCATATCATAGGCAAATGGGAAGGTTTTACTTCTTCCTTGCCAGTCTGGGTATCTTTATTTCTTTTCCTTGCCTAATTGCATTGTCAAGAACTTCCAGTACAATATTAAATACCAAGGTGACAGTGGACATCTTTGTCTTATTCCTGACAGCTTTCAGTCGAACATCATTAAACAGGATGTTAGCAGCAAGGCTTTTCATTTATGCCCTTTTTCATGTTGAGGATTTTTTCTTCTACTCCTAGGGTACTAAGTATTTTTATCGAGGAATGGTGTTGATTTTAGTGCCTCTTCTGCATCAATTGAGATAATCAAGTGGTGTTTCTCTTTGTGTGTTTTATTACATTAACTGATTTTCCTATGTTGAACCAACCTTATAGACCAGTGATAAATCTGTTGATCATGGTATATAATTCTTTAGTATGCTGTTGAATTTAATTTTCTAGTATCTTCTTGAGGATTTTTCATCTACATTCATAATAGATAGTGGTCTGTAATTTTATTTTCTTATGGCATTTTTATCTGACTTTGGTGTGAGGGTAAAGTTATTCTCATAGAATGAGTTAGGGATTGTTCCCTCCTCTACAAATATTTGGAAAACTCTGGGTAGAATTGGAATTAAATCTTGAAATGTTTGGAATTTATGGAACTCTAGTGTAAAGCCACCTGGATCTGGGTTGTTCCTTCTGGGAATTTTTGATGACTGATTGAATCCCTTTAATTCATTTGCTGAATTGTTCTATTTATTCTTAAGTCAGAGTTGGTAATTTTCATGTTCCCAAGAATTTGTCCATTTGATCTAGGTTATCTAATTTATTGGTGTACTGTAGTTTTTAATATCATCTTATAGTTCTTTTTATTTAAGCATGGCCATTGGCAAAGTTCCTCTTTTCATCTCTGACTTTAGTGATTTCTATCCTTTTCTCTATCAATAGTTGGTCAATTCTATTGTACATTTTAAAGAGCCTACTTTTGATTCTTCCATTTTTGTTTTCTATTTCATTTATCTACATCCTAATTTTAACTTCCTACCTTCTTATACTCACTCTGGGTTTAGTTTACTCTTCTTTTTCTAATTGTTACAGTTTTGAGATTAGATCCCTGAACTGAACTCTTTCTTCTTTTCTAATCTAAGCATTGAGAGCTCTGAATTTCCCTCTTAGAACTACCTTGTCTCCCATAAATATTGGTCCATGTATTGGGTTTTTATTCACGTTTGAATCTCAAGATATTTTTTTATCCACTTATGACATTTTCTATAACCCATTGATTGTTATGAGTATGTTGTTTGCTTTCCATATATTTCTTATTTTTTCATTTTCCCCTTTGTTACTGATTTCTTCAGTTCAGAGCCTATGCTTTGTATGAGTTCAATCCTTCTGAATTTACTGAGACTTGTTTTGTGTCCTAACATATGGTCTATACAGGAGAATAATTCATGTGCACAAGACAGGAATGTGTATTCTGTTTTTTTTAATTTGTTTTGAATGATGTAATTCTGTATATGTCTGTTGGATCTAGTTTAGCTTAGAATATCTTTCAAATCTGTATCTCCTTATTGATCTTCTGACGAGGTGTTCTATTCCTTATCATGAGTGGTGTGTTAAAGTCTCCTATAATTAATGTAGTTTTTGTTTAACATGTGAGATGGAGTCCTCTTTCTTTGTTTTGGATATAGATAGCCAATTCTCCCAGCACCATTTGTTCTGGCCCAGCTGGATGGGCTTGAAAGCTTTGTCAAAAGTCATTTGGCCATAGATGTAAGGGTCTTTTTACTGAGTTCTCAGTTTGTTTCCATTGCTCAATATCCATATGCCAATTTCATGCTGTTTTTACCATGCTGTTTTTAGTTATGTAATATGCTTTAGAGTCAGGAAGTGAGAGTCCTCCAATTTCATTCTTCGTTTTTTAAGACATTTTGGCTATTCAGGGTGCCTTACCCTTCCAGATAGTTTTGATAATTGTTTATACAACACTGCAAAAAAGACCTTTGGGATTTTTATTTGGTTTGCCTTGAATCATAAATCAGGGTAGAATTGACATCTTAATGATATTTAGCTTTCCTAAACACAGAATGTTCTATTTAAGTCTTCTTTGTTTTATAGCTTTCTGAATACTGGTGTTTTAAGTGCTTGGTTAAGTTTATTCCTAAATATTTGATAATTTTAGTTGCTAGTGCAAGTCAAAAATTTTTTTCTAATTTCCTCAGATTATTCAGTACTGTATAGAAACGTTACTGATTTGCATTTTAATCTGTAACCCACCATTTTGCAGAACTTGTCTATTAGTTCCAATGACTAGCATGTTGTGGTTTTTTTTAGGACTTTCCATATATAGGACCATATCATCAGCAAAAGTTTTACTTCGTCCTTTCCTATTTGAAGGCCTTTTATTACCTTATCTTGCCTAATTGCCTTATCTTGCCTTATCTTGCTTTATCTTGCACTAACTAGAACTGCTAGCATAATATAAAGTAATGATATCAGTGGCTTGTCTTGTTCCACATCCCAATGGGAAAGCTTTCAGTTTTTCAGTGTTGAATATAATACTTGCTGGTGATTTTTCATATCTGTACTTTACCATATTTGAAAAGCTGACTTCTGTTCCAAAATTTGGAAGTTTTTCATCAAGAAAGGATGCTGTGGGTGTCATCAAGGCAGTGGAAAAGGAGGCTGCTGGAACTGTCACGTTCACCTAATCTACCAGAAAGCTCAGAAGGCTAAGTGAATATTATCCACAACACCTGCCACCCCAGTCTTAATCAATGGTGGAAGAATGATCTCAGAATTGTTTGTCTCAATTGACCATTTAAATTTAATAGTAAAAGACTGGTTAAAGATAATGAATCATAAAAACTTCCGAAGGAATGTTTTGTGGACCATTTGTTTTGGCGTGGCAGTTTTAAGTTATTAGATTTTGAAATCAGTACTTTTTAAATGGAAACAACCTAACAAAAATCTGTCACAGATTTTGAGACCCATTAAAAGAAAGTTTAGTCAGAAAGAAAAAGGAATGAAACTGCATTTTGTCAAATACCTTTTCTGCATCAATTGAGAGGATAATATGGTTTTTCTTCAATATATTAATGTGATTTATTACACTAATTGATTTTCTTGTGTTGAATCACCCTTGCATATCTGGGTTAAAAAAAGTACATTTGATTGAGGTGTATAATTCTTTTAATATAGTTTTGGATACAGTTTGTAAGTATTTTTTAAAGATTTGTTTTATTTTGTCGAGGGGTGCCTATGCAAAGTACCAGAAATGGGATGGCTTTTATAAAAAGGATTTACTTGAGGTAAAAGCTTACAGCTCCAAGGCCATGGAAAGTCTAAGTCAAGGCCCAATAAGAGGTACTTTCTCACCAAATTGAGCTGTTGATCCCAGCATGTTGCCACATGTGAAGCAAGATGGCCATCAATCTCTGCTGAGATTTCAGTCTTTGGCTAAATGCTTACCTTCTCCTCTTGAGCCACTTCATGGTCCCATCCTCTTGGGACTTTATGCTTAAGTGATCTATAGTCCTCTCTCACACATGGCAGGGTCAAACATGGTGGCTTTCTTTTCCTGTGTCTCTCACTGTTTCCATTTATATCAGACCCAGCAAGGAGGTGGAGATTCAACCAGAGTCACACCTCACTGACTACTCCAATCAAAATAATCAAATCAAAAGGCCCTCAACCAAATTTAATGCAATCAAATGGTATCACACCCTAAAGGAAAAGATGAGTATACAAACCCAATCTTCTTCTTGGGGTTCATAAAATAATCTGAAACTGCCATAGGATTTATGCATCTATATTCAGTACAGAAATTGGTCTCTAATTTTCTTTTTTTTAATAAATGGCTTTGGTATTAGCGTGATGTTGACTTCATAGAATGAGTTTGGTAGTGTTCTTTCCAGTCAGTTTTTTGGAAGAGGTTGAGGAAGATTTTATTAGATCATCCTTGAATAATTAGTAGAATTCACCTGTGAAGCATTTGGTCCTGGGCTTTTCAATTTTGGGAGGTTTTGGTTGGCTGTTTCAATCTCTTTATTCATGATTGTTTTTGTTGAGGTCTTATCTATTTTGTTGATCTTCTTGAAGAAACCGACTTTTGGTTTTGATAGTGTTGTGGGATTTTCCCCCTCAATTTCATTTAGAGCAGAGATAATGCTCTAAATCTTTATTATTTCCTTTCTTCTGCTTGTTTTCAGATTAATTTGCTGTTCTTTTTCTAGTTTGTCCAGGCGTCAGTTAGAAGTCTTCAATTTTAGCTTTCTTTTTTAATGAAGCATTGAAGGCTATAAATATCCCTCTCTGCATTGCTCTTAGATTTTGATACATTATCAAATATAATGTATAAAATAATATTCATTATTCATCTCAAGATCTTTTCTAAGTGTTCTTGCAATTTATTCGACTCACTGATTATTTAAGTGTGTTGTTTAATCTCCAAATATTTGTGAATTTCTCCTTTTCATTTCCAGTGTCATTCCATTATGATCAGAGAAAGTACTTCATATAATGTCATTCCTTTCATAATTTTTGAGGCTATCCTGGAGAAAGTTCCATGAGCACTTGAAAAGTACGTTTATTCTGCTGTTTTTGGTATATTGGCTATTCTACAATATGATAGGAAGTAAAAAGGAATCTATTAAAGATTCAGTAATTATAATCACTTGTTAACTTTTACCTTGTGATTACACTATCAGCAAGGTCGGCCTAAGGCTAATTCAGTTGTAGGGTTTTCCCTGTCTTTCTGTGGTTGTGTCTTGTTTTGGTCTCTTGCTTGTTTGTTGTTTGGAGCTCCCCTGTTTACAGGAATTATTGTCCCCCTCCCACTTCCCAAGAGATAGACCTCCCTCTACCAGGTGTTGGAAACTTGCAAAGCTAACGCCCCAGATTTTCTGCCTCATAGTTTCCTACATTCCAGTTTTTGTGGCTGTTTGATATTATTTATGAGTTCCTAAAAGAGCTATTGATTATGTTTCTAAACTGGCCTGTTTCTTGGGGCATAACCTTTAACTGATTTAAATTCAGAGGGTTTATGTTTACTTGACGAAATCAAGATTAGGGCTTTGATTTGATCACATCTTTAGATTATTCAGGGTTGAGTCCCTGTTCTCTTGGTGGGCTATATAACACTCAATCAAGAGCACAGAAGAAGATACAAAGAGGAATAGAGAGAGCTCCATAGTCATGGAAGAGGGGAGAACTTGTCAGCTTTGATCCTGTGGCCCTCAGAAGAGAGATATGCCATTCACCTGATAGTTTACTGCTGACCTTGTGAAGAGAATACAGCAGCCAAGCCCAGAAAGATATGAGCCCCAGAGAGAGAGACAAGCCTTATGCAGCCTACACCTGAGACCAAAAGAAGCTTGACCCATGGAGCCTGAAGAGAAAGAGGAAGTCTGAACCCACACAGATATCAGCAGCCATCTTGCATCAACCTATGGCAACAGAGTTTGGTGAGGAAGTAACTTGAGGGGGACTCTTGAGGGCCTCAGAATTGTAAGTTCCCACCCCAAGTATTTAACTTTGTTAGAAGCCAACAGATTTCTGGTACTTTGCATCAGCACCCCTTTGGTGGCCAAATACAGTCCTTCCAGGGAAAACAGGGTCAAGGACTCACAAAGAAGCACAGACCAGCTCCAAAGGGAAAGCTTCAGGAGATGCTCTGTTGGCCTGCCCAGCAAAAGCAGATCTTCAGTTAACTGTCTCTTACCACCCTGAGCCTAGCATCTTAAGCCTCCTCTGATTCATCTTTTGTTCTGGACTGTTGAAACAGCTCATCTTCAGAACAGAGCCCCCATGATCTGAAATTGCTAATCGAAAGCCCTGATCAGCATCTCATCTGCCATGCCCACCCCTAATCTTAGCGAAGAGGATTTTTATTCCCTTCCTGTCACTAGCAAGCTAACCAGGGGCTGGACCCCATAGTGGCTAGTTGGACTTTTTCTTGTTAAGGTGTAAGTCTCCTTTAAATGTGCTAGATCAAAGTCCCTTATTAGAGATATGATTTACAAATTATTTTTTCCCATTTTGTAGTTTGTCATTCTACTTTCTTGTGACTTCCTTTTTATGCCCTTAGCTATAGGCTGAAATTTTCTGTTATTTTGTAAGTTTACCAGCCTTTGTCATTTAGGGGAACTTATTGTACCTATTATAAGGTCCAGGGACTAAAACTGGATTCTTTATAACTCTTGGAGAATGTTTCACACCAGCCATACTACTATGACGTATCATGAACCAGAATTCAGCCTCTTTTTTTCAAGTACGAGATATGTTTAACCCCAAATTGTAACCAATATGGCTTCCCTGGTTTCAGTTTTATGGTCTATGTAGGTAGCTTTCCTTCTATCTTATCTCTTGGTCAAGAGTGATGATTTCCAATAATGTTTTACAAATGGCTTTTCATACTATCCTGATGTTGTCACAGATTCTAGAATGAATTTGATTTGGATTTTGTTAGCTGTCAATAGGGAGTGTATTGAATAGTAGAATTTATTAATTAACTCTTGAGTGAGGGAAACTTTTGAAGCACAAGTCTAGAGAGCATGAAGACATTAAATAGATACAAGATCATTTTTTAGTTTTGAGGATTTCACAATTTGATAAAATCCAGGGAACCAAGGTAAGATTGACAGCATTTTATGTTATCAGGTACAGAATTAAAACTGTTATCTGAGGCCATATTCCTGCCAAAAATGTAGATAAGACTCTCAGCATAAAAATAGTTTTTTATGTGGAATAAGTTTAGCTGTCTGAAAAATTGTCTATAGAATATTTATGTTTCACTTTTTATCATACCGGTGAAAAACTTTTTTATGACCTGTCACTGTCATTTATGAACCATTAGTATAAAAAACATGCTATATTGTTGTACTTAAAATCTCAGAGGAGTAGGCACACAAAATCTGATGTTTAATGCAGCATGGATAGTAAATTAGGAGGAGTAAAATGTGGGTTGAAATGATCAGGGAAGACTTATGTGAAGGAAACAGTAAATTTAACATACTCCAAAACTTTCTCATTTTTCTCCTTTTTTGATAATATTGCATAACTATTTACTATCTATGGATAATAAATCAGGAAGGTAACCTATATTTCTACTGAGATATTAAAATAAGAAAAATAAATTGTTTAGAAAAAAGTAGAAACAAATATGCATAAGTTTTTTGTTTATATGCATTTTCAGTAAATGTGTGTGCTAATTGGTTTACAAACTGCTAGGTAATCACCTAATTGATCTTTTAGATATTATATATTTAAATTTCAGTGTGGCTTATAATTGGAGAAAAATTAATCTGTTTTCTCTTTTCAGTCCTGACTTCCCTTAGAACATTCCACCAACTTAATTCAGAATCCTCAGACACATGTTCTGGATGAAAACAGTGAAGGGGCTCTGTGGAACTGAAATAGTTGCCCCTTTCTAAATCACCCAGCACTAACTCATTGGGAGCAGTGTGCGATGCCCCAGTACACCTGAATTCAGAAGAGTCTGCCCCAGTTGATGAGTCAGATGTTTCTGTTTTCTTTTTTCCTTTTTCCTTTTTTTTTCTTTTTTACTTCCTTTCCTTACCATGAACATGAACAAAGTCATTCCTGTCTGTTTCACACTGCCTGGTGTGGTTTTTTTCCTTTGAGATATAAAAATTTCTGCATAATATGCCTAAAAATGTTCAAAAAACATTTCTGAATGCTTTGGATTTTTCTATAGATATAGGATACAGAAAGATTAAAGCTGAGGAACAGAAATAAAATTGCTGAAACTATATTGCCTTATTTCTATTTGTATATCAGTGCTGTCAGCTATTGATTATTTTTCTAAAGGTCGTTACATCAGTGATGCATATGACATTTAGAAGCAGATGTTGTTAAAGTCTAAGAGTCAAATTTTGAGCACCCAGCCTAGATTTTTAATTTTATATTACATAGAGAGTATGAGGACTGATCTATATCTGCTTGTGCTCATTAAAGGAAAAATAGAGGTTCCCCCCCCCTTTCTTAATGCATGGCAGAGTGAAAGGTAGAAAAGCATACTTGAAACTGAGAAAGGATTCATTCCTGAAAGAATATGTACAAAGATGGATTCCCCATTGTTAAAGTTATTGCTGAGGGACCCTTAAATTTTAAATTAGAATTGTGTGTAATGGCCTGAAATGTTACCGTTTATGCAGACAAACTGTTAAATGCCAGAACAGACTTACCTGGTGTAAAGATCAGGCTTTCTAAAAAGGTATTTTTATATGTTCTTTTTAACAAATATTGTGTACAACCTTTAAAACATCAATGTTTGGATCAAAAACAAGACCCAGCTTATTTTCTGCTTGCTGTAAATTAAGCAAACATGCTATAATAAAAACAAAATGAAGGAAAAAAAAAAAAAAAGATCAGGCTAATGTGTCAACTGGGCCAGGTAATTGTGCCCAGATATCTGGTCAAGCAAGCACTGGGCTAATTGTAATAAAGGACATTTATGGGCTTTAGTCGCCAGTGAGTTTACTGCATGGATGGCTAATTACATCTAGGATCACCAGGGAGACTGCCATCAGCAATGAGTGATGTTTTATTCAGTTAAATGCCTTAATTTTTTTTAACATAGAAAAGCAATTTATTCCCTTATAGGCACTTTCACAGTTAGTCATGGAGAATAACAGGCCTGCTAGAGAAACAGGTTACTCAAAGGGAGATGGTACCAAACTAGTGATCACGGACTAACTCCTAAAAAAATTAAAATTAAAATAAAAACAAACTCTTATCCAGGATTAATTTAATTTTAAAAACAAATAGCTATTGATTCACTCTTCTCAGCTTAACTGGACAGTCTACCTGTGGTATAACTGTCAGGTAAAATCTTACATCTTTACAAGTTGGTGGTCCCAAGTTTGAAAAACAACCACTTCACAGAAAGGAAAGAAATAATATGAAACTGCTCAAGAAATATACTAATGAGCAAAAATATATGAGGAAAGAGGAACATGTAAAATAAAGTTTGACTTAACTGAAGAAACTGAGAGCAGACTGGTCTACCTGGGAAAATGTGCATCCTATAAAGTCAGGTATGATGATTTTAAGAGTAGGAAACTACATTATTTGAATCTCTCCCCTATTTCCTGAATAAACACATCTTGCACTATTATACTTCATGGATCAGATGCCTACCCCACTTGGCTCTATTCCTTATTCACTCTAACTGTAAATGAGTCTGAAAAACTTGGGAATATAGCATAAGGAGAAAAATGGCCACACGTACATATTGCCCTTTCTGTGTCTACTTCAGACCTGACTTTGATTCTAGAAAATTCCTGAAGAAAATTTAAACTTAAGTTTGTGGCTTTTGTTCAATCAAGTTAATATTTAGAAAACACCCAATGTCTGAGCTAATAGCATTCTTGATGGTAGCTACAGAGGGATACCTGAACAAAGTCTGTGTCAAAACCAGCGTTAATTCAATCTCAGGGTTGAGAGGGGAAAAAGGTGGGTTTAAAATCACAAGTGCAGACATATCTAAGATTCTTGTCCTTCTGGATCCACATTTCCTTCAGGGTCTTCATCATTATCAATGTTCTCTGCCATCTGCCACACTTGCATGATATTGTCTTCTGATACAGAACAAATCACCCAAGGTTCATTGGGATTCCAGGAGAAATCAGGTATCTTGGCAGTGTGACCACCAAGGATAAACAACAATTTTGGTGGCCCATCTTCTGCATCTTTCAGCATTTGGAGAAAATGTTCTGGCTTGATTTCAGACAGCCAGTGTCTGCCAGGAACTCATAAAGGACTTTTATCAGACTTCATAGGAGCCCGGTTTGCAGCCTACTTACAGAATTTGGACGTGTACATCCCTACGGGCACATGAAAGAATTTTATAAAATCTCATACTATTTACAGGTATCTCCTGTTGATTCTCTTTCCCTAGGGAACCCTGACTTACACACCTGCTCATAACTCTAGAAAACAGGCTATATTGCCTTTGCCTTTTGCTTTCTAATGAAGGTGAGTTAAATGCTCCTGGAATACCTTGTTTATTTACATTTTGCAAAATAATAAGGCTGTTTTCATGTGTAATTCTAAATACACATATATATTCATATATATGCATCTTATATATGCTTTATTTGTCATATATGTTTTTTAAAATGATTCATAGCAGGAATTACATACAAAACACCCTTTGTTTTAAAATATAGTCAGAAGTGATAAGTTCATCAAGCTTTATCAACACTTGTAACTAGTTCTAACTATGCCATATAATGAGTCTTATTAAGTTACAATATACTTTCATTTAGTCATGTTTTAAAACTAAGAAGTCTCTACAAAGGAACTTCATAAATGACATTTTTGTCAATCTGCACTTTGCTAATAACAGGTTATACCAAATGTGAACCCACTCCAAAATTCAGTGTGAAATCTAGAGCACATAAGAAATGTGTGCGGTCTCTAAGCAGTCTAATTATTTCTGCCTTCTAATTTGTGAAGAATTCATGTGTATAGCAGAGATATAGCACTTTGTGTCACCATCATTATTTAACAGAAACACAATTATATAAGCTATTCAATACAGATTTTTTTTTTGCAAATTTGTTAATACATTTGTGTGAAAAAAATGCAGTTGGTCCCTATTCTAAAGTTGCACCCTGTGCTTTATTGAGGAAAGTAGGATAGTTGGAAAATATAACTAAGGAGGACTACTTTGAAAATAAAAAGGTTTTACATTCAACATAATGCATTTAGCCATAAAATTGAGTTTGTTGAGGTACAGTAAATTTAGGATATAGTAATTGAACATAAATGAAATGATATACAACTTACTATGCTATATGTGTATAAAATCAATACTAGGATACTTGGTTAAGGAATGGAATTTGTTGAATATTATCTTAGCTGAGAATTGAATTTTGGAATATCCACTCATTTGCTTATAAAAACCAGAATTCTTAGATTTGTCTAATCCTAGGGAATTCTACCTGTATCATAACTTGAAGAATATATTCTCTCCAATACCACAGACTCACCCCACCCTAACTCCACTCTCAGTTGCACACTGCTTATATTCTAATTAAGTAGTGATTGCTGGTGTATCTGGAAAAACACTTAATAGGCAGCACTTAATAGCCTAATGTAACTAAAGATGGAATAGATCATATTTTTCATCAAAAATAATATTTTCACATTCCTTCTACAGCTTTGAAAGATTTCTCATGTGTGGAAAACTCCATGAAATTATCCCATCACAGAATATAAGCATATTATTTAATTATACTGATAAGACTCACTATGCCAAAGCTTGTTTTTGTTGCTAGTGATGTTTTTTTTTAATTTTTATTCATTTTTTAAAATATTACATTCAAAAATATAAGGTCCCATTCAACCCCACCACCCCCACCCCACCACTCCCCCCACAGCAACACTCTCTCCCATCATCATAAAACATCCATTGCATTTGGTAAGTATATCTCTGGGCATTGCTGCACCTCATGGTCAATGGTCCACATCATAGCCCATACTCTCCCACGTTCCATCCACTGAGCCCTGAGAGGATCTACAATGCCTGGTAATTGAACCTGAAGCACCAACCAGGACAACTCCAAGTCCCGAAAATGCCTCCACATCTCATCTCTTCCTCCCATTCCCTGCACCCAGCAGCCACCATGGCCACTTTTCCCACACCCATGCCACATTTTCTCTGTGGACCTTGGACTGGTTGTGTCCATTGCACATGTATGTCAAGAGGAGGCTTAGATTCCACATGGATACTGGATGCAATCCTCCTGCTTTCAGTTGTAGGCACTCTAGGCTCCATGGTGTGGTGGTTGACTTTCTTCAACTCCATGTTAGCTGAGTGGGGTAAGGCCAATAAACCAGAGTGTAGGAGTTGAAGTCTGTTGAGGCTCAGGGCCTGGCTATCATATTGTCAGTCCAGAGATTCAAATCCACTAGATATATCTTAAACCCCAGCATCAACTACAATTCCAGTAAAGTAGCATGAAAGTCTTGTTAAAAGAAATCCCATCTGCATCCAGCTCCATCCCACAGAAACACCAGCTCCAAAGAAGGGCCAATTGACATGGCAGTGAACCCCATCTGCCATGACTGTAGAACCTGTGGGTCTCTTTAGCCCTCAAAAAAACCAATACCTGTGGTTGTATCTACTTTATCTCTCTTTGAGACTCTGCTCAGGTGTTCATAAGGGCAATCCTTCTGACAACCTCCAGACTCTTTTTTAGAGACTCAGCCATATGAAATCATTTCTCCTTTCCATTTCCCCCTTACATTAGGTCAAACAGTATTTTAAACTCCTGTTATTATATGTAGACAGGGATATTCTGCTGGTTCGCATTGAACCTTTAATTCAAGGTCATTTTCTAGTTGCATCATCAGCTGGTACTTGGTAGTGATCCCTCGGTGCCAGGGAGGCTTGTCCACAGGTGTCATGTCCCATGCTGGGGGGAATGCATTGCATTTACATGCTGAGTTTGGCTTCAAGACTGGCCACATTTGAGTAACATGAAGGCTGTCAGGAGGAAACTCCCAGGCACAGTGCTGCTCTAGGCCTTGCTCTTATTTCAGGCATATAGGCTCACAAGCATACTCATTAGTATCAGGGGCTTACTGTTGGACCCTCTTTCCTTCCTAGTCCTTACGATTGAACCTGGGGGACTGCCGCTGCTCCCCTAGGGACCACGACAGAGCACCCCCAGCCAGGAACCCAGTACTGCCCCAGCTGTTGTTTTTAATTGTTGCCTCTATGAGTATATCCAAACATTACCATGCACCTAGGACATATGCCCTGTATAACTGCCTGTCAACCATATGTCACTTGTCAATAACATCCTATACCAGTATTCCTCCACTGCCATTGTTGAACCACTCTGTGATCCAAAACTTCCTGAAAAATGAAGCCCAATATAATGTCAGTTTAATGGAATATAATAATGGAATATAGGAATACTAGTAAAATGGAATATAGCGATGGGTTTAAAGGTTAGATATAGAATACGTATTGATTTGGAAAAATTCTACATCCTATCTTTTTCTTTTTTCCTAATTATTGAGCTTCTCTTCACTTCACAAGAGCCTTAGATCACAGTAATTCATATATACAATATACAGTACTCCTACACATCCAACATAAAACCTTCTCCCTTCCACAGTCATATTCTTATAACTTATTCATATCATATTTACTTAAACTGATGTACAGATTCTGAGACAATAGCTTTCAAACAAGGTTACATCTGTGCTTACGTGTGTGGTCCATACTTTAGGATATACAGTTTTCTAAATTTTTAGTTATCCTATGTTTTACATTATGGTTTACATTATTAGTTTGTTGTCCCCTATATGTTTTTGGTGTAATATTACATGTTTTATATCCATCCTTGTGTACTCTCACGAAACTCCTCTCCTACCCCCACATTTACTGTGGTTCCATCCATTCAACATCCATTTTCCCCTCCCTTTGGGGCCCACAGCAACAGCCAAACTCGATTTCCCGAGGAGCCATGTCCAGAGATAGTTACAACAGTGTTCAGGGCCTGTCTTGCTCAACTGTCCTAATGCCCTGGGAGCCATCCTTTCTCTCAAGAGATACAGTTCCCTCTTTTTTGATGGCGTTAGTCCTCCCCAGCATGTGGGTCCACCCCCACTCTCACTACTTGGGTCTCTATCCAATGGTACAACCCACCTTGGCAAAATGAGCATTCAGACATTCCCCAGGAATCCATCCCGTGTCAGACCATCCCCTCTGAGCATCCTAAACAGATAACCCTCTTAATTATATTTTGATACAGTTTTCTCAGCATTTTACTCTCAACCAACACCTGACACTCTCCTATGTTTGTATGTTGCACCTCGCTCCCCCCAGTTTTTGGGCACTATTACCCGTCTGCCCATCCCCGGCCCCCCTCAAACCCACAAAGCCCCACCAAAGACAACCCCTTGCCCCCATTTTATCTCTTCTTTGTGCTCATACTTACCACCAGCTCATCATAGATTCCACCCCTGCAGACGTCGGCTCACATCCTTCCTCCACCCCCCGATTTCCTGTAAGCCTATCTTCCAGTCTCTAGATCTCTGAGGCAGCTTTCTTATTTCATATCATTGAGGTCATGTAGTATTTGTCCTTCAATGCCTGGGTTGCTTCACTCAGCATAAGGTTCTCAAGATTCATCCATGTTATCACGTGTGTTTATAGTGTATTTGTTCTTACAGCTGAGCAGTATTCCATTGTATGTATATACCACATTTTATAGATCCATTCATTTGTTGATGGGCATTTGGATTGATTCCAACTTTTGGTGATAGTGAACAATGCTGCTATGAACACTGGTGTGCATATATTGGTTTGTGTCCTTGTTTTCAGTTCTGCTGGGTATATACCCAGCAGTGGTGTTGCTGGGGCATATGGCAAATCTATAGTTAGTTTTTTGAGAAACCGCTAAACTGTCCTCCAGAATGGTTGGATCCTTCTGCATTCCCACCAGCAGTGGATGAGTGTTCCCCTTTCTTCACATCCTCTGCAGCATTTGTAGTCTTCTGTTTTTTTCATAGCTGCCAATCTTATGGGAGTAAGATAATATCTCATGGTAGTTTTTATTTGCATTTCCCTGATAGCTAGAGATTTGGAGCAATTTTTCATGTGCTTTTTAACCATTTGTATTTCTTCTTTGGAGAAGTGTCTGTTTAAATCTTTTTCCCATTTTTTTAAATGGGTTTATGTTTTTATTTTCAAGATATAGGAGTTCTTTATATATGCAAGTTATAAGTCTCTTATCAGATATATGGTTGCCAAATATTTTCTCCCATTGTGTGGGTTCCCTTTTTACTTTGTTGACAAACTCCTTTGAGGTGCAGAAGGCTTTAATTTTGAGGAAGTCCCATTTATGTCTTAGTTCCTTTGCTGCTTGTGCTTTTGGTGTGATATTCATGAAGCCATTTCCTATTACAAGGTCTTGTAGATGTTTCCCTACACTGCTTTCCAAGGTCTTTATGGTCTTGCCCCTTATATTTAGGTCTTTGATCCATCTTGAGTTGGTCTTTGTATAAGGTGTGAGATTGTAATCCTCTTTCATTCTTCTAGATATGGATATCCAGTTCTCCAGGCACCATTTGTTGAATAGGCCATTCTCTCCCAGTTGTGAGGGTTTGTTGGCTTTATCGAATATTATATGGCTATATATATAAGGTTCTATATCAGAACTTTCAATTCAATTCCATTGGTCTGTGTGTCTGTTGTTATGCCAATACCATGCTGTTTTCACTAGTGTAGCTTTGTAGTTTGTTTTGAAGTCAGGTAGTGTGATTCCTCCAATTTCGTTTGTCTTTTTCAATATGGCTTGGCTGTTAGGGGCCTCTTTCCTTTCCAAATAAATTTCATAGTTAGTTTTTCTAATTTCTTAAAGAATACTGTGTTGATTTTTATTGGGATTGTGTAGATCAGTTTTGGTAGAATAGACATCTTAATAATATTTAGTCTTCCTATCCATGAACAAGGAATATTCTTCCATTTATTTAGGTCTTCTTGGATTTCCTTGAACAGTCTTGTATAGTTCTCAGTGTATAAGTTTTTACATCTTCAGTTAAATTTATTCTTAAATATTTGATTTTTTTATTTACATATTGTAAATGGTATTTGTTTCTTGATTTCCTCCTGATCTTGCTCATTATTGGCGTACAGAAATGCTACTGATTTTTGCGCATTGATCTTATAACCTGTGACTTTACTAAACTCATTTATGAGTTCTAGAAGTTTTATTGTAGGTCTCTCAGGGTTTTCTATGTATAGGATCATGCCATCTGCAAATAATGAAATTTTGACTTCTTCCTTTCCAATTTGAATGCCTTTTATATCTGGTTCTTACCTCAGTGCGTGAGCAAGTATTTCTAAGACAATGTTAAATAGAAGGGGAGAGAGTGGGCATCCTTATCTAGTTAGTGACTTTAGAGGGAAGGATTTTAGGATTTCTCCATTGTAAACAATGTTGGCTGTAGGTTTTTCATATATACTTTTTATCATGTTTAAAAAATTTCCTTGTATTCTGATCTTTTGGAGTGTTTTTATCAAGAAAGGGTGCTGTATTTTGTCAAATGCTTTTTCTGCATCTATAGATATAATCATGTGATTTTTTCCCTTCAATCTGTTATGTGGTGTGTTACAATGATTGATTTTCTTATGTTGAACCATTCTTGCATACCTGGAATGAATCCCACTTGGTCGTGGTGCATAATTCATTTAAAGTGCTGTTGAATACGATTAGCAAGTATTTTGTTAAGTATTTTTGCATCTAGGTTCATTAGAGAAATTGGTCTGTAATTTTCCTTTCTTGTGGTGTCTTTGTTTGGCTTTGGTACTAGGGTAATGTTGGCATCATAGAAGGAGTTAGGCAATGTTCCTTCTGTTTCAATTTTTTGGAATAGTTTCAGAAGGATTGGTGTTAGTTCTTTCTGGAATGTTTTGTAGAATTCACCTGTGAAGCAGTCTGGCCCTGGGCTCTTCTTAGTTAGGAGGTTTTTAATGACTGATTCTATCTCTTTACTTGTGATTGGATTGTTGAGATCACCAGTTTCTTCTTCCGACAATATAGGCTGCTTATGTGTTTCTAGGAATTTGTCCATTTGCTCTGAATTCTCATTTTTGTTGGAATAAAGTTTTCAAAGTGTCCTCTTATTATAGTCTTTATTTCTGTGGGGGCATCTTCTCTCTTTTTTTCTTTGTTAGTCTTGCTCAAGGCTTGTCAATTTTGTTGATCTTCACAAAAAGCCAGCTCTTGGTGTTGTTTATCTTTTCAAGTGCTTTCTTATTTTCTATTTCATTTAGTTCAGCTCTTATCTTTGTTATTTCCTTCCTTCTTCTTCCTTTTGGATTACTTTGTTGTTGTTTTTTTCTAATTCTTCCAAATGTACAGTTAGTTCTTCAATTTTTGCTCTTTCTTTTTCTTTGATATATGAATTTATGGCTTTAAATTTCCCTCTCTGTACTGCTTTTGTTGCATCCCATAAATTTTGGTATGTTGTGTTATCATTATCATTTGTTTCAAGGTAGTCATTGATTTCTTTTGAGATTTCCTCTTTGACCCACTGTTTTTCTGAGTGTGCTGTTTAATTTCCAAATCATGGTGTGAAATCTGGGCCTCTGACCCTTGAAAAAATCCAGCTCACTCCAATGTGTTCAGAGATATTATTTTGTATGATTTTGATCTTTCTGAATTCATTAAGCCTTTCTTTGTGGCCTTGCATATGGTCTATCTTGGAAAATGATCCATGTGCACTTGTGAAAAATGTATATCCTGCTGTGTTTGGGTGTAATGATCTATATATGTCTATTAGATCCAGCTCCTCTAATATATTGTTCAAATGTTTTGTTTCTTTAGTGATTCTCTTTTCAGATTTTCTGTCCAGAGTTGATAGTGGTGTATTAAAATCCCCCACTGTAATTGTAGATGCATCTATTCTTTCACTTAGTTTTCCAGCATTTGCCCCACATATTTAGAGGTGCCCTTGTTAGGAGCAAAAATATGTATGATTGTTTAATCTTCTTGACAGATTTTCCCTTTCACTAAAATGTAGTATCCTTCTTTGTCTCTCACAATTGTTTCACATTTAAAGTCTATTTTGTCTGATATTAATATAGCTACTGCTGCCTTTTTTTGGTTATTGTTTGCTTGTAAGATTGTTTTCCAATCATTCACATTCAATCTCCATGAGTCTCTGGATCAAAGATGTGTCTCTTGTAGACAGCATATAGATGGGTCATATTTCCTTATCCCATGTCCCAGTCTGAATCTTTTGACAGGTGACTTTAATCCATTGACATTCAGTGTTATTACTTTCAAGGAATTATTTGTGTTAACCATATTTTGATTGGACTTGTGTTTGTCATATTTTGTTTGCTTTTTTCCCCCCTTCTCTTTTTGTCTTCTTTGTTGCTCTTGCACTCTCCTCCAACTCTGCCTGTCCTGTTTTTTCCTTTCTTCCTGAAGAACCCCTTTAGAATTTCTTGAAGGGGAGGTTTCTTGTTGGCATACTCTTTCAGTTTCTGTTTATCTGTGAATATTTTGAACTCTCCATCATTTTTGAATGCTAGTTTAGCTGGATAGAGTATTCTTGGTTGGAATTTTTTTTTCCTTTAGTACCTTGACTATATCATACCACTGCCTTCTTGCCTTCATGGTTTCAAATGAGAAATCACACTTAATCTTATGGAGTTTCCCTTGTATGTGATGATTTTCTTTTCTCTTGCTGCTTTTAGAATTTTCTCTTAGTCTTGAGAGTTGGATAATTTGACAAGTATATGTCTTGGGGTGGGCCTGTTGGGGTTTATGATGTTTGGTGTGCATTGTGCTTCTTGGATATGTACATCTGTCTCTTTCAATAGATTTGAAAGTTTTCAGCCATTATTTCCTGCAACACTCTTTCTAATCCCTTTCCCTTCTCTTTTCCTTCTGGGATGCCTATAATACATATGTTTGCGTGTTTTCCATTGTCATTCAGATTCCTAATTCCTAGCTGGATTTTTTCTATCTTTTTATCGATCAATTCTACTATCTGTTTGATTTCCATATACTGTCTTCCACATCCCTAATTCTCTGCTCTGCCTCTTCTAGTCTGATATTTGCTGCAAGTGTATTTTTGATTTCTTGAACTGTGGTGTTCATTCCCATCATATCTGTTATCTTTTTGCATATGTCTGCAATTTCCCTTCCAAGTGTTGTCTTCATGTTTTTAACCTATTCCTTTACTTCATTAAATTTGTTGGCGATAAATGTTCTGAGATCTTTCATTACTTGTGAGAAGTTCTGCTCCCCTTCCTGATTTTTAGTTTGTTCATTGGATTTAGCCTTGTTTTCCTCATTTCTGGTTTGGTTTGTAGGTTTTTGTTGCTGTCTGGTCATCCTTTTATCTTGACAGGTTTAATCAGTTCCTTACCTTCTTTGTCTAGTCTTGGGGGTTAATTAGCTGTTGTTTTTGCATAAGTGTTATATCTTTTCTTTGTCACTTTGTTCTTCTTATTCTAATTTCTTAGTGCTGGTTGAATTCACTTAAAGGAGAGTATTAGGGCCAGGGGAAGGCAATTGTGTAAGCAAGGAAAAAGTGTAAAGTAGTATTGGTGATGAATGTTAGCAGAGCAACAATATGAGATCTGGGAGGATGGATATTAGATTCGTGTAAGTTGTGTAGAGTTATAGCAGTAGGTAGAGTACCTATAATGAGGTAGTCAACTGAATATGGGAGGAATATGGTATGAATTAAAAAGCTAGTATTTTTGTGAGAGAGGGAAAGAGGAAAGAAAGGTAATACTTTCAAGAGTGCATAACAGAAAACAAAAAAAGTTATTAGAAATTAAGAGTCAGACACTTTGTGGATCAAAGAAAGGGAGGTAGAATATAGGAGAGACCATAGATGGTGGAGGTAATCAAGATGTAGGGGAAAGGGGATAGTGTAGGTAGCCACAATCAATTCACACAGAAATGAGGCAGTGGAGGATGAGGAAACCCAGCAAATGTGAGGTGTTCCCTGCAGCACCTATTGTATAATTAAGATAAAATAAAATAAGAAGAAAATGAGGGACAAGAGAGAGAGAAAAATCAGAAAAAAAGAGAGAAGAAAGGAAGAAAGAAAAAGGGAGTGGGTAAAGGGCGGGGAACAGGTAGGGAAAAGAAAAACAGATATACACCAACCACAACAGCAACAACAACAACAAAAAACCTAAATAACTGAAATAAAAAAAGACTTTGGGGGATACGCTGGGAGAAAAGACTAGGGGATAATGCAATGTTAACAATCAGGACTTAAAAAAAAATAAAAAGCAAGATAAAATGAAAATAAAAACTAAACAAAATGAAACAAAAAAGAAAAAATGCAAACATTGAGGGCTAGGACAATCAAGGACCTCAGACAGACCTCGGGGCCTGATGAATTCAGGGATGAAAAGTCCTAGATATTGAAGAGTCAAGAGGTGTGAGTCTCTGGGGTGTGTGCCACCAGGGTTTAGGGGACTCAGACCTGGCAACCTCAAATACGATCAACAGGTAGCCTGGCAGCCCTGCAGTGTAACACAGCTTTCAGGGATCCCCACAGCTGGGTGCCAGCCCTATGGGGGAAATCAGATCCACAAATGCTATCCTATGTGTCTGAACCCTGCAATTCAGTCACTCACTAGGGTCTATTCTGTGGATGCATCATCAACTTGGCTTCAGGACAGCCCCCACCCTGTAAGCCCCTGGAACAGCCACCTGAGGGCGCGTCTACACTGCAGCCAATTTAATGATGCAGATCAGAAGCCAGGCCTGGGGGTGGGGCTCCAGCCAGAACGCTGACAACAGTCCAAAACCGAAGCCTCTGCAAAACATTCCAATCGGCTTGGGGACATGTTCCCCTCCCCTACCCGCCCCCCACACTCTGTAACAGTCTCCTGGTTAAGTCCCTTTATTGCCAACAATCTAAGTCCGCTACAGATCTGCAGCCGGGCTTGGGGCTTGGCGCTTGGGGCTTGGGGGCGGGGCTCCAGGCGGAAGCACTATTACTTGTGTCCGCAATCCAAAATTCCTGCTTCGCAACAAAACCCGTTTGTCTCCCCAAATTGGTCTGCAAAGGCCTCCCATCCTGTAAAACCCCTAACAGCCTGCCCAGGGCTCCTGAATTCCCCAGTAGCGGAGCCTCCAAAAAGCACTGCCCCAGCGCCTGTTCTGTGGCTCCACCCACCCCAGGAGGGAGCATTCCAAGTGCAGCTCTCACCTCAGTGCAATAGAGTTTCAATTATACCTTATAGACAAATCCTTTCTGTTACCTTCCCACCAAATCGATGCCCAGACACTTCCTGCCCTGCGAAAATCCTGAAATAGCCTGGTTCTGGAGAAACTCCAACACTGCCCAGCCACCTCTTTGCAGGAGTGACCGTGAGGTAAGCTCACTCAGCCACCATCTTGCCCCACCCCCTCCTGTTTGTTTTTTACGAGGCACCAGGGACCGCACCTGGGATCTCCATGTGGGAAGCAAGCATTCAACTTCCTGAGTCATGTCCACTCCCCAAAGTGTCCTTAAAAAAGTCTTTGCAATACCATTTTCTGTCAGTACTCTATGTTCAGTAAGTAACACTCCTATTTGTGTTGTAATATACTAGTGCCTTTGTATGGTTTCATATAATTCTTAGTGATGATCAACCCCACTTGTTTAAGTATCAAAAATAATTAAGGAGGTAAATCATGAGGGAAAAAAGTACTTCAGCCAAGAACGTTTTATCTGATTCAGAGTGATATTCTGAAGTGATAGCAGCTATCTTGGCAATTGTCACCTGAGAATGAAAGTAGCACATATGAAAACAGTCTGATACTCTATTACACCATTATAGATGACTTTTGAATTACTGCATGAAAATACATGAAGATTAATAAGCTTTTATTACATGACAGATGCATGTTTTCTCTCTTAATGGTATACCTAGCCAATCATTGTTTCCACCTGCAGGGACAAATGAGAGAACAGTCTATTTATGCATGTTGAGGATGGATAGTGCACATCAGGGATTAATTTTAAGGAATTTTGCTTGTGTTAATTTCTGTGTAGAGTTTCATATACCAACACAGTTTGAATTCAGTTTATAAAATAGGCAAAATTATTTGTTACTGATAATCTGATATCAAATGTTGGCCAGATTGAACAAGAATTCACCCAATTTTAGGGTTTTTTAAATGGATCTTGTCAGAAATGATATTCAGGCAATTAGCAAAAAAAATACAGGCCATCATTGGATCAGGTATTTAGGTGCCTATTCTTGTCAATCAGTTGGTACACTTATTTCTTAGAAGACATTCCTTTTAAAAAATATAGCTAGCTGGATGCATCTGGTAACATATAGAATATGTTATACATATTACATATAGACCTGTTATATATATACACACGTAACATATATACGTATAATATGTGATATATAGCCATACATATATACGTGACTATGTGTTTTCATTATTTCTCAGATTTGTAAATTGGGTTTTTAAGTAGGTCATTTGTCATTCTTTAAAGGACATTCCCCTTTAATCTTTGGAGTAGGTTAAAGAGATAATAGATGCACTAGAAACATTCTAAGCATTGTGAAATGTTTCTTCTCAAAATTGACCTTAAATGAGAGAAAGTAGAGGCAGACATTTTCAAAGAAACAAAAGAAGAGTTGGGGAAAATGTAGTTTTGGGACAAATTACAAATGGAGGGTAAAGGGATGCTAATTTATGTATTTCCCTGAAAACATTTGCAAGTTTAATAATTTTTAAAGATCTGGTCTCAATGTTAGTACTTTTAAATTACTGAAAGAAATCAATGTTTCTTTAATTACTGCCTTTTCATTGCTATTGTCACAGTTTTCTAGTGTTCATATCCAACTTTCTCTCACAATACACTTTATATTAAGATTAGACATTAAGATAATTTTAATGTCCATTTGACATGATATATATGATAATCTAGAATATAAAGTATACAAAAGTTGTCCATTAAAAACATGTGGTGTATTCTGGAATGTGAAAATGTGCCTTTATAATCAAACTGATTTATTTCAAAAGTATACTTACTCAGATCTTAATTTAGCCTATGTGGGAGTGTATGCCTAAATGTTTATATAGAAAAAGTGATAATTAAAACATAATAAATTGGGCCCTGTTTGTTTTGTGCCACTAGTTTTATTTGAAATTATTTATAGTATTTTCTATTGTAAAATTAATTGTGATAACATTTCCACATTCACCAGACATGCTTTTAAGTATTTCACATTGTCAATATTTAATATGCACAGCCTTCGGATGGATTGCAGGTTCATTAGGTAATAGAATGTTAACCTAGTTTGAATATCAACAGCAATGTTTTAAACCATGTTTTAGTTGCTTTGAGATACAGCCATCAAACTCTTACTTATTGTAATGCCTAGTATTCTACTATAATACTGAGTATTTGTTTCCCTAAAGTAAATGAATTGATTAGATTCTTCCTTAAAACAAGATTTTATTAAATGTTGTAAATGCCATGTCCTTTTACTTCTGTTGCACTCTAAGAATGAAATTAATTTGAGATTAAATTATATACATGCTTCATACTTCCAAATAGTACGTGTTCAAGTCAAACTTACTTGCAAAATTCATTAATAAACTAAGAGAAAAAAACAAGACTCTTCATCTTTTTTTGTAGTTAGAAATACTTTAAAGTATTAAAAAGTTAGTATCAACCCATATTTATAGACTGAAATACACTGTCTCAGAAACCATTTAATATTCCATCCCATTTCTATATCTGTAATTGATCAGAGGTCATCAAACTAAGGCCCTAGGACAAATGTTTGTTTTTTATACAGTTCTCAAGTAGAAGTGCTTTTTGTTTTGTTTTTACATTTTTAAATTATTTAAAAAAGAAGAAAATGTGACTGTGATTAAATGTTAGATTCTCTGAGTACTAAGTGTACCTTACTCTAAAAAGTAAGAGTGTTATAAGCAAAATTTACTTGAAAGGTAGAATATATTATAACCTTATGGTTTTCATTCCATTTCAGTAAGTATTTAAAAAATTATACCATTATTGTTTGTTATCTTTATGTCTTTTACAATAAGTTTTTCAAAGAAAATAATCAGAAAGAGCATTCCTAAATTTTTTTACCAAGGAAGTAATCACAGAAAATAAGAGTAGATTACTTAACCCTTCAATAATTAAATGCATTTTAATTCCAAATCATTGTCACTAGATTTTTAAAATATGAAAACTTACAAATATTCATAGCTGTGGACAATTTTATAGTTGGTATTATTACTTATTATCCCTCCCTCTTCCAAGATTATTAATTTATCAGCAATCTTGTTTTAGCTATACAACTCACCCAAACCTTCCACATCTTCTTTCCTTTTGGATTATTTTGACATAATACTATATAACACCAAAAAATTAATAATATTTAATACTAAGTACCTGGTGGTAAATATTCCTATCTTAGTTTGTTGGGGCTGCCATAACAAAGTACCACAGTCCAGAAGCTTTAAAACAACAGCAATTTTCTTACAATTCTAGGTGCCAGCAGTCCAGCTCAAAATGCTGGCAGGACCGTACTTCCTCTGAAGTCGCTAGAGGTGTGGTGGTGATTGGCAATCCATGATAACTCAGTCAGTGCCTCTGTCACAAAAGTCATCTCTCTCTTTCCTACTGAGAGTGTCAAAATTCCCTCTCCCTGTAAGAACATCAGTTGTATTGGTTTAAGATCCCCCCTAGATTCAGTTGTGTGTTAGTTTGTTTTATAAAAAATCAATTTTATCATTACACATCAATAAAGCATGCAATCACTGGTATTGGCTATAATCACATAGTTGTGCATTCATCACGTCATAATTAGGGCATTTTCATTATTTCAATAATAATAATAAACAAAAAACAGACAACAAACAAGAATATTCCTCACCTCTAAATCTGCTTACACTTCCCCACTGTACACAGCTGCTGTTTCTGACTATTCTATCCAAAGTATATAATCAGAAGATGGAGCCTGAGTGAGCTTACCTGATAGTCTCTCCTGCAGAGAAGCAGCTGGGCAGTGTTGGAGATTCTTCAGGACCAGGCTTTTTTGGGATTTTGCAGGGCAGGAGGTGTCTGGACATTGATTTCGTGGGAAGGTAACAGAGAAAATTCGTGTGGAGGATAAAATTGGGGCTCTCTTACACGGAGTTGGGGGCTGCGCATGGGACAATCCCCCTTGGGGTGGGCGGAGCTGTGGCACCAGCACTGCAGTGGCGATTCCTGGAGGCTCTGTGGCACTGGGGAGTTCGTGAGCCCTGAGCGGGCTATTGGGGGGCTGACAGGGCAGGAGGCCTTTGCAAAAGATTTGGTGAGAGGACGGGAGTTTTTTGCAAGGTGGGGAAATTTTTGATTTCTGACACGAATAATATCACTTCCGGCTGGAGCCCCTACCCCAAGGCTGGCTGCTGATCTGCAGTGGCCTTGGATGGCTGGCAGTAAGGAGACGTCACCGGGAGGCTGTTTCCAGGGATTGCACGGTGGGAGGCGTCTGGAAGCTGATTAGGGGAATCTTTTGGGAGGCGTGGGATTTTCGTTTTGGACACTGATAGAGCGCTTCTGGCTAGAGCCCTGCCCCCTAGGCCTGGCTGCGGATCTGCAGCATACTTACATTGGCTGCAATATAGAGGCGACCCCAACTGGCTGTTTCGGGGGCTTGCAGGGCAGGAGGTGTCCTGAAGTCAAATTGGTGAAACAGCCACAAAAGAGACCCTACATAGGGGGGGAGAATTGTGGGTTTCAGACACATAGGTCAGAGTTTGCAGATATGACCTCTCCCATAGGGCTGGCACCCAGCTCCTGGGATCCCTGAAGGCTGTGTTGCACTGCAGTGCTCCCAGGCTCCCTGTTAACCAGATTTGAGGTTGCCAGGTCTGTGTCCCTTAAACCCTGGTGGCCCACACACCAGACACTCACACCTCTTGAGTCTGCAATATCACAGACTTTCCATCCCTGAATCCACCATGCCGAGGCCCATCTGAGGTCCCTGATTGCCCTAGCCCTCAATGTTTGCATTTTTTGTTGTTGTTGTTTAATTTTAATTTTTTATTTTTAATTTTTTATTGTCCTGGTTGCTAATATTGCTTGATTTCCTAGTCTTTTCTCCCATTGTATCCCCCAAGGTCTTTTTTTTTTCCATTTATTTAGGGATTTTATGTTGTTGCTGTTGTTGGTGTTCTTTATCTTCTTTTCTTTTCCTTAGTTGTTCCTCTCCCTTTTCTTCACCCACCCCCCTTTTTCTTTCTTTCTTTCTTCTCTCTTTTTCCTGTCTTTTCTCTTGTCCCTCATTTTCTTCTTATTTTATTTTATCTTAGTTATACATTAGGGGCTGCAGAGAACACCTCACATTTGCAGGGTTTCCTCATCCTCCATTGCCTCATTTCTGTGTGAATTGATTTTAGCCACCTACACTATCCCCTTTCCCCCACATCTTGATATCCTCCATGATCTACTGTCTCTCCTATATTCCAACTCCCTTTCTTTGGTCCCCAAATTGTCTAACTTTTAATTTCTAATACCTTTTCTTTTCCTGTCTTCTATGCACTCTTGATACTATTATCTTTCTTTTCTCTTTCCCTCTTTCATGAAAACAGTGACTTTATATTTCATAATAAATTCCTCCCATAGTCAGTTGACTACCTCATTATAGGTACTCTACTTACTGCTATAACTCTACACAACTTATATGAATCTAGTATCCATCCTCCCAGATATCATATTGCTGTTCTGTTAACATTTATTACCAATACTACTTTACACATTTTACTTTTTTACACAATTGCCTTTCCTTGGCCCTAATATTGTTCTTCAAAGTGAACTCAACTAGCCACAAGAAATTAGAATAAGAAGAACAAAATGACAAAGAGAAGATATAACACTTATGCAAGAACAACAGCTATTTAATGCCCAAGATTAGACAAAGAAGCTAAGGAACTGATTAAAGCTGTCAAGATAAAAGGATGAGCAGACAGCTACAAAAAACTACAAACCAAACCAGTCATCAGGGATACATGGCTGAATCCAATGAACAAACTAAAAACCAGAGAGGGGAGCAGAAATTCAGACAAGTAATTAAAGATCTCAGAACATATATCAGAGACAAACTTAATGATTAAAGGAAGAGTTTAACAATATGATGAAAACACTTGGAAAGGAAATTGCAGACATATGCAGAAAGAAAACAGATATGATGGGAATGAACACCACAGTTCAAGAAATCAAAAATACACTAACAGCAAATAGCAGCAGATAAGAAGAGGCACAGCAGAGAATTAGTGATGTGGAAGACAGTACATCAGAAATCAAACAGATACTAGAATTGATCGATAAAAAGATAGAAAAAATCCAGCTAGGACTTAGGGACCTCAACGACAATGGAAAATGCACAAACATACATATTATATGAATATCAGAAGGAGAAGAAAAGGGAAAGGGATCAGAAAGAGTGTTGAAGGAAGTAATGGCTGAAAACTTCCCAAACCTACTGAAAGAGACAGATGAACATATCCAAGAAGCATAATGCACACCAAACATCATAAACCCGAACAGGCCCACCCCAAGACATATACTTGTCAAATAATTCAATGCTCAAGACTAAGAGAAAATTCTAAAAGCAGCAAGAGAAAAGACAACCATCACATACAAGGGAAACTCCATAAGATTAAGTGCTGATTAATCATCTGAAACCATGGAGGCAAGAAGGAAGGTTTTTATATAGCCAAGGTACTAAAAGAAAAATATTTCCAACCAAGAATACTCTACCCCGCTAAACTAGCATTCAAAAATGATGGAGAGTTCAAAATATTCACAGATAAACTGAAACTGAAAGAGTATGCCAACAAGAAACCTCCCTTTCAAGAAATTCTAAAGGGAGTTCTGGGGGAAGAAAGGAAAAAACAGGAGAGGCAGAGTTGAAGGAGAGTGTAAGAGCAACAAAAAAGACAAAAAGAGAAGGGAAAAACAAACAAACAAAATATGAGAAACACAAGTCCAATCAAAATATGGTTAACATAAATAATTCCTTGAAAGTAATAACACTGAATATCAACAGATTAAATTCACCTATCAAAAGATTCAGACTGGGACATTGGATAAGGAAATATGACCCATCTGTATGCTGTCTATAAGAGACACACCTTAGACCCAGAGATTAATGGAGGCTGAAAGTGAATGGTTGGAAAACAATCTTACAAGCAAACAATAACTAAAGAAAGGCAGGAGTAGCTATATTAATCTCAGACAAAATAGACTTTAAATGCAAAACATTTGTGAGAGACAAAGAAGGATACTACATATTAGTGAAAGGGACGATCTCTAAAGAAGAATGAACAATCATAAATATTTATGCTCCTAACAAGGGCGCCTCTAAATATGTGAGGCAAATGCTGGAAAAACTAAGTGAAAGAATAGATGCATCTACAATTATAGTGGGGGATTTTAATACACAACTATCAACTCTGGATAGAAGATCTCAAAATAGAATGAATAAAGAAACAAAATATTTGAACAGTATTTTAGAAGAGCTGGATCTAATAGACATATACAGATCATTACACCCAAATACAGCAGGATATACATTTTTCTCAAGTGAACATGGATCATTCTCCAAGATAGACCATATGCTAGGCCACAAAGAAAAGCTTAATGAATTCAGAAAAATTGAAATCATACAAAGTAATATCTCTGACCACAGTGCAGTGAAGCTGGAAATTTGCAAGTGTCAGAGGCTCAGATTTCACATGAAGATATGGAAATTAAACAGCACACTCTTAGAAAAACAGTGGGTGAAAGAGGAATTCTCAAAAGAAATCAATGATTACCTTGAAACAAATGATAATGATAGCACAACATACCGTCATTTATGGGATGCAGCAAAAGCAGTACTGAGAGGGAAATTAATAGTCCTGGATTCATACATCAAAAAAGAAGAAAGAGCAAAAATTGAAGAACGAACTGCACATTTGGAGGAATTAGGGAAAAAACAACAACAACAAAGTAACCATACAGGAAGAAAAAGTAAGAAAATAACAAAGATAAGAGCAGAACTAAATGAAATAGAAAATAAAAAAGCGCTTGAAAAGATACACAAGAGCAAGAGCTGGTTTTTTGAGATCAATAAAATTGACAAACCCTAAGCGAGACTAACAAAGAAAAAAAGAAAGAAGATGCAAATACACAAAATAAGATGAGAGAGGAGATATCACCACTGACCCCACAGAAATAAAGACTATCATAAGAGGATACTTTGAAAAACTATATTCCAACAAAAATGACTATTCAGAGGAAATAGACAAATTCCTAGAAACACATAAGCAACCTATATTGATGAAAGAAGAAATTGATGATCTCAACAAACCAAAACAAGTAAAGAGATAGAATTGCGGTCACCCCTCGGGCTGAAGTGTGGTTTGCTGGCCTGGCAGGGGAGTGGCCGCGGTAGGCCTAATTCCGCTGCCCCCATAATAGGGTGGCTGGTCGAACTCACCGCCACCCCTGAAGGAAGCTCGGCATGGGCGCAGAGTGCCCTCGGGTCTCCCCTTCTCGGCAGCCATGCTTCCGCGGCCGCCCCTCCTCCCGGATGGCGCCACATGATGCCTTCTTTCTCCCTGCGCAGGGCAGAAAATTCCAGTCTGCCCTTTTCCCCTCCCCCGACAGCAGCAACAGCCAGGTGTGGGCGGAAAAATCCAGCCCGCCCTTTTCCCTTCCCCCGACAGCAGCAACAGCCAGGCGTGGGCGGGAAACTCAAGTCTGCCCTCCACCCCAGCAACAGCAGCCACCAATCCCTAAACCCTGACCCTTCCCCCAGCAACAGCGACAGCCAATCCCTAACCACCACCCCTCCCCCGTCCAGTACCGCCCACTGACCTTTTGCCGGCAACCAATCAGAACAGGGCGTGGCTTTGACCAATCAGCCTTCCCCAGCCCCTATAAAACTGTTGCCTCTCCCTCAGTAAAGTGGACTTGCGTGTTTACCTTGTCTCCGCGGTAGTTCTTCTGCCGTGCGCCCTCCAGTCCTGAGAGCCCCCGACAAGGGCCTGGCCTCCCTTGTCCCCAGTTCGTCGCCTGCTTCTCCGGGCGACCCCTTCGTCGCCGGCTTCGCCGGGCGACCCCGTCAGCCGAACCGCGCAACCCCTTGTGAGACCGATCCCTCGTCTGCTGCCGGACCGACCCCTCGTCCCAAGTGGGACCAACCCCTTGTCCAGAGCTGGACCGACCCCTCGTCCGCAGCCAGACCCCACCTCTACCGACCGAGCAAGCCGCCGCAGTTGGCGCCCAACGTGGGGCAAAGCAACCCCACCACAGCACAACGTGGGGCAAGGCAACTCCACCACAGCCTCACTCCATAACCTGGCGCCCCCCACTCTCTTCTCACCTTGGGACTTCTCTCGTGCAACATTGCTGCTACCTGAGCCTTGGCTACCTCATACGGTCCACGGCGGTCTGGGAGAATCGCTGGATGGCTTTCTCCTTCCATGTCGGGGGCTTATACCGACCCGCTATGATTAAGAGGAGCCTTGGATTTCTCGGGAGCGCGCGCTTGCACGTCTGAAGTAATCCTACCACAGCCCTACGCCCTCCTCTCTTCTCACCTTGGGACTTCTCTCGTGCAACATTGCTGCTACCTGAGCCTTGGCTACCTCATACGATCCACGGCGGTCTGGGAGAATCGCTGGATGGCTTTCTCCTTCCATGTCGGGGGCTTATACCGACCCGCTATGATTAAGAGGAGCCTTGGATTTCTCGGGAGCACGTGCTTGCACGTCTGAAGTAACCCTACCACAGCCCTACGCCCTCCTCTTTTCTCACCCCTATCTTTTCACTCTGCATTGCTGCTCCTGAATCTTGGTGACCTCATATGATCCACGGCGGTCTGGGAGAATCGCTGGATGGCTTTCTCCTTCCATGTCGGGGGCTTATACCGACCCGCTATGATTAAGAGGCGCCAATAAAACTCTCAGGAGCGCGTATCTGAGCACCTCCACCCCTGCCTTCACCTCTGCCTCCTCCCCTTCACGCTTGCTCCCCTTTGCCTTGCTCCACTGCTCGTCGTCCCGCCCTCCCCTCGTCGGGGCCTTCTCTTGGCCCGTGACCACCGTCGGAGCCCCACCGGCTCCGACCCCTCGTCTCACCGCGCACCTCGGCTCCCATCGCCGCGCTCTCAAGGTAAGGGCCCCTTTTCTTATCGGCTCCAAAAGGCCATTAGCAATGGGTAACATCCTATCTGCTAAGCAAGCCCCGCAAGTTCGGGCTCTTGCCGGTCTCCTAGACACTCACCGGTGTAAGATCTCTTTGAAACAGCTTCAAGTGTACTGGGACCTTCTTCTCCCCTTTAATCCGTGGCTTACCACGTGTCGGCTTTGGGACCCAGACACCTATACTCGCCTTATAGATAGGGTCACTTTTGCTGTGGAGCAGGAAGGTAAAAGATTCCCTCCTGGCTTATTACAGGCAACATGAAGTCCAGAAGAAATCTTAAAGGGTATAATCTATGATATGCTATATAAAAAAAGATTTAAAAGCAGCTATACCAAGAAAGTAAGAATTATGAGTCAACTGTAAATAAATTATATATTTCTGTTAATGTGTCGTAATTGTTCTGTGTTTGTCTGTCTGTTCGTTCAATGTCAACGTATATTGTGATACCTCCGGATGGTAAATATAAATTACTAGAAATCTTTAAAAGAGCTCTATTCAAATGGCCAAAAATTAAATAAGCGCTTATATTAATACTTAAGTTTATTATATTAATACATAAGTTTAAATGTTAATAAGGTATCTACAATTTAAAAAAATTGTAAGTCTTAATTAACAAAATTAACTGTACATCTTCATAAAAAGTTGTTCTTGCCTAGATTAAAATGAATAACTTATTTTTCTTCACAGGATAATATAAAGAATGTAAAACTTATATGAATATTAAAAAGGTTAAAAGTTTGTAAAAATGCTAACGGAAATGTAATAAGTTTTGCAAAAAGACGTATTTTGTCCTAAAGTAAGATGGCTAATTTTTCATAAACTCTTGAAATTTAATTTGCATGCAGCAAGTGTAAAAGGTATTGTGATAACTTTATGTAAAGGAATGTGTTCTGTAAAGATAAAATTTATCTTCAATAGCTTACATTAAGGTATTAAATGGCTAATTCCAAAAGGTCATTCTTAAATATATATATATAAAACTGAATTGATGATAATAATAATAAAAGGTAATTTTATAACAGGAAAGATTAACAGCAACCAAGCTCTCCTACCAACTTGCTTTTAGGAAACGGTTTCTAATATTGCATGCTACTAAGTATTTAAAGAAAAGTTATTTTTGAGGAAACAGAAGATGATTTTGTCTTTGCAGCCATTGTCTATTTAGCAACACCCCTCGCTATCGGCCTAGCCACTGTTGCGCCAGACGATTGGAACCTTAAACAAAGACTCCTCCTCACTGTCATCTTCCTATCTATCGTTACTATATTTACTGCCCTCATTCTCCTTCGTTTATAAAGCAGTCTCCTACAAACCACAAAGTTTCTGTCTTAAACATACCATTCTCAACCCTATCCTCTAAATGATCTTCTCACTTCCCCCACAGCCTTTAATACTCTATTTCTTCCTCATAACCTTTGCTTTCTTGATAATATTTTCCGCCATCTGTCTAGCCGCTACCACCCCAGAAGATTGTAACCACGGCCCCCCATGCCGCCATCGCTCTCAAGCAGCTCCAGCCCTGCTAAACGGCCCGCAACCCACTTTCCCCGGCCCGCGGCCTGCTTTCTAGCATCCAATAACGCTTCTGCTCTTGCCTCCCCATACTTCTGCGGAGCTTCCTCCTGTCTCGACCTCACTCCTCTTCTCAGCCATCCAAAGCGTCCTTTCTCGTCCCCCGCCCCCCTCCTTTTTTTTTGCCTGAACCCCTACTGCGTTGCAGATTGGGCCGCCCCATGTCGGCCCGCCCCATTAACATCGGCCTCTCTCGCGCCCGTGAAGACTTTGGCCTTCTTATTGTCCTCGCCTACGTCTCCACCACTCCCGACGCTGCCGCCACCACCGTTGCTGGTGCCCTGACGCGACTTGTCCTCACCGCTGCGATCCTCCAGACCATCACACAGTCTGCCTCTACCGCTCTTCGCCGCCAAGAAGAGATCAACTACCTGTAACGCGCTGTCATCCTGGACTTTTAACAAGCAGATGGACCTTATAGCCACCGAGATCAACAAGAATTGGACATTGGCCACCCTTGCTTCCAACAGCAAGATACTGCCCCCCAAATTGTACATTTGTATCCCCGTCATACTCACCTCCCTCTTCAGCCCCGCTTCCCTCATTGCTTACTGCCTCTTGGGCCTCAGCTACTTGTTGCTGCTGCCATCCTGGCCCTTATTTGAAAAGAAGGGGGAAATGCGGTCACCCCTCGGGCTGAAGTGTGGTTTGCTGGCCTGGCAGGGGAGCGGCCGCGGTAGGCCTAATTCCGCTGCCCCCATAATAGGGTGGCTGGTCGAACTCACCGCCACCCCTGAAGGAAGCTCGGCATGGGCGCAGAGTGCCCTCGGGTCTCCCCTTCTCGGCAGCCATGCTTCCGCGGCCGCCCCTCCTCCCGGATGGCGCCACATGATGCCTTCTTTCTCCCTGCGCAGGGCAGAAAATTCCAGTCTGCCCTTTTCCCCTCCCCCGACAGCAGCAACAGCCAGGTGTGGGCGGAAAAATCCAGCCTGCCCTTTTCCCTTCCCCCGACAGCAGCAACAGCCAGGCGTGGGCGGGAAACTCAAGTCTGCCCTCCACCCCAGCAACAGCAGCCACCAATCCCTAAACCCTGACCCTTCCCCCAGCAACAGCGACAGCCAATCCCTAACCACCACCCCTCCCCCGTCCAGTACCGCCCACTGACCTTTTGCCGGCAACCAATCAGAACAGGGCGTGGCTTTGACCAATCAGCCTTCCCCAGCCCCTATAAAACTGTTGCCTCTCCCTCAGTAAAGTGGACTTGCGTGTTTACCTTGTCTCCACGGTAGTTCTTCTGCCGTGCGCCCTCCAGTCCTGAGAGCCCCCGACAAGGGCCTGGCCTCCCTTGTCCCCAGTTCGTCGCCTGCTTCTCCGGGCGACCCCTTCGTCGCCGGCTTCGCCGGGCGACCCCGTCAGCCGAACCGCGCAACCCCTTGTGAGACCGATCCCTCGTCTGCTGCCGGACCGACCCCTCGTCCCAAGTGGGACCAACCCCTTGTCCAGAGCTGGACCGACCCCTCGTCCGCAGCCAGACCCCACCTCTACCGACCGAGCAAGCCGCCGCAGTTGGCGCCCAACGTGGGGCAAAGCAACCCCACCACAGCACAACGTGGGGCAAGGCAACTCCACCACAGCCTCACTCCATAACCTGGCGCCCCCCACTCTCTTCTCACCTTGGGACTTCTCTCGTGCAACATTGCTGCTACCTGAGCCTTGGCTACCTCATACGGTCCACGGCGGTCTGGGAGAATCGCTGGATGGCTTTCTCCTTCCATGTCGGGGGCTTATACCGACCCGCTATGATTAAGAGGAGCCTTGGATTTCTCGGGAGCGCGCGCTTGCACGTCTGAAGTAATCCTACCACAGCCCTACGCCCTCCTCTCTTCTCACCTTGGGACTTCTCTCGTGCAACATTGCTGCTACCTGAGCCTTGGCTACCTCATACGATCCACGGCGGTCTGGGAGAATCGCTGGATGGCTTTCTCCTTCCATGTCGGGGGCTTATACCGACCCGCTATGATTAAGAGGAGCCTTGGATTTCTCGGGAGCGTGCGCTTGCACGTCTGAAGTAATCCTACCACAGCCCTACGCCCTCCTCTCTTCTCACCTTGGGACTTCTCTCGTGCAACATTGCTGCTACCTGAGCCTTGGCTACCTCATACGATCCACGGCGGTCTGGGAGAATCGCTGGATGGCTTTCTCCTTCCATGTCGGGGGCTTATACCGACCCGCTATGATTAAGAGGAGCCTTGGATTTCTCGGGAGCACGTGCTTGCACGTCTGAAGTAACCCTACCACAGCCCTACGCCCTCCTCTTTTCTCACCCCTATCTTTTCACTCTGCATTGCTGCTCCTGAATCTTGGTGACCTCATATGATCCACGGCGGTCTGGGAGAATCGCTGGATGGCTTTCTCCTTCCATGTCGGGGGCTTATACCGACCCGCTATGATTAAGAGGCGCCAATAAAACTCTCAGGAGCGCGTATCTGAGCACCTCCACCCCTGCCTTCACCTCTGCCTCCTCCCCTTCACGCTTGCTCCCCTTTGCCTTGCTCCACTGCTCGTCGTCCTGCCCTCCCCTCGTCGGGGCCTTCTCTTGGCCCGTGACCACCGTCGGAGCCCCACCGGCTCCGACCCCTCGTCTCACCGCGCACCTCGGCTCCCATCGCCGCGCTCTCAAGGTAAGGGCCCCTTTTCTTATCGGCTCCAAAAGGCCATTAGCAATGGGTAACATCCTATCTGCTAAGCAAGCCCCGCAAGTTCGGGCTCTTGCCGGTCTCCTAGACACTCACCGGTGTAAGATCTCTTTGAAACAGCTTCAAGTGTACTGGGACCTTCTTCTCCCCTTTAATCCGTGGCTTACCACGTGTCGGCTTTGGGACCCAGACACCTATACTCGCCTTATAGATAGGGTCACTTTTGCTGTGGAGCAGGAAGGTAAAAGATTCCCTCCTGGCTTATTACAGGCAACATGAAGTCCAGAAGAAATCTTAAAGGGTATAATCTATGATATGCTATATAAAAAAAGATTTAAAAGCAGCTATACCAAGAAAGTAAGAATTATGAGTCAACTGTAAATAAATTATATATTTCTGTTAATGTGTCGTAATTGTTCTGTGTTTGTCTGTCTGTTCGTTCAATGTCAACGTATATTGTGATACCTCCGGATGGTAAATATAAATTACTAGAAATCTTTAAAAGAGCTCTATTCAAATGGCCAAAAATTAAATAAGCGCTTATATTAATACTTAAGTTTATTATATTAATACATAAGTTTAAATGTTAATAAGGTATCTACAATTTAAAAAAATTGTAAGTCTTAATTAACAAAATTAACTGTACATCTTCATAAAAAGTTGTTCTTGCCTAGATTAAAATGAATAACTTATTTTTCTTCACAGGATAATATAAAGAATGTAAAACTTATATGAATATTAAAAAGGTTAAAAGTTTGTAAAAATGCTAACGGAAATGTAATAAGTTTTGCAAAAAGACGTATTTTGTCCTAAAGTAAGATGGCTAATTTTTCATAAACTCTTGAAATTTAATTTGCATGCAGCAAGTGTAAAAGGTATTGTGATAACTTTATGTAAAGGAATGTGTTCTGTAAAGATAAAATTTATCTTCAATAGCTTACATTAAGGTATTAAATGGCTAATTCCAAAAGGTCATTCTTAAATATATATATATAAAACTGAATTGATGATAATAATAATAAAAGGTAATTTTATAACAGGAAAGATTAACAGCAACCAAGCTCTCCTACCAACTTGCTTTTAGGAAACGGTTTCTAATATTGCATGCTACTAAGTATTTAAAGAAAAGTTATTTTTGAGGAAACAGAAGATGATTTTGTCTTTGCAGCCATTGTCTATTTAGCAACACCCCTCGCTATCGGCCTAGCCACTGTTGCGCCAGACGATTGGAACCTTAAACAAAGACTCCTCCTCACTGTCATCTTCCTATCTATCGTTACTATATTTACTGCCCTCATTCTCCTTCGTTTATAAAGCAGTCTCCTACAAACCACAAAGTTTCTGTCTTAAACATACCATTCTCAACCCTATCCTCTAAATGATCTTCTCACTTCCCCCACAGCCTTTAATACTCTATTTCTTCCTCATAACCTTTGCTTTCTTGATAATATTTTCCGCCATCTGTCTAGCCGCTACCACCCCAGAAGATTGTAACCACGGCCCCCCATGCCGCCATCGCTCTCAAGCAGCTCCAGCCCTGCTAAACGGCCCGCAACCCACTTTCCCCGGCCCGCGGCCTGCTTTCTAGCATCCAATAACGCTTCTGCTCTTGCCTCCCCATACTTCTGCGGAGCTTCCTCCTGTCTCGACCTCACTCCTCTTCTCAGCCATCCAAAGCGTCCTTTCTCGTCCCCCGCCCCCCTCCTTTTTTTTTGCCTGAACCCCTACTGCGTTGCAGATTGGGCCGCCCCATGTCGGCCCGCCCCATTAACATCGGCCTCTCTCGCGCCCGTGAAGACTTTGGCCTTCTTATTGTCCTCGCCTACGTCTCCACCACTCCCGACGCTGCCGCCACCACCGTTGCTGGTGCCCTGACGCGACTTGTCCTCACCGCTGCGATCCTCCAGACCATCACACAGTCTGCCTCTACCGCTCTTCGCCGCCAAGAAGAGATCAACTACCTGTAACGCGCTGTCATCCTGGACTTTTAACAAGCAGATGGACCTTATAGCCACCGAGATCAACAAGAATTGGACATTGGCCACCCTTGCTTCCAACAGCAAGATACTGCCCCCCAAATTGTACATTTGTATCCCCGTCATACTCACCTCCCTCTTCAGCCCCGCTTCCCTCATTGCTTACTGCCTCTTGGGCCTCAGCTACTTGTTGCTGCTGCCATCCTGGCCCTTATTTGAAAAGAAGGGGGAAATGCGGTCACCCCTCGGGCTGAAGTGTGGTTTGCTGGCCTGGCAGGGGAGCGGCCGCGGTAGGCCTAATTCCGCTGCCCCCATAATAGGGTGGCTGGTCGAACTCACCGCCACCCCTGAAGGAAGCTCGGCATGGGCGCAGAGTGCCCTCGGGTCTCCCCTTCTCGGCAGCCATGCTTCCGCGGCCGCCCCTCCTCCCGGATGGCGCCACATGATGCCTTCTTTCTCCCTGTGCAGGGCAGAAAATTCCAGTCTGCCCTTTTCCCCTCCCCCGACAGCAGCAACAGCCAGGTGTGGGCGGAAAAATCCAGCCTGCCCTTTTCCCTTCCCCCGACAGCAGCAACAGCCAGGCGTGGGCGGGAAACTCAAGTCTGCCCTCCACCCCAGCAACAGCAGCCACCAATCCCTAAACCCTGACCCTTCCCCCAGCAACAGCGACAGCCAATCCCTAACCACCACCCCTCCCCCGTCCAGTACCGCCCACTGACCTTTTGCCGGCAACCAATCAGAACAGGGCGTGGCTTTGACCAATCAGCCTTCCCCAGCCCCTATAAAACTGTTGCCTCTCCCTCAGTAAAGTGGACTTGCGTGTTTACCTTGTCTCCGCGGTAGTTCTTCTGCCGTGCGCCCTCCAGTCCTGAGAGCCCCCGACAAGGGCCTGGCCTCCCTTGTCCCCAGTTCGTCGCCTGCTTCTCCGGGCGACCCCTTCGTCGCCGGCTTCGCCGGGCGACCCCGTCAGCCGAACCGCGCAACCCCTTGTGAGACCGATCCCTCGTCTGCTGCCGGACCGACCCCTCGTCCCAAGTGGGACCAACCCCTTGTCCAGAGCTGGACCGACCCCTCGTCCGCAGCCAGACCCCACCTCTACCGACCGAGCAAGCCGCCGCAGCGAATCAGTCATTAAAAACCTCCCAACCAAGAAGAGCCCAGGCCCAGATGGCTTCACAGGTGATTTCTACAAAACATTCCGGAAAGAACTAACACCAATCCTGCTGAAACTATTCCAAAAAATCGAAACAGAAGGAACATTGCCTGACTCCTTCTAAGATACCAACATAACCCTAGTACCAAAGCCAAACAAAGACACCACAAGAAAGGAAAATTACAGAACACTTTCTCTAATGAACATAGATGGAAAAATATTTAACAAAATACTTTCTAATCGTCTTCAACAATACATTAAATGAATTAAACACCATGACCAAGTGGGATTCATTCCAGGTATGCGAGGATGGTTCAACATAAGAAAATCAATCAAAGTAATACCCCATATAAACAGACTGAAGTAAAAAAAAACACATGATTATATCTATAGATGCAGAAAAAGCATTTGACAAAATACAGCACCCTTTCTTGATAAAAACACTCCAAAAGATTGCAATACAAGGAAATTTTTTGAACATATAAAGAGTGTATATGAAAAAGCCACAGCCAACATTGTTTACAATGGAGAAATCCTAAAATCCTTCCCTCTAAAGTCAGGAACTAGACAAGGATGCCCACTCTCTCCCCTTCTATTTAACATTGTCTTAGAAGTACTTGGCACTGAGGCAACAACCAGATATAAAAGGCATACAAATTGGAAATGAAAATGTCAAAATTTCATTATTTGCAGATGACATGATCTTATATATAGAAAACCCTGAGAGATCTACAACAAAGCTTCTAGAAATCATAAATGAGTTTAGTAAGGTTGCAGATCATAAGATCAATATACAAAATTCAGTAGCATTTCTGGACACCAATAATTAGCCAGATAAGGAGGAAATCAAGACATAAATACCATTCACAATAGTAAATAAAAAATCAAATATTTAGGAATAAGTTTAACTAAAATGTAAAAAAACTTATACACAGAGAACTATAAAGACTTTTCAAGGAAATCAAAGACCTAAATAAATGGAAGAATATTCCCTGTTCATGGATAGGAAGAGTAAATATTTTTAAGATGTCTATCTTAATAAACCTGATCACATTCAATGCAATCCCAATAAAAGCCAACACAGCATTCCTTAATGATGTAGAAAAACTAGCTATGAAATTTATTTGGAAAGGAAAGAGGCTGTGAATAGCCAAAGACATATTGAAAAAGAAAAACAAAATTGGAGGAATCACACTACCTGACTTCAAAACATACTACAAAGCTACAGTAGTGAAAACAGCATGGTATTGGCATAACAAGAGACACACAGACCAATGGAATCAAATTGAAAGTTCTGATATAGAACCTCATATATATAGTCATATAATATTCAGTAAAGCCACCAGACCCTCTCAACTGGGAGAGAATGACCTATTCAACAAATGGTGCCTGGAGAACTAGATATCCATCTGTAGAACAATGAAAGAGGATTACCATCTCACACCTTATACAAAGATCAACTCAAGATGGATCAAAGACCTAAATATAAGAGCCAAGATCATAAAGACCTTGGAAAGCAGTGTAGGGAAACATCTACAAGACCTTGTAATAGGAAATGGCTTCATGAACATCACACCAAAAGCACAAGCAGCAAAAGAACAAATAGACAAATGGGGCTTCCTCAAAATTAAAGCCTTCTGCACCGTAAAGGAGTTTGTCAAGAAAGTAAAAAGGGAACCTACACAATGGGAGAAAATATTTGGCAACCATATATCTGATAAGAAACATAACTTGCATATATAAAGAACTCCTATATCTTGAAAATAAAAACATAAACAACCCATTTAAAAAATGGAAAAAAAAAATTAAACAGACACTTCTCCAAAGAAGAAATACAAATGGCTAAAAAGCAAATGAAAAATGCTCCAAATCTCTAGCTTTCAGGGAAATGCAAATCAAAACTACAATGAGATACCATCTTTCTCCCATATGATTGGCAGCTATGAAAAAAAAAAAACAGAAGAATACAAACACTGGAGAGGATGTGAAGAAATGGGAATACTCATCCACTGCTGGTGGGAATGTAGAAGGATCCAACCATTCTGGAGGACAGTTTGGCAGTTTCTCAAAAAACTAACCATAGATTTGCCATATGCCCCATCAATACCACTGCTGGGTATATACCCAAAAGAACTATAGGCAGGGACACAAACCAAATATGCACACCAATGTTCATAGCAGCATTGTTCACTATTGCCAAAAGTTGGAATCTACCCAAATGCCCATCAACAGAAGAGTGGATCAATAAAATGTGGTATATACTTACAATGGAATACAACTCAGCTTTAAGAATAAATACACTACAAACACACATGATAACATGGATGAATCTTGAGAACCTTATGTTGAGTGAAGCTATCCAGGCATTAAGGGACAAATACTACATGACCTCAATGATATGAAATAAGCAAGCTGCCTCAGAGAGGTAGAGCTTGGAAGATAGGCTTAAGGGAAATCAGGGCGTAGAGGAAGGATGTAAGCTTACATCTACATGGGTGAAATCTATGATAAGATGGAGGTAAGTATGTGTACAGGGAAGGGATAAAATGGGGGCATAGGGTTTCCTTTGTGTTGGGCTTTGGGGGCTTGAGGGGGGCTAGGGATGGGTGGATGGGTAATATTGCCCAATAAATTGGTGGGAGGGTGGGGTGACACATGAACATAGGAGATTGTCAGGTGTTGGTTGAGAGTATAATGCTGAGAAAACATTTTCAAAATATAATTAGGAAAGTTACCTGTTTAAGATACTCAAAGGGGATAATCTGAAGCAGGACAGACTCCTAGGGAATATGTGAATGATCATTTTGCCAGAGACGGTTATACCATTGGGTAGAGACCCGTATAATGAGAGTGAAGTTAGACCCACAACCTCGGGAGGACTAATGCCATCAAATAGAGGGAACTGTATCTCTCAAGGGAAAGGGTGGCTCCCAGGGCATTAGGGCAGTTGAGCAAGTCAAGGCCTCAACACTGTTGCAAGTATCTCTGAACATGGCTCCTCAAGAAATGAAGATTGATTGTCACTGTGGGCCCCAAGGGGAGGGGGAAATAGATATTGAATAGATGGAACCAAAGTAAATGTGAGGGCCAAAGAAGTCTTTCACAAGAGTACACAAGGATGGATATAAAACATGTAATATTACACCAAAAACATATAGAGGATGACAGACTAATAATGTAAACCATAATGTAAAACATAGGATAACTAAAAAATTTAGAAAACTGTATAGCCTAAATTATAAACCACATGTAGACACAAATGTCACCCTGTTTGAAAGCTATTGTCTCAATATCTGTACATCAGTTTCAGTAAATATGATATGAATAAGGTAAAAGATTATCACTGTATAAAGGAAAAGGTTTTATAATGGATATGTGGGAGTACTGTATATTGTATATATGAATTACTGTGATCTAAGGCTCTTTTGAAGAGAAGCTCAATAATTAGGAAAAAAGAAAAGGAAAAGAAAGGATGTAGAATTTTTCCAAATCAATATATTTTCTATATCTAACCTTTAAACTCATAGTGGAAACAATTTAAAACAACAGCTGTGGGGTACTGGGTTCCTGGCTGGGGTGTGGGCTCTGTTGTGGCCCTAGGGGAGCAGCGGCCATCCCCCAGGTGCAATGGCAGGGACCAGGAAGGAATGAGGGTCCAACATGAGTCCCTGATACTAATGACTATGCTTGTGAGTCTATACATCTGAAATAAGAACAAGGCCTAGAGCAGCACTGTGCCTAAGAGTTCCCTCCTGACAGCCTTCATGTTACTCAAATGTGGCCAGTCTCAAAGCCAAACTCAGCATATAAATGCAATGCCTTCCCCCCAGCATGGGACATGACACCTGCGAATGAGCCTCCCTGGCACCGAGGGATCACTACCAAGTACCATCTGATGACGTAGCTAGAAAATGACCTTGAATTAAAGGCTCAATGCAGACCAGCAGAATGTCCCCATCTACATATAATAACAGGAGTTAAAAAGGCTGTTTGACCTAAAGAAAGGGGGAAATGGAAAGGACAAATGAGTTTATATGGCTATGAGTCTCTAAAAAAAGAGTCTGGAGGTTGTCAGAAGGATTGTTCTTATGCACAACTGAGCAGAGTCTCAGAAACAGACAAAGTAGATACAACCCCAGGTATTGGTTCTTTTGAGGGCTGAAGAGACCTACAGGTTCTATGGTCATGGCAGATGAAGTTCAATGCCATGTCAGTTGGCCCTTCTTTGGAGCTGGTGTTTCTGTGTGATGGAGCTGGACTCAGAAGTGATCTCTTTTCTCAAGCTTTTCATGCTACTTTACTGGAACTGTAGTTGGTGCTAGGGTTTAAGATATATCTAGGGGATTTGAATCTCTGAACTGACAATATGATAGCCAGGCCCTGAGCCTCAACAGACTTCAGCTCCTACACTCTGGTTTATTGGACTTACCCCACTCAGCTAACATGGAGTTGAAGAATGTCAACCACCGCACCATGAAGCCTAGAGTGCCTACAGCTGAAAGCAGGAGGATTGCAGCCAGTATCCGTGTGGAATCTAAGCCCCCTTTTGACATAGATGTGGAATGGACACAATGAAGCCAAGGTCAACAGGAAGGAGGAATAAAGTAAGGATTAGAGTGGACTTAATGATATTCTATTCATGAACTATTGTGGTTAATAATCGAGAAAATGTGGCTTTGGTGTGGAAAAAGTGGCCATGGTGGCTGCTGGGTGCAGGGAATGGGAGGAAGAGATGAGATGTGGAGGCATTTTCAGGGCTTAGAATTGTCCTGAGTGGTGCTTCAGGGACAATTGCCAGATATTGTATGTCCTCCCATGGCCCACTGAATGGAACGTGGGAGAGTGTGGTCTATGGTGTGGACCACAGGCCATGGGGTGCAGCGATGCCCAGATATGTACTCACCAGATGCAATGGATGTGTCATGATGATGGGGGAGAGTGTTACTGTGGGGGGGAGTAGTGGGTTGGGGGCGGTGAGGGTGAATGGGACCTCATATTTTTTGAATGCAATATTTTTAAAAAATGAATAAATAAAATAAAATTTTAAAAAGAGCAAAGTATATAATCAATGGCTTTTACTAAATCAAAGTGTTGCATATTCATCATCACAAAAAAATTTAGAACAATTTCATTACTCTAAAAAGAAAGACCACAACCGCCTTAGCATTTCTTCTTCAGACCTATATAACCACTAATCACCTTTATCTTTATAAATTGATTTATATTTACATTTTATACAAATGGAATCATACAATATGTAGTACTCTGTCTGATCTTTACTCAGTATAATGTGTGCTTTTTTTTTTTGATACTAACGTTGTGTACTATTAACTTACATTTGTTCAGCTTCAATGAAAAACAGTCTTATGCAGGCAATTCTACCCATATTCATATTTCTCACAATATACTTAGTTCATAATACCGGAATCATATATATTTGTACCTTTGTGTCTGGATTGCTTCATTCAGCATACTATCCTCCAGGTTCATCGATGTTGTCATACATTTCTCAACTTCATTTCTTCTTACCACTGCATGGTATTCCATCATTTGTATACTTCATAATTTGTTTATCCATTCATCAGTTGCTGGATAACTCGGTTGTTTCTAATTTTTGGTTATTGTGAATAATTCTGCTGTGAAAATAGTGTGAAGATTCATATCATTGCTTTCAGTTCTACTGGGTATATACCAAGTAATGATATTGCCGAGTCATGTAGAAAATCTATATTCAACTTCCTTAGGAATTGCCAAACAGTCCTCCATAAAGCTGTACCATTCTACTTTCCCACCAGCAGTGAATAAGCATTCTATCTCTCCACATCCTCTTCAGGATTTATAGTTTTATCACTTTTTAATAGTGGCCAGTCTAATCAATGTAAAATGATATCTTATTGAAGTTTTGATTTGCATTCCCTAGTGACTAGTGATGTTGAACATTTTTTTTCATGTGTTTTTTCTTCTTTGTATTTCTTTTTAGGACAGTTGTCTTTACAAGTCTTTTGCCCATTTTTTAGATAGTTTTTTTTAAAATTAAGATATATAGAAAATACAAAATTTTACATTAAAAAATATAAGAGGATTCCATTTACCCACACTATCACCCCCACCCCCACTCCTCCCACATCACCAAATTGTTCCATCTGTGTGGGACATTCATTGAATTTGATGACTACATTTAGGAATGCTGTTACACAGCATGGATTATAGTTTACATTGTGTTTTACACTTTCTCACAGTCCATTCAGAGGATTATGGCAGGATATATGATGTCCTGCATCTGTCCATGAAATAGCATTCAGGACAAATTCAAGTCCTGAAAATATCCCATATCACACCTCTTCTTCCCTCTCCCTGCCCTCAAAAACTTCTGTGGCCACTGTCTCCACATCAGTGATATAATTTCTTCCGTTGCTAGAGTCAAAGAGTCCTCCAACTTCACTTTTCCTTTTTAAGATATTCGTCTCCTTGGGTCCTCTTACACTTCCAAGTAAATTTAATAACAGTGTTTTCCATTTATTCAGAAAATGGTGGTTCACTTATGTGATTGGGTTTGGTGGTGCTGGTCTGTGAGGGGAAGTAGTGTTGGCGGGTTGTGTTGGACTATCCTTGAACCTGGGGGGAGGTTGGAGGAAGGAGCAGATGAACTCTGGGGATTTGCAGGTCTGTGGTTAGAATGACACTGTTAGGAATGTTCTTTTGCAAACATGGCAGGGGAACATTACTGGTGCAGGGTGTTTGGTGGGCACTGGTATGCAGGATAGGTCATACCTGGGGCATGCCTCTATGTAATATGTAAGTATTCATCTTTCATAGCGTTATCTCAGTGGGTGGAGACCCACATAATAAACATAAGCAGTGCCTAATAAAATAAAACAGACCAATATGTCAAGCTCTCAATATTATTTCAAGTAAATAAGATTCTTACTCTTAAAAAATTGAAACCTAGTGATTACCATAGGTTCTGTGGGGAGGGGGAGGGAAGATTAGAATAGATGGAAAATAGAGCATTTAGAATTGTTCTGCGTGATCTTGCAATAACAGACCCATTTTATGTTATTTATTTTTTGGTGTCTTTTTATTTTCTTTTAAATGTTACATTAAAAAATATGAGGTCCCCATATAACCTATCCCTCCCATATCAACAACCTCTGCCATCATTGTGGCACATCCACTGCACCTGGTGAATACATTCTGGAGCACTGCTGCACCACATGAACAGTGATCCACATTGTAGTCCACACTCTCCCCTAGTCCACCCAGTGGAACATGACAGGACACACAATGTCTAGGTTGCATTCCTGCAGCACCACCCAGGACAACTCCAAATCCTGAAAATGCCCCCATGCCATATCTCTTTTTCCTTCTCCCCACCATCATCAGCCACTGTGTCTGCCCTCTCCACATCACTATTAAAATTTATTCCTTTACTAATCACAATAGTTCCCCAGCAGAACACCAGTAAGTCCACTCTAATCCATACTCTATTTCTCCATCCTTTGGGCCCTGGGATGGTTATGTCCAGTCCCCCTCTACATCAAGAGGGGCCTTAGATTCCACATGGATGATAGATGCAATTCTCCTGCTTGCATCTGTAGGCACTCTTGGCTCCTTGATGTGGTCATTGACCCTCTTCACCTCCCTGCCAACTAAAAATCTATAAAAGTGTATGGTGCAAAATGTAAAACACAATATAAACCACTGACCATGGTCAATAACAGTGCTTGAATATTTGTACATCAGTTGTAACCAATATACCATCTGCAAGTAAAATGATAATAGAAGAGAGTAAAAAGTTGGGAGGGCATTAAATATATGGGAATCCTCTACATTTTGTATGTGATTTTTCTGTAACCTAAAGCTTCTTTGATGATAAAATTTTTAAAAAAGACACTGTGGTAATATATGGAAGAAATGGTTATTGTACATACAAAATATTAGGTCTATAGTGCCTAAAGACACAATGTCTGAAATTTTTTAGACTATTTCAAATTTAAACGGTTTTTTTTTTTTTGGTATTTTATTTAATTTCATTTTCTTATTAATTTTATTTGGTTACTTTGTTGGCCTAACTTTGGAGAGGGTTTGGATCCCAGAAAGGTCACATCTTTGGCAGGGGAGGATCACTGATACAGGATGTCTGTGATGGTAGGCTGTATGAGGAGGGGTGAATCTGGGGCATGCCTCTAAGGTGTATGAATGTGTTCAAATGTTCACAGGGCATTGTCTCCATGGATATAGACCCACATAATAACTGAAAGAATACTGAGTAACATTTTATGTTATCTATTTACCTTTTTACTAAAAAAAAGACAAAAAAATACTAGCATATCAAAACAAACAAAAAAAATTACAAAAAAATAAAATAAAATAATACTGAGTTCCCATCCTAGGGAGTCCTGCTACATTTTTTAATAGGATGGCAAGAATCCCCCAAGCACATGGGCAGTGACTAGTGAAGAAAGAACAAACCATTATGTCAGGTCGTTTATATTGATGATTATACTTATCAAACTTTTCTTGTGAAATTGAAACTTAGCCTAGTTTCTGAGGGCCTCTTTCTTGCTCAAATGTAGCCTCTTTTTAAGTCAAACTAGCATACAAACACACCTTCCCTGCCAGCATAGGACATGACTCCCAGGGCTGAGCCTCCCTAGGATCAAGGGATTATTACCAATTGCCAACTACCAATGCATCTGGGAAAAGACCTTGACCAAAAGGGGAAATATTAAATATAAATGAGTTTTTATGGCTAAGAGATTTCAAGGCTTTTCAGGTGTTCATTCCAGAGGCTATGCTATGACACTCAGCAGAATTTGATTGACTGCCATAGTAAGCAGTTCCTCAAACAGTGGGGCTCCTGAGGGCTTTAGAGACATCCAGACACTATAAGCAGGGCAGACAAGCTCAGTTAATTCCACACCATGTCAATGGGCCTTACTTTGGAATTTATGCTCTCCCAGTGTAACACACTCATTTATCTTTTTCATACATATAACTTTTCTGCCCCTTTTACTTGAAATTGTAATTAGCACTATTCTTGTTAAATATATGCCCCAGAGAAATAAATCCTTGTTCCATTCATGTGCCAGTTGAGCCCTAAATATCAGCCAAGTTGCTACACCTACTCTCCAGTTCTTTGGACTCACCCAGGACAACTAACAAGGAGATGATAATGGACAAGGCTCATCCCAAAGAAAAGAGAGTGCAACTGCAAGGAAGATACTTCCATCGATGTACCCCATGGGATCTAAGCCCCATCTCAATTAGAAACAGAGTGGGCATCACCATGCCCATATCCTCCTGACTGGGGAATGAACAATGGAATAAAGTAGACATTAGTTTTCTGTTATAGATTTATTTTTATTCTAACAATGGAAGAATTTTTATCATTCATAAAAGGTACTGGCCACCAGAGGTTAGCAGGGAAGGGAGAGGGAACAATAGGTGTAATATGAAGCATTTGGGGGACATTGGAATTGTGGTGCCTGACATTGCAATGACAGATACAGGCTACTATATATTTTGTCATAGCCTACAATATTGTGTGGGACAGAAAGTAAACTAAAATGTAAACTCTAGGCCAAAGTTAGTAGCAATGCCTCAAAATGTGTTCATAATTTATAACAACATTTTTAACAAATGCACCATAATAATGAATGTTATTGTTAATGAAGTATGTGAGTGTGGGAGGAGGATGGAGTGAAGCATATATGAATTAACTATTTTTTAAACAGTATTTATGTAATTTAAAGCTTCATAAAAAGAAAAAGTAAAAAATCAAATGGTGGCAGAATGTTTATTTGGATTGCATTGAATCTGTATATAAATTTGGGTAGAATAGATATCTTAATGATATTTAGTCTTCCACTCCACAATCATGGAACATTCTTGCAATTATTTAGGTCTTTTTAATATTTCTTTTAACATTGCACTGTAGTTTTCTAAATACAAGTGTTTTACATTCTTTATTAAGCTTATTACTTTTTCTTGCCTGAATGCTTTAGTTAGAACATTTAATACTGTATGCAATTATAGTGGTAAGAGTGGGCATCCTTGTCTTTTTCCTGATCTCAGCAGAAAAGCTTTAAGTCTTTCACCACTGAATACAATGTTAAGTGAGGGTTTCTCATATATGGCTATTAGCATGTTGAGAAAATTTCCTTCATTTCTATATATTATAGAATGTTTATCAAGAAATGACACTATTTTGTTAAATTCCTTTTCTGCATCAATGAATAGGATCATGGGATTTTTCTTCTTTATTAATGTGTATTAACACTGATGAACTTTCTTGTCTTGAAACACCCTTGCATGCCTGGTATAAAACCCACGTAATTGTGATGAATAATCCTTTTAATGCATTGTTGGATTCAATTAGCAAGTATTTTGTTGAGGATTTTTGCATCTATATTCATTAGGGAAATTGGCCTGTAATTTCCTTTTTTTTTTTTTTTTTTTGTAATATCTTTATCTGACTTTGGTATTAGGGTGATATTAGATTTATAGAATGAGTTTGGTAGTGTTCCTGCTTGTTCAATATTTTTTAAAAGAGATTGAGTAATATTGGTATTAAATCTTCTCTGAATGCTTGGTAGAACTCAACTGTTAAATCAAATGGTCCTGGGCCTTTCATTTTGGGTGTTGTTTGATGACCGCTTCAATTCCTTTCCTTATAATTGATTTGTTGAAGTCTTCTATTTTCTCTGCAGTCAGTGTAGGTTGTTTATATGTTCCTTAGGATTTTTTTTTCAATTTATTTACATTGTCCACTCTTTTGGTGTACAGTTGTTCAAAGTATCCTCTTATGTTCATTTTCAGCCTGGTTAAGAGTTTGTCTGGCTAAAAGTTGAAGATTCTGTTAAATCTATTTTTATTGTTTTTATTCTCAATTTCATTTATTTCTGCTCTGCTCTTTATTATTTCATTCCTTCTACTTGCTTTGGAATTAGTTTGTCGTTCTTTTTCTAGTTCCTCCATCTGTGTAGCTACGTCATTTATTTTAGGTCTCCTTTTTTTTTTAATGTAAGCATTGAGGGCTATAAATTTTCCTCTAAGCACTGCTTTCACTGCATCCCATAGACTCTAGTATTTTGTGTTTTTATTTTCATTCATCTCAAGATATTTATTGATTTCTCTCAAAATCTCCTTTGACCCAACTGGTGTTGTTTATATTTGTGAATTTTTCCTTTTTGACCCCTTGTTGATTTCCAGCTTTATTCCCATATGATCACAGAAAGTGCTTTGTATAATTTCAATCTTGTTGAATTTCTTAAGGTCTGCTTTGTGAATCAACATATAGTCTACCCTGCAGAAAAATCCATGACCAATTGAAAAGAATGTATATCCTGCTGTTTGGGTGTGTGTGCAATGTTCTATATTGTCTATTAAGTCCATTTATCATGTTATTCAAGCTCTCTCTTTCTTTATTGATCCTTTGCCAATATGTAGTACCCAGTGCTAAGAGTGATGTATTAATGTCTCCAAATATTATTGTAGACATCCATTTTTCCATTCAGTATTGCACTGTTTCCCTCCTGTATCTTGGGGCATACTGGGTAGATGCATATATATTTATGACAGTTATTTCTTCTTGATGAATTACCTCTTTTATTAATATATAATGAGCTTCTTCATCTCTAATAGCAATTTTGCCTCTATAGTCTTGCTTTTAAAGTCTTCCTCATCTCCAATAACAGTTTTGCTTTTAAACTTAGCTACTGCAGGTTTGTTTGGTTTTACTTTGTTACTGCATGTATGGAATACTTTTTATAGCCTTTCAATTTCAATCTATTGGTATCTTTGGACCTAAGGTGAGTCTCTCATAGGCAGCATATAGATAGCTCATATTTTCTTATCCATTCCTCCAGTCTGTATCTTTTGATTGGGGAATTTAATCCATTAAAATTCAATGTTATTACTGTAAAGGTACTTCTTATTTCGTCCATTTTTCCATTTGCATTTTATGTCATATTTTATTTTAATCTTTTTACACTTTTAGTTGCCTTGGCTGACATAATCTTCATTTCTAGACTCTTTTCCAAGCCCCTTTCTCCTGTCTTTTCTTTTCAGGCTGTTCCACTACCTTTATTATTTCCTGCAAAGCTTGTCTTCGTGTTATAAACTCTTTCAGTTTCTGTTTGTGCAGCCTGAAATTGCCTCCATTTTTGAAAGACAATCTTACCCAACATATTTAATAAGATTCCTGGGTGGCAATTTTTCTCTTTCTTTATCTTAAATATATTATGCCACTGCCTTCTTGCCTCCATGGTTTCTGACGAGAGATCAGCACTTAACCTTATTGGGTATCCTTTGTATGTTATGCATCACTTTTCTCTTGCTGCTCCAGAATTCTCTTTTTCCTTTGGTATTTGACATTCTGATTAGTAAGCATTTCAGAGTAGGTTTATTCAAATTTTATTTGTATGTGAATATGTTGTGCTTCTAGGACATGGATATCTATATCCTACTATAGGGCTGGGAAAGTTTCCACCATTATTTCCTCAAATATTCCTTCTGCCCCTTTTGCCTTCTCTTTCCTTCTGGGACACCCATGGCATGTATGTTTGCATGTCTCTTGCCATCATTTAGTTTTTGAGAATCTGTTCAACTTTTCCCATTTATTTTCTTTATCTCTTCTTTTGGATGTTCACTTTTGAAGACCAACCTTCAAGCTCACTGATTGTTTCTTCTGCTTCCTTAAATATGCTATTATATATATCCAGTGTTTTTTTTTTCCCAATAATTTCTTATTCCCCTTTCCCCCAGATGGATACCTCTTCTGTCTGCTCATTGTCTGCTTATCTTTCTCAGGCAGCATAGGGAACTGATGCCACGACCTCCCATGTGGGAAGGGAGTGCCCAAACCAACTACTTGAGCACTTCTGCTTGCAGCTCATTGCAGATCATTGAGGTTCATTATGGCTCATCATCTTTAAGAGGCATCACCAAATGAACCTGGGGCCTCCCATGTGGGAGGCATATGCCTAATTGTTTGAATCACATCTGCTCCCTGCTTGAGTATATATTTTTTTCATTTATTGTGTCTTTCTTTCCCAGAAAATTTGCTATTTTTCTCTGTAAGCTTTCAAATTCCTCTGTGCTCACTCAGGATCTTTTTTCATATCCTTAATCTCTTTAGTCACCTCATTAACTTTATGAAGGGAATTTCAATATTTATGATGTTCAGATTCCTTTTTGTCATCTGGAGGCTTATCTTGTTCCTTTAACTGGGTCATATATTCCTGTTTCTTGGTATGGATTTTAATTTTTTCTTGGCATCTTTGCATCTCGCTTACTAGAGTATGCATTCTGGGTGAAGTTTCTCTCTTTAGTTCAGGACTTTTTTGCCTTTTCTTCCTTCCTGACTTTGTAGTAGGAGCTGAGGATGCAGTTCATACTTTAAGCTGTGGAGGCCGATGCTGCTCTAGTTACCCTAGGAACTAATGCATCTTTTCCCACCTTTCTTCTCTGCCATGGATAGAGATAGAGACAGAGTCACAAACCTGTGTATTAATCCAAGCCATGCAGGACAAGACAGCCTGTAGTTGCCTGGAGAGACTAATGAAACTGTGTGACCCTTCCTCCATTGCCTGGGATGATGATAGAGCTGTAGGTATAATGAGCAGCAAACTAAGCAGTATAGGTCAGAACCAACCACAATTACCAGGTAGACAAACATATCACCGGCTCCCCTCCTCCTCTGTCAGGGGTGGGGATGGATCCTCAAGAAGGCCAAACAGTCTAAAATGTGTGGCCCAAAAGCAACTGCAGCTGCCCTGAGAAGCTTGAGAATACTGTCTCTTCTGCCCAATAAGGGATGTGGATGGAACCACAAGTGCCCAACAAACCAGTCTGTGGACTGAAATCATCTGCAGTTGCCCAGAGAACCGGAGTAAACACCATCCCCCTCCTTTCCTATGGGAGTGGGGGTGGATCCACAGGTACCCAATTGTCCAGTCCATGAAAGCTGAAAGTACCTGACCTTCTGGAAAGGATAAAGAAACACCGCTCCCCTCCTACCCTACTAGGGGACAGGGATAGAACCACAAGTCTCTGACTATTCAATCTGTGTGGGCAAAAAGACATGAAGTTGCTCAGAAGGGCTATGGAGATACAGCCTCCTCTTGTCCTATTGGGGACGGGGATGGGGCCACAGGCACCCAACAGTCCAGTTCATGCAGACCCCAAACACATGCAGTTGCCCAGAAGACATAGGTGGGGGTGGGGAAAGAGTCCCAGGTCGTCAAAAAAAATTCCATGTGTGCCAGAAATGTCTGCAGTTGTCTAGAGGGACTGAGGGAACACAGGTTTCCTCCAATCCTACTGGGAGGGGTGAGGCAGGAATGGATCTACAGGTGTCCAAATATCCAGTTTGTGCAGCCTGAAATTGCCTACAGTTGCTCAGAGAGGCTGAAGAAATACCAGTCACTTCCTCTCTACTGGGGAAGGGGCATGGATGGAATCAAAGATATTCAACAAACAGTTTATGTAGGGCAAAAGCACCTGCAGTTGCCCAGAGGTGCCAAGGAAACACAGTGCCCCTCCTAGCCTATTGCACGGGTAGAGATAGATCCCCAGGGGCAACCTCTTCATTCTTTGCCAGTCAAAAGTGCTTGTACTTGCCCAGATGTCCTGGTGTATGTCCCTCTAGTTTCCTCCCCACTTCAGGTGGGGCTGGAGCCTCGGTTGAAGCAGCAATCCAGTATGAATAGAAAGAAGGCTGTCCCTATTATCTCTGTGATTTTTGGTCATCCCAGCTTCCCCTTATGCCAGGGGCAGAGTTAAAATGATGGTTATGGGCCACTTTCTGACTTGGACAGTTTCAAATCTTAGCTGTTCTTAGGATTATACTTTAGCCAAATTTACTAATTTACTAAATTTTACCAAATTTACTAATCAGTAGCTGAAGTCAGTACCTTCTCCTTCCCCCATTTTTGTGAACTGAAGCTTCCAACTCCAGCCACAGAATAGCTCCCAAGGTGGCTTACACCACCAGTGGAGGATGGGATGTGGAGTGTTCTACCCATGAATCTTCACTGCAGATAGGTAGTTTCCTTCTTCCATTCTTTCAAGAAGGTTGCAGGATATCTCCTGGCTCCACCATAAACAGGTGCTTTAGATAGCTCTGGGTGATTACTAACTGCTTTGCAGGACAAGCCAACTCTTTGAGCTCCTTACTCTACTGCCATCTCACCCCTCCTCCTGCTGGTACAAATTTTTGGCAGTGTAAATTGTTCACTCCCCAAAGGGACCTAGTCTTCGCATCATTTAAGGGGCTTTGGGTCTGTAAGCTATCTCAAGTCTGGGAATTGATTAAAGGGACAAGACACTATGTTTCTGCAATTGAAATTACACTTTTGTTCACTCAACCCAGAACAGTGCTGCTTATATATATCAAGCACTCCTAAAATTCAAGAATATTCCCAACAATTCAAGAGAAGGAGATAGAAATATGAATAGAGATGGTGGTAGGCAGCTTCTGACATGGCATCCAGTAATCCTCACCTCTGGTGCTCATGTCCCTGTTTGATCCCTTCCCCTTGAGTATCTATTGGACCTGAGGGTTTGCTTCTAAGTGAACATGGAAGCAAAAGTAGTGGTGGGATGAACTGACTTCCACCTTAGTGCTCTCTCACCCTCTTACTTGCTGGCCCTGATGATCAGCTGCTATGCTACAATGCTGTGAGATGCTCTATGGAGAGTCACACATAGCAAGGAACTGAAACATCTGACCAGCAGCTTGTGAGGCACTGAGGAACTGAATCCTACCAAAAGCCTTTACCAGAGCTAGGAAGTGCTTCCTTCCCCAGTCAAGTCTTCAAATGAGAACACAGCCCTGGCCAACACTTTCATTGCAGCCTGGCAGAGCCTCAGAAGCAGAAGACTCAGCAAAGCCAGGCCCAGACTCCTGACCATGGAAACTGTGAGATTATCAATGTGTATAGTTTCAAATGATTAACAAATGTTGGAGTACATTGTTACACATCAAAAGATGACAGGTATCATTGAAGAACTAAACATAGCCCTAAACATTTGAAAAATGTCCAATATCACTACTAAAGAAAATGCATATCAGGAAAGACACTGAGATACCATGTCTCACCTGAGTTTGAAGAAAAATCCAAAAGTTTACAGTGTGTTCTCTGGACAAGGTTGTGAGGAAGTAGATATTTTCACAAATTTTCTCAAGGGATTACAAAATGAATCACCTGTATGGTGGAGGATTTAGCAATTAAAACACAGATTACAGATGAATTGACCTTATGATCCAACAGTCCCAAACCTAGGAATCTATCGCCAAGAGACACTCACAAAAATACAAAAAGATATATGCATGAAAGCTATAGTATATCCATAAATTCATTCATACATACATGCATACATACATATGTACATACTGGTTAAATGAACTTGATAGATCCATGCAATGGAACAATATGCATCCATGAAAACAATGAGAAAGACACATTGATATAGCATGATCTACAGAAATATATTAAGTAAAAAAAGCCAGGTTCCAAGCAATGTGTAAGCTATGAGAGCATTTTGTAAGCCATGGAAGATATATGAAACCATACTCCCTTATATTTGCAAAAGAAAACCCTGGAAAATAATTAAAAATACTTACCTATGGTGAGAGGGAACAGAATGGCAAAAGGGTCCACATTTACTGAAGTTTTTCTGTATAAACCTGGTCATGTAATTTTGACTTTAAAATTATCTAAATATTTCACATATTCAAAAAGAAAACTATGTTAAAAAAGCTACCTTAAAATAGAAACAGGCTAAAATGAGTGAGATTAATTGGTTATCAAGCTGGTGATAAAAACATGCAAGTAAATAGTCATATCAAATAACTTTAAAATGATATTTGACTATACATATGTTTCATACAATAAATTTTGGAGATAGTGCTTTAATGAAACCTTTAACTTTAACCAGTAGTCTTACAGTCAATGAGGACAAAGGTAATATTTTAAAGCAACTCTATACATTTTAGGAAAAGCAAATGAGCAATTATATTAATATTGGGTTTTCAATCTTGGTGAATAAATGCAGCATATAACTGTAGCTTAATTAAAATTCTGTAATTAAGACTGAATTGCTATTTTAAGATCACAATTCAAAATATTATTATATCTTGATTTCTGTCTTCTCCAAAATTCACATATCTCAGTTCTGTCCTCAAAAAGACATACCTGTGTCTAAACCAAACTCAGCATGTAGATGCATTGCTTTCCCCCCAGCATGGGACATGACTCTAGGGGATGAGCCTCCCTGGCACCAAAGGATTACTACCAAGCACAAGCTGATGATGTAACTAGAAAAAGACCTTGAATAAAAGGATCAACTCAGACCAGCAGAATGTCTCAGCCTGCATGTAATATCAAGTGTTAAAAGGTGTTTTTGACTTTGGATAAAAGGGGGAAATAGAAAGGGCAAGTGAGTTTATATGGCTATGAATTTCCAAAAAGAGTCAGGAGATCATCAGGGGGGTGATGCTTATGCACACCTCAGCAGGGTACCAGAGACAGCCAAGGTAGATGGAAACCAAGGTGCTGGTTCTCCTGAGGGCTGCAGAGACCCACAGGTTCTATGGTCATGGCAGATGGCTCTGGAGTTCAGGGCCATGTCAGTTGGACCTACTTTGGAGTTTGTGTTCCTGAGTGTGATGGAGTTGGACTCACATGACCTTTCCACATATGCATCTTCTGTTACTTTTACCAGATCTGTGGTTGGCATTTGGGTTGGTGTATACTCAGGAGACCTGAATCTCTGGACTGCCCATGTGCTAACCAGGCCCTGGGAATCAACAGATGTGCAGCTCCTCACCTCTAGTTTGTTGGATTTTCCCTGGCCAACTGACAGGGAGATGAAGAGTGTCAACCATCACACCAGGGAGCCAAGAGTGCCTACAGCTGCCAGTAGGAGAATTGCAACTATCATCCAGGTGGAATCTATGTCCCCTCATGATGTAGAGGGGGACTGAACATAACCATCCCAGGGTCCACAGGATGGAGGAATAGAGTATTAATTAGAATGGAGTTACTGGTGCTTGGCTGGGGATCTATTGTGATTAGTAAAGGAAGAAATTGTAGTAGTGCTATGGAGACGGTGATCACAGTGCCTACTGACAGTAGGGAGATGGAAGAAGAGATATGGTGTGGGGCATTTTCAGGATTTGGAGTTGTCCTGGATGGTGCTACAGGAACAGATGCTAGATGTTGTGTGTCCTGCTGTGGCCCACTGGGTGGACTGGGGGAGAGTGTGGACTACAATGTGAACCACTGTCCATGTGGTGCAGCAGTGCTCCAGAATATATTTGCTAGGTGCAGTGGATATGCCACAGTGATGGAAGAGGTTGTTGATGTGGGAAGAGTGGGATGGGTGGGGTGGGGGATATATGGGGACCTCATTTTTTTATTGTAACATTTAAAAGAAAATGAAGGAAAAATAAAAGACATTGATGTAGTGACAACGAAGTAGCAATGAGCTGCACTGTGCCCTTATTGTGGTTTCTGAATATCACTTCCATTTCTAGGGCTCACTAAAGGTCTGGAGTGTACAAAATGCACCCAGGATATCTTATTGACAGGAAAAAGGAAGCAAGCCTCCAAGACCACTGAGGAATGCTGATGGGTACAGTTTTCTTTGTGGGTGATAAAAATGTTCTGGAATTAGGTCACACAATTCTGTGAATATATTAAAAACAACTGAACCATTCACCTTAAAAGAGCAAATTTTATGGTATGTAAATTATATTTCAGTACAACAATTAGAAAAATATTATTTCAATAAGTATTTTAAAATCCTTATTTAATATTTATGTTTAAAAAAGAAAATGTTTAAAAAACAGACTAAGGGATCATTGTTGTGACCACCATGCAAGCAATGGGGAGCACAGCTGACAGTTAAACTCTTAGGAAGCATCTCACGTCTGCTGGAGATGGTGCTGGAGATGACCAGAGAATTTGCGTAGTGCCACACAGTTCCTGGGGGAGGGAAAAGTCTGTTGAACCCACTGCCACAAAGGGATTGTCAAAGTGCTGAACCTTGTTGGCATAGGTTAGGAATCCCAGGGAATTGGAAAATCACACCCCCAAAAAATGTGTAAAGACAAGAGTGCAGCTGAACTGGAGAGCATGGAAAAAAGTGCTAATTGAGAAAAGCAGATTTGTCAAGCAAAATAAGGGTGGAAAACATGGCCAAGAGAACAATGCTTGGCAAAAGGATTCCAACCGCAAGCAGACAAGAGCTAGAGGCTCTGGAAAATGACATGGCACATTTTCACATGTCAAAGATAATACTGAAAATAAGCTGGAATTGATTTGAAAAGTTTCCTATTCTTTGTGCCATCTGTGAACCTCAGTAAAATGAGGAAGAACTCCCAGAAGTGGAAGAAGCTCAAGAAGCAAACATGTGGAAGCAGATGTGGCTCAACCTTCTGGGTGCCCACCTACCACATGGGATGTACCAAAGTCAGTTCCAAAGCCTCCTAAAGAAGATGAGCAGATTCCAGCCACACTGCAAGGAGATAAACACTGCCCACTTCACAAACAAGCTAGACGCTGCCCCTGTTGAATTGAGCAGGTGCCACAGGCCAGCAGATGGCACAGCCTATGGGGAGCAGAAGTGGCTCGGGTTGTTGGGCACTTGCCTCTCATGTGGGAGTTCCAGGTTCAGTTATCAGTGCCTCCTGGAGAAGGTGAGCAAACAATGAGCAGACAGATGAGGAACCATGGAGAGGAGCTAAGTAAAGGAAAATAAAAGAAAGAGAGAGAGAGAGAGGGAGGGAAAGAAGGAAAGAAGAAAAGAAGGAAAGAGGCATAGGAACAGCTTCCAGGATGCTTTCCTTGATTTCAGAGATGCCTGCCTCATCTTATTGGACTTAAAATTTTCTGTGCTCCTGAGATATTTAAAATGTTTCTGTAAGTTAGAGCCCATCCTTACAAACATTAATGCATTTTAGTCATGTTTTTCCAAAGAAAGGAAAATAGCTACAGCATAGGTTCAATTCTATTAAAGTTTATTTTTCATATATAACTTTAAAGGTAGGGAAGCAACATTAAAAATGTTTAATAAAATGTTTTAAAGCAGGATGTACTGGTGCACATTAATATTTTAGGTAGATTTTGAGCTTTTAAAATTAATTAGCTGGAAAAAGTAAGCTGCAGATAATGAGAATGGGATGTTTTTAGGATGTGCATGAAAGAATGAATACATTTTTGGAAACTTACTTTAAAAAAAAATTGAGGGCCATGAATAGGCCTCAAGATGGTTGCAAACCATGTAAACTTTTGAGTGTATGTCCACTCTCTGGGGGGAATTTTTACAAGGTTCATGCATTCTTTCTTTTTTTTTAAACATTTATTTGTAGTTATTTCTCCCTGCCCACTCATTGTTTTGCACTTGCTGTATCTGTTTGTCTTTCTTATTTCCTTAGGAGGAACTGAACCCAAGGTCTCAGATGCAGGAGGGAAGCACTTAATCACTTGAGCCATATCTGCTCCCTTCCATGAGTTAAGACACTGGTATAAGAGGCATTTCAAAGATGTAGAGTAAATAAATATGCTTTAATTTCTACATCCCTCCTTAGCAATTGATAAATGCAGTTGCTAACCCTATTGTGTTTTTTTTCTTTTTTAATTCATTTTTTTAATTCATTTTTTAAAAATATTACTATTCAAAAAATATGAGGTCCTCATTCACCCCCACTGCCCCCAACCCACCACTCCCCCCACAGCAACACTCTCCCCCATCATCATGACACATCCATTGCATCTGGTGAGTACATCTCTGGGCATCACTGCACCTCATGGTCAATGGCCCACATTATAGCCCATACTCTCCCACCTTCCATCCAGTGAGCCATGGGAGAATCCACAATGTCCAGTAATTGTTCCTACAGCACCACCCAGGACAACACTAAGTCCTGAAAATGCCTCCACATCTCATTTCTTCCTCCCATTCCCCACACCCAGCAGCCACCATGGCCACTTTTTCTAACCAATGCCACATTTTCTTGGTTATTAACCACAATAGTTCATGAATAGAATATCAGTACGTCCACTCTAATCCTTACTATATTCCTTCTTCCTGAGGACCTTGGATTAGTTCTGTCCATTCCACATCTATGTCAACAGAGGGCTTAGATTCCACATGGATACTGGCTGCAATCCTCCTGCTTTCAGTTGTAGGTACTCTTGGCTCCATGGTGTGGTGGTTGACATTCTTCAACTCCAATTTAGCTGAATGGGGTAAGTCCAATAAACCAGAGTGTAGGAGCTAGATATATCTTAAACTCCAGCACCAACTACAATTCCAGTAAAGTAACAGGAAAGACTTGTGAAAAGAGAGCACATCTGAGTCCAGCTCCATCACACAGAAACACCAACTCCAATGAAGGGCCAACTGACACGGCAGTGCATCTGCCATGACCATAAAACCTGTAAGTCTCTTTAGCCCTCAGAAGAACCAATACCTGGGCTTGTATCTACTTTATCTGTCTCTGAAACTCTGCTCAGGTGTGCATAAGGGCAATCCTTCTGACAACCTCCAGACTCTTTTTTAGAGACTCATAACCATATAAACTCATTTCTCCTTTCCATTTCCCCCTTACTTTAGGTCAGACAGCCTTTTTAACTCCTGTTATTATATGTAGACAGGGATATTCTGCTGGTCTGCATTGAACCTTTAATTCAAGGTCATTTTCTAGCTACCTCATCAGATGGTACTTGGTAGTGATCCCCTGATGCCAGGGAGGCTCATCCCCAGGTGTCATGTCCCATGCTGGGGGGAAGGCATTGCATTTACATGCTGAGTTTGGCTTTGAGACTGGCCACATTTGAGTAACACAGAGGCTGTCAGGAGGGAACTCTTAGGCACAGTGCTGCTCTAGGCCTTGTTCTTATTAATCACATGACTATATCTATAGATTCAGAAAAAGCATTTGACAAAATACAGCACCCTTTCTTGATAAAAACACTCCAAAAGAATGGAACACAAGGAAATTTTTTGAACATGATAAAGAGTATATATGAAAAATCCACAGCCAACATCATTTACAATGGAGAAATCCTAAAATCCTTCCCTCTAAATTCAGGAACTAGACAAGGATGCCCACTCTCTCCCCATCTAGTTAACATTGTCTTAGAAGTACTTGCTCAAGCACTGAGGCAACAACCAGATATAAAAGGCATTCAAATTGGAAAGGAAGAAGTCAAAATTTCATTATTTGCAGATGACATGATCCTATACACAGAAAACCGTGAGAGGTCTACAACAAAGCTTTTAGAACTCATAAATGAGTTTAGTAAAGTCGCAGGTTACACGATCAATGTGCAAAAATAAGTAGCATTGAGGGGGGAAGTAAGATGGTGGCTGACTGAGCTTGCCTTTCAGTCTCTCCTGGGAAGAGGCAGCTGGGTGCTGCTGGAGGATCTCCGAGAACAGGCTTTTTTGGGATTTTTGCAGGGCAGGAAGTGTCTGGACATCGATTTGGAGGGAAGGTAATGGAGAGGATTGGTCCATAATATATAATTTGGGTTCTATTGCCTGGAGGTGAGACCTGCACACGGGCTGCCCCCTCCTTGGGGGTGGGTGGAGCCACGGTATCGCCACTGCTGCCGCATCTTTTGGTGGCTCTGCGGTGCGGTGTCTGGGGAATTCACGAGTCCTGGGCGGGCTGTTGGGCGGATGGGACGAGATGCCTTTGTGGATAGATTTGGGGAGGCAGATGGTGTTTTGTGGTGAAGCAGGGGAATTTTTGATTGTGGACACAAGTAATAGCGCTTCTGCCTGGAGCCCTGCCTCCACAAGCCCAGCTGCCAATCTGCAACAGAATTAGATTGTAGACAATAAAGGGACGTAATTGGGAGGTTGTTATAGGGTGCGGCGAGGGAGGGGGACACATCTGGTGGCCGATTGGGGAATATTTTGTGAAGCTTGGGAATGCTGGTTTTGTCTGAGTTTCCAACTGGAGCCCCACCCACCGGCCGGACTTCTGATTTGCACCATTAAATTGGCCACGGTGTAGAGGCACCCTCAGTCGGCCGTTGTGTAGAATCAGAGGGTGGGAGCTGTCCAAAAGCTGAACTGACGATATATCCTAATATAATAAACTGAGTAAGTGAAATGCAAGGTTCAGACATAATATAAAATTTGTGGATCTGACTTCCCCCATAGGGCTGGCACCCAGCTGCAGGGATCCCTGAGGGCTGTGTTACACTGTGGGGCTCCTAGGCTTCCTGTTGACCAGATTTGAGGTGGCCAGGTGAATCCCCTAAACTCTGGTGGCCCACACCCCAGAGACTCACACCTCTTGAGTCTTCAATATCTCAGACTTTCCACCCCTGAATCCTTCATGCCCTGAGGTCCATCTGAGGTCCTTGAATGCCCTAGCCTTCAACATTTGCATTTTTCCTTATTGTTTCATTTTGTTTTGTTTTTATTTTCATTTAATCTTATTTTTTACTTTTTTTAATGTCCTGATTGCTAATATTGCATTATCCCCTAGTATTTTTTCCCAGCGTAGCCCTCAAACTCCTTTTACTTTTTTTATTTCAGTTATTTAGGGTTTTTTTGTTGGTGTAGTTCCTGTTGTAATTGTGGTTTGTGTATATCTATTTTTGTCTTTCCCCTACTTGTTCCTGACCCTTTGCCCACCCCCTTTTTCTTTCTTCCTTTCTTCTCTTCTTTTTTTTTTCTCTTTTTCTGTTTTCTCTCTCCCTCTTGTCCCTCATTTTCTACTTATTTTATTTTAACTCAATTATATAATAGGTGCTACAGGGAACACCTCACAGTTGCTGGGTTTTCTCATCCTCCACTCCCTCAATTCTCTGTGAACTGATTTAGACTACATACACTCTCCCCTTTCCCCTACATCTTGATATCCCCCATCATCTACTGTCTCTCCTATATTCCACCTCCCACCTCCCTTTCTTTGATCCACAAAGTGTCTAACTCTTAATTTCTAATACCTTTGTTTTGTCTTCTGTCTGTTACCCACTCTTGAAACTATTACCTTTCTTTTCTATTTCCCTCGCTCACAAAAACAAAACTTTCTAGCTCATACCATATTCCTCCCATATTCAGTCATCTACCTCATAATAGGTACTCTACCTACTGCTATAACTCTACACAATTTACATGAATTTAACCTCCATTCTCCCAGATCTCATATTCTGGCTTTGTTAACATATATCACCAATACTACTTTACACTTTTCCCTTGCTTACACAATTCCCTTTCCCCGGCACTAATACATTCCTTTAACATAAACTTAACCAGCAACAAGAAATTAGAATAAGAAGAACAAATGGACAAAGAGAAGACATAACACTTATGCAAAAACAACAGCTAATTAATCTCCAAGACTAGACAAAGAAGCTATGGAGCTGATTAAACCCGTCAAGATAAAATGATGACAAGACAACAACAAAAATCTACAACCAAACCAGTATTCAGGAAAACATGGCTGACTCCAATCAACAAACTAAAAATCAGGAAGGGGAGCAGAACTTCGCACAAGCAATGAAAGATCTCAGAACATTTATCACCGATAAATTTGATGAAGTAATGAAAGAGATTAACAACATGAAGACAACACTTGGAGGGGAAATGGCAGACATATGCAAAAACATAACAGATATGATGGGAATGAACTCCACAGTTCAAGAAATCAAAAATACACTTGCAGCAAATATCAGCAGACTGGAAGAGGCAGAGCAGAGAATTAGTGATGTGGAAGACAGTACATCAGCAATCAAACAGATAGTAGAAAGGGTCGATAAAAAGATAGAAAAAATCCAGCTAGGACTTAGGGACCTTAATGACAATGCAAAATGCTCAAACATACATATTATAGGCATTCCAGAAGGAGAAGAGAAGGGAAAGAGGTCAGAAGGAGTGTTGCAGGAAATAATTCCTGAAAACTTCCCAAATCTACTGAAAGAGACAGATGTACATATGCAAGAAGCACAGTGCACTCCAATAGTCATAAACCCCAACAGGCCCACCCCAAGACATATACTTGTCAAATTATCCAATGCTCAAGACAAAGAGAAAATCCTAAAAGCTGCAAGAGAAAAGAAAACCATCACATACAAGGGAAGCTCCATAAGATTAAGTGCTGATTTCTCATTTGAAACCATAGAGGCAAGAAGGTAGTGGTATGATATAGTCAAGGTACTAAAGGAAAAAAAATTCCAACCAAGAATACTCTATCCAGCTAAAATAGCATTCAAACATGATGGAGAGTTCAAAATATTTGCAGATAAACAAAAACTGAAAGAGTATACCAACAAGAAACCTCCCCTTCAAGAAATTCTAAGGGAGTTCTGTGGGAAGAAAGGAAAAAACTGGACAGGCAAAGTTGAGGGAGAGTATAAGAGAAACAAAAAAAGACAAAAATAGAAGGGGAAAAATGCAAACAAAATATCACAAACACAAATCCAATCAAAATATGGCTAACACAAATAATACCTTGAAAGAAATAACACTGAATGTCACCGGATTAAACTCGCCAATCAAAAGATTCAGACTGGGACATTGGATAAGGAAATATGACCCATCCATATGCTGTCTACAAGAGACACATCTTAGACCCAGAGATGCATGGAGATTGAAAGTGAATGGCTGGAAAACAATCATGCAAGTAAACAATAACAAAAATAAGGCAGGAGTAGCTATATTAATATCAGATAAAATAGACTTTAAATGTGAAACAATTGTGAGAGACAAAGAAGGATACTATATTTAATGAAAGGGAAGATCAAACAATCATAAATATTTATGTTCCTAACAAAGGTGCCCCTAAATATGTGAGGCAAACGCTGGAAAAACTAATTGAAACAATAGATACATCTACAATTATAGTGGGGGATTTTAATACACCACTATCAACTCTGGACAGAACATCTCAAAAGAGAATCACTAAAGAAACAAATCATTTGAACAGTATAATAGAGGAGCTGGATCTAATAGACATATATAGTTCATTACACCCAAACACAGCAGGATATACATTTTTCTCAAGCGCACATGGATCATTCTCCAAGATAGACCATATGCTAGGCCACAAAGAAAAGCTGAATGAATTCAGAAAGATCGAAATCATACAAAACAATATCTCTGACCACGTGGAGTCAAGCTGTAAATTTACAAGGGACAGAAGCCCAGATTTCACACCACAATTTGGAAGTTAAACAGCACACTCTTAGAAAAACAGTGGGGCAAAGAGGGTATCTCAAAAGAAATCAATGACTACCTTGAAACAAATGATAATGATAACACAACATACCAAAATTTATGGGATGCAGCAAAAGCAGTACTGAGAGGGAAATTTATAGCCGTAAATTGATATATCAAAAAAGAAGAAAGAGCAAAAATTGAAGAGCTAACTGCACATTTGAAGGAATTAGAAAAACAACAACAAAGTAACACAACAGGAAGAAGAAGGAAGGAAATAATAAAGATAAGAGCAGAACTAAATGAAATAGAAAATAAGAAAGCATTTGAAAAGATAAACTAGACCAAGAGCTGGTTCTTCGAGAAGATCAACAAAATTGACAAACCCTAAGTGAGACAAACAAGGAAAAAAAGAGAGAAGATGCAAATACACAAAATAAGAAATGAGAAAGGCGATATCACCACCAATCCCACCAAAATAAAGACTATCATAAGAGGATACTTTGAAAAACTATATTCCAACAAAAATGAGAATTTAGAGGAAATGGACAAATTCCTAGAAACACAAAGCAACCCATATTGATGAAAGAAGAAATTGATGATCTTAACAAACCAATCACAAGCAGACAGATAGAATCAGTCATTAAAAATCTCCCAACTAAGAAGAGCCCAGGGCCAGACGGCTTTGCAGGTGAATTCTACAAAACATTCTGGAAAGAAATAACACCAATCCTGCTGAAACTATTCCAAAAAATTGAAACAGAAGGAACATTGCTGAACTCGTTCTCTGATGCCAACATTACCCTAGTACCAAAGCCAAACAAAGACACTGCAAGAAAGGAAAATTACAGACCAATTTCTGTAATGAACCTAGACACAAAAATACTTAACAAAATACTTGTTAATCGTACTCAACAACACATTAAACGAATTATACACCACGACCAAGTGGGATTTATTCCAGGTATGCAAGGATGGTTCAACATAAGAAAATCAATCAATGTAATACACCATATAAACAGATTGAAGGAAAAAAATCACATGATTATATCTATAGATGCAGAAAAAGCCTTTGACAAAATACAGCACACTTTCTTGATAAAAACACTCCAAAAGAATGGAACACAAGGAAATTTTTTGAACATGATAAAGAGTATATATGAAAAACCTACAGCCAACATTGTTTACAATGGAGAAATCCTAAAATCTTTCCCTCTAAACTCAGGAACAAGACAAGGATGCCCATTTTCTCCACTCCTATTTAACATTGTCTTAGAAGTACTTGCTCGAGCACTGAGGCAAGAACCAGATATAAAAGGCATTCAGATTGGAAGGGAAGAAGTCAAAATTTCATTATTTTCAGATGACATGATCCTATACATAGAAAACCCTGAGAGATCAAAACAAATCTTCTAGAACTCATAAATGAGTTTAGTAAAGTCACAGGTTATGAGATCAATGCGCAAAAATCAGTAGCATTTCTGTACACCTATAATAGCAAGATCAGGAGGAAATCAAGAAACAAATACCATTCACAATAGTAAATAAAAAAATCAAATACTTACAAATAAATTTAACTAAAGAGGTAAAAAACTTACACACTGAGAACTATACAAGACTGTTCAAGGAAATCAAAGAAGACCTAAATAAATGGAAGACTATTCCTTGTTCATGGATAGGAAGACTGAATATTACTAAGATGTCTATCCTACCAAAACTGATCTACACATTCAATACAATCCCAATAAAAATCAACACAGCCTTCCTTAAGGAACTAGCAAAACTAACTATGAAATTTATTTGGAAAGGAAAGAGGCCCTGCCCTGAATAGCCAAAGACATATTGAAAAAGAAAAATGAAATTTTTCATTTTCACACCACCAGACTTCAAAACATACTACAAAGCTACAGTAGTGAAAACAGCATGGTATTGGCATAAGGGGAGACACACAGACCAAGGGAATCGAATTGAAAGCTCTGATATAGAACCTCACATATATAGCCATATAATACTCGATAAAGCCACCAAACCCTCTCAACTGGGAGAGAGTGGCCTATTCAACAAATGGTGCCTGGAGAACTAGATATCCATCTGTAGAACAATAAAAGAGGATTACCATCTCACACCTTATACAAAGATCAACTCAAGATGGATCAAAGACCTAAATATAAGAGCCAAGACCATAAAAACGTTTGAAAGCAGTGTAGGGAAACATCTACAGGACTTTGTAATAGGAAATTAATTCATGAATATAACACCAAAAGCACGAGTAGCAAAAGAACTAATAGATAAATGGGACTTCCTCAAAATTAAAGCCTTCTGCACCTCAAAGGAGGTTGTCAAGAAAGTAAAAAGGGAGCCCACACAGTGGGAGAAAATATTTGGCAACCATATATCTGATAAGAAACTTATAACTTGCATATATAAAGAACTCCTATTTCTTGAAAATAAGAAGATAAACAACCCATTTAAAAAATGAGAAAAAGAATTAAATAGACATTTCTCTAAAGAAGAAACACAAATGGCTAAAAAGCACATGAAAAAATGCTCCAAATCTCTAGCTATCAGGGAAATGCAAATCAAAACTACAATGAGATACCATCTTACTCCCATAAGATTGGCAGCTATGAGAAAAACAGAAGAATAAAAATGCTGGAGAGGATGTGAAGAAAGGGGAACACTCATCCACTGCTGGTGGGAATGCAGAAGGATTCAACCATTCTGGAGGACAGTTTGGCGTTTTCTCAAAAATCTAACCATAGATTTGCCATATGACCCAGCCATACCACTGCAGAACTGAAACAAGGACACAAACTGATATATGTACACCAATGTTCATAGCAGCATTGTTCACTATCACCAAAAGTTGGAATCAACCCAAATGCCCATCAACAAATGAGTGGATCAATAAAATGTGTTATATACACACAATGGAATACTACTCGGCTGTAAGAACAAGTACACTACAAACACACGTGATAACATGGATGAATCTTGAGAATCTTATGTTGAGTGAAGCAACCCAGGCATTGAAGGACAAATACTACATGACCTCAATGATATGAAATAAGAAAGCTGCCTCAGAGAGCTAGAGACTGAACGATAGGCTTACAGGAAACCGGGGGGTGGAGGAAGGATGTGAGCCTACGTCTGCAGGGGTGGAATTTATGATGAGCTGGTGGTAAGTATGAACACAAAGAAGGGACAAAATGGGGGCAAGGGGTTGCCTTTGGGTGGGGCTATGCAGGGTTAAGGGGGGCTGGGGATGGGCGGATGTGTAATATTGCCCAAAAAGTTGGGGTAGGGAGGAGTAGCATACGAACATAGGAGAGTATCAAGTGATGGTTGAGAGTAAAATGCTGCGAAAATCGTATCAAAATATAATTGAGAGGATTATTTGTTTAGGATGCTTGGAGGGGATGGTCTGATGCGGGACAGGCTCCTGGGAAATGTCTGAATGCTCATTTTGCCAGAGTGGGTGGTACCATTGGGTAGAAACCCAAGTAGTGAGAGTGGGGGTGGACCCACATCCTGGGGAGGACTAATGCCATCAAATAGAGGGAACCGTATCTCTTGAGAGAAAGGGTGGCTCCCAGGGCATTGGGGCAGTTGAGGAAGTTGGGCCCTGAACACTGTTGCAAGTGTCTCTGGACATGGCTCCTCGGGAAATGGAGGTTGGCTGTCACTGTGGGCACCAAGGGGATGGGAAAAATGGATGTTAAATGTGTGAAAGCAAAGTAAATGTGGGGTAAGAGAGGAGTTTCACAAGAGTGCACAGGGATGGATATAAAACATGTAATATTACACCATAAACATATAGGGGATGACTGACTAATAATGTAAACCATAATGTAAAACATAGGATAACTAAAAATTTAGAAAACTGTATATCCTAAAGTATGGACCACAATGTAAGCGTGGATGTCGCCTTGTTTGAAAGCTATTGTCTCAGAGTCTGTACATCACTTTAAGTAAATATGATATGAATAAGTTATAAGAATATCACTGTGGCAGGGAAAAGGTTCTATGGTGGATGTGTGGGAGTACTGTATATTGTATATATGAATTGGTGTGGTCTAGGGCTCTTGTGAAGAGAAGTTCAATAATTAGGAAAAAAAAAGAAAAAGAAAAAGAAAGGATGTAGAATTTTTCCAAGTCAACACATATTCTGTACCTGACCTTTAAACCCATCGCCTTATCCCATTTTGCTAGTAAGGGATCCTGACATTATATTGGGCTTCAATTTTCGGGAGGTTTTGGATCACGGCAGTGGTGGCAGAGGAATACTGGTATAGGACACTATTGACAGGTGATATAGGGCTGACAGGGAGCTATACAGGGCAAATGTCCAGGGTGCATGGTGATGTTTGGATATACTCATAGTGGCAAAAATTAAAAACTAAAGCTGGGGGGGTACTGGGTTCCTGGCCAGGGGTGCTCTGTCGTGGCCCCTAGGGGAGCAGCAGCAGTCCCCCAGGTGCAACGGTAAGAACCAGGAAGGAATGAGGGTCCAACAGTGAGAGCATGATACTAATGACTATGTGAGCCTATATGCCTGAAATAAGAAAAAGGCCTAGAGCAGCACTGTGCCTGGGAATTTCCTCAAATGTGGCCAGTCTTGAAGCCAAACTCAGTATGTAAATGCAATGCCTTCCCCCCAGCATGGGACATGACACCCGGGGATGAGCCTCCCTGGCACCGAGGGATCACTACCAAGTACCAACTGATGATGCAACTGGAAAATGACCTTGAATTGAAGGTTCAATGCAGATCAGCAGAATATCACTGTCTACATATAATAACATGACTTTAAATTGCTGTTTGACCTAATGTAAGGGGGAAATGGAAAGTAGAAATGAGTTTATATGGCTATGAGTCTCTAAAAAGGAGTCTGGAGGCTTTCAGAAGGATTGCCCTTAAGCACAACTGAGCAGAGTCTAAGAGACAGATAAAGTAGATACAACCCCAGGTATTCGTTCCTTTGAGGGCTAAAGAGACCCACAGGTTCTATGGTCATGGCAGATGGGGTTTACTGCCATGGCAGATGACCCTTCTTTGGAGCCAGTGTTTCTGCGTGATGGAGCTGGACTCAGATGGGATCTCTTTGCACAAGACTTTCATGCTACTTTACTGGAATTGTAGTTGGTGTTGGGGTTTAAGATATATCTAGGGGATTTGAATCTCAGGACTGACAATATGATAGCCAGGCCCTGAGCCCCAACAGACTTCAGCTCCTACAATCTGATTTACTGGACTCACCTCACTCACTTAAGATGGAGTTGAAGAAGGACAACCACCACACCATGGAGTCTAGAGGGCCTACAACTGAAAGCAAGAGGAGTTCATCCAGTATCCATGTGGAATCTGAGCCTCCTCTTGACATAGAGGTGCAACGGACACAACCAATCCAAGGTCCACAGAGAAAAGGTGGCATTGGAGTGGGAAAAGTGGACATGGTGGCTGATGGGTATGGGGAATGGCAGGAAGAGATGAGAGGTGGAGGTGCCTTTAGGACTTAGAGTTGCCCTGGACGGTGCTTCAGGGGCAATCACCGGACATTGTAAATCCTCCCAGGGCCAACTGGATGGAATGTGGGAGAGTATGGACCATGATGTAGACCATTGACCATGGTGGGGTGCAGAGATGCCCAGAGATGTACTTACCAGGTGAAATGGATGAGTCATGATGATGGGAGTGAGGGTTGCTGGGGGTGGGAGTGGTGGGGTGGGGGTGGTAGGGTTGAATGGGACCTCATACTTTTTTAATGTAATATTTTTACAAAATCAATCCCAAAAAAAAAAAGTAGCATTCCTGTACGCTAACCCTATTGTTGATAAATTTTTCTACCAGTTTCCGTTTTAGGAGAATCATTTTCACAAAACAAATCTTACTGATAAAGCATTGTTAGCAGCGTGTATGATTAAATTGAATAAGGATTTTTTTAATCTGAAAAAAAAAGACAAATGGAAATATGTCAAAGTATATGTGTGTAACTGTGGCTCTGAGGACAAAGATGGGGCAGTTTGATCATAAAAAGGAGTATCAGTACAATTGAATTTATTGCATTGAATATGCAGAAACCCACAAGTTACTGTCAGATGCATTTCTGAGACAATTAAGGAAATTTGAATATTGACAATTTGATTATATTAAGAATTTACTGTTCATCTTTTATGGTTGCCAAATGGCAATATAAATTTTTTTTTTTTTTAAAGATAAGGAGCCCTTAGGTTTTAGAAAGTATTTTTGGATAAAGTGATATATATCCAGGTCTGGTTTCAAAATATTCTACAGCTGGAGTTGGAGGAGTGAGTCAAAGTAAAGCTTAAACAAGACTGGCCACATATTAATAATTATTGGAGCTGGGTGATATGTATTTGTGGGTTCCTTACACTAGTCTCTCTATTGTTTAATGCATTTGAAAATTTCCATAGTAAGAGCATGAAAGGAAATACTCCAGAGTTGAGTGGATGCTCAAGAAAGGAAACGATCGGCAAATCAGCAAAATCAATAAACAATGCCTTGGGCACCACTGAAGTGTAAGTAGGATATCCTCTCTCCTTATGCTGGAAATTAACAATTAGAGGGAGAGAAGGAAGCATTTACCCCAGACTTTTTTACATGAAATGAATTTTATAGAGCCACAGCTGAGAAAACGTTCTTTTTGCAAAAGCATCCTGGCCAACAGTTCTGGCAGGAATACTGGTATTAGAAAGCCACCTTTTCAATCTTAATTAAGTAACTAATTCAAACAAGTTCCATCAATAGCTGAAATCTTTAGGTGTTAGCTCGATGAAGCGGCATGAGGTTTTCACCTGGAGACTCCACTGATCAATCTTGACATTGCTAAGTGGGAGCAAGTTACCCTGTATGTCCGGAAATAGTGCAGTTGGTGGGAAGCACATGGCATCACCTAGGAAATCCTCATCTGTGAATCTCCTCAAGCCTGTAGAGCTAAAAAGTTAGATAACATTAGGAAGTGAATGGACCAGTCCAGATTGTGGGTAGTTCCCCAGGACAACTGACCCGGATTCTTCAGCAGATGAGAAATACAAAGAAGAAGAGATGGGGAGTCAGGGTTTGGGGAGTGAGGGAGACTGCTTTAGATTAAAACTTAAGGGGAAAAGTAGACACCTAATGTGAACAAATACCACAGTAGAATTTTTTTGGGGGCATTTAACAATTCTGGCTGGGTATTCGATAACAACAAAGAATAGAGTTCAGTTTTTGTTTTTTTTTTTCTTGGTGTAATGTGGTCATATAAGGAAAAGTCTAGGATTTTTAGAGAGAGCTTCAGAAGTATGTGTGGATGGAGTGACCTAGTGTCTGGGGTTTGCCTTAAAATATTTTGGAGGAAGAGAGAAGGAGAGAGAAAGACGGGAGGAAGCTAACATGGCAGAACCTTGACCACTGTTGGTCTGGAGGCTGCACACTATTCTATTTGTATGTACTCTGGAAAATTTCCCATGCCACAAGAGGGATGTTATCTGCATGCCAAGAGAACTCAGACTGGCCATTGGCCAGCAGAAGTTTAAGAGGGAGGTTTGCCAGAGTAATGTATTCACAAAGTCACCTTTCCATATACTGGGTTTACATTGATCATTTATTTTGGCTTCCAGGAATGCAAATCCAGACCCAGTCAGGATAACAGGCAGGTTGGCAAGATTTTCTTTTCCATGAATATTCCTTCATCCAAGCAAACAACAAACCAGTTCAGATGCAGAAGGAAACAATTGGTGACTTGCTATCAAAACTACATCCAGCGGGGTCTTTTTATGTTTTTTTCTAGAATATAAAGCATATATTTTATTGTGTAAATTGAATATAAACATTTTGCTCTAAATTTCAATGAAACTTTATTTTCTCATACTTAATTTTTATACATAAATGATACCATTTTCATAATAAAATTTTTAAAAATGACAAATTATAAAGAAACCTTTGATTTCCTCCCGAATATTTGTATAACTCAAGTGTGAATGAAATGCAATGAAATTATGTCCTGCACTGTATTATGTACTATAATCTTCAAATAATTTTCCCTCATAAAATTAAGTGTAAAATTGGCTTTCAATATCCTTTCAAATAACTACTAGGATATTCATGCTACTCAAGAGATTACTATGTAGCCTTTACCCTAACACTCCCACCATTTTTTTGTTTTTGTTTTAATTTTTTATTAAATTGTCTTTTTTTAAAAGATACATAAATCACAAAATATGTTACATTAAACAGTATAAGAAATTCCCACATACCCCACCCCCCACCCCCCACTCCTCCCACATCAACAACCTCTTTCATCATCGTGGCACATTCATTGCGTTGGTTTTTTTTTTTTTTTTTTGTCAATAAACATTTTTTATTGACTTTGTAATAATATTACATTAAAAATATATATGTGAGGTCCCATTCAACCCCACCCCCCCACCCCCCCCTCTCCCCCCCCCAACAACACTCGTTCCCATCATCATGACACATCCATTGGATTTGGTAAGTACATCTTTGGGCACCTCTGCACCTCGTAGACAACGGCCCACATCATGGCCCATACTCTCCTCCATTCCATCCAGTGGGCCCTGTGAGGATTTACAATGTCCGTTGATTACCTCTGAAGCACCATCCAGGGCAGCTCTATGTCCCAAAGACGCCTCCACCTCTCATCTCTTCCTGCCTTTCCCCATACCCATCGTCCACCATGTCCACTTTTCCCAATCCAATGCCACCTCTTCTATGTGGACATTGGATTGGTTGTGTCCATTGCACCTCTATGTCAAGAGGAGGCTCAGATTCCACATGGATGCTGGATGCAATCCTCCCATTTTCAGTTGTAATCACTCTAGGCTCCATGGTGTGGTGGTTGTCCTTCTTCAACTCCATCTTAGCTGAGTGTGGTAAGTCCAATAAATCAGATTGTAGGTGCTGGAGTCTGTTGAGGCTCAGGACCTGGCTATCACATTGTCAGTCCAGAGATTCAGATCCCCTAAATATATCTTAAACCCCAACATTAATTGCACCTCCAGCACATTAGCATGAAAGTCTTATGAAGGGAGATCCCATCTGAGTCCAGATTCATCACACATAAACACCGTTTCCAAAGAGGGGCCATCTGCCCTGGTAATTAACCCCATCGGCCATGACCATAACTCCCATGGGTCTCTTTAGCCCTCAAAGGAACCAATATCTGGGGGTTGTATCTGCTTTATCTGTCTCTCTGACTCTGCTCAGTTGTGCATGAGGGCAATCCTTCTGCCAGCCTCCAGACTCTTTTTTAGAAACTCGTAGCCATATAAACTCATTTCTCCTTTCCATTTCCCCCTTACTTTAGGTCAAACAGCATTTTAAAGTCATGTTATTTTATGTAGACAGGGATATTCTGCTGATCCGCATTGAACCTTCCATATAAGGTCATTTTCCAGTTGCATCATCAGTTGGTAGTTGATAGTGGTCCCTCGTTGCCAGGGAGGCTCATCCCCAGGTGTCATGTCCCACGCTGGGGGGAAGGCATTGCATTTACATGCTGAGTTTGGGTTCGAGACTGGCCACATTTGAGTAACATGAAGGCTGACAGGAGGAAATTCCCAGGCACAATGTTGCTCTAGGCCTTGTTCTTATTTTAGGTTTATCAGCTCACAAGCATAGTCATTAGCATCAGGGGCTCACTGTTGAACCCTCACTCCCTCCCGGTCCCCGCCGCTGTACCTGGGAGACTGTTGCTGCTCCCCTAGGGACCACGACAGAGCACCACTGGCCAGGAACCCAGTACCCCCCCTGCTGTGGTTTTTAATTGTTCCCACTATGAGTGTATCCAAACATTACCATGCACCCTGGACATATGTTCTGTACAGCTCCCTCTCAACCATATATCACCTGTCATTGGTATCCCATACCAGTATCCCTCCGTTGCCATTGTTGAAACACTCTGTGATCCAGAACTCCCCGAAATTTGAAGCCCAATATAATGTCATGGTCCCTTACTAGGGAAAGGCATATAGCGATGGGTTTAAAGGATAGATAATGAACTTGGATAAAGTTAGATAAAGAACTTAGATAAAGAATGTTGACTTGAAAAAATTCCACATCCTATCTTTCCCCCCCCCCCCCTAATTATTCAGCTTTTCTTCACAGGAGTCCTAGACCACAGCAATGCATATATATAATATATAGCACTCCCACACATCCACCAGAAAGCCTTTTCCCTTCCACAGTGATACTCTTACACCCTATTCATATCATATTTACTTAAAGTGATGTACAGAGTCTGAGACATTAGTTTTCTAACAAGGTGACATCTGTGCTTACATTATGGTGCATACTTTAGGATACACAGTTCTTTACATTTTTAGTTATCCTATGTTTTACATTGTGGTTTACATTATCAGTCTGTCATCTCCTATATGTTATGGTGTAATATTACATGTTTTATATCCATCCTTGTGTACTCTCAAGAAACTCCTCTCTTACCCCCCATTTACTTTGGTTCCACACATTTAACATCCATTTTCCCTTCCACCTTGGTGCCCGCAGTGACAGCCAACCTCCGTTTCCTGAGGAGCCACTTCCAGAGATAGATGGAATAGTGTTCAGGGCCTAACTTGCTCAACTGCCCCAATGCCCTGGGAGCCACCCTTTCTCTCGAGGGATACAGTTCCCTCTATTTGATGGCATTAGTCCTCCCCAGGATGTGGGTCCACCCCCACTCTCACTACTTGGGTTTCTACCCCATGGTGTCACCCACTCTGGCAGTCATTCATTGCGTTTGGTGAATACTTTTTGGAGCACTGCTGCAGTGCATGGATTATAGTTTACATTGTAGTTTACACTCTCACCCAGTCCATTCACTGGGTTATGGCAGGATATAGACTGTCCAGCATCTGTCCCTGCAATATCATTTAGGACAACTCCAAGTCCCAAGAATGCCCCCACATCACATCTCTTCTTCCCTCTCCTTGCCCCCAGCAACTCCCATGGCCATTGTCTCCATGTCATTGCTCAGTTTCTTCCATTACTAGTCAAAATAGTTCTATGGTAGAATACCTGTAAGTTCACTCTAATCTTCTAGTGGGGTCTTGCGACCCTGAAAACATGAGAGGATGGACCCTGGTCACCCTCCCCATCAAGCCCTGGTGACGCTGGGTCTGCAAAGCCAATGCAACTGGGAAGTTCACAGTACAGACATGTCAGGATGCACTTGGCCCTCCAGGGGAAGTCGGTAAGAGAGGAAGAACAGCCAATTTGCAGCAGCAAGAGGGCGGTGCCCGTGGCCAGGTGGCTGGCAATCCCCACTTTCTGGGCATCTGGTCTGTCTGGCACATAGAAGGATGGGAGAAGGAGATGCACTGCTCCATCCCTCTTCACAGAGATGTAATTCCAGCACCTGGTGGCTGAGAGGCAGACGCTGGCTGAAGGTACAGGACCCCTGAGGTGACGAAGGGGCTGAAGGCCATGTTTTCCTTAAGGATGACTGTGAAAGCGTTCCTCAGGGCCAAGATGATGGCAGCCTTGCCCAGCAGGAGGTGCTATGCAGCCCAGATGTCGGGCAGGAGGAAGGCCTTGTGGTGGCTGTAATGGTGGGAAAATGGGACCCTGCCCAAGGGGACGTGGTGATAGAATTACACCACATCCCCATGCAGGCAAGGACCGAGGGGAAGAGGGGGCTTCTGTCCATGTGACACACGGGCCAGGCCACAAAGCCCATGGACGTGACAGCAAGGATCCAGCCCATGGCGGTGGCGGCAAAGCCTACAGCTTGACAGCTGATGCCCCTGACAGGCAAGATCTTGGCTGCAGGGTGTTCGGAGGAACTGCAGAGAGATGTAGGGCATCGTGAGTGAGGTGGGCCTGTCAGCCCCCACCCACCACCCAGGGTGATTAGGATGCAGGGAAATGTTGCCCTCCGGGAAGGTGTTGCTACTGGGAGCTCAGGTGGAGCAAACTGCTTTCGGCAGTCTTGATCCAAAGCCATAAACCTCCCAACAGGCAGCTGTGCCTCTGGCATTCATCCAAAGGCTTCATTAAGGTTGATGAGCATATCCAGCCATAAAGACATTCATGCTAGCAGGCTACCCCAGCCCTCCACTTCTCAGAATCCATCCAGATTCCTCAGCCAGAGAGGCACAATCAAAGTGAACATTCAAAGATGCTCCCAGGCAATTGTAGGGATACTGGGAATAAAGAAAACCTGGAGGCCACTAAAACGCCAAGCAGTAGAGGAGACTTAAGTAAATAACATACTTCCATAAGCTGGGCCATATTGTTCAACCATCTAAAATAAAGTTTTCAAAGACATTTGAATGAAAGGAAACATTGTAAGTTAAGTGGGGAACGATAAAAAGTGTACAAACGTGTGGATGACCGCAGATAGATTTACAGAAGGCTTCTGCATACTGAGGTGTAAAAGTTTGGAGGGCAACACTTGGCAATGTCATCTCTTGGTGGTAAAATATTTCTTTTCTCCCTTCATTTCATACTTTCCAGTCTTTCCACAATGAGAAGGTATACTATAAAAAGAGCTTCTGATCTTTGAGAGGAAGGTAAAAGTTGGAGATGGGGGGACACCTCCATTCTCACAATCTATCCAGGTGGGGGAGGGAGCCAGGGCTTCTACTGTGGGCTCCAGGACATGCCTGCTGAGGCACCCAGCAAAGGGAGTTCTCTGAAGCCAACTGTCTGAAAAATGAGCACTCCACTCTCGAAAGAATATATGCCCAGGTGCAGTGGTTTTCAAAGCTGGGAGAAGCAGCACTTCAAACCTTTTTTGTTATCTCAGTTTTCAGATAAACCTTTACTGGCTCCACACATTGCACTCTTCTGCAGCACGCCATGTGGTCCTCTTGGCAGCTCCCAGGGTCAGGGAGAAAGGCGTGTCAGTGAGTGATGCCCTATAGTGCTGAACACCATAACTGGGGGCTTCTAGATGGGATATGGCGAGGTTGCTGAGACCCAAGACAACCACTCTACTGTGCTTTTGATCAAGTTCCTTCACTAACTGAATTTATCATGAGCCAATCCTTCCCCCCAGCATGGGTCATTACTCCTGGGTATGAGCCACCCTGGTGCTGAATGATTACTACCAATCACTAATGATGCATCTAGAAAAAGAACTTGAATTAAAGTGGGAAATTGTAAAGACAAATGAATTTATATTGCTAAGAGTCTTCAAAAAAAGAGTTGGGAGGTCATCAGAGTGGTTGTGCTATGCACACCTTAGCACGATCCCAGAGACAGCCAAAGTAGATACAACCCCAGGTCCTAGTACTCCTGAGGGCTATGGAAACACACAGGTACTATGGTCATGGCAGTTGGCTCTGGAGTTCTTTGCTTTTTCAGTGGGCCCCACTTTTGAATTTGTGTTCCTGAGTGTGATGGAGATGGATTCAGATGTGACCTTTTACGCATGCCTCTTTTGTTACTTTACCGGACCTGTGGTTGGCACTGGGATTGGTGTATACTTAGGAGACCTGAATCTTTGGATGGGCCATGTGTTAGCTGGGCCCTGAGCCTCAGCAGAGTTGCAACTCCTACTCTCCAGTTTATTGTACATACCCAGGTCAACTAACAGGAAGATGAAAATGGTCAACCACCACACCAGGAAACGGAGAGTGCCTCCAATGCCAAGTGGCATAATCACAATCCATTGACCATGTGGGATCTAAGCCCCCTCTCATTATAGAGGTGGAGTAGACATCTCCTTCTCAGGGTACACAGGATGGAGGAATAAAATTTGGATTAGAGTGGACTTACTGGTATTGTACTATAGAAATATTGTGACTAGTAATGCAAGAAATTGTATTATTGGTGTGGAGACAGTGGCCATGGTAGTTGCTGAGGGAAGTGAGAGGGAAGAAGAGACTTGATGTGGGGGCATTTTTGCGACCTGGAGTTGTCCTAAAAGGATATTGCAGGGACAGAAGCTGGGCTTATATATCCTGCCATAACCTATTGAATGTACTGGGGGACAGTGTGATCTACAATGTAAACTATAACCCAAGTGGTGCAGCAGTGCTCCAAAATGTATTCACCAAATGCAATGAATGCACCACAATGATAAAGGAGGTTGTTGATGTGGGAGGAGAGTGGGAGAGTGAGGGTGGGGTATGTGGGAACCTCATATTTTTTAATGTAACATTTTTTTGGTAATCTATTTATCATTAAAAAATGAAAAAAATAAATAAATGCTAAAAAAAAAAAGGAGTTGAATTATAAGTAGTGGTATTATATCCCCTCCTTTGCTTTAGCTAATGTCAACTGAGTTTCCATCCTGGCAGTAAGACTCCTGATGAATGCATCTCATGATTAGTAAACTCTGGTGTCTTTGCCAGGCACCTGAGCCCTTCTCAGACGTGGCAATTGGCATTTGCCACCCACTTCCCCTGCACTTCCAAAGCACCTGCAACTCTGCCCATGTTTGGCCCGGCCCAGCTCGTCTTCTCCTGCCATGCCTACTTTATGTAAAACAGAGGATAGGGCTTGGAAACTGCCACTGGCATACTTTAGGTGCTGCCTCCTGTCAGGAATTCCCTCCATGCCAAACTCCTTGCCAACATCCACCCATCAAAGTCTAAATTGTGCCTTAAGTCTCCATTCACACCCTAAGGGGTGAGCTCCAATTTCTCGGATCCTGCTGTCATATAGACTACTGAGCCTCTGTCAGAGCAATGAACAAATTTGCTTGAGGTTATAATTAATCATATGACAGCTCTAATTTCTGTACTGCTATATAGAAATCTCTAAAGAATGGCATCAATGCCTTTTACTTTTACACTTCGTATCATGCTCTAGACTTGGCAACACAATTTGAATTAATTTTCCTGATATGGAAGTGTCCTAGCAGTTGTAAAGTGCTGTAAAGATTTGGGGATAATGAAAATAATAGCTATTTTTTAAACTCTTTCCACCTTTGGAGTCTAGAGCATATAATCTGGATTCCTATCAAATAAGATACTACATGCTTCAGGAAACCCCTGAACATACTTCTTACATGGGACTGAGGTTCCCTGACCACATGGAATGTGCATCCCTTCTGAGAAGCAGATGTTTGCAGATTACTGTTCTTGAAGCAGACTTGTGAAGCCTCTTTCAATGACATGGTTAAGACGCAACCATACTGAGAAGGGTGGGCCCTAAATCCCATATGACTGGGTGTCCTCATAAGAAGAGAGGAATTTGGACACAGAGACACAGACATGGGGAGAAGGCGACTATGAGATGATGAAATTAGGATTAGAGTGACACTGTCATCATCCAAGGAATGCAAAGGATATTGCCTGCACCTGCCAGAAGTGGAAGAAGCAAGGTAGGGTCTTGCCCTACTGGTTTCACATGAAGCACAGCACTGCCAACTCTTGGGTTTTGGACTTAATGATCTCCAGACGTATGAGAGAAGATATTTCTGTTGTTTTCATCCTCCCCCTCTCCCCCCAGTTTGTGGCACTTTGTGATAGCAGCCCTGGGCACTCAGGCACTCACTCTTACCTGTTCTATTCCCCAGTGTATTGGAGCCCCTACAACAGTGCCTGGGGCAGAGAAGGCACAGGTTAGTGGATGGACCAATGGGTGGTGGATGGGTGGATGGATGGAAGGGTGGGTGGGTGGATGGATGGATGGGTGGGGATGGCATGTTGTGGGAAAATAGTAGGAACATGGTTTGAAGTCAAAAAGTTTCCATAATGCAGACAAAAAGTGTGGGCTTAGGAACATCAGGATTTAAGTAGATGAAATACTGTCAGATCAGCATGAAAAAATGTTTGCAAGATGAAGCATTTGAAATTTGTATGACCTGTTCCTTATTATTGTAAATGTTGCACCCATTCCTTATTACTGTAAATAACAAAGAGCTGCTTTTTAGTTCCTAAATAAATATGATGTTGAAACTAGTGTCAAGCTCTCAGTGTGAGTCCCCTGGTCCCAACTCTGATTTCTCCCTTGTGTCTTTCTCTCAGTCCTTAATTTCTTTAAGTTCTGCATAACCTTCCCCCTGAGCAAACCTATTGCTGAGCTGGTTTACAACAATGGGGGAGGGGTGGGTGAATGGATGGATGGATGAATGGATGGATGGGGTGGTGGTTAGTTGGGTGGGTGGATGGATGGAAGGGTGGGTGCATGACTGGGTGGAAGGATGAATGAAAGGGTGGATGAGTGGATGGATGGATGGGGTGTGGGGTATGGATGGGTGGGTGGATGGATGAGTGGATGAATGGATAGATGGATGGAAGACTGGGTTGATAGGTGGATGGATGGAAGGGTGAGTGGATGGGTGGATGGGTGGATGGATGGATGGATAGATGGATGGATGGATGGATGGAAGGCTGGGTGGGTGGATGGATGGGTAGGAGTTGTGGGGTGGCCCATCTCTAGGCTCCATGTGTCCATGCCCCAGGGCATCAGGGTAGAGGTCCCTTTCCTTACCACAGGTCCTCAGGAAGGAGGCCCCTTTCAATGCCCCAGGAATCCATGCCCCAAGCCTCAGGAAGGAGACCCCTCTCCTCTCCCCAGGTGTCCACACCCCAGAGCCTCAGGGTAGAGGCCCTCTCTACACCCCAGGTGTCCACTCCCCAGGTGTCCACACCCCAGGTCCTCATGGTAGAGGCCCCTCTACTCACCCCAGGTGTCCACACACTGAGACCTCAGGAAGGAGGCCCCTCTCCATGCCCCAGGGGTCCATGCCACATAGCCTCAGGGTAGAGGCCCTCTCCACGCCCCAGTGTCCAGGCCCCAGGTGTCCACACCCAAGGGCCTCAGGGTAGAGTCCCCTCTCCCCACCCCAGGTCCTCAGGAAGGAGGCCCCTCTCCACGCCCCAGTTGTCCATGCCCCAGTGCCTCAGCATAGAGTCCCCTATCCTCACCCCAGGTCCTCAGGACAGAGACCGCTTGACACCCCCCAGGTGTCCACGCCCCAAGACCTCAAGGTAGAGGCCCCTCACCTCACCCCAGGATCTTAGGATGGAGGCCCCTCTCCATGCCCCAGGGGTCCACACACCAGGACCACAGAGTAGAGGCCCCTCTCCACACCCCAGGTCCGCAGGAAAGAGGCACTCTCCACACACCAGGTGTGCACACACCAGAGATACGGGGTAGAAGCCCCTTTCCACGCCCCAGGTGTCCTCGCCCCAGGGCCTCAGGGTAGAGTCCCCTCCTGTCACCCCAGGTCCTGAGGAAGGAGGCCCCTCTCCACGCTGCAGGTGTCCACTCACCAGGGCCTCAAGAAGTAGGACCCTCTCCTCACCCCAGGTGTCCACATCGCAGGACCCCAGGGTAGAGGCCCCTTTCCACACCCAGGTCCTCAGGAAGGAGGCCCCTCTCCTCACCCCAGGTGTCCACGCCCCAGGCCCTCAGGGTAGAGACCCCTCTCTACTCCCAGGTGTCCACGCTCCAGGACCTCAGGGTAGAGACCACTATCCTCAACCCCTGTCCTCAGGAAGGAGGCCTCTCTCCATGTCCCAGGTGTCCATGCCCTGGGGCCTCAGGTTAGAGGCCCCCTCCTCACCACAGGTCCTCAGGAAGGAGGACCCCTCCACACCCCAGTGGTCCATGCTCCAGGACCTCAGGGTAGGGGGCCCACTCCTCACACCATGTCCTCTGGAAGGAGGCCCCTCTCCACACCCCAGGTGTCCATGCCCAAGTACCAGAGTAGAGGCCCTCCTCCAGACCCAGGTCCTCAGGAAAGAGCCCCTCACCTCGCCCCAGGTGTCCATGCCCGAGGACCTCTGGAAGGAGGTCCCTCTACTAACCCCAGTTATCCACAAAGCAGGACCTCAGGGTAGAGGCTGCTCTCCACGCCTAAGGTTTCCATGCCCCAGGAACTCAGAAAGGAGACCCCTCTCCATGCCCAGGTCCTCAGGAAGGAGGCCCCTATCCATGCCCCAGGTGTCCACGATTCCGGACCTCAGGGTAGAAGTCCCTCTCCTCACCACAGTTCCTCAGGAAGGAGGCCCCTCACCATGCCTCAGGTGTCCACGCCCCAGGACCTCAAGGTAGAGGCCCCTCCCCTTACTCCACTTCCTCAGAAAGGAGGCCACTCTCCAGCCCCAGGTGTCCACACCCCAGAGCCTCAGGGTAGAGGCCCCTCTCCTTGCCCCAGGTGTCCATGCCCCAGAACCTCGGGGTTTTGGCCCCTCTCCTCACCCCAGGTCATCAGGAAGGAGGCACCTATCGTTGCCCTAGGTGTCCATGCCCCAGGACCTCAGGAATCAATCTCCTCTCCATGCACCAGGTGTCCATGCACCAGAACCTCTGGAAGGAGGTCCCTCTCCTCACCCCAGGTGTCCACACCCCAAGTCCTCATGGTAGAGGCCCCTCTGCACGACCCAGTTGTCCACACCCCAGGATCTCATTGGAGAGGCCCCACTCCTCACCCAGGTCCTCAGGAAGGAGGCCCCTCTCCATGCCTCAGGTGTCCATGCCCCAGAGCCTCAGGGTAGAGGCCCCTCTCCTCACCCCAGGTGCTCAGGAAGGAGACCCCTCTCCACGCTCCAGGTGTCCATGCCCAAGGACCACAGAGAAGAGGCCCCCCTCCACAACTCAGGTCCTCAGGAAAGAGGCCCCTGTCCCCATCCCACATGTCCATGCCCCAAGACCTCAGGAAGGAGGCCCCTCTGCACGCCCCAATTGTCCACGCCCCAGGATCTCAGGGTCAGTCCCTCTGCTCACCCCAGGTACTCAGGAAGGAGGCCCCTCTCCATGCCCCAGGTGTCCCCGCCGCAGGACCTCAGGGTAGAGGCCCCTCTCTTTGCCCCAGGTGTCCACGCCCCAGGACCTCAGGGTACAGGCCCCTCTCCCTGCCCCAGGTGTCCAGGCTCCACAGCCTCAGGGTAAAGCCCCTCTCCTCACCCCAGGTCCTCAGGAAGGAGGCCCCTCTGCATGCCCCAGGTGTCCATGCCCCAGGCCTCAGGGTTGAGGTCCCTCTCCACAGCCCAGGACCACAGCATAGAAGCCCCTCTCCATGCCCCAGGTGTCCATGCCCTAGTTGTCCACGCCCCAGGACCTCAGGGTACAGGCCCCTCTCCTCGCCCCAGTTGTCCACACCTAGGGCCTCAGGGTAGAGACCCCTCTCCATGCCCCAGGACCTCTGAGGTTGAAGCCTCTATTCACAGTCCAACCATCTCCCCCAGCGTCCACATGTGCACAGCAAGCCAGGACCCACAGAGAGAGTGTACACTGTTCCCTGCCCCAGCCACACCCTCAGGACACCACACTGGAGATTCGCGGGGGGCAGGAGGCAGGCATTTTAAACGATAGAAGGACCCTGAATTCCAGGTACTACGTCTACTACGCAGACCTTGAAATGGACATTTTTGCTGAGGCTGTGAAAGGCAGGTGACATTCCACCACTTAGAAGGTTGTGGTGGGGTATGACATGTGATGGGGCAATAAACCTCTCAAAGGGCAAGTTCAGTCTCCTGAGAATTCCTTGTGGAGCAGCTGCTGCTGCCAGGAGCAGCCACTGGGGTGGACACCAAAGGCGTGCACCAAGCAGCTCACCGCCAGGAGCAAGCCTGGAGGGAAAATGGTGTGTTGATGCCTCCCTGAGTAGCCTGGGCAGGAAGACCCTCTCTGCAAGGAAGACCTGTGGGCTGGGACCTGTAGGTGGGAAGGAACAGCTGAGGCCACTAGCTGAGAAAGCTCCCCAGGCCAGGGACACAGCACAAGCAAAGGCCCTGGGGCAGCACAGAGCTGGAGAGCAGGGGCAGCCGAGAGGCAGGGAGCCAGCAGATACTGCAAGGCATTGCCAGTCCTATCATAGGGATCAAATGTTATTCAAAGTGCAGTGAGACCATCAAAAGAAACTCCTGAACATGCAAAAATGGGTGAATCTCCAAGGTGTTATGCAATGCAAAACCAGATTCAGGAGTCTACAGACAGTATGATTCTAGTTCTGGAAAAGGCAAAACCGTAGGGACAGAAATCAGATCAGAGTTTGCCTGGGGTGGGGAGGGGACACCGGCTAAGAGCAAAATGAGGGGATTCTTTTTGTCAAAGAAGTGTTATCTTGGTTGTGGTGATGGTAACACAAATTATGCATTTGTCACAACTCACAGAACTGAGCAAGGACATAAAGAGATATATACACACTGATGTTCATGGAGGCATTTTTCACAATTGTCAATAGATGGAAACAACCCAAGTATCCATCAGCAGATGAATGGATAATCAAACTATGATATATACTTATGAGGGAATATTATTTAGCTGTAAGAGGAAATGAAGTTCTGATGCATGCAAAATCATGGATGAACCTTGAGAATATAACTACAGGCCAAAGTAGACTTATTCTAGTAAAGAACTTGTAAGATTGCCATAAACATGGTTGTCACCAGAGATTGTGAGGGGAGGAAGAGGGAAGATCTGGAATAACATGAAGCATTTGGGACATTGGAATTGTCCTCCATGATATTCAATGACTGATACAAGCCATTATACATTTTGTCATAACCTGTGAAATTGTGCAGTGCAAAATGTAAACTATATGTCAACTGTGGTCCACAGTTAGTAGCAGTGCTTCTATATGTATTCATCAGTTGTAACCAGTGTACCATACTAATGAAACATGATCTTAGTGGGGGAAAGTGTGGGAGGGGCAGGGGAAGAGTGTATGGGAATCCCTTATACTTTTTGTGTAAATCTCATGTAAGCTAAAGCTTCCTTAAAAATAATTTTAAAAAAGATTTTTAAAAAATTCAAAGCAGGGACTCCAAAAAGTAATTTGTGATGGGAAGTGGATTAGGCTCAACTGATAGAGCACTCATCTACCACATGGGAGACCCAGGGTTCAAACCCAGGGCCTCCTGACCCATGTGCTGAGCTGGTCCACATGCAGTGCTAATGCACACAAGGAGTGCCCTGCCATGCAGGGGTGTCCCCTGTGGAGGGGAGCCCCATGCACTAGGAGGGTGCCCCCACAAGGAGAGATGCCCTGTGCAAAAAAGCACAGCTTGCTCAGGAATGATGCCACACATACGAAGAGTGGGCATAGCAAGATGATGCAACATAAAGAGACACAGATTCCCAGTACTGCTGACAAGAATGCAAGTGGACACAGAAGAACACACAATGAATGGACACAGAAAGCAGACAACGCAGGGTGGGGAGGGAGTGAAATAAAGTCTTAAAGGAAACAGTAATTTGTAACAAGAACAAGAGAAGAGGGATTGGAGTATAAAAGCAGGTAATGTAAATGGTATCAACTCAAACTAGAGGTTTATAGTTTTAGGATTTCATAATTTTATTGTGACATTCATGAATTGGGCAGCATTTCATTCAGAATGTAGAAGGGAGATCTACCAAAGTTGTGGAAAGGGGAAACTCAAGTAGAATGGGAAAGGAAAGCTCAATATGATTGGTTGACATGAAGTTTTCATTTTACAAAAGGGTGTCTTACACACGGGAGCAGATGTACATTGATTAGTCTGGTATGCTTGTTCATTCTTACAAGCAGTCTCTACTAGACCACAATTAATTTGATCACCAGATATTGCTTATTAGCAGTCCAATAGGGTGTGTTCATTTTCACCAAAAATCCCTTTAGATCAGTTGTTTTTATCTTCTGGAAAAACTCCTCCCTGAAAGATATCTTCTTCCAGGATGGGCCAAAGCAAGTGGTCATTTTATTTTTATTTTAAAAAATTTTATCTTTATTTCTTAAAGAGTTTTAGATGACTGAATAGTTAGGTCAGGGGATTCTAATTAGTACGTGTCTAGTTGGCGTGCTATTCAATAGCCACAAGGTGGAAACAACCCAAGTGTCCATCAGCTAATGAATGAATACACCAAATTTGGTATATACATATAATGGAACACTAAGAAATTAAATTGGGATTCATAAGATAAGATGGATGAATCTTGAGATATTATGCTAAGTGAAATAAGCCAGATATAAAAGGACAAATATTTCATGATCCCACTAATATGAACTATATATGAAAATTAAAAGCATGAGTGTGGTACATTTGTTATAAATGATGAATAGTCTAAAGTTTACTTTATGGTCTATAGTTTACATTATGGTTTATACTTTGCACTGTAGAATTTTATTTTATAGGTTTTGACAATTGTGTAATGAACCATATCTATCATTACAAAATCATGCAGAACAATTCCAATGCCCTAAAAATGCACTATGTTCCACCTATTCTTGTTTCCCTCTCCCCTCAGAACCTCTGAGAACCACTATTTTACTTAATGTTGTCCCGCATTTTGATCATTTTTCCCCATAATTGACATTGGATAATTGACTAAAACACTGTGGTCACTCCCATTGATTTCTTTACTCGTCAGACATTTTAGTATGCTCCATCAGTCATTTTTTTACCCACTTCTTCTTTGCCTTTTTTGTGAGTGCTTCCTTTTGTAATTACAGTGAGATTAATCGGCTGGTTGTTTAATTACATATAACCCTTGGAACGGATTTACATATTAAGTTGTGTGGATTGTGGATAAGGCTCTATTTCTGAGTCAGTCTATCTGTTATTTTAATTTTCTGTTTAGTCTCAATTCACTAGAGACACTCACAGTTCTATCACATTTTCCTTTTGGTTTGTTATCTTGCATAGAATCATGAATCAAGTTTGTATAGGAAATAAAAATAATCATAATTGAAAGCATACATCTAAAACATACTGGTTTTTCTCATATTTCATTAATCCATGAACCTAGGTGATGAAATGGGTCTAATCATTGAAATATTTGAACCTGGCTGATAGGATGATATATAAAACTTGGTCAATTAAAATATTCTTGTTACTTACCACAGTAAGAAATATTAACATAATGCAACATGGCTCATGGGCAACAGTTTAGGTAGAGACTATATTACAAGCAGATGGATGCTCAGCTATCACCTTGACCTGAAAGGCTTAAAGAAAAGTGAAGGTGGAAGTAATGGACCACGTGCTCTGCGCCCCCTGGCACGCGGGGCGGCGGGGTGGGGACTGGGAGGAGAGGCGTGGGGCGTGGAAAGCGTCGGCCAGGTTGACAGTCACCAAACGCTGCGCATGCGCCCAGGACGTCTCCAACGCCACAGGCTGCCGGAATCCACACGCTCAGCCCAGAGCCTCTGGTGTAGCTGCAGGCGTGACCTGGGGAGAGCGTGTGTGGCGTCCTTGCCTGCACGGGCCCGGGCCACATGGTGAGTGAAGCGGGTCCTGGCGAAGGCCCGGCTCCCCAGGCACGCTCAGAACACCTCGTTGGCCTGGCAAGCGGCCCTCTGGTAGGAGAGTCGCTGGGGCCTGCCGGCGAGCGGTCCCCACAGAGCTGCAGGGCAGGGGCGGAGGCACAGGCCCCAGCTGGAGGGATGGAGACGGGAGAGGCGCCCTGCGAGGAGGCCGCGGTGCTCTGGGTGGAGGAGCTGCCGGAAATGGAGGTGATGGAGGAGGACATGGTGCTGGAGAATGTAATGGCGGTAGTGGACGTAGTGGCGGAAGAGGAGGTGCAAGAGCAGGAGCGAGAGGCGGAGCAGAAAAGCCTGGAGGAGGGGCAGGAGGAGTGCGGGCGGGCCCAGCCAGGGTGCGATGCCGCGGAGGCCAGGACATCCCTGCAGGCGCTGGAGGTCCTGCAGTTAGAGCTGAGCAGCCTGCAAGCCCGAGCCAACCGGGCCCTGTGCCTGCTGAAGCGCAAGCTGAAGCGGAGGCTTAAACCGCACCTGCAGCGCAGAAGCAGCATCATCGAGGGTATTCCTGGCTTCTGGGTCAAAACCGTATCCTTGTGCAACTGCGTTTAGCTAAAGTCCAAGCGCAGGCAAAGCTCCTTTCTGGTGATAGAAAGTGCAGCTTTCTTAAGTGCAGGGAGGGAATTTGGCCGAAGAGACGCAAAGAAATTTTTGGGGGTGGTGAAAATCTGCTAAATCCTGTTTGGTGATTATGTGGGTGTGTAGAGTTGTGGCTACTGAACAGATTAAGGGCTGGACATTTTATTATATGTTGATTATATTTTAATACAAAAAGATCATAAAAGCCCTCCCCCAAAAAACACCAAAAAAAATACCAACAAAAAACGTATCCTTACTGCAATTCCAAGGGGAGTGGACTAGGGGTGAGGGTCATGGGAGGAAGTCACAGCTGGGGAAGGAGGCAGTCCTAGTTGTGAGAGGCAGTGGTGCAAGAGGAAAGAGGTCCTGTTGAGGAAAAGGGATGGACACAGCCACACACAGGGGTCTTGGGAGAATATTGATTCTGTGGGTAGTAATTTTGTCTTCCTTCTTCATGTGTAGGATTTAGCTCTATGTACTGCTTACTTAGGCGGATACATTCAGCACATGAAGTCCTATGTACACTTTTGCACCCTCACCAGGAACTCAGAGACTGCCTTTCGTGCATAATTAGTAGCATACAGACCCCCACAGATTTGTAAGAGAGCGCTCAGGATCTCAGGAAACAGACTTTCCAAGTGTGAGAGCAGATGGCTATATGGGAACAGAAAGCCAAGGAAACAGTAGACGAAAGGTAGTCTATGATGAAGGGTGTGATTGAAGGAGACCATCCAGCAATGCCTAGAAATCTGGGAGGTGCACTACCCATGTCTCATTGCTCTGTGGATGTACACTGCTTGCATCTATCCCTTCCATCCGTAGCATGTTAAGGCTTCTTGACCCGGTGCAGATTCTCAACCACCTCAGATGTCAGCCATCATCACTGACCAAGATGTGGACATGCTCAGCTACATGATCAATTTGGAGGTGAGTCTGGGAGCATCAGCCCTCAGGGATGAGCTAGCTATTGAGGGCAAGTGGTACTGATTCAGAACCGAATGAAGCAAAGGTATGTTCCTTAGAAAGGTGTCACATTCTCTACCTTTCCCTGTCAGGTGGAAGAATTCAACCATCCCAGGAAGAGCTGCAAGATCACTTTTTCCTTTCGGAGCAACCCCTACTTTGAAAATGAAGCCATCATTAAGATTTATGACATTACCATCACTATTAAGAGGTGGTTTTCTGGATGGGCCAGGCACGGAGGTGTTCAGGATCTTTTCCCACATCTTCCTCTTCTTACAGGATACTGGGAATTTTACTCCACTCCAATCCAATGGTTCCACATTTTTGAACACCAGGCCTACAACCGCACTCACCACTGCACCAACTTTAAGCTTGTTAACTTGTTCTCTGACCACAACTTTGCAGAATCTAATCGGATTGCTGAGGTGAGGCCATCATGGGGAGCATAAGAAATGGCCTTGGAGGGCCTCCCAGCTACTTGGGTAGTGGGAATAGGGTCCATACCCTGGTCCCACCATGCTTTTTCCACTACCAGATCATCTGTGAGGATCTCTGGCTGAATCCCCTGCAATGCTACCCAAGGATGGAAGAGGCAAGAAAAGGGAACAGAGAGGCAGACAGGTGAGAATGGGATGCAGTGGGGGTTAAATCTGTGTGCCAGCTGCCTGGAACTCTCGGTTCTCTAGTGAAGGAACTAAGGGTAAGAGAGAAGCAGTGAGTAACCCCAGGTCTTCAGGGAGTTACTCCAAGATAGGAACAGTGGAGTAGTGTAATGGAAACAAAGTTGTCACTGGAGAAGCTTAATCCAGCTAGAAAGCAAGTCCAGCCAAATACACTTAGATGCAGAGATAATCTTCTCCACTTCTAAGCATAGTAACATGGGCATCAGCCCCAGCCCCAGCTCCAACATTTTGGTTTGCTCACCCTAAGATTGAGCTTGAATTGAAAACTGTCAACTTACCTTTATTTTCTCTGACCTACCTGAAATCCAGTATTTCCTTCACTTTTGAATTAAGCAGTAGATTACAGTAGTGTTCATCTCATGTCACATGACAGTTGCATAAGTTGAAAAATCACTAATAATCGTGGTTTTTTGAAATTACCGTAGTTGTTAGACATGACACTTGTTGAGTATCTTAAAACTCTCTGATGCTACATTTTGAGGAAGCGCCCATGATTTTCACCTGACTGACCAAGGGATCCATGGAACACAGTAAGTTAAGAATTCCTGTTTTAGACTTTTCTAAATTGCTGCATAAAAATAACTTACCTATGGAAAGTAGGGTCTCTAATGGTGAAGTGAGGGGGTATAGCAGCCATGGAATTATAATTTGGGGCATAGTAGTTCCTACCATTTCATGGACTAGGGATGATGAGAGAAGAGAGAGGCCAATTAATTTTGGGTTATCGTTTTTACAAGGGGAAGAGAAGACAAAAGCTATAGTGAACAAGCAGCTCACGGGTTGGTAAAACCTTTATGTGCTTAATTTTTGATGTTTCACCTAATATCCTTTCATCCTGAATATTCTTATGAAAATGAACAAAACACAAGATGGAGGAAATCTTAAAACTTTTCACTTCTAAACAAAATGTTTTCCAAATCTGTATTAATAACACAGTTCTTCATAGGGCAACTTGTCAAGATAGTGTTTCTAAACAATAGTTTGGGCAATTCAATGTATTTAAAGATTACTGAGTCAGTGTCTGAAATTTGGATTAACTCTGTGGACACAGGCAGATTTTGTTAATTAGTTGCACAACTAATTATGAAATATTGTGCATAACAAACAACTTCAAGAATCTCAGCAGCTTACAACAAAAATATATTACGTGCTAATGATGCATTTTTATTTATGTGCCTGCATCAATAGGTGATAATAGTGTGTCAGCATGTATGTGTTAAGTATAGCAAGTTCATTCTCAAAACTGAGTCTGATCTCAAATACCTGGATAAAATGCATATTGCTGAGTGCCACCCAGAGAGATACTGAATCAGTTCAGCTGGCGTGAGGCCCAGCACTTTATTGTTATAATGAGGTGAGTATAATACAGGTGATTTATGCAGAACACACTTTCAGAAACAATGGAATAATTGTTTGAATAAGCTCTAGGGACAGGCTACTGGTGCTTCAGTTCTAGGCTTAGGCAAGAAACTTGCCTCTCTTTTTTTTTCCCCTCTTTATTTTTTTTTTAAGTTACATTTAAAAAATGTAAGAGGTCCCCAAATATCCCCCACAGCCTCCCCCGCACTCCTTACACATCGACAACCTCTTTCATCATTTTGGCACATTCATTGCATTTGGTGACTACATTTTGGAGCACTGCTGCACCACATGGATAATGGTTTATATTGTACTTTACACTCTCCCCCAGTCCACCCAGTGGGCCATGGCAGAACATATAATGTCCAGCATCTGTCCCTGCAGTACCACCCAGGACAACTCCAAGTCCTGAAAATGCCCCCACACCATATCTCTTCTTCCCTCTCCCTACCCTCAGCAGCTACCATGGCCTCTCTCTCCACATTAATGCCACAATTTCTTCCTTTACTAATCTCAGTATTTCCATAGTAGAATATCAGTAAGTCCACTCTAATTCACACTCTGTTCCTCCATCCTGTGGATCCTGGGATGGTTATATCCACGCCACCTCTGTATCAAGATGAGGGTTAGATTCCACATGGATGCAGACTTGCAACTCCTACACTCTGGATTATTGGACTAAACTTGCCTCTCTTAAACTGAGTCCTCTCATCTCTGAAAAATGAACCATAATAATACCTACCTTGTGAGGTGGCTGTGAGGATTAAATGAGATCATGCATTTAAAATATGTGTCTACAATGTAAACTTTAATCCGTGCTTAGTGGCAATGCTCCAAAATGTGTTCATCAATTGCAAGGAATGTACCACACTAAAGAAGGATATTGTTTATGTGGGAAAACATGGTAGGTGTGGGGAGTGAATCATGTGAATCCCCTTTTTTTCTTTAATGTCCCATTTATGTAACCTAAGTATCTTAAAAATAAAACAGGTGTAATATGATGGCCTTTTGTGACATTGGAATTGTCCTTAATGATGTTGTAGTTACAGATACAGTCCATTGTATATTTTGCCATAACTTATAAAAATGTGTGGCAGAGATTTTAAACTATGATGTAAACTATAAACCACACTTAATAGTGTCCTCCAGTATGTGTTCATCAATTGTAAGAAAAGTACCACGCGAATGAAGGATGTTGTTAATGTGGGAAAGTGTGGGAGGGGTAGCGACTGGGAAATATGGGAATTGTCTGCATTCATTCATTTATGTAACATATATGTAATCTAAGTATCTTTTAAAAGGTATGTCTCAAAAAATGCAGGAAATGTAGATTCCTGAGAGGAGGTGGTAAAGGTGCCATTGATCTTGGTAACTAATGGAAAGGGGATCTATAGGAAAGAAACAGATTGGCTCATAATTGCCTGGGCTCAGCTGAATTCCTTGTTTTACTCAGGCCTCTCCATTGGGGATAGAAGGTGGAATGGCAAGTATGCAGATGCAAGGTTGTCCCCAGGGTATTCCTAGTGATGACACCAGGTATTTTACCTCTGTTAATAGCTCTCTTGTCTACAGGCAGGCTTAAGTGTTGTGCCAAGCCCAGCAGTAGGTGGTTCATAGGAAAATGTGGGGTCTCTATGCCCTCTGTGAATACACTTCTTGGCCATGAAACCCTCTATTAGAAGTCTCCTACTTATTGTACGGTGCACCACACAGTTGCTATCACAACCAGTGCTTGTGCATCTGGTGGTCCTGTCCTTTCCTATGTCGTCATTTAATAATGCATTAAATTCAAAGAATGGGACGGTCTCCTGCAGAAAGACCCACACCTGGGAAAACTCCCTCAGCAAGGGCAGACACTTCAGCTCTTCCTCCCTGAGAGTGTAATATCCTCCCAGAAGCAACTCTAGTCCATGGGAACAACAAAGGGGAGACCCTGCCCATAACTGTAAATGGATATTCATTGTTTCACCCAGGAACTCCTCCCCATGATCAGGTAAGAGTCCACATGAGCATCTCTGTCATCGCCATAACTATATTGACATTGCTGGCTCTATATCGACTCTGTCCCCCCTGCTAATTTTATGGCAGACTTAATGGTGTGTATCACAGCAGCACTGTCAAGGCACAGGATTTGATATCAGAATTCATGGATCTTCCCTGCCCCTCAAGCATTAAATATCACCTCCTCTATGGATTTGACATTCTAGAAGATGCCGTGGCCCCCTTTTTAAGGGGGGAAGCTTAAACTCTAGAAAAGAAGCCTAGATCAGCTTTGGCTGCTGTTCCTATCACTCACCCCACAGATGGGACTGACAGAGGCCTTTCCAGTTCCAGAACTTTAGATTTCAAGGGACCCTTACAGTTCTTATCATGCTACTGATATGGGCTATGTGTGGGGGCTGTGTGTTTCTTCATGAATATCTGGGCTGTTTGTGTAAACTTCCTAAAACTTAAAATTCCAGCATAAGCCATGTGTGCATGCAAACAGTAAGAACTGCAGCCCCGCCTATGGTCAATGGTTCTGCCTGCTGTACAAAGGAGAAAGAGACTAGAGTTTATATGCCTGGTATCTGCCCATCCATTTCCATTATTACAAAAAAAAAAAAAAGGAAAAGAAATAAAAAGAAAGACCAAAACACCCATGACTTATACTGTCAAAAAATTCCAATTCACATCCCTTGAAGTATAGAGGGGGTTGAGGGATTATTCAAGCAGAACCCACTTGTCTGTTCAGGGACAAGGAGTCTGGGGTTTATACAGGCAACGAGTGCACATCCTAGATAGGGAAGGATGCCTGGAAAAGGATATGAGCTAAACAGGGTCCATATAACCGGAAAGTTGTGGCCGTATCCATGCAGAAGGATTCCAGGGTTTTTATACTTGGAAAGCTCACGTACATCATACTTTAGGGAAAAAGAAAAGGATCACTCACACATGTCAAATATGCAGCTTCTCTAAAAACAGTCTTCTGTTAAATGTGTTAATATGTAAACATCATACAACCCAGCAATTGCAGCCTGGAGCTTATGCTGGAGATGTGAAAACCTGTGTTTCCATAAATCTGCACAGGCATACCATAGCAACTTCTTCTTTAAAAGCCAAACACTGGAAAGAACTCCAAGATTCTTGAATGGTGACTGTTTAAAAGTGCCACGGCACCTAATGTCATGGAAGAGTAATCAGCAAGGAAAGGGATTAACATATTGACCCCTTAGTCCCACAGCCGGCAACCTCACTTTGGAAATTCAGTTAAGCAGGTGAACAGAGCTTAAAGTGGCCATTTGTGCTGCGTCTCCAGGGGCTGAGGATGACTCTGCATAGAACAGTGCCAAGGGACCAGATGAAATGCCCCATGTTACAGATGATGCGTGACTCCATGTTTATTAAATCCTGTGTCGGGCAAAATGATGGAATTTAGATGTTTTCATGTCCCACTGTTAAGGGTAGGACGGGAAGCAGGTGATACGGCTCTTTGCTGCGGTATGTGCCACGTACCACAGCACTACTGTAACCTACTAATAGTAGGGGAATCTGTGTGTGGGTGTGTAAGGAGGATGGGGCAGGAATTCCCGGAATTTCCAGTGGAAATTTTCTGAAAACGTTTCTAAAAACAGCTTTTATGTCTAAGTCGGGGGTGGGGGTGGGGGGGCTTGAGGTGGTGAAAATGTCCTGTGGTTGTGGTATTGTGCTAGAGTTTTTCTTTTAACCAGATATTACCTGTGGGAGACAGTAACGGGTCCAACGGCTTTGGATTCGCTCACTGGCGCACGTGAATCCACAAGGAGGTGACTATAGAGTTAATTAAACAAAAACAATACATCTGAACTGCTGGCGTTCGCTGAGGCTGCAGTGTACTTTCCCATCGCTGCTTGGAAATCCTGGCAGCAGACGGGAACCCAGTCAGCGTTCCCCTTAACAAAGACAGTCCTCCCTCAAGCTCCAGGACAGCAACTCGTGGCTCTGCAGGAGAACCAGGCAACAAGAGAGCAATTCCCCAGAAGAGGAGGCAAGCGCTCCAGGAGCAGCCTGCAACAAGGAAGGCACTGAGACCTAGGAGTGGGCCTCGCCCTTCCCGCGCTGTCTAACCTCGCCCTTACTTCCTGGCCTCAGCGGTCAGACCTCCTACTGCGAGGCAGGCTGGGCGCAAGGCCATCCGCCCTCAGCCTCCGTGGCCTCCCTACGAGCCTGCGACGTCCCGCAGCTGCTGTATAACAAGTTTGGGGTGTAACGGGCGACTCGGTCCAGAGTCAGTGTACAAGCACCCGGTAACGGTGCTCCTGCTGCAGAAGGACTGCCTGCTCTCTCAGGCAGCTGGAGGCCAAGGGCGAGCGGAGCTTTGAGCCGGACAGGCGGCTGGAAGGCTGCAGGCGGAGCCGCTTGCACCACGGGACCCACTACCGCGAGGTCCACCAGGTCCGCTCTGGCCGCCACCGGGTACGCTTCTTCTTCCTCACCGCGTGTGCGCCCGGTGCGCGGAGAGCGTCCTGGACCACCTGCGACGGGGCGAGCACGCCCCCGACGTGGCCGTCATGAGCGCCTGCCTCTGGGACCTGTCCAGGTACGGCCGGGGGTCCTGGCGGAGCTACAGGGAGACCCTGCGGAGGGTGTTGGGTGGTCTGAGCCGCGTGCTGCCCGCGCCCTGCCTGCTGGTGTGGACACCGCCGAGCCGCTGGCTCAGACCTTGTCCGCGGGCTTTCTGCTGCGGGAGCGCTAGCCCGGGGCCGCCCGCCTGCGTCGTGGGAAGGCGTTGTGGAGGCCAACTTCTCCAGCGCCCTTGAGGCCCGCAGACGAGGATTCGAAGTGCTGACTTCCGCTTCCACTTCCCGCAGACCGCGCAGCACGGGCAGCAAGCCGGCGTGCGCTGGGACCAGCGAGCTCACGCCATCTCTCTCAGCTGCTGCTGGGCACCTGGCTGACGCCTGGGGCGTGGACCTCCCGTGCCGCGCGCGTGCGGCAGGTGGATCCTGGACGGCGCGGCGAGGGGCCGTCGAGAAGGCGCAGCCGGCAGGGAGCCCCAAGACAGCCGACATGGACGCAGTGAACGCGCTGCACCTCCCTTGCCGTCCAATCCCAGGTCTCTGGGCTCCCTGCGGCGCCCGGGCCGCCCAGGCCCCAGGCTAGACCAGGAACCCTCCACCCAGGCAAGGCACCTCTCTAACCTCCCACCTAATCCGCAGGGTCGGCCTGCATCTGGGGTCCTCATCACGCCGCACAGATGAAGCACGCGAATCCAGCTGCATGGCTGGAAGACACACCCCAGCAGGCCAGGTTCCCACAACTTCTGGTCCTCACAGCGACCGCCGAGTTCACGGGGGATCCCCAGGTGATCGCCCGCGTCCCTCGCCCTCCTCATGGAGAGGACGCGGCAGGCTTTCAGAGAGAAGTCCTGGGCGGGGCCAGAGGCAAAGCCTCGGAAGCCACACTTAGTCCAGTACCCTCCCGAAGTTGACAGGGCGTGCCTGCTGCCTGCCCTTCCCCTCCCCAGACGTTTTCTGAGTATCTGATGTTGTGGCCATTACCAGCCCTGCCACGACGGGGACCTTTTGCCCCTTGTTCTCACAAGTGGGCAGCCTGGCCAATCCTGTTTGCCGGTTGCCGTCCTCTTCCTTGAGAGAGGATGGGACCTGCCTGGATCCCCACTGCCTTTCTCTTAGGATGCAAAAAAATGAAAACAAAAAGCTCTTGCTGAAACACTGTGGCTGGCTTTGGGACGCCTTTCTGGGGCTGCACCCTGGGGCTTTGTCTCTATTCATGGAAACTGCTTTGCTTTTCCATGGGCTTGAATATCCATTAGGCTTAGGACTAGGTGGGGCTCAGAGCAGTGCTGGGGTACCCACTAAATACGATGTCCAGAATGATTGCTGGGCTGGGGGTGTGGGCAGGAGCTACATAGAACGTGTCGTTCTCTGTGCAAACTAGCAGGAGCTGAACCTCTTGGCCTCGTGGTTTCCTGGGGCTCTCAGAGCATCGCTGACACATCTAGGTATGCAGAAGACATAAGTTTCAGTCTTCAGGTTGCAGAGAAGAGAGGAGAGCCTGAGAGGTGAGTAAGTCTTGTTGACAGTCAATTTCTTTATTCGACCTTGTTTTGGGGGAGGTTTTGGATTGCAGAAGGGTTGCAACTGTGGCAGGGGAGGGTCACTGCTGGGGTGCGGTGGTGGGGGCATGCCTCTATGGAACATGAATGTGTTCAAGTGCTCATGGGTTGTTGTCCTGGTGGATGAGATCCTTACAATAACTGAAGGGATATTGGATGCCCACTCTGGGTACTTCTGCTTCTCTCTCTGATAGTGTGGCAAGAGTCCCTAGAGTACATGGGCAGTGCCTAGCAAAGGAGGATGGACCAATATGCCAAGCCCTTGCTATTGATGCTTGCACGGATGAACTTTTCTTGTGAAATGGAAACTTAGCCAGTGATACATATTGCCTAAGAGTTACCCTCTGAAAGCCTCCTTGTTGCTCAAATATGGCCTCCTGTTTGGCCAAACTCAGCATATAAACTCAGTATCTTCCCCCAGGCTGGTGTATTGTTGCAAACTGAGGCATAGTGGTCTCACAGGGAGACACTGCTGTTTCCATGGCTACGCTTGCAACCTAAGGAATGCAGTAATTAAGAGTTCCTGGCAAATAGGATGAAGCTGTTAAAGGCTGAAAGAAAAGATGAGCACATACCTTTTGAAGTAAATAGAACACTTAGACTTTGTACCTTGAGATAAGATTTTTTTGAATTCCTTAGACTATGAGTAATGCTGATAGTTAACTGTCTGTTGCTGCTTATTGTCATGTAGGCTAAGTGTTGCTGCTTGTCACATAGACTGGGGTATATAGACAGCCCCTTGTAAACAACAAATTGTCTGATGAGTCTCTACTAGCAGACACCCTGCTCCCAGCTCTCTCGTCCGTTCTTTCTTTTTCTTCCTTTCTTTCTCTTTATTTCACTGTCCTTTTTCTCTTTTTTCATTCCCGATACCCTTCGGGTCCAAATCTCCAACAGTGCATGGTTCCTGGTGGTGAGTCTCCCTGGCACTGAGAGATTATAAGCAAGTGACTACTAGGAATGCTTGGGAAAAAGACCGTGGAAGCGGGAAATATTGAATGCATATGAGTTTTTTTTATGCCTAAGGTATTATTTCAAATGGAATCGAGAGTTCATTCCAGAGCTATGGTTATGCATGTCTCAGGAGGCTCTCACTGAATGTCACAGCAAACTGTGCCCAAAGCACGGGAGCTCCTGTAGGTTCTGGAGACATCTTGACACTATAGGCAGGGCAGACAATCCCAGAGAATTGGCATGCTGTTGTTAGGCCTTTCCTTGAATATATGATGGCCCATTTGTCCAGGGTTTCAGAATTAGACTCACTTATAGTTTTCCTGTATGATTCTTCTACCCCTTACACTTGAACCCACAGTTAGTGCTATACCCATTTAATCTATGTCCCAGAGAATTAAACCTCCTAGCTGTTCATAGGTTGAGCCCTGAATCTCAGCAGAGTTACAGTTCATTGCACTCACCAAGGACAGCTAACACAAGGTGAGTGATGGACAACTGTGAGCAAGATGGTCCCCTTCATCTACCCCATGGGATCTAAGCCCCCACAATCGGAAGGAGAGTGGGCATCACCATCCCCAAATCCTGAAGATTGAGGAACAAACAGAACATAAGATGAGAATGCATCTATGGACTAGTCATTACTATTCCAGAAATGGAAGAACTTGTAACAGTGACATAAAGACAGTTGTCACCAGAGGTTCAGAGGGAAGGGAGAGGGGGGAATAGATGTAACACTGGGCATTTGGGCAACATTGAAATTGTCCTGCATGACATTGTAATGATGAATAGAGTCCATCATATATTTCATCATAATCTATAAAACTATGCAGGGCAAAGTGTAAACTATGATGCAAACTGTAGTCCATGGTTAGTAGCAATGCATCTATATGTGTTCATCAATTTTATCATATGTTCCACAGTAAGGAAAGCTGGTATTAATGGGGGAAAGCATGGGAGGGGAAGGAGTAGAGTATATGGAATCCTCCAGATTTTTGATGTAACATTTATGTAATCTAAAGCTTCATCAAAGTAAAGAAAAAGGAAAAAAAAAGAATACTAGTTTAGGACATACAGAAGCCTGCATTTGAGTAGCTGGAAGCTCACAGTCATATACAAAAAGGTAATTCAGGGTTTATATATTCTGTAAGTCTATATCAAATAACAGTGATCAATATTCAAGACCTCATCAGCCTAAGAAGCTCGCACTTGAGTATAAGGTTCATTCAAGTTAGGTTTATATAGCAGGAAAACTAGCATTATATCCAGTTAAGAAAAAAGCCTGAATTTATGTGCTCACATTCACAGGCAAAGAATTGGAATGCAGTTATATTCAAGAATAATGGAGCCCCAGAAGTGCGGTCACCCCTCGGGCTGAAGTGTGGTTTGCTGGCCTGGTAGGGGAGCAGCCACGGTAGGCCTAATTCCTAGCCGCTGCCCCCATAATAGGGTGGCTGTTCGGACTCACTGCCACCCCTGAAGGGAGCTCAGCATGGGCGCAGAGTGCCCTCGGGTCTCCCCTTTTCGGCAGCCATGCTTCCGCGGCCACCCCTCCTCCCGGATAGCACCACACGATGCCTTATGAGGCAACACCCTTCTTCTTCTTTCTCCCTGCGCAGGCGCAGGGCGGAAAATTCCAGTCTGCCTTTTTACCCCCCCCCCCCCCCCCCGACAGCAGCAACAGCCAGGCACGAGGCGGGAAACTCAAGTCTGCCCTCTACCCCAGCAACAGCAGCCCCCAATCCCTAAACCCTGCCACTTCTCCCAGCAACAGCAACAGCCAATCCCTAACCACCACCCCTCCCCCTTCCAGTACCTCCCACTGACCTTTCTCCCCAGTAACTGCTTGCGGCAACCAATCAACACATGGCATAAGCTTCGACCAATAAGCCTTCCCCAGCCTCTATAAGACTGTAGCCACTCCCTCAATAAAATGGGACCGCGTGTTTACCTCGTCTCCGCGGTAGTTCTTCTGCCATGCGCCCTCCAGTCCTGAGAGCCCCCGACAAGGGCCTGGCCTCCCTTGTCCCCAGTTTGTCGCCTGCTTCTCTGGGCGACCCCTTCATCGCCAGCTTCACCGGGTGACCCCGTCAGCTGAACCATGCAACCCCTGTGAGACCGACCCCTCATCTGCTGCTGGACCAACCCCTCGTCCCAAGCCGGACCGACCCCTCATCCCAAGCTGGACCAACCCCTCGTCCGCAGCCAGACCCCACTGCCACCGACAGAGCAAGCCGCCGTAGCTGGCACCCAACGTGGGGCAGAGTAAGGACCCCTTCACGTTGCTCCACTGCTCGTTGTTCTCCTCTTCCCCTAAGGAGCTCTTAGTTCCGCTTTCCCCTCATCGGGGCCTTCTCTTGGCCCGTGACCACCGTCGGAGCCCCACCAGCTCCTACCCCTCGTCTCACCATGCCCCTCGGCTCCCATCGCCACGCTCTCAAGGTAAGGGCCCCTTCTCTTATCGGCTCCAAAAGGCCATTAGCAATGGGTAACATCCTTTCTGCTAAGCAAGCCCCGCAAGTTCGGGCCCTCGCCGGTCTCCTAGACACTCACCGGTGTAAGATGTCTTTGAAACAGCTCCAAGTATATTGGGACCTTCTTTTCCCCTTTAATCCATGGCTTACCACGTGTCAGCTTTGGGACCCGGACACCTATACTCGCCTTATAGATAGGGTCACTTCTGCTGTGGAGCAGGAAGGTAAAATATTCCCTCCTGGCTTATTACCGGCGCTTTTTACCATCCGCTCCTGCCTTCAAGGCGCCCCTACCATCGACTCTCCCTGGCCGCGCCACCACCGCCGCCGTGATTGTCATGACGGTGACTTTAACCGGGATCCTGATCGGGATCGTGACGCCGGCTCTGACTCCGACTCTGAGTCGCTTGTCGAGCGCCTTAATAACGCACTCGAAAATTTTCCCCCTAAACAGTGTAATCTTGCAGTGCCGAGCACCGGTGAAGATGGCGAACTTCTGCCTTCTTCCTCACTCGAAAAGGGGAAGCACTCCCAAGATGGCAGGCTTCCACCTTTTTCCTCGCTCGAAAAGGGGAGGTCCCTTTACCCCTCCCTCCCCCTGACGACTTACTGCCTGGGTGGGCCGGAAGCTCCCTCTCCGCCATTTTACCCCTCCACGCAGGGCGGTCTGCGGCCATCTTGTATCCCACGGCCATTTTGTGGCCCGCCGCCATTTTGTAGTACCACTGGGGATGGCCCGCAGCCATTTTGTAACACCACATGGGCAATAGCTCCTCTCGCGCCCTCCGCGCCAGTGGCCCCCCCCGGCTCCGCCTCCCCCTGGCAGCCCCCTCCATCTGATCCATGGCAAGCTGCCACATGTGTGGCCCCCTCTAGCCTATTTTTGGACCCGTATTCCTCCCCCGCTGGGGCACCTCCACCTACCTCCCTGCCGCCTCCTACCACCTGCTTTCCCCTTAATGTAACTCCCACCCCTCAGTGCCCCTTTCCTTGGTACCCACATGATGCAGAAAGTGTTAAGCAGCTCCACAATGCCATTAAGGAGGATGGATTAGGCAACCCTTATGCTCAGCATTTGTTAGAGGAGATGTCCACCCTTCTGTGCATCCCCCTCGATTGGCTCCAACTGGCCCGTGCCATCCTTACGCCTGGCCAGTTTATAAATTGGCGCGCCCATTTTCATGCTGAGGCTGAAAAGCAGGTTGCGGCCAACGCTGCAATGGGTGTTAACCACCCACCAGAAGCCTTCACCGGCACCGGTCAGTTTAGCCAGGCTACGGCCTACTACCGTGCTCTGGCTGGCTTCTGGCTTCAGATTCGGGAGGTCGCCCTACGGGCCTTTCATGCCTGCACTGCCAGTAGTGCTGACAAGTTCACTAAGCTCACACAGACCAAGGATGAGGACTTTTCTACCTATGTTTCCAGAGTCCTCCAGGCGTGTGAGTGCAGGGTCCACGATGAACAGGCTTGGCGTGCCCTCGCCCGTGAAATTATCCTTGAAGGGGCCAGCCCCATTTGTCGACAGGCGATCGCTCCCATGAGGGAAAAGTCGATAGACGATTGGGTAATTGCCTGTAACGGCCTCAACCAACAGGCTGCTTCTTTCGCCAAGGCTGTCACAACAGCCATGACACTTAACTCCTCCTGTTTCAAATGTGGTGAGCCAGGACATTTTGCCCGTGAATGCCCGACAGTCTCTGCACTGGCGGACCCTCCTGTTCCTCCCCCCCTACCACCCCGATGGGGCCCTTCTACCCCCTGCCCCCGCTGTGGCCAGGGATACCACTGGGCTCACGACTGCCGTGTGCAGCCCCCCCCTGCAGCGGCAGCAGCCATCTTTAAACTCCAGGAGGGGCAGGCCTCAGCCCCACTCCAAAGAGGCTCCCCATCCCAACCTTCCAAAGCCCTGATGTGGACAGTCCCCATCACGTCTGCCAGGCTTACCATGAGGCTTAAGATTCACCACCGCTGGTATTCTGGAACCCTCAACTCGGGTGCAGAGGTCTCTTGTTTCCCTGCTCATTTCACCACCCAGTGGTCTGTTCAAGAAGGCCCTTCCGTCCAAGGGGCCACTGGCTCCTCTACCTCCCTTTGCACCAGTCACCCTATTGCCTGGGAGGACAGTGAGGGACGTGTGGGCACATTCTGGCCCCTCTTCCTTAGCACCCTTGATACTATACTTTGGGGACGAGATGTCCTGGAGGAGTGCGGTATCCAGTTAACCACTCAGCCCCCCCAATAGTTTGCGCCACTGCTCAATTAACACCTCCCACACCCACTCCTCTGTGGTTGGATACAGATGAGCCTATTTGGGTGGAGCAGTGGCCCTTGTCATCCCACAAACTCCATGCTCTTCATGAGTTGGTTTGAGAGCAGCTTGAGTCTGGACATATAGAACCGTCCACAAGTCCCTACAACTTGCCCGTTTTTATCATTAAAAAGAAGGCCACTGGCAAATACCGCCTTCTACATGATTTGAGGGAGATTAACAAGCACATCCTCCCCATGGGAACTCCCCAACCGGGACTCCCTCACCCAGTGGCCATTCCTAAACACTTTTTTGTGGCCACTCTAGATATTAAGGACTGCTTTTTTTCCATTCCGCTTCACCTAAAGGACCGCCCACACTTTGCCTTTACCGTTCCTATCCCCAACCACCTAGGGGCAGCTGATAGGTATCAGTGGAAAGTCCTTCCACAAGGCATGCGCAATAGCCCGGCCATCTGCCAGCTGTATGTGAATGCAGCAGTCGCCCCCTTGCGAGATCTGGGCTACCTCATCCACTATAGATGATGTCCTGGTCACGTGTGAGACCCATGAGAAGCTGCAGTATGTCCTCTCTCAGCTTTGGCATAATCTGTCTGCCATTGGCTTAACAATCCAGAATGACAAGGTCAAATTTGAACCCCCCTTAACCTTCCTGGGGTTCCGTATCTCCCAGCATGTAACCCCAATGGCTGTGCGATTAAATCTGCCAGACTGAGTCACCCTCACAGAGCTCCAGCAGCTCTGTGGAAATATCAATTGGGTCTGTCCCGCTCTGCCTGTTACCACGGCACAGCTCCAGCCATTATTTGCTCTCTTACAAACCAGTCACAAACCCCCCTCTGCCGTGTCCGTAAAGATAACCATCACACCAGAGGCTCGAGCCGCCATTGCCGCTGTAGATAAGGCCCTTAATAACTGCTGCCTCCAGGGTTTGATCCCCAGCGGCCTCTCCAGGCATTGGTCCTCCCCACCAAGGGAATGCCCACTGGAGTTCTTTGGCAGGACGGGCCCCTCCTCTGGCTCCATCCTTCTAAGAGCAAGATGCAGAAGATCTGCCCTGCAGTAAGGCTATGGATTGCTCTCGCGGCCGATCTAGTGCAGCTGTCCATCCATACGTTTGAAACTCAGCCTGCCGTAATTGTTTGGCCACTCAATGCAAAAGAAACCACCTCCATCATTAGGGATAATGAGCAAATGTAGGTGCTGTGTGAGGGATTTTCAGGTGATTTCAATTGCCATTTCCCTAGTCACCGCCTACTCCAAGGCGTGTCCAAATTTCCCTTCCAGAGTCCCTTTTTCCCCTTCCCGTCTTCCTCCCCCTTTCCGAGGTCCGTCACTATTTTCACGGATGCATCCAAAACTAAGTACTCCATGGTTGTGTACCTGGATGGAGCCGCAGAGCCGAAAGTCTTTACACATATTAACCTACACTCTGTCCAGACGGGAGAGCTTTTGGCTATTGTGGAAGCATTTCGCGCCTTCCCCTGTGAACCTGTTAATATCTTTACAGATAGCCTCTATTCTCTGCAAGTCTGCAGGGTCTTGGCATTAGCTACATTCTTCCCGACCTCCTCTCCTATTGATGAGGCACTGGATGCCCTTAAGACACTTCTTGAAAAATGCATGGCACCCTGGTATATTGCTCATATCTGGAGCCACTCCGGGTTGCCTGGCCCCTTAGCGACAGGCAACGACACCGCAGATCAGATGGTCTCTGCCCTTGCCCTTGATACGGTCGGAGATGCTATCAATCAGGCTAAGTCCTTGCATTCGAGGTTTCACTTTTCTGCCGCCTCACTCCATCACCTTTTGCCTGAGTTGCCGATTGAGACTTGTAAGCACCTAGTGCGGGCATGCAAAACCTGTGCCCCCTTCCTGCCTCTGGGGCCTCTGCAACCACAGGGGGTGAATCCCCACGGCCTTAGGCCTAATTCCAGGTGGCAGATGGATGTCACGCATGTCCCGTCCTTTGGACGCCTTAAGTTCTTGCATGTTATAATTGACACCTTCTACTGCATGTGCTATGCAGTCCCCTTGCCTGGGGAGACTGCTAAGCACTGCATTAAGGCCCTTTGGCAAGGGATTCTCTTCATGGGGGTCCCCTGGGACCTAAAGACGGATAACGGCCCTGCTTATCGCAGTGAGTCCTTTGCGAGGTTCCTTCAGCTCTACCAAATCGTCCACTATTTTGGTATTCCATATAACCCGCAAGGATAGGCCACTGTGGAGAGCTTCCACCACCGTCTGAAACAACAAATTGAAAAACAGAGGGACACCCTCCCTCACGCTCCTCCTGGAGACATCATCACCGCTGTCCTAATCCATCTGAACCTCATGACCTTTGATAAGGATGGTCTCTCGGCAGTCCATAGGCATTGGGGCCCCTCGTACCACCCCACACAGGCCCCCCTGGTCCTTTGGAAAGACCCTCAAACAGGTCAGTGGTGTGGCCCATGACCCCTCCTTACCCAGGGCCAAGGTTTTCCTTGTGTCTTCCCGCAGGATGCCGCTCAGCCAATCTGGGTCCCCGGGAGATGTGACAAACCGGCCACCTCTGCAGCGGATGTCCCGCAGGGAATGGCGCCAAATGCGAGTGATCCAGCACCAACTGAGCCAGCTCACCCTCCACCCCGAGAGACGACCATCCAACCCTGAAGTCTGTTCACTGCTCGCACTCTACCGTCAGTGCAGACGCCACAACCCTCACCATGCTGGCGAGCCAATTAACATAGTCTCTCTCCTTCTCCTCATGCTCTCCCTCACCACCTCTGGCCAAGCTAACCCCTCGCACCAGCCCTTCAATTGGACACTTGCTCTCTGGCAACAAGAAAGAGTTCTCACCTATAATATCACCTCAGGTGCCCCATCCTTCACTGCACGTGTGTGTACGCTCGCTAATCAGCTGGGGGTCTAAGCAACAATATGGCCCCCACAACCATCTTATATCAAGCTTTTACATCTGCCCTTCCTCTGCTCGAGGCTGCCACGACCCTGCACATTATTATTGCCCCACCTGGGGCTGTGTAACCATGGCATATGGCTGGAGAGGCACTCCAAACTGGGACCCCTATCTCTCCTTCTGCATTGCAAATACTTCCCAGTGGAACATAATCATCCTCACTGTTAAAGACCCTACTAACACTGCCTGGCTGCAGGGCTGTACATATGGCATCCGGCTTTACATGTCGAGCTATAATTATGGCGCCTTCTTCATAATAAAAAAGAAATTGCCTGCTCCCACCCCTTCAGTTGCAGTTGGTCCCAACGCAATCATCAACCCTCCCTCTCCTCCTTCTGCTGCGCCGAGGCCAATCATCAATCCTCCTTCTCCTCCTCCACCATCTACCATTCCCTCCTACATAACCTCCAGCAGTCAATCCTCTAATCCCGTCTGTACCCCTCCTACCCCTCTACCCCCACTACAGATCCATAATCTGCTTCTGTCTCTAGTCCAAGCTACCTTTCGTACACTTAACTCCTCTAATTCTAACCTTACCGTTAGCTGTTGGCTATGCCTCTCCCCCTCACTTCCTCTCTATGAGGCCATAGCCACCAATGCTTCTTACCAATCTTCTGGTAGCAGCAATCCCGCCTCTTGTAATTGGAACCAAACGAAGGTAGGACTGACAATCCAATCTGTCTCTCAAAGCGGGCTTTGCGTCACCAGAATCGGAGGCGCTGTTCACCCCTCCATGAAGACTCTTTGCAACCTTACAGTCACCCCTAACATAACCTCAAAATTTCTTTTACCCCCCAATAATACAAGATGGCTGTGTTCCTCCACAGGTCACACCCCATGTCTTAATGTCGGCACCCTCAACTCCACCAATGAAACCTGCATGCTCGCAATCATACTCCCCTGGGTCTTTTATCATACAAATAACCAATTCTTTGATTCCTGGCAGCACTATCTTCTTCCAGTCCATGTGCAGAAAAGAGAAATCATTACCGCCATTACTATCACCTCTCTTCTAGGTCTTGCAGGAGCTGGCACTGGAATGGCAGCCTTAACCACTCACAGCACCACTTTCTCATCTCTCAGGGCAGCCGTCGACGAGGATGTCGCCCGCCTCGAAACATCCATCCGCCACCTAGAAAAATCGCTTAACTCCCTATCCAAAGTGGTTCTTCAAAATTGTAGGGGGTTAGACCTCCTCCTCCTCAAAGAGGGAGGCCTCTGTGCCACTCTTGGCGAGGAGTGCTGTTTCTATGCTAACTACTCTGGTCTCATTCAGAACAATCTGGCCCAAGTCAGGGCCGGCCTGGAAAAATGAAAAAGGGAGAGAGAATCCCAAGGAGGCTTCTCCTGGGGATTCAATGCCATCCTCCCCTATATCCTCCCTTTCGTAGGCCCCCTAATTATTGTCCTCTTCGCACTGGCAGTCAGACCATGGGCCATTAGAAGGATCATCCAACTCGCCAAGGATCAGGCTAATGCAATTTTTAGCACATACGTACAGGTCAGCTATCAGTGACTCACCACTGCCGAGGACACCCCCCCCCCCACTTCATCTTCTCGGCCTCCTCCTACCCGACCTCTTCCTGCTCATTCCTCCCACAGGTGTCCCAAGTCTTCTGTAAGCGTGGCCCCCCATGCTGCCATCACTCTCAAGCAGCTCCAGCCCCGCTAAACGGCCCGCAACCCGCTTTCCCTGGCCCGCGGCCTGCTTTCTAGCATCTAATAATGTTTCTGCTTTTGCCTCCCCATACTTCTGCGGGGCTTTCTCCTGTCTCGACCTCGCTCCTCTTCTCAGCCATCCAAAGCATCCTTTCTCATCCCCTGCCCCCCTCCCTTTTCTTTTTTGCTTGAACCCCCATTGCGTTGCAGATTGGGCCGCCCCATGTTGGCCCGCCCCGTTAACATCGGCCTCTCTCATGCCCATGGAGACTTTGGCCTTCCTGTTATCCTCGCCTACGTCTCCACCACTCCCGACGCTGCTGCCACCACCGCCGCTGGTGCCCTGATGCAACTTGTCCTCACAGCTGCGATCCTCCAGACCATCACACAGTCTGCCTCTGCCACTCTTCGCCGCCAAGAAGAGATCAACTACCTGTAACGTGCTGTCATCCTGGACTTTTAACAGCAGATGGACCTTATAGCCACCGAGATCAACGAGAATTGGACATTGGCCACCCTTGCTTGCAACGGCAAGATACCGCCCCCCAAATTGTACATTTATATCCCCGTAATACTCACCTCCCTCTTCAGCCCTGCTTCCCTCATTGCTTACTGCCCTTGGGCCTCGGCCACTTGTTGCTGCTGGCATCCTGGCCCTTATTTGAAAAGAAGGGGGAAATGTGATCACCCCTCGGGCTGAAGTGTGATTTGCTGGCCTGGCGGGGGAGCAGCCGCAGTAGGCCTAATTCCTAGCCGCTGCCCCCATAATAGGGTGGCTGTTTGGACTCACCGCCACCCCTGAAGGGAGCTCAGCATGGGCGCAGAGTGCCCTCCGGTCTCCCCTTCTCGGCAGCCATGCTTCCGCGGCCGCCCCTCCTCCTGGATAGCACCACACGATGCCTTATGAGGCAACACCCTTCTTCTTCTTTCTCCCTGTGCAGGTGCAGGGCAGAAAATTCCAGTCTGCCTCCCCCCCCCCTGACAGCAGCAACAGCCAGGCGCAAGGCAGGAAACTCAAGTCTGCCCTCTACCCCAGCAACAGCAGCCCCCATCCCTAAACCCTGCCACTTCCCCCAGCAACAGCAACAACCAATCCCTAACCACCACCCCTCCCCCTTCCAGTACCTCCCACTGACCTTTCTCCCCAGTAACTGCTTACGGCAACCAATCAGAACATGGCATAAGCTTTGACCAGTCAGCCTTCCCCAGCCTCTATAAGACTGTAGCCACTTCCTCAATAAAATGGGACCTGCATGTTTACCTCACCTCCGCGGTAGTTCTTCTGCCATGCACCCTCCAGTCCTGAGAACTCCCGACAAGGGCCTGGCCTCCCTTGTCCCCAGTTCGTCGCCTGCTTCTCTGGGTGACCCCTTCGTCACTGGCTTCGCCGGGCGACCCCGTCAGCCAAACTGCGCAACCCCTGTGAGACTGACCCCTCATCTGCTGCTGGGCCGACCCCTCATCCCAAGCTGGACCGACCCCTTGTCCGCAGCCAGACCCCACCACCACTGACAGAGCAAGCCACCGCACAGAAGTATTCAGCTAGGAAGATACACCAAGTGCACAGAAGGAACATGATTTATTTACCTAGGAAGATCATACCTATGTGCAAGGAGGAAGTAGGCCGGGGTTTATACACATGAGACCTTTCAAACTTACTGAAGTGAGAAGGAGGCCAGGGCTACACAACTGAGAAACTTATACAAATATCCAAAGAAGTGGCTATGGAAATTTGCTCCAGAAATTTGAAATCTATATTTTACACCGAGACCTCTTTTCTTTGCCTTTTTTCCTTTGGTATTGCATGCATCTCTGCCCACTGAGACAACACCCAGTGACCACATGAACACATTCCTATTCCCTAGCAGCATGTCCCAGGTGCACCCATCCCCACACATCCCCCCACCATGGGCACACTACTCTAGGGACTCTCACCTGCCACTGTTGCCAAAAGAATTCCCCCACATTGTTTTCTAAGCCACGGTCGTCCACTGCCCAGAGTTCACCTGGGAGTGGATTTCCTTCAGCCATCCCCCAGGTGTATGGAGAGCCAGCCTAAGGCTACCCTACTCGCTCTTGAGGGTGTGAGTGAGACCTCTTTGGTTTTTAGGTTTCCAATTTCCTTAGTAAATTACAAATCACTTGGGATCCTAAAAATCTATTTATGATATTTGAAGTAAGCATACATTTAAAAAAGAAGAAATCAAGATAAAAGGGCTAGGCACAATTTGGGGGAAAAAATCAAACAAATATATAAGGCAGTATTAATAATATGTCACATTTCATAGGCCCAAAGAATTGAAAGAGAAAAAAAGGAAGGGTATAAAATGCTAAAATACAAAATATAATACATGAAATATATACTTCCTGTCACATACATAGAAAAAAAACTCAAGAAATGCAAAGATAAATTAATCAAAATAAAATTATAATTGGAAATTTGAATACACAGAACCAAAAAGCAAAAAAAATCAACGACATACTATATATCATACTTGACTTCTTTTTAAGATAAAAACATTAATCAGATATCAGGTTTTAGTGCACTGATTTCTTTTTTTGTTGTCTCTCTATTTTATTTTAAATGTTACATTCAAAAAATATAAGAGGTCCCCTCACACACACCCACACTCCCCACCTCACTCCTCCCACATCACCAACCTCTTTCATCATCATGGGACATTCTTTGTGTTTGGTGACTACATTTGGGAGGACTGCTGCACCACATGGATAATGGTTTATATTGTACTATACACTCTCCCCCAGTCCAACCAGTGGGCCCTGGCAGGACACACAATGTCCAGCATCTGTACCACCAGGGTGCAGTACCACCCAGGACAACTCCAAGTCCTGAAAATACCCCCACATCATATTGATGTGGGCTATGGGTGGAAGGCTTTTGTCTCTTCAGAGATAACCTAAACTGAACGCTGTGGGTGTGGAATGGTAAGAGGCTGCAGTCCTGCCCTTAGGGACAATGGCAACAGGCTCCAGTCCCAGGAAACAGTTTAACAATGCAAGGGCTATAAACTTTAAGTATTTAGGGGAAATGCAAAAAGTAAATATGCTAAAAGCTTATCTAGAATATCTGGAGTCCATGCTAAAAGCTTACCTAAGATGTGGAAGATATATATGCTAATTGAAGCCTATTGAGAACTGAAACAAAGGGACCATTTGGCCTTTCCTCTCTGTATAAAAGACGTTTGAAAATCTTGTTCGGGGCTGGGATTCAAACAGAAGTTCTCGAGTCTGGCCGGCCGTCAATAAACTATTTTTCCTTCTCAAAATCATTCCTGAGTCCTGGCCTCTCTATACTCAAATAATTGAACTTCTCTCAAATTCTACAACAATATCTCTTGTTCCCTCTCCCTACCCATAGCAGCTACTGTGGCCTCTTTCTCCACATCAACACTATAATTTCTTCCGTTACTAATTGCAATAGTTCCATGATAGAATATCACTGAGTCCACTCTAATCCATACTCTATTCCTCCATCCTGTCAACCCTGGGATGATTATGTCCTCTCTTACTTCTTTGGTACTTATAAAAGAAATTATGAATTTAGAACACAATGATGCAAAACATACAGGATTTCCATATATCACCACAACAAAAACCCTTTGCATTGTTGTAGAACATTTGTTACAATTGATAAAAGAACATCTTTTAACTATAGTCTATAGCTTAAATTAGGTGTATTTTCCCTATAATACACCCTATTATTAATGGCATGTATTTTTATTGGATATTTGCTGTTATTCATGTGAGAAAGTTCACATAATTATAAGGTAAACCACAATATATCATCCACTACAGGATTTACTGTGTTATACAGTCCCATGATTTGTGAAATCCATCCCAAGTGTACACTCAGTGGCTCTTAGTTTCTGTACAAAGTTGTGTTGTCATCACCTCAGTCTAATTTAAAATGTTTCATTATGCCAGAAAGAAAAGTTCTTACCCCCTTCTCCCATAGTCCACAGATGACATCTACCTTTCAATTTAAGTTTGACTTCCAAAAGATAAAGGGGTTCAAATGTTTCAAAACTGAGAAATCTTAGCACCTAGAAAAGATAAAAATAATCAAGTGCCTTGAACTTTTGTCATTTCCATTAGGGTTTAACAAATAAATTTTATTAAAGATACATGTTAATATACTGTAAAACCATCTAATGTGCACAATCACTGGTATTCAATATAATCACATTTATACATTCTATACAATTGCTTAAATCATTTTTAGAGCATTTTCAGATTCCAGTAATAATAATAATCTAGTAACAAAAACAGAAGAAACAAAATTCATCACAATCAATCTTTCTTTGCTTCCCTACCATATATAGCTGCTTTTCTGTTTCCTTCTTTCTAGTTCGTATGAATTTATATTTTCCAAAAATGGTCATATGAATGGAATATCACCCATATTTGTATTTTACATCAGGTTTTACTATGTCATACAGTCCCATGTTACATTTTTCAGCTTTCTTTCTAGCAATATACATGACCTCAGACTTTTGCTTTCAACCAATGTCATATCCATATAATACCTCTTCTAGTCACTAACCCAATGATAGTCTCTCATCATTTCCATTCATTTCCAAAGGTTTACAAAGAACATTTTAACCAAATCTGCACAGATTTACCATCAGCTTTCCATTCCCTACCCTCATTCTAATATCTGGTGACCTATGTTCTAATTACTATTTCCATGAGTTTACATAATATATTTAATTCACATAACTTAATCCTACATCATTTGTGATTTTAAAATAAGTAACCCTTCCTTATATTTTCTAAAGAGTTTTCTCAACATTACAGTTTCAACCATGTACCTGACAACCTCTCATAATTACTTGCTTCCCCCAAACCTCTCCCCAATTCCATGGGCCATCTGACCCATCCTCCCAACCCTAAGCCCCTAAAGCCAGCAAAGACCCACCCAAAAATATCCTTATATCCTCATCTTATCCCTTCACTGCACAACTACTTACCACTAATTTATCATAGATTTCACCTCTGTAGACTTTAGCTCACAACCTTCTACTCCCCACCTATTTCCTATAAGGCTCTCATCCAGTCCCCAGCAAATCAAGCTGTCTCAGAGAGCTAAGGAATGCATGATAGGCTTACTGAGATGGGGTGGGGAGAGGAAAGTTGTGAGCTGATGCCTACACAGGTGAAATCTATGGTAAAGTGGAGGTAAACAACTGTGCAGTGAAAGGATAAGATGGGAGCATAGAAGATACTATTGAGTGGGGTTTGCAGTCTTGAGGGGGCTAGGGTTGGAAGGATGGGTCATATGGTCTATGGAAGCAGGGGCCATTGGGGTACCACACAAACACAGGTGATTGTCAAGTACGTGGTTGAAACTATAATGTTGAGAAAACTCTTTAGAAATATAATAAGGAAGGGTTACGTGTTTAAGGTATTTGACGGGGGCATCTGGCCCAGTGTGCACCTGGTGCAGGCTTCTAGGGAGTTTATGAATGCTCATCTTGTCATAGTGTGTTTTATCAGTGGGTGGAGACCCAAACAATGAGCAGGATGGTGTTGAACTCTCATCCTGGGGAGACCTGATCTTCTCAAACAGAGGGAAGGGAGTCTCTCAAGAGCATGACTGGCTTCCAGTATGGAAGGACAGACTAGTGTATGAAGCCCTCAGCATTGTTGCAATATCTATGAAGCTTGTCCTTCAAGCAGTGCATCTTGGTTGTCACTGTTGTCCCCAAGGGGAGGAGGAGAGAGGAATTGAATAGATGGAAATTGAGAAACTGGGGGAAATAAAAGTGTGACACATCATGCAACAATGGATATAGTCCATGTTAAATGTCACCAGAAATTTATAAATGAATTGTCTTAAGTGTAATCCACAATGCAACCAAAATTTTAGAAAAGTGTACAGTCTAAAATATAAGCCATAATGTAAATTATAATGAAACTATGGTTGGTAGCTATGTCTCTATGTCTATGCAGAAGCTATAGAAATGTAACATCCTCATGTAAAAGGATCATTGCTGGGAAAGAGGGGAAAGGGTTTGATGTTGGCTATATTGAAGTCCCCTGTATTATATATGTGACTTTACTGTGCTCTAAAACAATTTTAAAGGTAGGATTAAAAATTAAGAAAAAAATGTTGTAGACACTGAGGAAGAAATGGAAGAGATTGCCTGGGCACTATACATAGAGGGTAACTTCCAACAGTGAGGAAATGCAAAATATTAAAAAAAAAATAAAAATAAAGGTTTATGATATGCTTTATTTTTCTAATATCTCAAGTTTTAATTTTTTTTAGTTTTTCTGAATTATTATATTATATTTCTAATCTTTGAATGTATCATTACTATTTCATTTTCTTGCTCGTTGAATTCAGCAATATATTAGACTTGATTTTTGAAGAAGTTCTGGATCATAGGATCTTTGACTGTGGCAGGGGGGAGCACTGGTGTTGGGTGTCATTGGTGGGGAATACATGGGTGAGAGGGAGTTCTCCAGGGCATGTATATAGGCTATAAAGACGTGTTTGGATATTCAGTATTGTCATAGTAGGAAGAGTTACACGTGAACAATTGAGGGAATGCTGAGTTCCTTGCCTGGGAAGTTCTGTCATATTCCCCAATGGAATAGCAACAATCCCCCAAATACAAGGGCAAAGATGAATGAAGAAGGATGGTTCAGTGATGGACCCTTGATGCTGATGACTATGCCTATGAGGCTGTATGCTTGAAATTTCAACTGGGCCTAGAGCTGCAGTGTGCCTAATCATTACTTCCTGAGAGCCTCCATTTTGCTCAAATGTGACCACCTCCTAAGCCAAACTCAGCATGTAAATACATTACCTTCCCCCCAGCATGGGACATGACTCCAGGAATAAGCTTCCCTGGCACCAAGGAATTACTAGCAATCATGAGATGGTAATGCAACTAGATAAAGAGCTTGAATGAAAGGGTGAAATTGTAAAGACAAATGAGTTTATACAGCTAAGAGACTTCAACATGAGTCATGATATCATCAGAGAGGTCATACTTATGCACATCTCAGCAGGATCCCAGAGACAGCCAAAGTAGATACAACCCCATATACTGGTGCTCCTGAGGACTATGGAGACACACAGATTCTACATTATGGCTGATGTCTCTAGAGTTCAGTACCTTGCCAGTGGACGCTATTTTGGAGTTGTGCTCCTGAGTTTGATGGAGTTGGACTCAGATGCAACCTCTATTCATATGAAACCTCTATTCATATGCCTCTTTTGTCACTTTTACTGAACCTGTGGTTGGTGCTGTGTCACTTTTACTGAACCTGTGGTTGGTGCTTTTACTGAACCTGTGGTTGGTGTGCTCAGGGGGCCTGGGTCTATGGACTGCCCAGATGCCAACTGAGCCCTGAGGCTCAGCAGAGTTATGAAACACCTTTTCTCCAGTTCATTGGACTTACACATGTCAGCTAACAGGGAGGTGAGTTTGGTCAACCACTACATCAGGGAACTGAGATATTCTATAACAGCAAGCTGGAGAATCAATTCCATCAGCCATGTGGGATCTACATTGCCTCTTGATTTGAGTTGGAGTGGACATTGCCATCCATGGTCCTCAGAATGGAGGAATAGACTATGGATTGGAGTGAACTTGTTGCTATTATGATGTAGGACTACTGTGACTTCAACAATGGCATAAATTGTGTCTTTGATGTGGAGACAGTGAGCATGGGTGTGGCTGAGGGTGGGGAGAGAGAGGATGATGTGTGATACAGGGCCATTTTTGTGATTTGGAATTGCCCTGAATGGTATTACAGGGACAGATGCGGGGCATTTTGTGTTGTGCCATGGCCTAGTGGATGGGCTAGGGGAGAGAGTAGACTACATGGTAAATTGTAGTCCATGCAGTGTAGTGATGCTCCAAAATGTATTCCCCAATTGCAGTGAATGTGCCATGCTGATGAAAGAGGTTGTTGATATGGTAGGAGTTGGGGTGGTGGGAATTAGGGTATATGGGAACTTCATTTTTTCTTCTTCTTTATTTTCTTTTAAATGTTACATTGAGAAAATACGAGGTCCCCATATACCCCTCATCCCATCCACTGCACCCCTCCCACATCAACAGTCTCTTCAATCATCATGACACATTCACTGCGCCTGGTGAATACATTCTAGAGCACTGCTGCACCACATGGACAGTGGTGCACATTGTAGTCCACACTCTTCCCCAGTCCACCCAGTGGGCCACAGAAGGACACACAGTGTCCAGCATCCATCCATGCAGCACCACCCAGGACAACTTTAAATCCTGAAAATACCCCAAACAATATTTCTTCTTTTGTGCCCTACTATCAGCAGCCACCATGGCCACGCTCTCCACATCTCTATTACAATTTCTTCTCTTACTAATCACACTAGTTCCCAGCAGAACACCAGTAAGTCCACTCTAACTCATACTCTATTCCTCCATCATATTTTTTAATGTAACAATTTTATCTGATCTATGAACCTTTTAAAAAATAAAGGCAATTGAAAAAAGTAAGGGAATATGATTCCTCTGATATCATTTTTCTTCTTCATTATATCTTTGGCTATTCAGGGTCCCTTTCCCTTCCAAAGAAATTTCATCATTAGTTTTTCTAGTTCAGTGAAAAAAAATGCTGTGTTGAATTTTATAGGGATTGCATTAAATCTCTACATCAATTTTAATAAGATAGAAATTTTAATGGTATTTAATCTTCCTATCCATGAATAGGGAATATTTTTCCAATTTTTAAAATCTTCTTTCATTTCCTTAAGACTGTTATGTAGTTTTCTGTGTATAAATCTTTTACTACTATTAGTTAAATTTATTCCTAGGTATTTTTTTATTTACTAATGTAATTGGTATTTGTTTCTTGATTTCCTCCTTGGATTGCTCATTATTGGTGTAAAGAAATGTTACTGATTTTTCTCATTGATCCTTTTTTTTTTAGTTTTTTAAATTCATTTTTAAAAAATATTACATTCAAAAAAATATGAGGTCCCATTCAACCCCACCACCCCACCCCACAACTCCCCCCACAGCAACACTCTCTCCCATCATCATGACACATCCATTGCATTTGGTAAGTACATCTCTGGGCATCACTGCACCTCATGGTCAATGGTTCACATCATAGCCCACACTCTCCCATGTTCCATCCAGTGGGCCCTGTGAGGATCTACAATGTCCGGTAAAGTCCCTGAAGCACCACCCAGGACTACTCCAAGTCCCGAAAATACCTCCACATCTCATCTCTTCCTCCCATTCCCTGCACCCAGCAGCCACCATGGCCACTTTTCCCACAACAGTGCCACATTTTCTCTATGGACCTTGGATTGGTTGTGCCCATTGCACATCTATGTCAAGAGGAGGCTTATATTCCACATGAATACTGGATGCAATCCTCCTGCTTTCAGTTGTAGGCACTCTAGGCTCCATGGTGTGGTGGTTGATATTCTTCAACTCCATGTTAGCTGAGCGGGGTAAGTCTAATAAATCAGAGTGCAGGAGTTGAAGTCTGTTGAGGCTCAGGGCCTGGCTATCATATTGTCAGTCCAGAGATTCAAATCCCCTAGATATATCTTAAACCCCAGCACCGAATACAATTCCAATAAAGTAACATGAAATTCTTGTGACAAGAGATCCCGTCTGTGTCCACCTCCATCATGCAGATACACCAGCTCCAAAGAAGAGCCAACTGATATGGCAGTGAACCCCATCTGCCATGACCATCGAATCTGTGGGTCTCTTTAGCCCTCAAAAGAACCAATACCTGGGGTTGTATCAACGTTATCTGTCTCTGAGACTCTGCTCGGGTGTGCATAAGGGCATTCCTTCTGACAACCTCCAGACTCTTTTTTAGAGACTCATAGCCATATAAACTCATTTCTCCTTTCCATTTCCCCCTTACATTAGGTCAAACAGCATTTTAAACTCCTGTTATTATATGTAGACAGGGATATTCTGCTGGTCCACACTGAACCTTTAATTCAAGGTCATTTTCTAGTTGAATCATCAGCTGGTACTTGGTAGTGATCCCTTGGTCCCAGGGAGGCTCATTCCCGGGTGTCATGTCTCACACTGGGGGGAAGGCATTGCATTTACATGCTGAGTTTGGCTTCAAGACTGGCCACATTTGAGCAACATGATGGCTGTCAGGAGGAAACTCCCAGGCACAGTGCTGCTCTAGGCCTTGTTCTTATTTCAGGTGTATAGGCTCACAAGCATAGTCATTAGTATCAGGGGCTCACTGTTGGACCCACAATCCTTCCTTGTCCTTACCATTGCACCTGGGGGACTGCCGCTGCTCCCTAGGGACCATGGCAGAGCACCCCCAGCCAGGAACCCAGTACCCCCCAGCTGTTGTTTTTAATTGTTTCCACTATGAATATATCCAAACATTTCCATGCACCCTGGACACATGCCCTGTATAACTCCCTGTCAAACATATGTCCCCTGTCAATAACATCCCATATCATTATTCCTCCACTGCAATTGTTGAACCACTCTGTGATCCAAAACTTCCTGAAAAGTGAAGCCCAATATAATGTCAGGATCCCTTACTAGTAAAATGGAATATAGTGATGGGTTTAAAGGTTAGATATAGAATGCGTATTGATTTGGAAAAATTCTACATCCTATCTTTTTCTTTTCTTTTTTCCTAATTATTGAGCTTCTCTTCACAAGAGCCCTAGATCATAGTAATTCATATATACAATATAGAGTACTCCCACACATCCACCATAAAACCTTTTCCCTTTCACAGCGATATTCTTATAACTTATTCATACCATATCATATCAGACTCTGAGACAATAGCTTTCAAACAAGGTGGCATCTGTGCTTACAATGTGGTCCCTACTTTAGGATATACAGTTTTCTAAATTTTTAGTTATCCTATGTTTTACACTATGGTTTACATTATTAGTCTGTCATCCCCTATATGTTTTTGGTGTAATATTACCTGTTTTATATCCATCCTTGTGTACTCCCGCGAAACTTCTCTCTTACCCCCACATTTACCTTGGTTCCATCCATTCAACATCCATTTTCCCTTCCCCTTGGGGCCCACAGTGACAGCCAATCTCCATTTCCCAAGGAGCCATATCCAGAGATACTTGCAACAGTGTTCAGGACCTAACTTGCTCAACTGCCCTAATGAACTGGGAGCCATCCTTTCTCTCGAGAGATACAGTTCCCTCTTTTTTGATGGCATTAGTCCGCCCCAGGATGTGGGTCCACCCCGACTCTCACTACTTGGGTCTCTATCCAATGGTACAACCCACCCTGGCAAAATGAGCATTCAGATATTCCCCAGGAGTCTGTCCCATGTCAGACAATTCCCTTTGAGCATCCTAAACAGGTAACCCTCTTAATTATATTTTGATACGGTTCTCTCAGCATTTTACTCTCAACACCTGACACTCTCCTATGTTTGTATGTTGCCCCTCTCTCCCCCCAATTTTTGAGCACTATTACCGATCCACCCATCCCCAGCCCCCCTCAAACTCACAAAGCCCCACCCAAAGGCAACCCCTTGCCTCCATTTTATCTCTTCTTTGTTCTCATACTTACCGCCAACTTATCATAGATTCCACCCCTGCAGACGTCGGCTCACATCCTTCCTCCACCCCCCGATTTCCTGTAAGCCTATCTTCCAGTCTCTAGCTCTCTGAGGCAGCTTGCTTATTTCATGCCACTGAGGTGATGTAGTATTTGTCCTTCAATGCCTGTGTTGCTTCACTCAACATAAGGTTTTCAAGATTCATCCATGTTATCATGTGTGTTTGTAGTGTATTTGTTCTTACAGCCAAGTAGTATTCCATTGTATGCATATACCACATTTTATTGATCCACTCATCTGTTGATGAGCATTTGGGCTAATTCCAACTTTTGGCGATAGTGAACAATGCTGCTATGAACATTGGTGTGCATATATAGGTTTGTGTCCTTGTTTTCAGTTCTCCTGGGTATATACCCAGCAGTGGTATTGCTGGGGCATATGGCGAATCTATGGTTAGTTTTTTGAGAAACGGCCAAACTCTCCTCCAGAATGGTTGGATCCTTCTGCATTCCCACCACCAGTGGATGAGTGTTCCCATTTCTTACATTCTCTCCAGCATTTGTATTCTTCTGTTCTTTTCATAGCTGCCAATCTTATGGGAGTAATATGGTATCTCATTGTAGTTTTGATTTGCATTTCCCTGATAGCTAGAGATTTGGAGCACTTTTTCATGTGCATTTTAGCCATTTGTATTTCTTCTTTGGAGAAGTGCCTGTTTAAATATTTTTCCCATTTTTTAAATGGGTTGTTTATCTTTTTATTTTCAAGATACAGGTGTTCTTTATATATGCAAGTTATAAGTCTCTTAACAGATATATGGTTGCCAAATATTTTCTCCGATTGTGTGGGCTCCCTTTTTTCTTTCTTGACAAACTCCTTTGAGGTGCAGAAGGCTTTAATTTTGAGGAAGTCCCATTTATATATTAGTTCTTTTTCTGCTCGTGCTTTTGGTGTGATATTCATGAATCCATTTCCTATTACAAGATCCTGTAGATGTTTCCCTACACTGCTTTCCAAGGTCTTTATGGTCTTGCCTCTTATATGTGGGTCTTTGATCCATCTTGAGTTGATATTTGTATAAGGTGTGAGATGGTAATCCTCTTTCATTGTTCTACAGATGGATATCCAGTTCTCCAGACACCATTTGTTGAATAGGCCATTCTCTCCCAGTTGAGAGGGTTTGGTGGCTTTATTGAATATTATATGGCTATGTTTATGAGGTTCTATATCAGAACTTTCAATTTGAATCCATTGGTCTGTGTGTCTGTCCTTATGCCAATACCATGCTGTTTTCACTACTGTAGCTTTGTAGTATGTTTTGAAGTCAGGTAGTGTGATTCCTCCAATTTCAGTTTTCTTTTTCAATATGTCTTTGGCTATTCAGGGCCTCTTTCCTCTCCAAATAAAATTCATAGTTATTTTTACTAGTTCCTTAAAGAAGGCTGCATTGATTTTTATTGGGATTGCATTGAATGTGTAGATCAGTTTTGGTAGGATAGACATCTTAATAATATTTAGTCTTCCTATTCATGAACAAGGAATATTCTTCCATTTATTTAGGTCTTCTTTGATTTCCTTGAACAGTCTTGTATAGTTCTCAGTATATAAGTTTATTACATCTTTAGTTAAATTTATTCCTAAGTATTTGATTTTTTTATTTACTATTTTAAATGGTATTTGTTTCTTGATTTCCTCCTGATCTTGCTCATTATTGATGTACAGAAATGCTTCTGATTTCTGCGCATTGATCTTATAACCTGTGACTTTACTAAACTCATTTATGAGTTCTAGAAGCTTTGTTGTAGATCTCTCAGGATTTTCTATGTAGAGGATCATGTCATCTGCAAATAATGAAATTTTGACTTCTTCCTTTCCAATTTGAATGCCTTTTATATCTTGTTCTTGCTTCAGTGCTTGAGCAAGTACTTCTAAGGCAATGTTAAATAGAAGGGGAGAGAGTGGGCATCCTTGTCTTGTTCCTGACTTTAGCGGGAAGGATTTTAGGATTTCTCCATTGTGAACAATGTTGGCTGTAGTTTTTTCATATATACTTTTTATCACGTTCAAAAAATTTCCTTGTATTCCAATCTTTTGGAGTGTTTTTATCAAGAAAGGTACTGTATTTTGTCAAATGCTTTTTCTGCATCTATAGATATAATCATGTGATTTTTTTCCCTTCAATCTGTTTATATGGTGTATTACATTGATTTTCTTATATTGAACCATCCTTGCATACCTGGAATGAATCCCACTTGGTCGTGATGTATAATTCATTTAATGTGTTGTTGAATATGATAAGCAAGTATTTTGTTAGTATTTTTGCATCTAGGTTCATTAGAGAAATTGGTCTGTAATTTTCCTTTCTTTGGTGTCTTTTTTTGGCTTTGGTACTAGGGTAATGTTGGCATCATAGAAGGAGTTAGGCAATGTTACTTCTGTTTCAATTTTTTGGAATAGTTTCAGCAGGAATGGTGTTAGTTCTTTCCAGAATGTTTTGTAGAATTCACCTGTAAAGCCATATGGCCCTGGGCTCTTCTTAGTTGGGAGGTTTTTAATGACTGATTCTATCTCTTTACTTGTGATTGGTTTGTTGAGATCATCAATTTCTTCTTTTGTCAATATGGGTTGCTTATGTGTTCCTAAAAATTTGTCCATTTCCTCTGAATTGTTACTTTTCTTGGAATATAGTTTTTCAAAGTATCCTCTTATGATAGTCTTTATTTCTAATTCCTCCAAATGTGCAGGTAGTTCTTCAATTTTTCCTCTTTCTTTTTCTTTGATATATGAATTTATGGCTATAAATTTCCCTCTCTGTACTGCTTTTGTTGCATCCCATAAATTTTGGTATGTTGTGTTATCATTATCATTAGTTTCAAGGTAGTCATTGATTTCTTTTGAGATTTCCTCTTTGCCGCACTGTTTTTCTAAGAGTGTGCTGTTTAATTTCCAAATCATGGTGTGACATCTGGGCTCTGACCCTTGAAAATTTCCAACTTCACTCCACTGTGGTCAGAGATATTATTTTGTATGATTTTGATCTTTCTGAATTCATTAAGCCTTTCTTTGTGGCCTAGCATATGGTCTATCTTGGAGATGATCCATGTGCGCTTGAGAAAAATGTATATCCTGCTGTGTTTGGGTGTAATGATCTCTATATGTCTATTAGATCCAGCTCCTCTAATATACTGTTCAAATGTTTTGTTTCTTTAGTGATTCTCTTTTGAGATGTTCTGTCCAGAGTTGATAGTGGTGTATTAAAATCCCCCACTGTAATTGTAGATTCATCTGTTCTTTCACTTAATTTTTCCAGCATTTGCCTCACATATTTAGAGGCGCCCTTTTTAGGAGCATAAATATTTATGATTGTTCGATCTTCTTGACAGATTGTCCCTTTCACTAATATGTAGTATCCTTCTTTGTCTCTCAGAATTGTTTCACATTTAAAGTCTATTTTGTCTGATATTAATATAGCTACTCCTGCCTTTTTTTGGTTATTGTTTGCTTATATGATTGTTTTCCAACCATTCACTTTCAATCTCCATGTGTCTCTGGATCTAAGATGTTTCTCTTATAGACAGCATATAGATGGGTCATATTTCCTTATCCAATGTTCCAGTCTGAATCTTTTGATAGGTGAGTTTAATCTGTTGACATTCAGTATTATTACTTTCAAGGAATTATTTGTGTTAACCATATTTTGATTGGACTTGTGTTTGTCATATTTTGTTTGCTTTTTTCCCTGTTCTCTTTTTGTCTTTTTTGTTGCTCTTACACTCTCCTCCAACTCTGCCTGTCCTGTTTTTTCCTTTCTTCCAGCAGAACTGCCTTTAGAATTTCTTGAAGGGGAGGTTTTTTGTAGGCATACTCTTTCAATTTCTGTTTATCTGTGAATATTTTGAACTCTCCATCAATTTGAATGCTAGTTTAGCTGGATAGAGTATTCTTGGTTGGAAATATTTTTCTTTTAGTACCTTGACTATATTATACCACTGCCTTCTTGCCTCCATGGTTTCAGATGAGATATTAGTACTTAATCTTATGGAGCTTCCCTTGTATGTGATGGTTTTCTTTTCTCTTGCTGCTTTTAGAATTTTCTCTTTGTCTTGAGCTTTGGATAATTTGACAAGTATATGTCTTGGGGTGGCCTGTTGGGGTTTATGATGATTGGGGTCCACTGTCCTTCTTGGATATATACATCTGTCTCTTTCAGTAGATTTGGGAAATTTTCAGCCATTATTTCCTGCAACACTCCTTCTGACCCCTTTCCCTTCTCTTCTCCTTCTGGAATGCCTATAATACGTATGTTTGAGCATTTTGCATTATCATTCAGGTTCCTAAGTCCTAGCTGGATTTTTTCTATGTTTTTATCAACCCATTCTACTATCGGTTTGATTTCTGATGTATTGTCTTCCACATCACTAATTCTCTGCTCTGCCTCTTCTTGTCTGCTGCTATTTGCTGCAAGTGTATTTTTGATTTCTTGAACTGTGATGTTCATTCCCATCATATCTGTTATCTTTTTGCATATGTCTGCAATTTCCCCTCCAAGTATTGTCTTCATGTTGTTAACCTCTTCCTTTACTTCATTAAATTTGTAGGTGATAAATGTTCTGAGATCTTTCATTACTTGTGTGAAGTTCTGTTCCCCTCTCCCCTGCCTGATTTTTAGTTTGTTCATTGGATTCAGCCATGTTTTCCTGATTACTGGTTTAGTTTGTAGATTTTTGTTGCTGTCTGGTCATCATTTTATCTTGATAAGTTTAATCAGTTCCTTAGCTTCTTTGTTTAGTCTTGGGGATTAATTAGCTGTTGTTTTTGTGTAAGTGATATATCTTTTCTTTGTCACTTGTTCTTCTTATTCTAATTTCTTATTGCTGGTTGAGTTCACTTTAAAAGAAAGTATTAGGGCCAGGGAAAGGCAATTGTGTAAGCAAGGAAAAAGTGTAAAGTAGTATTGGTGATAAATGTTAACAGAGAAACAATATGAGATCTGGAAGGATGGATATTAGATTCATGTAAGTTGTGTAGAGTTATAGCAGTAGGTATAGTACCTATAATGAGGTAGTCGACTGAATATGGGAGGAATATGGTATGAATTAAAAAGCTAGTATTTTAGTGAGAGAGGGAAAGAGAAAAGAAAGGCAATAGTTTCAAGAGTGGATCACAGACAGAAAACAAATCAAAGGTATTAGAAATTAAGAGTTAGACACTTTGTGGATTAAAGCAAGGGAGGTGGAATATAGGAGAGACAGTAGATGATGGAGGATATCAAGATGTAGGGGAAAGGGGATAGTATAGGTAGCCAAAATCAATTCACACAGAAATGAGGTGGTGCAGGATGAGGAAACCCAGCAAATGTGAGGTGTTCCCTGCAGCTCCTATTGTATAATTAAGATAAAATGAAATAAGAAGAAAATGAGGGACAAGATAGAGAGAAAAAAACAAAAGAAAAAAGAGAAGAAAGGAAGAAAGAAAACGGTGGTGGGTTAAGGGTGGGGAACAGGTAGGGAAAAGAAAAAAAAGATATACACCAACCACAACAGCAACAACAATAACAAAAAAAAAAACCCTAAATAACTGAAAAAAAGACTTTGGGGGATATGCTGGGAGAAAAGACTAAGAGATAATGTAATGTTAGCAATCAGGACATTAAAAAAATAAAAAAATAAGATAAAATAAAAATAAAAACAAAACAAAACAAAAGAAAAAAGAAAAAAGAAAAAATGCAAACGTTGAGGGCTAGGACATTCAAGGACCTCAGATGGACCTCATGGCGTGATGGATTCAAGGATGGAAAGTTTGAGATATTGAAGACTCAAGAGGTGTGAGTCTCTGGGGTGTGGGCCACCAGGGTTTAGGGGACTCAGACCTGGCAACCTCAAGTCCAGTTAACAGGGAGACATGAACATGAAGTTAAGAGTTTATACTGATGAGACTCTGACATAGAGAATGAAGGTCAATAAGGTTTATACAGATAAGAAGTTTGTGTACATTATTGAGCCTGAGGGCAGAAGGAGATGGAGTCCAAACTCTGCATGCATTTCCATGGGGTAAATTGGCTTGATCCACCATAAATAAAGCATGTTTACTGAAAGAAGCAAGACAACAGGATTGGTGTTTTTGGTTTCTTTGTTCGTTAGGGTTTTTTTTATTTTTATTTTTATTTATTTTTATTTTTTTATTGAACATAGAATCTCATATGTAGGAAGCTAGCACTCAAGTTCTTGATCCATATTTGTTCCCAACAACAAGATATTTAGATCCAAGGTTTACACATGAATAGCAAGGGAAGTAGTAGGCAACTCTGGTGTGGCTTTAGATTATATCCACATTGTAGTTTGAAAGAATCAGAATTTATGCAAGAGTAATGCATACAGAGCAAGAACACGTGGATCTTAAAATCAAAAGCCCAAATCCATGCAAGAAGTCACACTCATCTTTTATAGTCAGTAAGTTTGCATTTTTACATAAGAAGGAAAGAGGTGAAGGATTATGCATCATGGTATATAAAGGGATCAAGATTTATACAGATAGCAAATCTTGTCTGCTTTCTAGAAATGGAAAATCAGGATTTAACCACAACAAAAAATCCAGGTTTTTAACAGGCTGAAGGAAACTTCCACATGCATATAACTTGAAGTTAGGATGCCATTGCTACAATTCCAGAGGTATATTACACAAAGGAGAAGCCCAGAACTAGTACTTTAGGAGACTTCACACTCTTATCAACAACAACAACAACAACAACAACAACAACAAAAGAACTCAAGTTTCCACAATGAAACACTTTGCAGCACATCCCAAGAAAGATGACTGAAGACTTATAAAGCCAGAAATTGTTTCTAGGGGGAAATAATACTGTCCTAATTTCTAGGGAGAAGGCATGTTATATAAAGATTGCTCACAGCTATGACAAAATGAATAATTCCAGGGCAAAAAGTGTACATTTCTGGAGAAGGATATCAGCGTTTATGTAGTAGAGAATTTAGAATTAAAAATGGAAATCCTGGATTATACATGCAGAATATAATATCCATTGATGGGTAAAATGGATGTAGGGTTTACTGAGCTGGAAAGTTTACTTTAAAATTTAGAACAATGAATAAGCAGAATGCACAACTAAATTAACATCCCAAATGAAGAAAAATCAAAGGAGAGTAAATACTGGTTCTTTATCATAACAAAAATACTGGCTACCAGTGGTTATATTATTTTTTACAGCCCTAAGATCCAAGAAGGCATTTTGGTTTAAAAGAACCATGAAACTCATATTCCATGTCTACCTGCTATTATATAAGAATTTCAATTTGTATCCTCCTCAACAAGTGTTTTCCCTTCTCTAAAAAATAAGAGTCAACTGAGTGTGTCTAAAGGGGTATCATATTGTTGCTTGAGTTGCATTTTGCCATCTGACTAATATCACTGATCGTATAACTGTGCATCTTCTCTGAAGATCTTTATTGGAGAAATGTGTCTTCTGCACCTTGCTGTTTTTTCAATTAAGTTATTGTCTTTTAGTTTTTGAGATTAAAGTTTTTAAAACTATGCTATGGATTTTAGACCCACTACAAATTTGTGATTGGCAAACATTTTTCTTTCATTCTGTGTGTTTTCTTTTCATTTCCATGATGCTGTCTTTGATGCACAAAATAGTTAATTTTGATAAAATCCAATCATCTATCTTCTTCATTTCTTGTTTTTCTATTTGTAACATATTTAAGGAACCACCAACTCCAAGGTCTTGAAGATTTTTCCTTATATTACTTCCTAGAATTTTGTAGTTATACATCTTATGCTCATGATTTGTATTAATAATACAAATCTGGCCTTTAATAATAAACCAGAGTTTTAGGCAAAACGAACAGAGATCCCAAAAGAAACACTAGAGGAGGCAAGCTTTGTCATTTTACTCCCCTTGCTCTTTAAGGACATGCAACAAAGCCTTGACCTCTATCCTTGAAATATTGTTGGAGGTGCTCTATGGGGAGCCTCCTCTTTCTGTCTTGTCTATATCTTCTTTCAATAACCAAAATGGTTCCCTATTTTTATTTCCTTGTTTGGCCCTTTGGGGACAGTACCCCTTTCCTTCTCTCATCCATTGGTTCTCTTTCTCCTAGACATGGTGGCTAACCTTAGAGTGTACCCTTGTCTAGTGTTACATTGCAATGTAACTTTTTCATCTATCCTTCAGTCACAGAAAGGGAGAGCAAGAGGGCCCACAGTGTTTTCCAATGTGGGGGAAGAGACAAAGCCTGCCTACTGTAGGTTCCTAACACCTGCTTGGACAGGAACACTTCATCTTCATCCTCTGCTAGGGCAAGGACATTAAGCCAAGCATCGATGACCTTAGTATGTAGGGCAGTAATAACTCTTGTACTGTCTTCAATAATGTCCTGCTTTTGAGGAAGTCTCCTGTGGTGAGACACATAATACCCAGCACCAAAACCAAAAGTGACATAGTCTTCATCATAGTCTTTATTCTAGTGGCTGCCCTGCTCCCATACCAGTGAATGTGCACTGCAATAAGAGAGTAGGTGTCATTTTACCTATACTGCTCCCAATTGACTCAGGATATTAGAGTTTGTAGGGTACCTTCCTGACACAGATGTGCCTGCCAGGCAGTCTGATTTTCACCTAATTTGTAGCCATACCTGTCTTTGAAGTTTTGAAACTCTTCCTCCCTAAGATCACATTTCAACAGTTTTGTTTTTAATGATGCCAGGGGTGGCTTGGTACCCTGAAATCAGATCTCATTTGAGCTCTGTATCCAACCTGAAATTTACAGAGCTCTTGCCCATGAACTGGGTGTCCTCCCTGGTTTCTGTGTGGGTGCTCCACTACACCAGTTTATTGGGCCCTTTTGTTTTCATCTTCCTACTCATTTTATCATAATTTCCCAAGTATTATCTGATCTATCAAACCAACTTATCTGACACTACAGGAAAATTAGTTATATATCATCTACAGGATGAAATGTATGTTGTCAGTAATGTGAGACACTCATTTCTCTGGTGGAGGAACTGAGAAAAAATGTAAGACAGATCACCCAGAGTGTCACTCTGAATCAGGAATGCTGGAGAATAGTAAATAAAAACAGGTTTTGGTTAGGGAAGTTTTAATAATTAAGGCACTGTGACCAGGCAAGGACACTTAGATGTAAAGGTGTATCATTATATCCACTTCTCTGTACTATTATTTCAGGGGTATCAGCCTCACTTATCCTCTACATTGAGGAACAACACAGCCTAAGGCATAGAATCTACAAAGAACTCTACTGACTTTCTCAGTCCAGGGTCCCAGCAATTATATTTTCTGATCATCTTTGAGTTTCCATAACTATGTCCTTGACCACTAATGGCATATGAGAGTAGAGGCGAAAGTGCACACATTGTGCAGAATAATTTTGAACTCATGAGGAAGAAAATTTAAGATATCACAAAAGGGAAAGATAAAGTAATCCCAATGAAGGGTCTTTTCTGAATTAATAAAATCTTTATTTTTCAGAGAAAACACAATTTTTAATGTTTATTTTTTTCAAAGAAGCTTTAGATTACATAAATGTTACATTAAAAATAGAGGGAATTCCCTTATGCCCAATTCCTTCCACCTCCCACACTTCCCAACACCAACAAAATTCATTATGGTGGTACACATGCTAATATTGATGAACACCTTGAAGCATTGCTACTAACTGTGGCTATAGTTTACTTTATAATTTAGACTCTATCCCACAAAATTTTGTAGGTTATGACAAAATGCCTAATGGTTTATATCCATCATTGCAATGTCATGAAAGATAATTCCAAACTCTCAAAGATGCCCCATATTACAGCTATTCTTCCCTCTCTCTGCCCACAGACTGTTGTTTACTTCCTTTATATCAATGATCAAAATTCTCCAATTAAAAATATTTATACATATTTATTAATTATATATATATATTTATAAAACTTAGATTACATAAATGTTCCATAAAAATATAGGGGATTCCCATGTGCTCTGCTCCCTACACCTCCCACATTTTCCCACATTAACAACATCCTCCATTTGTGTTACATTTGTTACACTTGGTCAACAAATTTTGGAGACTTGCCACTAAGCATGGATTATAGTTTTCATTTTAATTTTCATGTTCCTCTGCACAATTGTGTGGGTTATGGCAAGATATGTAAGATCTTGATCTGTCATTGCACTGTCATTCGGGGCAATTCCCAAGTCCTGAAAATGCTCCCATATTGTACATGTGTGTCCCTCTACCTCCCCTCAGAACTTCTATTTCCATATTGATGATGTAATTTCTTCCATTACTAGAATCAAAATGTCTATTTTAGTCCATAATTATTCCCCAACCCTAACGATTCTGGTATGATGATGTCCATTACACGTCCAATTGAGAGGGCCTTAGATCCCAGGGGACAGATGGATGGGACTATCTTGCTTGCAATGGCAGACTCTCTCTATTCCTTGGGAAGGTTTTTGTGCATCATCTTCTTGCTCTTTGTCCTGTTGGGTCCAGTGAATAGGAGAGTAAGTGTTGCAACCCTGTTGAAATTCAGAGCCCAGCTGGCATATGGACAGTCCAATGATTTTAGTCTCTTGGATGTATATGTATGAACCCTAATCCTAATTATAGAAGGGTTGAAAGAGTCATGTATTGGGAAACTAAAACTGATTCCACCTATGTTATACAGGGGAACATTTTTTAAAAATGGTGAGTGTGTGTGTGCATTTGTTTGTCCCAGGACACTTTCAGAAAACTTTAATATAGAGATGACAGAGCATCAAATACAACTTAAAGGCCAGAAGTCCCTTCATAGCCACGAAATGAATGGCCACAGTGGTTCTAGAGCAAAATGAAATGAAGAAAGAAGAAAGTGGTGAAAGATACAGAGAATGATATACAGGATAATGGGAAAGAGATAAACATTTACATAAAGTGTCTATATCAGCTTCTGTGCTAGTTTGGGAAGTTAATTCAGTGAAATAAATACAATTGGCTTTGGGTTTTTAATTTGCTCCCTGGAAATTACCACTCTAGGTGGATTGAGGCTTACATAGGTAGAACATGTATAGTATCCCTTGGGACACCAAAAATCCTTGCCATCACAAAGATTTGAAAGGAGGAGAGAACAGTTGTCTGTTAAATGAAGTACTATTGTTTTTACAAAAGAAATAAAGAAAGGTCAAGGAAATGTCCTTGAGCAAGAAGCTCACTTGGTAAAACCAAGACTCCTCCCTTAATTTCCTTATCTGTACTGGACCCAATATCCCCCTTTTTTGAATATTCTTATACACATTACCATAACAGAAAACAGAGGAAATGTTACAGGTCTATAACTGTTGAACAAAATATTCTCCAAGCTGTATGAATGCAGAGTATCTGGTAGGTATTAATCACCCCCTAATTAGGAGGCATGGTCTAATCAATAATTTGTGAAAGGAGAAATAAGAGATACAAGTGTATTATATAATGTTAATAGATACCTTTTAATGTATATTTTGCTCAGTTCACTGTTTTAAAAGGCATTAATATAAAATCCATATTTAAAATATATCATTAGACTATAGAGAAGTGATATATAATAGTATTATATTTGCCAGTGAAAGAAAAAAGGCCAATCTCCCCAAAGGTATAATGTTATAAACCTATATGCACACATAAAGAGAGTTCCAGAATACCTGAAATAAAATGTAACATATAAGTGGTGTAAAGTTAGCAATTCTACAATAATAGATGGAGACCTCAGTCTTTCACTTTGTGTAATACATATAAAAACTATATGGAGTGAGGTGGGACAAGATGGCGTCTGAGTGAGTGCACTTGATAATCACTCCCACAAAGGACCGGCTGAGTAGGGTTGGTGTATCTCCAGACTGGGCTGTTTTAGGCACTTGCAAGGCAGGAGATGTTTGGATATCGATTTGGAGAGACTGTGACAGAAGTAGTGCTTGCTAAATGTAGAATTGTGGGTTTCTAGCACTGAAGTTGGAAGCTGTGGGGAGGTGGGACTCTTCCCCTAGGGCTAGTGGCCATAGCATTCTCAGAACTGTTGGTAGTGTGGTGGCACTCACAAGCCCTGTGTTCCCCAGAAGCGTGGTCCCCAGGTCCATGACCCCTCAGTCGCCATAGCCCACGTTCCAAAGACCCACAAACACCAAATCCGCAATATTCCAGAATTCCCTCTCCCAAACCCAGCACTCCCTGAGGTATGGGATTACCATAACCATCCAGTTTTGGACTGACTAGCTGAGCTGGAGGAAATTGGTGGGAGGTGCAGAGGGGCCAAACTAGTGTGGGTTCAATCTTCTGGTCCCCTCACCCTTTTTAAAAAAAATTTTTTTGAGCTTGGAGGAGTGTACCACCTGGCTTGGGGAGAGCTGGGGACGAAAGGAGAGGTGAATCTGCTGAGAAAGTCCAATTTACCTAAACACACTAAGATAGGAAACTTGGTCTGGGAAAAGGTGGAGTCAGAAAATCAAAACAGTACAGAGATATTAGAAATAAAAAGTCAGAAAAATTGGGATGTAAGAAAAATAATAAGTGATGGAGGAATTGAAGGACAAATACTACAAGACATCTCTGATATGAATAAGTAAACCAAGCTTGATCAGAGCTAGAGACTGGATGATAGGCTTAAAGAAATTTGGGGGGAGAGGAAGATTGTGAGCTGACACCTACTTGGGTGAAATCTATGATAAGCTGGAGGTAAGTATTTGTAGAGGGAAGGGATAAAATGGGGGCATAGGGATAACTTTGCATGGAGCTTTAAGGGCTTGAGGGAGACCTGGGTCAGGAAGATGGGTCAGATGGCCCAAGAAATTGGGGGGAGAGTGGGGAAACATTTGGACATGGGAGATTGTCAGGTATGTGGTTGAAACTATAATGCTGAGAAAACTCATTAGATAATATAATAAGGAAGTTTACCTGTTTAAGATGCTTGAGGGGGAACATCTGCCACAGGGCAGGCTTCTAGGGCATGTGTGAGTGCTCATTTTGTCATAGTGGGTTATATCATTGGGTGGAGACCCATATGATGAGAGTGAAAGTATACCAACATCCTGGGGAGGACTGATGTCCTCACACAGAGGGAACTGTTTCTCTCAAGAGAATTGGTAGCTCCCAATGGGTTAGGGCAGTAGAATATATCAAGACCCTCAACATTGTTTCAAGTATCTGTGAATATGGTCCTTCAAATAATGAAGATCATCACTGTGGGCTCTGTGGGGAGGGGGAGAGGAGTACTGAATAGATGGAATCAGGGTAACTGTGGGGCAATGGAAGTGTTCCACAGATCATGCAATGATAATATAGGACATGTTAAATTATACCAAAAAAGTATAAAAGTCTATAGTCTAAAATGGAAACCATAATGGAAACCAAAGTGGAATTTTGGGTGAAAACTATGTTTCAATATCTGTACATCCACTGCAGCAAATATGGACATGTAAAAATATCATTGCTGGGGAAGGGACAAAGTGTTTGATGTTGGCTATGTCGCAGTACCATATATTGTATATGTGAATTACTGTGATCTAAAACTTTTGTGAAGATGAAACTAATAATTAGAGGAAAAGAAGAAAGAATATAGACAATGAGGGAGAAATGAAAGAAATTGCCTTGCCACTGTACATATAGGGCAACATCTATTGCAGTGATGAAAGCAAAATGTAAAAAAAAAAAAAAGCTTTTTCATTTTTCCATACCAAAATTTATTTTTACTTCATTTAATTTTTCTAAATTAGTATGTATTCTATATCTTTAAACCCATCATTATATTCCATTTTTCTATTAATGAAACATGGCAAGATATTAGGCTTCATTTTTGAAGAAGTTTTGGACCACAGGGTGATTCAACTATGGCAGCTGAGGAACACTGTGTGGGGTGTTATTGATGGGGGCACATGGCTGGGAGGGAGTTCTTCAGGATATGTATGTATACAGGGTACATAGAAGTGTTTGGATATTTTCATAGTGGTTACAGTTAAATATGCCAACTAAGGGAGTCCCGAGTTCCTAGCTAGGGGATCTCTATCACACTCCCCAATGGAACAGCAACAATCCCCCAAGTGCAATGGCAAAGACTAATAAAGAAGGATGGCCCAACAATGAGCCCTTGATACTGGTGACTATGTTTATGAGCCTATGTGCCTGAAATATGAACTAGGCTTACAACTGCATGGTGCCTTAGGGTTACATCCTGAAAGCCTCCATGTTGCTCAAATGTGGCCACTCTCTAAGCCAAACTCACCATGTAAATGCATTTTCTTCTCCCCAGGGTGGTACATGACACCCAGGGATGAGGCTTCCTGGTGCCAAGGGATTACTACCAAGCACCAGCTGATGATGTAACTAGAAAAAGACCTTGACTAAAAGGGTCAACTCAGAGCAGCAGAATATCTCAGCCTTCATGTAATATCAGGTGTTAAAAACTGCTTTTTGACTTGACTAAAAGAGGGAAATGGAAAGGCCAAATGAGTTTATATGACTATGAGTCTCCAGAAAGAGAGTTGGGAGGTCATCAGAGGAGTCATGCTATGCACACCTCAGGAGGGTCCCAGCGACAACCAAAGTAGATACAACCTCAGGTATTGGTTCTCCTGAGGGCTACAGTGACCCACATGTTCTATGGCCATGGCAGATGACTCTGGAGTTCAGTGCCATGTCAGTTGAGCCTCTATGGAGTTTGTGTTTTTGTGTTTGATGGAGTTGGACTCAGATGTAACCTATCTACAGATGCCTCTTCTGTCATTCTTGCTGCTTTTGTGGCTGGCACTTGGTTGGTGTATACTCAGGAGACCTGAATCTCTGGACTGTCCATGTGATAGCCAGGGCCTGAGCCTCAGCAGATTTCCAACTCCTATCCTCTGGTTTATTGGACTTACCCCAGCCAGTGAACAGGCAGGTGAAGAGGGTCAACCATGACACCAGGGAGGCAAAAGTACCTACAAATGCAAGTAGAAGAATTGCATCCATCGCCCACATGGCGATGTAGAGGGGGATTGGACATAACCATCCCAGGGTCCACAGGCTGGAGGAATAGAATATGGATTAAAGTGGACTTACTGATAATCTACTATGAAACTATTGTGATTAGTTATGGAAGAAATTGTAGCATTGATGTGGAGAAAGTGGTCACAGTAGCTGCTGAGGGTAGGGAGAGGAAAGACAAGATATGATGTGGGGGCTTTTTGAGGATTTGGATTTGTCCTGGGTGATTCTGTGGGGATAGATATTGGACAATGTATGTCCTGCCATGGCCCACTGTATGGACTGGGGTAGGGTGTAAACTGCAATGTAAACCATTATCCATGTGGTGCAGCAGTGCTCCACAATGTATTTACTAAATACCATGAATGAGCCATAATGATGAAAGAGATTGTTAATGTGAAAGGAGTGGAGTGAGGGAGGTGTGAGATATGTGGAGACCTCTTATGTATATATATATAAATATATTTTTAAAGATATATTTATTTTCTCTCTCCTTCCCCCCCACCACCCCAGTTGTCTGTTCTCTGTGTCTGTTTGCTGCATGTTCTTCTTTGTCTGCTTCTGTTGTTGTCAGAGGCATGGGAATCTGTGTTTCTTTTTGTTACGTCATCTTGTTGTGTCAGCTCTCCATGTGTATGGGGCATTCCTGGGCAGGCTAAACTTTCTTTCACACTGGGTGGCTCTCCTTATGGCACACACTACTTGCATGTGGGCTCCCTACCCGGGGACACCCCTATGTGGCACGGCACTCCCTGTGAGCATCAGCACCGCACGTGGGCCAGCTCCACATGGTCAAGGAGGTCCAGGGTTTGAATCACCAGACCTCCCATGTGGTAGACAGATGCCCTGACCACTGGGCCAAGTCTGCACCCCTCTTATATTTTTGAATGTAACATTTTTAAAAAATTGAGAGGGGAAAAAAAACTGCATGGAATATCTACAGGGAAATAGAATACCTGACAAACATACATAATTAACTAGATCTAACAGTCATATACAGAACCCTGCAATTAACAAGAAAGGAAAGCATTTCTTGTTATGTGCATAAGGAACGTTCTACAGGATAGATGAGTTATGGGATCCTACAAGGAACCTCAGTAGATTTATAAGGGTAGAAATAATACAAATGAGATATTTCAAGCATCATGAACTGTCATATGTAACAGAAATAAATTTTGAAAACACACAAATGTGGGGAAATTAAACACCTCTCTATGAAGTGACTGAAAAGAGAAATCAATGGTAAATTATAAAATACTTTGAGATTAATTAAATCAAAGATATAACATACAAAAACACATGATAGGCACTTAAGCAGGACTTAGAGGGAAATTTATTTCTGCATTGTGCATATGATGTCCCCAATTCCTGACAGTGCACAGGGTGGTACAGCCATGAGACCAAATAGCACACTTGACACTGGCTCATAATAAGTTTATTAGGACCTACAGCCAAGAGAGTTTCTGGTATGGTGTCCAGAGAATGAAGGTAGTGCTCCACAAAGAGATGGGAAAATGAGGGTGACACAAAAAGTCTCAGAAGAAAGACTTCCATACTGTGTAAACCTCATTTCTGCTAGGAGCCTGTGAAAAACAGATAGGTTTGGTGCTCTTATTGTAGGAAGGATGTGTACAGCCTTGAGAAGATTATAGCTTATGATACCATCTGTACATTCTTTTTCCTCTGGGGAGGTCTGATACTTTTAAACTCATGTCCAAGCTATACAGGTAGTGCTGTGCTGTGGACCCTGGGCTCCCACAGTCAGTACCCTGCAGCAGCCAGCATTGGCCTGCGGTCGCCCCTCGGGCTGAAGTGTGGTTTGCTGACCTGGCGGGGGGCGGTGGCCATGGTAGGCCTATTCCAAACCGCTGCCCCTGTAATAGGGTAGTTGGTCGGGCCCACCGCCACCCCTGAAGGAAGCTCGGCATGGGCGCAGAGTGCCCTCGGGTCTCCCCTTCTCGGCAGCCATGCTTCCGTGGCCGCCCCTCCTCCCAGATAGCGACTGCACGATGCCTTCTTTCTCCCTGCACAGGCGCAGGGCGGAGAAATCCAGTCTGCCCTTTTCCCCTCCCCCGACAGCAGCAACAGCCAGGCGTGGGCAGAGAAATCCAGTCTGCCCTTTTCCCTTCCCCGACAGCAGCAACAGCCAGGCATGGGCGGGAAACTCAAGTCTGCCCTCCACCCCAGCAACACCAGCCACCAATCCCTGGACCCTGCCCCTTCCCCCAGCAACAGCAACAGCCAATCCCTAACCACCACCCCTCCCCCATCCAGTACCGCCCACTGACCTTTCCCTGGCAACCAATCAGAACAGGGTGTGGCTTTGACCAATCAGCCTTCCCCAGCCCCTATAAAACTGTTGCCTCTCCCTCAATAAAGTGGACTTGCATGTTTACCTTGTCTCCATGGTAGTTCTTCTGCCGTGCACCCTCCAGTCCTGAGAGCCCCCGACAAGGGCCTGGCCTCCCTTGCCCCCAGTTCGTGGCCTGCTTCTCCGGGCGACCCCTTCGTCGCCGGCTTCGCCGGGTGACCCCGTCAGCCGAACCGCGCAACCCCTGTGAGACCGACCCCTCGTCTGCTGCCGGACCGACCCCTCGTCCCAAGTGGGACCGACCCCTCATCCTAAGCCAGACCGGCCCCTCGTCCCAAGTGGGACCGACCCCTCGTCCGCAGCCAGACCCCACCTCTACCGACCGAGCAAGCAGCCGCATTGGCCATAGGACACAATGTATCCATGTTCCACAGCAACAGTAAAGCAGACAACAGCATAATAAGAGTCCTCCATGCAAACCAAGTAGACCTGTGAAAACCTGTTGGCAAGGTGAGAAAGGGGAATTTAACCAGTAAGATAGCGGTCAGTAGTTATCGATGTGTGGTATGTCTTCACATATACTTTAGAGCTTGTGAAATATATGGAAATGATCAGGACTACAAAACAACATTGGACATTCAGAAGGCTCAGGTCCCACCTGTGATACAGTAAGAATATCTAAAAACATTCTACTTTGCAAAACTACCCTTCACAGTTGGGTAGGTTCTTCATTTAGTAGGAAATTGCTGTCTTGGAATCCTTAAGTACTTGAGTGGAGGGAAGACTAAAGCAGTTAGTGTTTTTCAGGGATGATTTAGCACCAACTGGCACAAAAGTAGTCAATGGAAAGAACCACCAGGAGGGTGTTTCACCTTATATCTAGCCTTTATCATTTCCCACTGACTGAGGGTACAGGGTGACGAGTCATATAGGGGACCAAGAACATACAACTGTCCCCACATGCATCGTCTGGTCCAGTTACAGGGTAAATATGCCCACTCATTTTTCCTGCAAGTCCACAGCCATCCTTTAGGGGATGGGATTATGCCCCAGCTACATAGGCCAGTACCATGGCCAAAGGGCCTCATTTCTCCAGTTTGTATGATTTGAGGCATAGGCAACAACAGATCATTATTACTTCCCTTTCTTGGGTTGCAGGGCAGTTGTGCCTTTAACTTGTATTCTCCAGGTCTGCATGAGTCCTGTATTGGCATTTTGACTAGAGCTGATTTAAGTGGGTCAGGGTTGGATACAGCCTCTTAGTCCATGTTGCAGAGACTCCTTATGGCCTTTGATGTGCCCCTTTAACAGGCTGTTCATCCTTCCCCTAAAACCTGCACTGGTGGGGTTATAAGTGAGATGGAAAGTCCAGACAATATGCTGACCCATAGCCCAAGAGAGCATGAGTTGATGGTCAGTGGAGTCCCTTGGTCGCTGTCATTTTGGGCTGGTACCCCAATAGGACACTTACTTTTCCTAGGCAGCAAACAGTAGTCAGCTCTTTGGCATTTCCTACCGCGAAGGAGTTCCCTGGCAATGATAGCAATTCTTGCCCTTCTGACTGTGCATGGAACTGATGTAATCAAGTTGCTGTCATGTTTCTGGGGTCTGTGCTTGGCCACTATGTTCCATCTGGTGATAATTTTCATGGTCATGGGAGTGAGCATGGACACTCATGGGTCATGACCACAAGCTGCTGGTGACTGACAGGCAGCTGGAGCTGCTGGACTTGGTGTCAAATTGTGATAGCCACAACATCTACTTTTCTGTGGTTCAACACTGCTCTGGACCTTCACGAGGTCATCTGCCTCAACATTCCCAGGAGTGTTAGAGGAGTGGGTGGGGACTTGATAGTTACCTCTTATCACTGGCAGGAGTCACAGATGTCCTTGCACACATCTCTCCCCCACAGAGAGCAGTCACAGCAGTCCATGTTTCCTGTCTTATCCCCAGTATCTGCAGTCCACCCTTGGAGAGGGATGGCAGTCCTCAGGGACCAGACACTTTGGGGTTAAGCCCTCCACTTGCAACATGGTGTGGTATGCTGCACATAGTTACTACTCTAGGGAGCTATATAGTAACTTGGCCTCTTTCACAATTGTGACCAAACACAACAGGTACTTGCTTAGAAAGTTGCCTTTGCTAGAAACCCCCCCAAAGCTAATATCAATGCTGGCCACATCCAATTCACAGAGTAAGTCAGAGTCCACCCCCCTTAGTGCTTGAGCCTGTGTTTTGCCCTTTTGACTTCTTAAGAGCAGCCTACTCGGGGTCCTCCATTCCCATGCATGAGTTTTCCTGATTAGCACAGGCAGTGGCTTTAGTATCTAAGCTAAATATAGCATTAAAGGCCATATTCCATCAGGTTTTCATACTGGCCATACCAGACTATTGAAAAGACTATGGGTAGTAATTATTATTCCCACTTTCCCCCCTAATTCCTTAATTGTTGCAAGAGTTTCCTGGTGCCCCTCAGGGATCTTGTTGTTTGATTGCCCCAGTTCTTTAAAGTGAGGGCACCTTCACTGGCACCATTTAGCTTGTCCCCCTAGCACTGCTTTTATTACTCAGCATTGGGAGCAGAATTCTGCTATGGTAGTCTGCAATGTACCATTCTGGAGAATGTCAATTCCTAAAACACCAGTGGTCCATGTTTGGAGACAGAATGCAGCGCAGTCTCTTTCACTCCTGTGGCAAATGTTTTAGCATCAGACCCCCTGAAGTTGGCAGCATAAAAAGCTTACTTTATCCCGAGCTGTAAATTATCCTGTAACACTTTCATGCATTGCCAAAGAGGGGTGGGGTGGAGTATATCTCCTTCACTAGCCAGGCAGCTTTGCATCTAGCAACTAATCAAACTAGCAACCATACTTTTTTGCCTTTTTTGAAGCAGTATGTTGATGCTGATGCAGAGAATGATGAGTGGTAATAGGGGATAACTTGTTCATCTCCAGCTCAGATACTACTACTTCTGCTCCAGGGTCCCATGACCTTAGAATCCAATTAGGTAGGAAGTCTCTAGATTTCTGCCTGTACTTCTGCCCTAAATCACCTAACTCAGCAATGGTGTAGCCTCTCATAGTAACATGCAATTTTTGCTTGGGGGCTCAGAACTGCAGGGCTGCAGAAGATGGTCCTGTAATGCCTTCCACTTCTGTTGTCTTAGGGAATGCACCTAAGGGGGACTTCTCATCTTTTTCCACCTCCCACATTCCTCCTCCTTTTTCTCATGTGAGGAGGAATCCATAGGATCCCATGCCCAGGAGTCCCACCCAGCAGTGGTTAATATCACCTAGATTTGGACCTGAGGCAACCTATAGCTTCTAGCATGAACATATCTGCCCTCTAAGGTTTCAAATTGATCATCAGCTTGGCATAGGCTATCAATTAAAGAGTCTTTCATCTCTGTCTGTGCTGGCACATATCTCGTACAAATTTAATCCCTCCTCTAGGTGGTACACAGAGGCTTTTGCAATCTCTTCTGCAAGATTCCTAATAAAGGCCTCTGCTTTCGGTGGTCTCACCTTTTCTTATTTAAATACAGCTGCTCTGCCATTTGCGGCAACACAACCAGTATAACCACCAGGTCCTTCAAGGCATCCCCTTATTCTCTCAGTATTTTTCACTTGTCCAGGAGGGCAGTCCTGTATCCCCATAGGGACATTATAGGTCAACTCAGGATGTCCTGCATGCCTGCTATTGCTGGTGATCCTTTGGTCTCATGGCTGGCTGACTCACCAGTTGTTCCAACTCAACTCCTGAAGGGCATGAGTCGGGGCAGCCACAAATCCAAAGAATGCACCTGACAAATGGTTAGACATGAGCTTTACTGGGACTTTCAAACAGGAGAGACGTTTCAATGGTGGTAGCTCAAAGAAAGAAGAGGAGAGGGAATATAGGGTTCTCAGGACAAAGACATTCCATATGGTATGAGAATGGAGATTCTGTAAAAGTTACATAAGATGCATGAATGGGGTATTTTGTGATGTTACCACAAGAAGTATACAGCCTTGAGGTACTTGAAGTTTGTAGGACCATTTGTACTTCCTTTCCTTCCAGGAGGTGTGTTATTTTTTAACTAGTAAGTGTCCAGTTTACACTGATGGCTACTTGCTTCAGACTGTGTTTCATTTACGAGGAGTAGCCCAGGTCCTAGGCTCCCACATATGGTTTCTACTCAATTTGGCTTATGGATTCAATGCAAATCCAGTCAAAATTCCAAAAGTATACTTCGCAGAAATGGAAAAGTCAGTTATCAAAGTTATTTGGAAGTATCATGGTCCCTGAATAGCCAAAAACACCTTAAAACAGAACAAAGTTGGAGAACTCACACTTCCTCACTTTAAATCTTATTACAAAGCTACAGCTACAGTGGCGAAAACAGAGTGACACTGGCATACGGACAGACATAAAATGACAAATGAAATGGAATTTAAATTTCAGAATCAGACCCACATATCTGTGGCCAATTGATTTCTGACAAGGTTGCCAAGACGATTCCATTGGAAAAGACTAGCCTCAATAAATGATTCCGGGAGAACTGGATAACCATATGCAAGAGATTGAAAGAGTATCCTATCTCCATATTAAAACTTAATTAAAAATGGGTCAAAGATCTAAATACAAGAACCAGGACTATAAAACACAATTAGGTCATGGTTCCTTATATTTTACATGCAAATCACAAGCAACAAAAGAAAAAATAGATAAATGTTACCATTTCAAAATTAAAAAAAAAATTGCATCAAAGTCATATCTGGCAAAACTGAAGAGACAACCTACTCAATGGGAGAAAACATTTGCAAACCATATTTCCAAAAAGTGGCCATAACCTATACGTAAATCCTACTACACAGTAAAAGGACAAACAAACCCAATTTAAAAAGTGACAAAAACTGGAATAGACATTTCTTCAAATGGTATATGCAAATTGCTTAAAGAAAGATGCTCAACATGACCAGCTCTTAGGAAATGCACATCAAAACCACAATTAGACATCATTTCATACCTACTAAAATGGCTGCTATTTTAAAAAGAAGAAAATTACAAGGGTTGGTAAGGATGTGGAGAAATAGGAACACTTCTTTCTGGTGGCAATTTAAAATGAAACAGCCACTATGGAAGAGTTTGGAGGTTTCTTAGGAAGCTAAGTATAGAATTACCAAATGACCTGGCAATCCCGATAATATCCAAAGGAATTGAAAGTAGAGACTCAAAACATAATAAGGTGGCGTGGACATCACCATCCCAGGGTCCACGGGATGGAAGAATAAAATATGGAGTAGAGTGGGCTTAGGGGTATTCTACTATAAAACTATAGTGACTGATAATGAAAGAAATTGTAACATTGATGTGGAGAAAGTGGAAAAGTAGTTGCTGAAGGCAGGAAGAGGGAAGAAAACATGTGACCTGGGGGCATTTCCAGGACTTGGAGTTGTAAGAAATGATATTGCAAGGATAGATGCTGGACATTATATATCCAGCCATAACCCACTAAATATACTGGGTGAGAGTGTAAACTACAACATAAACTATTATCTATGTGCTGCAGCAGTGCTCCAATATGTATTTGCCAAATACAATGAATGTACTACAGCGATGAAAGAGGTTGTTGATGTGGGAGGAGTGCAGGTCTTGAGTATATGGGAACCTCATATTTTTTAATATAACATTTTTTGTGATGTATGTAGCTTCAAAAATTATAATTAATATAAAAAATACATAGTAGCAAACTGATATTAATAGTGGTATTATTAATAATTGCCATATAATGGAAACAACCCATATATCCATTAACCAATGAATGGATAAAGAAAATGTGGCTTATACATACAATGGGACATTATTCTACCATAAAAGAAGGAAGTTCTGATGTATGTGATAATGTGGATGAACTATGATGACATTATAGTGAGTGAAATAAGCCAGGCACAAAAGGACAAATATTGTTTGACTTCACTGGTGTGAGCTAATTATAATAAACAAACTCATATAATCTAGAATGTGGGTAATTGGGGTATGGATTTGTGGTTAGAGAATGGGGAGGTGATGCTTAATTTGTACAGAATTTCTGTTTAAGTTCATTGAAAATTTTGGAAATGGATGGTAGTGATGGTAGCACATTATTGTGAGTGTAATTAATGACTCAGAATTATGTATGTAAATGTGGTTAAAAGAGGAAAATTTAGGTCATATATGTTATCAGGATAAAAGTTAAATGATAAAACATATAGGACTGCATAACACTGAATTCTATTGTAGAAAATGGATCTCAGTTAGTACAAATATAGCAAGGACATTTCATTAATTATAACAAATTTATGACACAAATACAAAATGTTAATAATAGAGTGGTGTGTGGAAAAAATACACCTAGTAAACTGTGAACTATAATTAATAGGACAAAAATATTCTTTCACCAACTTTAACAAAAGTACCAAACTAATGCAAATACTCATCAATAGGAAGTATATGGGAATGTTGTAGTTTTTCACATAATTTTTCTGTAACCTACAACTTCTCTAATGAAATTAAAAAAAAAAATCTCTGGATACCAGAACAGGTGAGCTTCCCTGGTTAGTAGTTCAGCAAGTGTATTGTCATACATAATTGAGGTACAAGTTAGTGTTGTCATGACTGCACCAGGAGAGGACAACTGGAATACCTTGTTTGGAACTCTCATGAATCCTGTCTTATATATATCTTCTTTTGGTTGATATTAGACTGCCTTTTTTTGCCATGAGAAACTGTAGATATAAATACAAGAGTTGTCACTGTGTTCAGTAAGTCCTTCTAGCAAATTATGAAACCTGAAGTTTGTCTTGGAGACTCCTGAACTAGCAACTGGTATCAGAAGGATACTTAATTTGAAGTTTGTGTCAGGAAAGGTGGTCTTGGGACCCTTGACTTTGAGTTGGCATCAGAAATGAGTGTGGACTTTGAAATATCCAAACCTAAGATACAAGGATTTAGGGTCTGTGAATGCAGTCCTCTATTTCTTAAAGGTAATGGTCTATTTCTTAAGGGTAATAGGCTACCAACTCTTTATTGTCCTTGGATACATATACTTTATTATTGGTTGAAGCAATCCGTAGTTATCTATTAGAAAAAAAATCAGGATCTAGGATTGATGGACCATGCCTCCTCCCTTTGTAGAAATGGAAGAAGCTGTAACAATCAATTTTAGGTATTCAGGCTTACCAAGATATATGTTCAAAATCTATGAATACTGACCTGTTCTCCTTGGATAATAATGTAAATTCTTGCTGTAATACTCACGGCATAATACTTCTTTGCATTTTAATAGTAGCTTTCTGTCTGTAACTATATATAGACTATTTCTTATTAGGACATAGATGAAAGTTCTCTGCTTAATGAAGCTACTTCTCCTCTTTCTATAGATATGGATACTATCTTCCTCACTCTTAAAACAATGGTCTAATTCTTATACAACATAGAAACAAGTCCTGACTATATAAACTCTCATCACGTCACATTTTTTACATAGAGTATTTCTTCCTCATTGAATTCAGTATGGTACTATTGTAACTATATTCTGAATGCAAGCTCCTGGTGTCATTTAGTCATAACTTGTCCTTCCATGCATATCAATGATAGATTCCTCACTCGAAATATCATGGCATAAAACCTTAGACTAGAAAGAGAAAATAACCAATTGAGTAGGCACATTGACATAAACAGATGCCTAGACATCAGAAAAAAATTACAAGCCAAACTAAGAAACAGGAAGTAATGGACCAGTCTGATGAACCAACTAAAATGGAGAGAGGAGATGCAAAACATGGAACAGCTACCTATGGATGTCCAAACAAATATCCTTAACAAAATCAGAGATAAAGGAAAAATAAAGGATGTCAGGAAGATATGGGGGGAACATGCAGAATAAATTGTAAACACATAAAAAGATAACAGAGTTGATGGTGATAAAAGGCACAATGCAAGAAATTAAAAATACACTAAAACCACATAACAGCAGATTTAAACAGGCACAGGAAAGAATAAGCAACATAGAAGATAGTACATCTGAAATCATACAGGAAGTAGAAGTGATAGAAAAACAAAACATGGAAAAAAATAAATAGGATCATAGGAAATTGAATAACACAAAACGAAATCATGTGCATTATGTGTATCCCAAACCAGAAGAGAAGGTAAAAGAAACAGTAGGAGTGTTGAAGGAAATAATGACCAAAAATTCCCCAACTCATGTTCAGGAAGCACAGCAAACTCCAAAGGCAATAAATCCTAGCAGACCTTCCCTAGGACACATGCTTACCAGATTGTCAAAAGCTCAAGATGAAAACAGAATGCTGAAAGCAGCAAAAGAAAGGAGATCCATCCCATATAACTCTGATTTTTTATCTGAAACCATGGAGGTGAGAAAGCAGTGGTATGATATAGTTAAAGTGTTTGAAAAAAAACAATTACCAGGCAAGAATCCCATATCCAGAAAAACTGTCCTTCAAAAATGAGGGAGAGATGAAAATATTCATAGGGAAACAGAAATTGAAAAAATTTTTCAAAAATAATCCTGCTTTTCAAGAAACACTAAAAGGAGTTCTGTAGATTGAAATGAAAAACAAAACAAAACACATTAAAACAAGAGAGATGGGGTTGGAAGAAAGTGTATGTATTGGTCAGTCAAAAGAATGCTGTTTCAAAGTACCAGAAATCAATTGGTTTTTTAAAAGGATATTTATTTGGGGTAAAAGCATACAGCCCCAAGACAATAGAAAGTCCAACTCAACGTACCATAAAATGTATTTTTTCATCATAGTCAGCCACCACATGTTGAAGCAAGATAGCAGGTGCTCTCTGAGGGGTATCAGTCTTCCCCTTTGGGCTTCCACTCTCAGGTTCAGCAGCTCCACTTCTTCTTGATTTCAGCTTTATGTCTTTTACCACTCTCTGCCCAAGGTTAATTATAGCTATCAGGCAAAATTGTTCATTTCTCCCTGGAGCGTCAGCTGTCTGAGCTTTCTTCTTAATGTCACATGGCCAGATCAGAAATGACAGAGCTCTCTCTTCTCTATGTGTCTGTGTGAGTGTCCATTTATATCAGACTCACTCACTGATGTGGTTGAATCAAAAGGTCCTCAATGCAATTGTAACAGGTAATCTAAACAAATGCACCTCAACTAAATTTAATATAATCAAAGGATATCACAACCAGAGAAATATACACATAATATTTTTCCTTTTGTGATTTAAAATAATCTCATACTGCCACACTCCACCTACTTAATCCCAAAAAGATATTATAATTTCCCAAGTATCTGTACATAATTTCAGTGGTAATACCGACTAAAATGTCACATCAAAATCAGTTACATGAATAGGTTTCTTGGGTCATAATTACCTCTGGCTTTAGACCTGTGGAGCTTGACAAATTACATGCTTCCAATAAACAAATATGGTACGGATGTAGAATAAACATTTGCTTTACCACAAGGATAATTTGGAAACGAAGCATGCATCCCAGAGCCCTAACAGTTTGAAAATCTGCTTGGCCTACAAAAGAAATTGTATACATACATAAAAAGATAACAGAGCTGATGATGATGAAAAACATGATGCAAGAAGGTAAAAATACCGTGGAAGCACATAACAGCAGATTTGACCAGGTAAAGGAAAGACTTAACATCATAGAAGACAGCACATCTGAAATCACAGTAGAAGTAACAGACAAAAACAAAATCTGAGAGTCATAATAAGATGATAGTTTCTTCTACTCCTTGGGGTCTCATGATGGCCCACCCTTTCTACAGGTTTGCCCAGTGGCCATGATTTTTATTCAACCCTCATAACCATCTGGGTGGTGACTGAGCTCCAGATATCACCCTCCAATAATATTGGGGTGATAGCCAGTCTTTTCCCAATCTCTGGGGTACAGTCTCAACACCCTTTTCAGAATAAGGTGATGTCGATATTCTCCCTAATCTCTGGCATACAGGTCCAACCCGCTCAGAGCTGTGGGGTGGACACCTCACTCTCCCAATCTATGGGTAAGAGGTCATAACCCACAGAGCAGTAGGGTAGTGACCCCAATCCCCTGCCTGTAGGGATTAAGCCCAGCAACATCAGAGAAGTGGGGTGGCGACTTAACTCTCCCCAACCACCAGGGAATCTGCAACATCTCCATAGACTGTCTGTCAAACACTCTGTGAATGGTGGGCTAGAACATCTACTTTCATAAAATTTTGAGGCAAAATCACCCTCTCCATTAACATGGGTGGTGTCCTTCTCATGGCCTAAGAAAATGTCTTAATTTTAGACCTCAGCTTCCAGTTTTCCTCTGAAAGCCATTTTCCTTTCCATCCTTCTCCCTGTCCCCTTTAGTCCAGGTTGACAGTGGTTTTCTTCATACAGATCTCTCAAACACTTGTTGGTTTAGCTTGTAGGAAGTTATAGTGTAGCTATGCTTACCATTTTTTCCTTTTTTTTACTGTTTGCATGTAAAAATCATTCCAACCTTTCACTTACAATCTGTTTGTGTTCCTCAAAACAATCACAACAGGTAACCTAAACAAAGACATCTCAAATGAGTTTAATATAATCAAAGGGTATCATACCAAGAGGAATAGATTAGTTTACAAATAATATCTTTGTCTTTTAGGGATTCAGAAATAATCTCAAATTGCTACAGTGCAAGGAAGATTATTGGTAAGATTAGCTAAAAGGATAATAGAAATAAAAATAAAATATGACACATATAACCCTAAAGAAAAAATGGCTAAAGCAAATACTGCCTTTTTAGTAATAATAACATTGAATGCTAATGGATTAATCTCTCCAATCAAAGGCACAAGTTGGCTGAATAGATAGGGTAATAAGATACATCTATATGCTTTCTACATAAAATTAACCTTAGAATCAGGGACATAAGAAGGTTACAAGTGAAAGAGTGGAAAATAATATTATATACAAATATTAACCAAAATTGAGCAGGGGTATCTCTACTAATATTGAGCAAAAACAAACTTTAAATGCAAAACAGTTGTAAGAGACAAAGGGAGACAATATATACTAATAAAATGTGTACTCTACCAGGAAGAAAGAACAACCATAAATAATTATGTATCTAAGCAGGGATCCTCAAAATACATGAGGCAAATACTGAGAAAACTAAGATAAAAAATAGTTGACTCTACAATCATAGCTCAATACACCACTTAATAAAAAATCAGAAACTTTGAATAATATGTTAGAGAAACTAGACCTGATTTATTTATATGCAAGATTATACCTCAAAACAAAAGGCTATACATTTTTCTTGAATGCTCATGGATCACCTCTCCATGATAGATCAGATGCTCGGTCATAAGACAAAATCTCAGTGAATTTAGGAAGATTGAAATTATACAGAGAGTTTGTTCTTAACACAATAGAATGCAGCTATAAATCAAAAAAGGATGGAGAACTGGAACAGGCAAATTGTTACATAAGCAGTAGGTAAATGAAGAAATTAAAAAGAAACAGTAATTACTTCAAAGAAAGTGAAAATGAAAACAAAACATATCAAAACTAATGATATGCAGGTAAATCAGTACTCGAAGGGAAATTTATACCCTAAATGCCAAGATGAAAAAATATAAAAGAGCTAACATCATAGATCTAACTACAGACTTAGAAAAACAAAAGAGTAATCTGAAAGCAAGAAGAAGGAAGGAAATACAAAGATTGGAGCCCAAATAAGTGAAACTGAGAATAAAAAATCATGAGAGAATTAATGAAACAAAAAGATGGTTCTTGGAGAGGATTAATAAAATTGACAAACATTTACCTAGACAAACATGAAAAAAAGAGAGAAGATGTAAATCAATGAAGTAAGAAATGAGAGTGGATATCACCACTGATCCTATAGAAATAGAGTATCATACTTGAAATATTAAGTGCCAAGAAGATGAACAATTTAGATGAAATGGGTTAAGCTCTAGAAATATACAAGCAGTTTACTTTGATGGAAGAAGAAATTGATGAACTCATCAGACAAATCCCAAGTAGCAAAATTGAATTAATCATCAAAAACTTCCCAAATAAGAAGAGCCTAAGATCATTTGCCTTCACAGATAAATTATACCAATCATTCCAGAAAGAACTAATACCAATCTTACTCAACTCTTCCAAAAAGTTGAAGAGCAGGGAACACTATCTAACTCAATCTATGATGTCAACATTACCCTAATACAAAAGCTACATAGAGATGCTACTAAAAAAGAAAACTACAGACCAAGCTCTTCAATGAACATAGATGCAAATATCCTCAAAAAATACTTGCTAATCATATTCAATAACACATCAATTGAATTAGATACCAGGATCAAGTGGATTTTATTCCAGGTATTTAAGAGTGGTTCAACAGAATTAATTAATGTAATACATCATATAATTGATTGCAGGAAAAATCACATGATCATCTTTATCGATGCAAAAAAATATACTTGATAAGAGACAGCATCCTTTCTTGATAAAAGCACATCAACAGACAGGATTAGAAGGAAATTTCCTCAACATATTAAAGGTCATATCATTTAGCATTTCACATTGTACTCAATGGTGAAATGCTAAAGACTTTCCCTCTAAGGTGAAGGATGCCATTGTCACCTCTCTTATTTAACATTGTATTAAAAGTACTTGTTCAAGCACTCAGGCAAGAAAAAGCAATAAAGTGAATTCAAATTCACAAATAAAGTGAATCCAAAGGAAGAAGTAAAACTTTCTGTACTTACAGATGACATAATTATGTACTTAGAGAGTCCCAAAAAATCTGCAACAAAGCTTCTAGAACTCATTAAAAATGTGGTAAAGTGGCCAGGAAAAAAGATCAACACACAAAATTCAGTATTATTTCTTTACCCTAATAATGAGCAATCTGAGCAGGAAATCAAGAAAAAATTCCATATACAGTAGCAAATAAATAATCATATATGAAAGAATAAACAACTCAGGATGTTAAGGACTTGTGTATAGAAAATGACACTACATTGCTAAAGGAAATCAAAGAAGATCAAAATAAATGGAAATATATTCCATGTGAATGAACAGGAAGGCTAAATACAGTATGATGTCGTCTTATGTAAATGATTTCCACATTCAACACAATCCCAATAAAGTTCCAATAGCACATTTTACTGAACTAGATAAGACAATTATCAAATTTATTTGGAAGGGTAAGTCACCCCCAAATTAGCCAAAACATGTTGAAAGGAAAAGCAAAATTGGAGGAAACATGCTACCTGACTTAACGCATACTATAAAGCTACAGTGGTCCATACCACATGATATTGGCACAAAGACGGACATACTGACCAATGGAACCAAACTGAGAGTTCAGATATAGACCCACACATACATGACCAACTGATATTCAACAAGGCCACTAACTGATTCAGAATGGTTTCATCAACAAATGGTATTTGGAGAATTGGATAGCCATGCCCAAAATAATGGAAGAGGATTAATATCTCATGCCCTACACAAAACTTAACTACATATGTATCAAAGACCCAAATATAAGAAGCAACACTAGACAGCTCCTAGAAGATAATGTAGGGAAACATCTATGTGATCTTGTAGTAGGAAATGGTTTCATAAGTTTTAAACTGAAATTACAAGCAATGAATGAAAACATAGATAAAAAGGACCTTCTCAAAATGCAAACTATTATGCTACAAAGGAGTTCGTCAAGAAAGTGAAAAGGAGGCCTACTTAATGGGAAAAAATATCCTCAAGATTGAGGAATGAATAAATATAAGGTAGGAATGCAACCATAGACCAAAGTAGAATTGTCGTTGTAGTAATGGATGAACCTGTAACATTGATATAAAGACAGTGCTTACCAGACATTCTGAGAGGAGAGCAAGGGAAAAGTAATTGGAATATAGGGCATGCTTGAGGGTATTGGAATTGTTCTGTGTTACATTGCAATGATGGTTGCAGGCTATTATACATTTTGTCAAAACCTATAAAATTGTACACTGCACATTGTGAACCATAATGTAAATTATAGACTTTAATTAGTAGCAATGTTTCAATATTTGCTTATCAATTGTAACAAATGTACCACACTAATGTAAAGTATTATTAATAAGGAAAAATGTGAAGGGGTAGAAGTGGAGTAAATGGGAATCCCCTATACTTTTCATGAAACTTTTCTGTAATCTGAAACTTTATAAAAATAAAATTTATTAAATGAGAAAATGGGTAAAGTACTGTTTTTACAGGAATAATATTAAACTGTTAATGGATTAAAATCCCCAATCAGAATATGCACACTAGTAGAATTGGTTTAAAAAATGAACCATCTGCATGCTGTCTACAAGAAATTTAACTTAGACCCAAGGTTAAAAAGATTTGGAAGAGAAAGACTTGAAAAAGTTATTAAATGCAACAGTAAACAAAAATTATCAGTCAAAATAGACTTTAAATGCAAAGCTGTTGTAAGAGCCAAAGAAGGACATTATGTATTATTTAAAGGGGCAATCTAACAAGAAGAAATAACAACATATATATCTATGCATCTAACCAGAGTGCCAAAATTCATGAGACAAATACTGGCCAAGTGAAGCGTGAAAGAGGTTTCTCTACAATCATAGTGGGAAATTTCAATACAGTGTTCATATAAATAAATAGAACATCAACACAGAATATCACTAAGGAAATAGAGCAATTGAGAAATTTGATACATAAACTACACCCAACAAATATGTACAGAACAATGTACCCTCAAAAAACAGTCCACACATTATATCAAATACCCATGGATTTTTATGTTGGGTCACAAAACAGGACTCAATAAATTTGAAAATATTGAAATTGCTTAAAGCACTCTCTCTGATGAAGCTAGAAGCCAGTAAATGGTAGCGGACTGGAAAATGCACAATGGTATGCAGATTAAACAACACAGTCTTAACCAGTTGGTCAAAGGAAAAATTGCCGGAGAAATAATTAAGTATATCAAGATGAATGAAAAGAGGAAGAAAACGTAGCAAAATTTATGGAATGTGGGAAAGCAGTGCTGAGAGGAAAATTTACTGTGCTAAGGGCCTACATTAAAAAAGAAATATATAGTTAAAATTAAAGACCTAACAACACATCTGGAGGATTACAGAAAATTAATAGAAGAGTAATCCCAAAGTAAGCGAAAGAAAATACATAAAAATTAAAGCAGAAATAGATGAAATTGAGAAAAACAACAACAATATTAAAAAAAAGGATCAGCAAAACCAGAGTTGGATCTTTGAAAGATCAACAAAATTTACAAATCATTAGACCAGCAAAAAGACAAGAGAAGATGTAAATTAATGAGAAAAGAAATGACAGGTAGGACGTTATTATTCACCCCACAGAAGTAAAAGAGACCTAAAAGGGTACTACAAACGACTGTAGGCCAGTAAGCTGGACACTGTAGCTGAAATGGACATGTTCTGAGAAATGCATGAACAACCTACACTGACTCTAGAAGATAATACATAGGACTTAAAAAAAATAAATTCACAAGTAAACACATTGAAAGTCATAAAAATATTTCAAAAAGTAAAATGACCAAATGGCCTCAAAGATGAATCCTACCAAACATTCAAAGATGATTTTATGCAATCTTGCTCTAAGTCTTTCCCCAAATTTCAATAAACGTAATGCTATCAAACTCTTTCTAGGAATCCAACAATCATCTTAATGCCAAAGCCAGATAAAGATATGATAAAAGAACATTACATAACCATTTCCCAAATAAATCCTTCCAATTACATATCCATTTTCCAAATAAATCCAAGGATGCAAAAATCCTTCCCAATTTATTGCCAATAGAATCCAGCAGCACAATAGAAGGACTGGTCATAGTGATCAAACGGATTTTTATCCCAGGCTTGCAAGGGTGCTTTATCACAAGAAAATCAATCAGTGTAATTCAGCACATTAAAAATCTGAAGGAGAAAAAAATCACGATTCTTTAGATTGAGGTAATAAAGGTATTTGACAAAATATAGGACGCTTTCTTTATAGGAAAACACTCCAAAAATAGGAATAGAAGGAAACAGCTCAACGTGATAAAGTGCATATGTGATTTTGGAGGAAAGCGCTAGTCTATGAAGGTTACCATCAATTGAATGGAAGCTAGAGGATAATCCAGGGACTATGTAACATATGGCTTCAGTGGTGAATGATGGCTGCAGTGAATAGCACAAATACAAGTGTTTTCCTCTGTTTCAAGGCTTTAAGAAAATGGACATACATGTGAAAAATACATCTAATGTAACGTATAGAGTAAAGTTAACAGTAGTTTTGTAATATTTTTACACCAATGGGAAAGAAGGTATTATCAATGCTAAGAGTCAATAATGAGAGGTGTAAGATGGTTTAGGATTTTTCCTTTTGGAGTAATGAAAACATTCTGATATGGACTTAATAATAGGAAAATTCTGTGATGGTACTGAAAGCCACTGAGTGTATGTATACTTAGGATGGATTGTACAATACAGGGTACTGTACAAAGCAGTGAACCCTGAGGTTAAGAGTAAAAATGTGAAAACAATCTCTCATGAACTATAACAAACATTCAATATAAATACATGGCATTAATAATAGGATGTTTTGTGTGGAAATACACTAAATATAAGCTATGAACTATAGAGATGGTAATATTTTGAAGCTGTTCTTTAATTATTTGTAAAAAAATGTCACAAAAATGTAAGGTGCTTGCAGTGGGGAAAAGTATGAGAACCCTGTAAATTGTACACGATTGTTTACTTAACTCACAACTTATCAAATTTTAAAAAAAGGGAAAAAACTACAAAATTATCATTTCATAACATATAGAATGACCATTATTGAAGAAACAGGAAACTGCAGTGCTGGAGAGGATGTGGAGAAATAGGAACACTCATTCTTGCTTGGGATTTACAATGGTACAGCCCAAGACAGTTTGGTAGTTCCTCAGGAAACTAAATACAGAACAGTCATATGGTCAAACTGCCTCACTATTAGGATAATATTAAGGAAAACTGAAAGCAGTGTAGTGAGCTATTTGTACACCAATATTTGCAGTGGCATTATTCACAATTGCTAAATGAATGAAGCAAGCCAAGTGTCCATCAACCAATGAATGGGTAAATGAATTGTGATATAGGCATATGATGGAAAACTATTCACCTGTAAGAAGAAATGGAGTCAGGACACCAATGATAATATGGATGAACCTTAAGGACATCATATTGAGTGAAGCAAATCAGACATAAAAGAACAAATGATGTATGCTCTAATTAATATAAATTAAATACAAGGATTAAAATTATGGAGTTAAAATCTGGGTAGAGGTTACTAGAAGATAAGGGTTGAGAAAGGTGAGTTGATAATCTACGTTGAATTTTTAATAAGGTTGACTGTAAATGTGTGACAATGGATAGAGATGATGATAATGTATAGTGATTATAACTATTACTGCTGATTTGTAAATGTGATTGTGGCTCAAAGGGTAGTCAAGGGATGTAAATGTCAATTGAAAGAAAACTAGAGAGTAATCTAGGAACTAACACAGAGAACTCAGTGGTGGATGAGGATTTGGTTAATAGCACAAGTCCAACAATGTTCTTCTATGAAATAGAACACATGCATGCCACTATTACAAGCTGTTAAGAATATGGTACTGCATGAAAAAAACAATTAATGTAACTTATGGAGTATAGTAACAGTAATATTGTAATATTCTTTGCAGCAATGGCAAAAAGGTACTATATCAATGCTAAGAGTCAACAATAGTGAGCTATAAGGGAGTAAGGGGTGGGATTTTTTTCTAATTGAGTAAGGAAAATGCTCTAATATTGACTGAGGTAGTGACTGAAACAATTCTGTATAATGACACTAGGCACCACTGATTGCAGACTTTGGATACATTTTACAAGGTTTGAGACTATATAGTACAGTGAACCATATGGCTGATAATGAACTTTGGCTAAAAATACATATATGAGAACATTATCTTATGAAATAAAATAAATGTATAATACAAACGCATGGTGGGAATAATAGAGTGGTTTATGGAAAAAATGCACCAAATATAAACTATAGGTTATAGTTTGCAGCAATGTTTTGAGGATATTCTTTCACATTGTAAAAAATATTCCACAATAATGCAAGGTGGTGGTGGAAGGTTTTGGGAATTCTTTACATTACACATGATTATACAACTTTTTTAATAAAAAAAGGAAAAATAGTAATCAAAATACCATCAAAGAAGCAGAGGGAATGCTATATAGTCCAGAGAAATAAATTGACCAACCCCTACTTTTATGTCTTCTCATTTGGACAATGGTGGGAAATCCACTTAATTGGTAGAGTTGTCTGTTCAACACATAGTACTTGGAAAACTGGATATTCATTTACTAAGGAATGAAAATGAACCCCTCCTTACACTATAGACAAAATTAAATAAGAATTGATTGAAGACCCAAAATATAAGAAGCAGAATATTAAAACCCCAAGAAGAAAGAATAAGAAAGTTTATTTAGGACCTTGTTTCAGGCAATGGTTTCTTCAACTAAAAATTAAAAAGACAAACAAAACGAAAAATGAATAAGTGTGACCTCAAAAAAATTTAAAATACTTGTGCATCAAAGGACTTTATCATAAAAGTAAAAACATAGTCTATTCAATGGTAGAATACATTGGGAAATCACATAGTCCATAAGAGTTTAATATCCAAAATATATAAAAATCTGCAACTTAACAACAGAAAGACAAACAACCCATTCAAAAATGGGCAAAATATTTTAAAAGACATTTCAAAAAGAAGACAAATTCCAAACTGCATATAAAAATATGCTCAATATCATTAACTATTAGATCCATGCAAATCAAAAGCACAATGACATACCATTACACACTCACTGAAATGGGTACTACTAAAAAATTAGAAAATTAGAAATGTAGGAGAGGATTTGAGAAATAAGAACATTCATTGTTTGTTTGTAAGGATATAAAATGATGGAGTAGCTGCATTAAATAGTGTAGCATTTCCTCAGAAAATTAAGTATGTGATTAATGTATGACCTGGTGACCCAATTTCTTCTTATATACTTCAAGTAATTAAAAGCACGCAATCAATCACCTTAGTAAAGTTACTGGCAATATTATTGACAAAACCAAAAGATGGAAGCTATAGATGAGTGGATATATAATAAATAATGGGTAAAAAATATGTGGTGTATACTCTCAACACCGTCCTACAAATATTCCATATGCAACACAACTTCTGGGACAGCAAGTCCCTCAAGTCACCACCAGACAAATTTGATCCCATTATGTGCATGAGGACTACTTTGCCCTCATCCAAATGGATCCAAATGGGAATACTGGCTGTTTTCTTGCCAAAATGGTTATGGGATGAGGACTTGCCAACCAGGCCACCAGTCCTACTGCTTATAAATGGTCTTTCTTTTGATTCAGTACTCAAACTGTTATAGAAATTCTTTATTTCCTGGGGTTTTGAGGAAGATGTTTCTTCTACTCTAGGTTGTTTAAAGCTTCAATGGGGAGATGGAATCCTCAAGTTTCTTACTTTGCGATCCTGACTCAGGCAGAGCCTAACTTCATTCTTTGCATGTGCCTATTTTAGATTGTAGCACAATTTATAGAATAGACTGTTATCCCCAATTAAATGACTTGACAGCCTTCTTGAAAATCAGTTATCCATAAACATATTGATTTTTTTTGTAGTTTCAATTCAATTTTATTGAACTAATCACTATTCTTATGTATTTTCTAGTCTCCTTTGGGATTTATTCTAGATTCATTGCTTTCACGTGTTAATTTTTACATATTGTTGAATTTTTCAGTTTCCTTGCTATTGATTTTCAAAGATTTTCCATTGTAGTTGTAAATATACATAGTATGATAATTTACATTTTAGAAAAATTATTGAGAGATATATGGAATAATACATGGCTTAACCTGGAAAGTTAAAGGTAAACTTGAGAAGAAGGAGAATATGCTGGTGTTGGGTGACATGTTCTATAAATGTCTTTTATGTCTACTTGGGATATTCAAGTCTTTTATTTCCTTGCTGATTTGCTATCTAATAGTTTTATATATTCAGTAAAGGTGATTTCAAGCTGGATTACCCTTGTAATTGACTTATAAATGCCAATGTCTCATCAGAAATGGGGGAATCCAGAGACAGCAGGATAAAATATTTAAAATGCTGAAAGAAAAATAAAATGTCAACCAAGAATTCTACAACTGGCAAAACTATCTTCCACGGCTGAAGGACAAAATAATATATTCCGCTATAAAATAAAAAAAAATATGGGAGACATATACTACAAAATTGCTAAAGGAAGTTCTTGTTGGTGAAATGAAAGTATGTTAGAGAGTAACTCAAAGGCACATGTAGGTAAATTTTAGAAGTCAGTTTTATCATTTTTGGTGTAGAATCCTCTTTGTCTTCCTAAAATATTAAAATGAAACCCAGAGAAGAATAATTATAGATCTATTTTTTCCAGGTGTGGTGACTCCTGGCATGCATCCTCCTCTTATGGCAGGCCACTAGGAGGCTCAGCCCCTGGAGCGCTACTGGTGATAGCAAGAGACATAAAATTCCTCTTCCCTAAGAACAGAGGTAGGCAACACTAACCACTGAACTATCTAATCGTTTGATTAGAGATTTTGGATCACTGGGGTCTGAGATCTGCGACAGCATTGCTTCAGTATGACAGAACCAGAGTAGTGGCAATTATTGTTTAAATCTGCCCTAGACTGGGGTGGATGCAGTAGAGACATGATGATACTGAGCTTCCTCAAGGCTTCCGAGGAGATATTTAGTGGCCTTCCTGATTCTCTCCCCAAGGCATGTTGGAGCTAATATGTTACCATTGGGTGGAGATCAGTCTCTGTTTCAGTTGGTGAAGACTGACTTGAGAAAGTTTTCTCTGGCATACCCCTTTTCCCAGAATTTATCATCCAGGCAAAAAAGCTTGAGACAATGAAAGGAATATAAGAAATTACAGAGGCAGACAGCTGTAGGGCAAAGGCTTGCAGCTTCAAACTCAGAAGAGAGAGGATTCTACCATCTTGGAAGCTGCAAACTAACAAACAAGCAACCCCTATAAGACGACAGTGTCCAGACTGGCAGGGGGAAACATGCACACTACATTTGCCTTGGGCAGACTTTTCTGACAGGAAGGGTGAAGCTGAAGAAAATATCTTACTGGCAGTGGTTCCTAGCAAGAAACAGACATCTCATGAGATAAACTCTAGAGTTAAGCTTTTAAAATATTAAAATAGACAGTGTGTATAAAAGAATATATGACAAATACATACCAAAACACCACCCCCAAAAAACAGAAAATGATGGCCCGTATAAGGAAAAGGATACAAATTCAGAAAACACTAAAGAAAAAGACAAGAATATGTACATACTGAGCAAAGCCTTTAATAAATAATTTTAAAAGTACTCAAGGAAATAAAGGAAATCTGAAAAATAACTAATAGACATTGGGAAAAGAATTAATAAGTGATATGAGAATCTTAGCAAAGAGAGAAAATTTTAAAAGGTGCTGAACAGAACTACTGGCGTTGAATAACAAAATAAGTGAAATGAAAAGTTCCCAGGAGATTCAGGTCTAGGCTAGATCAGTGAGAAGACAGAATTCATGAATTCAAAGAAAAGTCTCTTGAAATGAATCCTGCTGAGGAACAGAAAGAAAAAAAAAATTCTTGAAAGCAAAAATATGGAAATGCAGCTATGTACTAAAGTAGAAATTATTATTCAAGCAAAGGAAGAAAGTGACTGTCACAATAGAAAGTGCCTTAAATAGCTGGGTTCCTGAGAGTCTAGAGATATCCAGAAACGATTGCAGGGCACACAGCTCAGGAATTCAGCACACTGTCAGTGAGCCTTACTTTGGAATTTATGTTCCCTAGTATAACAGAGTTAGATTCATTTGTAGAACCTCTACACATGACTCTTCTACCCCTTTTATTTGAAACTATAATTTGGACTCTACTTGATAAATATATGTCTCAGAGACTGAACTCTTTGGATCTATGGACCAATTGTGCTGTGAACTTTAGCAGAGTTGCAACACTTACTTTCTAACTCATTGGACTCACCAAGGACAAACAAGAAGGGTATTATGATGGACTATGGCTATCCCAAAGAAAGAGAATGTCTACAACTGCAAGAAAGATGGTTCCATCCATTCACCCCAAGGGGTGTCAACTAGAAGTAGAGTGTGTATCACCATCTCCAAATCCTCAAGACTGGGGAATGAACAATGGACTAAAATAGACTTTTTATTAGTCTACTACAGACGTATTATTATTATAGCAATGGAAGAACTCTTTTCATTGATGTAAGGGCGGTGGCCACCAGAGATTCTGAGGGATGGGAGAGAGAAGGAGAGGTGTAATCTGGGGGCATTTTCAGGATATTGGACAATGTCCTGCATGACATTGGAGTGACAGATCCTGACCATTGTATATTTTGTAAAAACACAAAATTGTGTGAGACAGTGCAAAGTATAATGTAAACTGTAGTCCATAGTTAATAGCAATGCTTCGATATGGGTTCATCAATTTTAACAAATGTACCACACTACAGAAGGATGTTGTTAATGTGGGAAAGTATGGAAAGGGGAGGGAATGCAGCATATGGAAATCCCTCACTTTTTTAATGTAACACCTATGTAATCTAAATCTTCTTTAAAAATAAAAGATAATTAAAAAGATAAAAATTTAAATGGGTTAAACTCTCCATTAAAGGGAGAGATTGGCAGAATGGATATAAAAGACATGACTGAAGTACATGCTGTCTTCAACAGACTCATCTTAAATTCAAAGATACAAGAAATAGTGAGAAATGAGAAATTCACAAATCCTTGGATTCTAAACAAAATACTCTTAAACATCCAATGGGTTAAAGAAAAAATCAAAAGCAAAATTAGGAAATGTCTTGAGGCAAATGAAAATGAAAATGCGACATACTAAAATTATGGGATGCAGCAAAGGCAGTGTTGAGAGGGAAATTTGTAGCTCTAAATGTTACATTGAAAAGGAAGAAAGATTTCAAACCAGAGACAAAACCTCAAAACTGAAGTAACTAGAAAAAAGAGGAAACTAAACCCAAAGTGAGAAGGAAGGAAAAGACAAAATGATTGGAGATATGAAATAGACAAAATAGACAGTGAAGCAACAAAACCAAACTTTGGTTCTTTGAAAAGACCATTAAAACTAACAAAAAAGGAATAGTGTACAAATGACTAAAATTAGAATGAAAAGGAAATTATTACGACTATCTCCCCTGAAATAAATAGGACTATAAGAGGAGAGTGCAAACAATGGTATGAAATAAATTAGATAGCCTAGATGAAATAAACAAATGCTTACAAACACACAAACCATCTGCACTGACTCAAAAAATAGATCTCAACTAACCTTTTCTCAATAAAGAGATTGAATCAGTAATCAAAAAACTTCCAACAAAGAAAAGACAGGGAATTCTACTTAATATTTCAGGAAGAAAACTCCATTTCTCCTTTAACTCTTCAAAGAAATTGAAGAAGGAACACTCCCAAATTCATTCTACAAGACCAATATCAATGTTGAATATGTGTTACCATGGCATATATTGCTGATAAGGAATGGAAAGTTAAGACTTAAAATGAGCAAGGTTCCAATTTGGAAATATGGAAATATTCAGGTAATGGATCTTTGTGGTGAAAATGTTTCTGTAATGGATGGTTGTGGTGGCATTACATTGTAAATTGTGCATGCAATTAACAGCACTGAAATATACATCTCAATAGGATTAAAAGGGAAATGTTAGATTTTATATACAGTGACAGAATAAAATATTTTTTAAAATCTATGGAACTGTCCTTCACAACAAGTGAACCCTAGGTTAACCCATGGAATTTAATAGAACAATATTTTAAATGTACTATTATCAATTGTTACAAATATCCTATACCAATGCAGAGGGTGATATATGGGCATCCTGTATTTTATGAATGGTTGTTCTGTAAACCTACAAGTTTTCTAATAAAGAAAAGTATACTTAAAATCCCAATAGCAGTGTATTCTCAATATGTGTCTCTATTCTTTAATTCCTATAAGAAACAGAATGCAGTCGAGCAAGAAAAATAGTGTATTTCCTGAAAATTGACATTTAATATATAAAGAAGTAATATGAGGCAAGTACAATAAGAAGCGGGGGAAATAGAGGGATATGCAAGCAGAGAAAGTGTATGCTATTGAACCTAAGTATCTTTTCAAGTTAGTAGGTCACAACCCCAAACAAGATACATATTTTTCTCAAGTAGCCATGGATCATTTTCCAGAGTAGATCATACTTTGAGTGACAAAACAAGAATCAATAAATTTAAAAGACTGAAATTATTCAAAGCAGCTCTTATATCATAAGGGTATGAAGCTGTAAATCGTATAACAGAAAAGGAAAAAATAAAAATATATATTGTTGTTACATGGCACATTCTTAGTCAGTGGTCCAGAGAATTAAAATTGAAAACACTAAGTAGCTTACAACAAATGAAAAGGATAAAGCATCATTCAAAATTTTTGTGATCCAACAAAGGCAGGACTAAAGTACATACATTAAAGAAGAAGAAAAACGTGTAGAGACCTAGCTGCACACCTGGATGAACTAGAAAAAGTAAAGCAAACTCAAACTAAGCATTCAGAAGGAGTGAAATGAAAAAAAAAAAAGAGTACAATACAAATAAATGCAATTGAGAATAAAAAATAATAGACTTAAAGAAGAAAAACTACAGCATGTATCATTGTACATTTATTAGATTGGCTGCTATTTAAGAAACTATAAAACTACAAGTGTTGGAGAAGATATGAAGGAAAAGGGACACTCATCCACCTCTGGTGGGAATGTAGAATGGTGCAGTCACTGTGTAAGACAGTTTGCTGGTTCCTCAAGAAGGTAAATAAAGACCTGCCATATGATTTGGGAATCCTACTCTGAGGGACATACCCAGATAAATGAACATGAACAGATATGTGCACAACCATGTTCATAGCAGCATTATGCACTGTTGGCAAAAGTTGAAAGCAACCCAAATATCCATCAATAGATGAAAGGATAAGCAAACAGTGGTATAAAATACAATGGAATATTACTCAACTGTAAGAAGGAATACTAAAACATGGAAGAATTGTTAGTCCCCAAAGCTGGGCCTTTGACGATAACCAGATATATATATATATGACATATATATACCAAAAACTTTAACCTGAGCATTAGGCAGAGCTTACAAATATTATGTCAGCAGACAGGAGACAAGATTTGTCTAAAGTGACTCTGACCTTATTCCCTGGGCTGCAGTTTCACTCTTGCTTAAATACTCAAGTTACTGGTTATCAGTGGCTCTGATTATACATTAGCTTTTATGCATATGGATGAACATACATACATATAGCTGGCACATATAATTGTATGATTAATATGACCAGGAAATCACACTTGCACATACAGTGCATGATCAAAAAAGAGGTGGATAACTTCACCCCTGGGTGGGAGTTTTACTAAATTAATTAAGCAAGTTGAAAGTGAGGATAGCAAGGGACTTCTTCTGTAGAGGTCTGGCCAAATGGTTGATACTTCAGTGGTTTTCATACTTTATTGCTTCAACAGAAGGTCTTTTCCAGTGAAAGCAGAATTTGATGCCAAGGGTTGCATCTCATTATCTTCTAATTTGCATACAATTCTTTCCTTTGTGTGATAGCAACAGAGAGAGAAATAAGTTACATTCAGATATTCAGTCATCCTACAGCCATCAGAATCTCGGAGACATTACGTTTAGTGAAATAAGCCAATCTGTAAAAAACAAACATTCTACGATTTCACTGATATAAACAAAGAATATTGACTAGAACAACAAAGGTAGTCAGATGAGTTAGCAGGAGACAGATAGTAGAGAGTGGTGACGTGATACTCAACTGGGTAGAACCTATGAAGTTGTGAATATAGAAAAATGTAAAAGAAAAGGATAGTGTTGGTAGTCAAAATCAGTACAAACAGAAAAGAGGAAATAAGGATGATGATGTCAAGCAAAGAATAAACACTGCCTGCAGCACCTAATAGAAAAAAAAGAAAGAAAAAGAGAAAAAAGAAAAGGGGTGGGGAGGGAGAATAAAGAGGAAGGACAAGAAAACAAACAAACAAACAAAAAACCCAGACAAGCCGTAAAGCAAAGAGTCCTCTTTGTAATTGTATAAACTGCTTAGGAATCTGTCCCTCTCCATTTTTTCCTTCCTCACTTTTCACTCTCCCAGGGCAGCAGGAAGCCCAGGTGAGGTCACCACTCCAAGATTCGAATGGCACCCTGGTGAACCAACTCACCACTGAAAATAAACACTATCGGTCTCTTGGAGAGTTAGCACCCACACCTTGAGGGGAACACTAAGTATGGTCTTGGAAGCCTATGCAGCATGTCCTTCTGTCCCCTTTCCTTGGGTGTGTTGCACAGGACTAGGAAATTGCCTGACTTCACCTTCTCCCAAACCAATTTTCCCTATCACAGGGCATTTAGGCAAATTGGGCTGCCTCAGGAGATTCTCCTCTTCTTTCTTCCTAGCCTCTCTCCAAACCAGCTGGGTGCTCCTCAAAGCTAAAAAAGGTGGGACCAGACAATTACACCCACATTCCTCAGGTGCCACTACACTCCTCATCAGAACCCTTCCACGCTTGGAGTTTGTCCAAGACCAGTTAGCTCAGGAATGCCATGGTTTGGGGAGCTCTTGGTTCAGGGAACAAGGGCTCAGGGAACATGGGCTCAGGGAATGTGGATTCAGGGAATGCAAGGTAGGGGGAATGTGAGGTTCAGGGAATATGGATTTGGTGATCATGAGTTTGGGGAACAAGGGTCTTGGGAATACCACTGTGTGACCAGCAGTGTTCAGGGAATGCTGTGTCTAGCTGCCTAGAAGAATAGTTTAGCCTTCCCACAGCTTTGGGCAAAAGTGTCAGACACCCCCAATTTTACCTTGAGCAAACGCTCCTTTTGTTACACTATCTCCAGATTGGTGTCCAGAAATCTGCTCTGTGGATTCTCAAACAGCTCACTTGGCCAGGATTCTGTCCCTACTCAACTGGTTTTTTGCAGGAGAATTGACAAGGGTGCACCCACTTGGATGCCATCTTGCCCCACCCCTTGTGTGTTTAAGAATTCACATGCGTTTTGATGATGCTTTCAATATGCTCATAAGAAGAACATTTACCAAGGATTGACTGCTTTGAGAAGATTATAGTTTATGATAATATCTATATATTATCTTTCCTCTAAGAAAAGTTGTTAACCTTTAACTTACGCCTAAGTCACACAGACAGCTATGTGTTGAGCACTTGGGGAGGAAGCCTGCATCCCACAATGCCATAACCTCAATTAGTAATACTTGTAATTATGAACCTTATTCTTGTAAAATTGTAACTTAGTGTAATATTATCTATTGCATAGAAGTTACCTCCTAAAAATCTCTTTGGTACTCAAATGTGGGCTTTCTTTAAGGCAAACTCAGAAAGAAAAAAAAAAAAAAACACCTTACAATATTCCTTCTACATAGAACATGTCTCCTGAGCATAGCCTCCCTGGCACTGAGAGATTAGTACTTAATCTGAACCAGTGATATATATTTGAAAAAGCCATAGACAAAAAGAAAAAAATATTAATTTCAAATAATTTTTAGGCTAAGAGATTTCAAAGTGAGTTGGGAGGTTATTCCAGAAGTTATATTTATGTATGTCACAGGCAGATCTCAGTAACTGCCACAATACACAAAGCTTCAAACAGGGCATCTGGCAAGATTTAAATAGACAGCCAACATTCTAGATAAGGCCTACAGCCCCATAAATAATCACTCCATTGGTGAACCTTACCTTGGAATATATGATAACCTGTTTCCTTAATATAATAGAGTTAGATTTATTTATAATGTCCCTACACATGAGTGGCAGTTTGAAATTATTTATGAATCCCAAAAACAGAGATTATATTTATAAACTATTCTTCTGAGTGTGATACAGATTGATTACATTGAATTTAGTTCATGGACCCTTGATTAAATTACTTGTTAATATTAGAACTTTAATTGAGCAACATCAATAAGGCATGCATTAGGTTGAATCCCCACACCCTTGATTGGGCTATGTAAATGGAAACTCACTGAAGAAGACACATGAGAAGATGACAGAAGAGAGAACTTTGTCAAGTGACAGACAGGAGAAAGTTCAAACTGCTAAAGACCTGGGAATAGAGACCAGGCCATGATCAGTGGCCATCTTGTTTCAACACATGGCAACTGACTTTGGTGAGAGAACTAATTGAGTTGAACTCTTTAGGGTCTTGTAACTATAAGTTTCTACCCCCAAAAGGGTATTTCTTTATAAAAGTCAACAATTTTCTGGTACTTTACATTAGCAGCACCCCTTTGCAGACTAATACAGAATTTGGTACCAGAAGTAGGGTCATGCTTTTGCAAATACCAAAAATTTTGTAATGGTTGTATAAATTCATAAGGGATATATTTGGTGGACATGTGATATTCTTGATAGAAAAGGCCCAGATTACTTTGAATAGATGCTGGTAGGAATATGGACACTAAAGAGACTTTTGATGAGAACTTAGAATGAAATGATGAAACTATTATTGGAAACTGGAGGAAAGGAAATTTGTGTTTTAAAGTTGCAGAAAATTTAGAAATGTTGACTTGTGATGTTTTATGAAAGGCAAATTTGAAAATCATGAGCCTGAGCATTTAGCTAAAGAGCTCTCCAAAGTAAACTAGGAGAATTCCTCCTGTTTTCTCCTTGCACCTTATAGAAAATGCTAGACAAAGAGTTAAGCAGAGAACTGAATTGTTGGGCAAAAAGATATCAGACACTGATTCTGGAAATTCCAAGCCTCTGAAAATCAAGTCCTTAGATGGTAGTGTCTTATTCTAGAAATAAACTAAACTTGGAACCTGTAAGCTCAGACAGAAAATTGAGTTATCTAGGAAAGGTTTGTTGAAACCTTACTGTCTGATGGTTTGGAACCCTGTTTCTTGCCTGCTAAACCAGCAAGATTTCTCTGATATCTGTATGAACAAAACCACTGCCAGCCAATAAAAGGTACATGGAGGGTGGAGATGGAAGGTAAATATGCTTTACAAGGAAAATCACAGAAATTGAGGTCTGAAATTTGGTCAAGAGAGGAACCCCACCAATGTGTGTGGAGACAGTAAGCTTGCCTTGGCATTGGAAGAGGGTAGATGTTCCAGCCCATTGTTCAGGGATATTTGTGCCACTCCAGGCCACAGAGAGGGTGGATCAAAATTCCCCAATGGTAGGGAAATGGACTTGGCCCAGTGGTTAGGGCGTCCGTCTACCACATGGGAGGTCCGTGGTTCAAACCCCAGGCCTCCTTGACCCGTGGAGAGCTGGCCCATGCGCAGTGCTGATGTGTGCCACGTGGGGGTGTCCCCCGCATAGGGGAGCCCCATGCACAAGGAGTGCACCCATAAGGAGAGCTGCCCAGCGCAAAAGAAAGTGCAGCCTGCCCAGGAATGGTGCCGCCCACACTTCCCGAGCCGCTGAGGACAACAGAAGCGGACAAAGAAACAAGACGCAGCAAATAGACACAGAGAACAGACAACCGGGGGTGGGGGAATTAAATAAATAAATAAATCTTTAAAAAAAAAATTCCCCAATGGTTAAGGAGATGGTTCATCACAACTACGCCTGTTACCCATATATTAGGAAAGGTCAGGTTGCCATCTCAGTGCTCTGAGGAGTTTGGGTCAGTATACCAGACATTATAGAGAATGTTGCTGCCACTTCACTGCACTAAGGGGGTTATGACTGTACTCCAGAGATTAGGTAAAGTGTGGCCATCATCCCCATGTTTTTGGAGGATGAGTTCTGGAGCTTGGTTACCACTCAGACTGTTGATGATGGTTGAACCAAGATAATTGATTTTTGGCAAGACTGTAGAAAAATTAGGGCCACATGAATTCTACTTGAGAAGAAACTATCATCTTTTTTTTCAGTCTTAACATTTTATTATACTTCTTGCCTTAAGGTCTACAGTTATTGAAAATGACCATTCAGCAATACCAGATGTCTTTTGACTAGTCTTTTCATTATTTACATTTTTCCAACTATCATCTTAAGAATGATTCTCAGACTGAAATATAATGGAGTATGCCCTTCAGAGTTTCAGAACTTTTGGGAACCAATGACACAAATTTTCCTCCCAAATTCTTCTCATGGCAAATGTTTATCTTCTCTGTTTCTCTGTATGTTGGAAGCAGATAACTTGTTTTGCAAGTTTCGCAAGTCTACAGCCAGAGGGGAATTTTGCCACAAGATAAACTTTTCCATAACTGATCATAGCAGGAGTTTGGACTGAGCATTGTTATTGAAAGGATTAAAGGCCTTTTGAATATTGTAATGTCTTTTTGGAATTCAGAGAGTGGAGTGTGGCAGTTTGAGGTTATTTGTGAATCCCAAAAAGAGAGATTATAATTTGTAAACTAATCTATTCTTCTGCATTTGATACCCCTTGATTATATTGGATTCAGTTGAGGGGACCTTGATTAAATTAACTGTTAAGATTAGAGCTTTGCTTTGACCACATCAGTAAGATATGACTCTGGTTGACCTCCCACCTCCTTGGTGGAACTGTATGAATGGAAACTCACTCAAGAAGACACACAGAAAGATAGAGAGCACTATCCAGGAGAGAACTTTGTGATCAGTGAGTCCAATTAACTGGAAAGTAGCTGTTGGATGTGATTCCACTGAGATTCAGGCCCAAATGGCCTATGAACACCCAGAATATTAATTATCTGGGGCACATATTTGACAGATATACTGCTAATAATAAATTCAAATAAAAGAGACATGAATCCATGTGTAGGGAAATTATAAATGAGTTACACCCTGATACATTGGAGGGATAAATTATATTTTCCAAGGTAAAGGCCACTGATAGGGTGCCAAATTCCTGGGGCTGTCTGCCCTCCTATAGAGTCTAGGTGTCTAGAGCCCTCAGGCTCCCTGCTTTTTGAGTAATTGTTTATGCAGCAGTCAGTGTGGTCTTCCAAGACAAGCATAATCATAACCTCTGGAATGATCTCAAGCCTCACTATGATAACTCTTTAACACAAAAACTCATTTGTATTTAATATTTGCCCCTTTGGATCCAGGTCCTTTTCTAAATGCATCACTAGTTATCAAATAATCCCTCATGTCAGGGAGATTAATCACCTGGAAACATATATCACACCAGGGGAAAAATAGTGAGTTAATATAATGAGTTGGGCTTAGATAAGGGCCACATTTGAGCAACAAGGAGGATATTAGGCAGTAACTTTGGACAACATATATTACAAGCTGAGTTTGAGTTTCTCAAGAACAAGCTTTATGAGTACATTAATCATTATCAAGGGCCTAGCATTTTGGTCTGTCTTCCTTTGGTAGGCATTGCCCATGTATGCTAGAAATTCCTGCCCTTCTATAGGAGAATATAGCAGGACTCTCCAGGATGGTAATTTGATAATTCATGGGTTATCCTTGGCTGTCTGCTACTGAAACAACAACCCATGACCACTTTAACAAATATTCCAAAGAGGCATGCCCCAGTTTCACTCCTCCCTATACATAACCCTACCTATTACACCCCACACCAGTCATCTCCCTACTAAATTGTGACTCTCTGCAATCCAAAACTAAACCCAAAACCAAACCAAATAAATACAAATTAAATAAAATGCAAAATAAAAAATAAAATAAATTTTGATATTGTGTTTTTCATTCATCTAAGACATTAATGCTATGTACAATAACAATTTTTTCTGTATGTTTCCCCAGTATCTTATTTTTCTCACTTTTTTTGAAAGAAACTTTAGGTTACAGAAAATACATATTAAAAATATAGCAGATTCCCATATACCCCAACCCTTCACATTTTCCCCTGTTAATAACATCTGACATGAGTATGTTTCATTTATTATAATTGATGAACAAATATTAAAGCATTGTCACTTATCATGACCAATCATTTACATTATGGTTCACTTTTGTGTGTTCTAACAAAATGTATAATGGCCTATATCAATCATTGCAACATTAAACAGAACAAATTCCTCTAAAAATGCACAATCTTCCATCCATTCTTTCCTCCTTCTTCACTCTGAATTGATGTTAGCCACTAAGTTGCAATAAAAAAAAAAAGGTTCATAGTTACATTCATTTATATTAAGGACTTGGCCCATTGATTTGTCTTTTTCTATTAAACACTGATGATGTTTCTCAGGAGACTCTTGAACCTTTATTTGAGAACATAGCAGGACTTTCAGTGAAAGGAGTTTAATATTCTCTTGTTTATTGTGTGGGTCGCCACCTGCTGTGGTATCATCCTATGACAAGAGCAACACTTTCATATTCCTTAAAAGGATGTCCCAGGTGTGCCCTTTTCCACATATCTTCCCACCTCTGATATCTTGCACCAAAAACTCTCCCTCCCTATTCCCACCATTATAGTTTTAACCATGGTCCTGCAAATCCCAAGTTCACCTTTTCTTCCTCCAGCCCTCCTTGCACTTCCATGAATAGCCAGTTACTAAAGGACAAATATTTCATTACCTCACTGATGAGACCTAAGGAGATTGAGCAGACTCACAGAACTTGAGCATGGAAAATAGGTTATGAGAAATCAGAAAGGGAGTAGAATGTGGTGAGCAGATGCTCACTATGGGCAAAACCCAAAAGGTAGAAGGTGTTGGTTTCAGTGTTTGGGGGAATCATAGTGGTGCAAGGATATGAATGGGTTGATTGTGTTGGAAAGTGAAGGGGAGCAGGGCAGTGGGTTTACATTGGGATTGTTTTCCATGAAGAGTTTCAAAATAAACTTGGATTTAGCTTGATCATAATGCATGTTAGGGTGATTTACATAAGAAGAGTTCAGTCATCTGCAACTTTGATCATATGTGGTGTTGATGAGGATATTATACAAAGTTTGGGGTCTGCCTTTACAAAAGCTTATTGAATTTTGCTCTAAATTTCCTGTGAAAGCAAGAGTTTATGGTTGCTTCTTGAGAATTTGAGAACCCAATTGGAGATGCAAATTAAGATGATAATTTGTTGAGCTAGCAGTTATAGTATAGACATTTGCACTTACACTTTTTTAACATTTTGGGGGCATAGCCAGGTGGCCAAGTTACATTGGTTTCGGTGCAGTGAGCCAAGTTGGGGTCCAGACCTTGTAGAATTCATTAAAATGGACACACTATATCTATAATTACTATTATCTACAGTAAACATTTCTCTAATTATTGGAGGTGTTGTAATGATTTGATGTGTAGCGTTTAGGAGCTGTACAAATGGGTGAAGTGAACTTGTCTAAGTGGGCTTTCCTCACTGCTGCTTTCAAGGTTTAGATCTACTGAAGCATTCCAAAATATAGTTGGCCAAGGCATCGCTTGATAGTAATGTTGCAAATTTATACAGTACCAACACTTGGTTCTATTGTAGAGGTTTTGGATGATCTGTAAACTATGTGTGAAGGATGAGTGATATCTTGCCTCAGGGCTAATTATTTGCAGGCCCTGTAGAAGAACGAACAAGATTAGTATTTGGTAGAGATTTTTCCTTCTTGAACAGGAACTGCCGGTCCTCAACTGGCTCCATCGCATATTTTGTTCCATGTTCTGGTGTGATCTCTGGCTCAAGACCTCCTTTATCTGTTGGTTCTGATACATACCAAGGTTTTGCTCTGGTATGATGGACCCAGGACTTGATTCCCTGTTACTTAAGAGAAGAACAAGAGGCTAATAGTATTGTATAAGGTCCCTCCCATTTTGACATAAGCTGATTTTCAGGATGTTTGTTTTTCCATATTTTTAAAATAATCTGATCCCAAACTGAGAAGGGGTGGTCAGTGGGGCATTTTAGGAGCTTCTTTGTATATGTGAGCATGGTGGGGAGGAGCTCTCCTAACTGCAAGGCCCACTTTGGAGGGTTCCCTCTAAGGCTACTGGGGAATTAGTTTTTTCCCTCAAGTGGCTTAGGAAGGGCCTTCCATACATGAGCCTGAAAGGGCTTAACTCAATCTCTCTTCTAGGGGCTACCCTGTCCCAAAGGAGAGTGAAGTTAAGTGTTTCTGTTCATTTAATTGGTGTCTCCACCAATTTTACTTGAGGTTTTCTTTAAAGTATAGTTCATTCTTTCCACTTTTCCTGATGACTCAGGTCTCCAGGCTGCACACAATTTCCACTTAATTGCAAGACACTGATTGATACTGTGCACCACAGCTGCAATAAAAGCAGGTCCATTATCTGACTGAGTTGTTTGGAGTATCCAAAACTTGGGATGATTTCATTGAGGAGGAACTTAGTTACCCCTGGGATGCTGTTCTGTGCTGGAGGGAAAGGCTTCCACCCACCCTGAAAAGGTGTCTACAAATATCAAAAGTTACTTAAAATTTCCTGAGGTTATTGGTACCACTGTGAAGCCTACTTGCCAGTCTTTGGCCAGGGCAAGCCCTCGACTGTGTGTCCCAAAGGAAGTCCATGATGGGTTATTACTTTTCTGACAAATAAAAAACTGGTTAGTGTCTTTCTGTTCAAGGTGAGATCCCATCTTCAGGTGGTGAGGAAGGCTTAGTGGGGTTTGCTGTCCCAAATGTGTGACTTGGTGATAGTAAGAGAAGAGACTAGGGGATATACCAGATTTTCAGGCAGATAAAATTTCCTTGTCTGTTTTCGGCCACTTACCCCCTTTTTCTAGTTTTTCTGAATTTTCTTGTAAACCCCATTCTCTTGCACATTTGAGGTCTGCAGGGGTATAGGCTGTATCAAAAACATCCTCTATATGTTGAGGAATCTGAGGTCTAATGAGAGCAGCTACTTGACTAAAAGGGTAGCCTTTCCTTGAAGCTTCTTTTGCTGCTTTGTCTGCTTGCCTGTTCATTAGGGCTACATAGAAGTCTCCCTTTTGGTGTCCCCTGCAGTGCACTGCAGATACTTCTGCAGGTAGTTTTACTGCTTTTTTCTAAAAATTCAGTTATTTGTGTGGCATGCTTAATGTCTTTCCCCCAGATGACAAAGGGACTGTCTCCTTCCAAATAGCCCCATGTTTATGCAAGATAAGAAAAACATCTTTTAAGACAGTGTGAAAGATCACCCTTTCCCTATTCCTCCTCTTTGGAGGGCTCTAAGAAGAGTAATAAGCTAAGTTTTTTGTACAGAGCTCCCTAGGTAAACTGGTGCAGCTTTTAGTACTTTCCGTGCCGGTACAAGAGCATGTCCAGTTTTTCTTTTCTTTTTAATGTTTTTTTTAAAGATTTATTTTTTCTCCTCTTCCCCTCCCCCCACCCCAGTTGTCCATTCTCTGTGTCTATTTGCTGCGTCTTCTTCTTCTGCTTCTGTTATCATCAGCGGCACTGCAATCTGTGTTTCTTTTCGTTGAGTTATCTTGTTGTGTCAGCTCCCCATGTAGGCGGCACCATTCCTGGGCAGGCTGTACTTTGTTTCACACTGGGCGGCTCTCCTTTCAGGAATGCACTCCTTGTGTGCATGGGGCTCCTGTATGTGGGGGACACCCTTGTGTGGCATGGCACTCCTTGCATACATCAGCACTCCACATGGGCCAGCTCCACATGGGTCAAGGAGGCCCAGGGTTTGAACCGGGGACCTCCCATGTGGTAGACAGACACCCTAACCACTGGGCCAAGCCCGCTGCCCTATCCAGCTTTTCAAACACCCCTTCAATGAAGCTACTTTCATCAGTGAAGAATTCTAAATCTGGTTATAGTAGAAGAGTATCTTGCAAGTCTTTCTTGGAAAAGACTTCATCTAGCATTTCTATACAATTATGAATAGGTATTTCCTCAGTACTTGATGGGAGTAGAGAAGCTAGATTTAATGTTGCACAAACTTTTAATTTAACTTCTGGGTTGTCTAGGAGTGCTGCTTGAAATTTTTCCAAGGCTCCCTTGGGTTAGCCAAAGATTTCCTTTTCCTTCGAGCAGTGAGTGTGCTCCATGGCTGGTGTGAATGGAGTGGGGCTGCCCTAATATAAATTTTTCAGTTTTCTGTAATAAGACACATGTTGCTGCAATGACTTTTAAACATGTTTGCCATGGTTTGCAGTATTGCCTAGCAATTTAGATAAGTACACAACCAGACCATGCTTACCACCCCATTTCTGGGTTAACAGTCAAAGGGTTACAGTTTATTTTTCATGGACAAGTAAATCAAAAGACTTTCTGAGATCTGGTAATCCCAGGTCAGGGACACTCATTAGCTCCCTCTTCAATTGGTGAAAGTCTTGCTCATATTCAGAGGTCCACTGGAGGTGCTCTGTGTCCCCACCAACCAAAGTTGCATACAGGGGTTTAGCTGTTAGCCCAAACTTTGAAATCCAGATTTGGAAGAACCCCATCATTCCTGAAAGTCCCCAGAGCTGGTGATGGCTTTTGGGCTTTTTATTTTTAAAATAGCTTTTACTTTAGCAGTTTTTAGGGTCCTTTTTACTTTCCTTAGTTCAAACCCAAGGTTGTAGACTGATTTCTGGATTAACTGAGATTTACTCTTTGAGACTTGTACCCTAAGGTTGCTAAGCTATTTACTATTTCAATTGTACCTTTAACACATTCCTCTTGGTTTGGAATCTGTTTAATTAAATGTCAATTTAAACATCATCTACTGAAGATAGTGCCCATTTAACATAACTGTCCTTCACAAGTCCTGGGCTAATTGTTCACCAAAAGTGGTTGGGAAATTTTTGAACACTTGGGTCAGTACAGTTCAGGTTGCTTATGTCTGGCACTTGGTTCTTCCCAGTAAAAGGCAAAAATTTCTTGAGAGGAGCAAGCCAAAGGAATGAAAAAGAAGGCATCTATTAAATCTAATATTGAAAACCATTCATTTTCTGTATTGAGTGTAGTAAGCAAGTTATATGGGTTTGGCACAACTGGGGGGTATTTTCAACTCTTTTATTTATAGCCTAAATTTTGGGCAAACTGGTACTTTTCACTTGTGCTAAACTTTACAATAGGTAGAATTGGAGTGTTATACATTGATATGCAACTATGGATCAGTCCTATGGCCAATAGCCATTGAATTACTGGAACTATACCCATTTTTGCTTTTTAACCATTACCCATGTGGAATCTAAACCCCTCTTGATATAGAGGTGGAGTGAACATAACCATCCCAGGGTCCCACAGGACGGAGGAATAGAATATGGTTTAGAGTGCACTTCTACTATTCTACTTTGGAACTACTGTGATTAGTAATTGGAGAAATTGTAGCACTGGAGAAAGTGACAATGGTAGGTGCTGAGGGTAGGGAGGGGGAAGAAGAGATATGATGTGGGGGCATTTTCAGGACTTGGAGTTGTCCTGGGTGGTACTGCAGGGACAGATGCTTGACACTGTATGTCCTGCCATGGCCCACTATGTCGACTGGAGGAGAGTGTAAAGTACAGTGTAAACCATTATCCATGTGGTGCAGTAGTGCTCTAGAATGTATTCACCAAATGAAATGAATGTGCCACTATGATGAAATAGTTTGTTGATGTGGGGGGAGTGGGGTGAGGGGAGTCAGGATATATGGGGACCTCATATTTTTTTAAATAACAGAAAAGAAAAATAAAGACAGAAAAAAAGAGAAAAAAGGAAGCAGGCACTAATTGATGCAAATTGACTGGGTGTGAGGTTTTAACTGTATTTTTACTGGATTTGCATGCACAGCATGGCCAGGGAGTGCTACTGTTCAAACTGCTGCATTTATATGAGAGTCTGTTTGAAGGGTAGTTATTATTCTCTTCATGCTTCCTTCTACTTCAGCTAAGATGGCATACTGGAGGGCCCATATTTGGTTTGTTGGGCTGTCACATTTTAAAAAATGATTTGTGCTTAAGTTTAGCTAAATAGTCCCTTCCTAAAAGTGCGACTGGACACTCAGACATGCAGAAAAATTGGTGATGAACCTGTTCTTTCCCAATCTGGCAGCTTAAAGGGACTAAAAACCATAGTTGTGATGTATATCCCATAGCTCCAGAAATGGTGATTTCCTTTTTAGTAAGAGGACTTGGTTAATCATTAGCTACTGAGTAAGTAGGTCCTGTATCCATGAGAAACTTGTCTTACTTCCCTTCCACTGTTGCAATTACCAGGGACTCTTGTGCTGAGATGGGGATACTGTGTGGGAGGCTCCAGTCCCTGAGCTCCAGGCTCCATCATTCAGAATCACTGTGGGTTTTCCTGGCTATCATCACTTGAGGTTTTCCTGCTTTTAGCTTGGGACCCTCCTTTTACCAGTGGCTTTACCTTTGCAATGGTGCACTCTTGAGGTTTTAAGGTTGGATGTTCAGAATCCTTCTGCTCTCCTGGCTTTGTGTGCTCCAGATTGCCCACACACCATGGCCTCCTCTACACATTGCCAGTGCCAATAGCATAGCTGTCTGTTTCATCTGCTTCTGCTGTTTTCCCTCCATGGCTTGGTCCCATTTGTGTATACCTTAAAGGAAATTTCCACTAATTGTGAGGTATGCATACCAAGCCTTCCATCTAACTTCTGCAATCTCTGATGAATATCAGGGACACTTTGACTAAGAAAAGTTAAATTCATCATACATGTTTTTTATGGGTCTATGTCTGTATGTCTGCGAAAAGCATTAAAGATATACCCAAGAAAGGCAAGGGAATCATCATGCAGTTCTTGTTGGAATTCCTACAATTTAGTGATTGATTTTTGCTTTGGAGCACCTTTCCACAGCCAACAAGAATGCAGACCTTATAATAATCAAGATGGTTCATATGGTCTTGGTCATTAGGATTTCAATGAGGATCAGTTTGAGGATCTGCCTCATTTGGACGGCCAGAATTAGGGTTTTGAAGTGCTTCCTACTGCAATGCCTCAGCTTCTTGTGCTTTCCTGAGGACTGTACACCTTTCCTTTGAGTTGAGGAAGACACTCATAAGGGCTTGTATATTGGCACAGTTTGGGTTGTGTGTGGCAAAAATAGAAAAAAACAGGGTTGTTACTTTCTTGCAATCTGCATGATAAGATGAGATGTCACTTTTCCAATTAACCAAATCAGAGGTGGTGAAAGGAGCATGTATGAAAAGAAAGTCTCAGGGTAGTCCTTGATCATTAATTCCATTTGTAACTTGCTGATATGGGAACTTACTTACAGTCTTCTTTGTGTTGGGGGAGGGCTATTCTGGCCAAAAACAGATATTGAAGGAAAGGTCCTTATGCGAGGGAGAGGTGACCTGATAACTTCTAAGGGAAGTGTGGATTTTGGCACTGGGTAGGCCTGGAAGTGGAAGATGCAGAAATGGCCTAGAATAATAAGGTGGTGGGGTACTAACTCTGGAAGTTCATCAATGGGTTCTAAGAAAGCGACCCAGGACCTCAAACATTTTTGAACCTGGGGATATGGGGAACCTCAAAACATTAACCCACAATTCTTTCTTGTTTCCTTATCATTCCACAACTCAATGTATGGGACTTCTGCCCATTTCTCTTGCCATTTACAAAACAAGTCCAATTTGCAGTATAGTATTAAAATTCAAAGACCCATTTTCTGACCAAATTTCTCTGTCATCTAATCTATATCTAGGCCAACATTCACTACAAAAAATAATTAATTCATTTTTCTGTAACCCAGATCTCCCAAATTTAGACCAATTTTCCAGCATGATTCCTAGTGGGGAGCACTCTGGTCCTGATGCATTGTTCCCATGGCAGTAGAAAGTAAGAGAGAAAACAGCCAAAATAAAGGAACAAAAGGCAGTAGGCTTCCCCTTAAAGGGAACAAGGGAGTGGGACTCAATCCCATGAACCCTCTCCCACCACGACAAAACCTTTGCTACCTTACTGAAGGTAAACAAAATGCTAACTTACAGTAAGCCAAACCAAACATCAGGTTTCCCTTTTAAGGGAGTGAAGGAGTGGGACTCAAACACACCAAAACCTTTTCCACTGTAACTAAACCTTCAATACCTTAGTGAATGTAAACCAAATACTAACTCGTGATCAGTTAGAAGAAAAAAGTAATGAATAAAGGAAAGAATTCACCTGACAGAGAAAGGAGATGACTCAGTCCTTTATTCTAACCTCATGAACCTTTGTTCCTTTGACAACTGGAAAGGGACTCTACTCCTGATAACTCCCAACTCCTTGGGAAAAATTCCGATTGATGGCTGGAGTCAAGGATGCCTCAGTGCCAACAGCCCCCTCTGCAGTTCACTTTGGAAGGATTCTCTGGTTACTATTTTAACTTATTTATTTTAGTCCCAGCAGAGTCACCAGTTTGTTAGGCCCCAAGGCAAGGCCTTTATTGATAACCAAAGATGGCATGGAGGAAACTTCAACACAAGAGTTAGGCAGACTCACACTTATTACACTGGCAGAGGTGAGGAGTCCAGGCCAGTCTAAAGTGACTCAGACCTGACTCCCTTTGCTACAGTTTCATTTCACTCTTCCTTAAATACCTAAATTACTACTTAGAATTTGCTTTCATTATGCACTATATTTTATACACATAGATGAACACATAGTTGATTATATAATTGTATGATTATTATGTTCAGGAAATCATACTTGCCCATACATTGCATGATCAAGAAAGAGGCATACAACTCTACCCTTGGGTGGGAAATTTACTATGTTAATTAAGCAAGTTGAAGTGAGGACAGCAAGGGATTTCTTCTGTGCAGGTCCGGCCAACTGGTTGAAGCTCATTTTCATACTTCATTGCTTCAACAGGATATTCTTGAGCACCAAAAGCAGAATTTGCATCTTATTATTTCCTGATTTAGATACAATTCTTTCATAGCAACAGGGAGAGAAACACACTATTTTAAGATATTCGGGCATTCTACATCCATCATCAGTAATCTCTTGGATTTTACAAAATATACTTATTTGGGGTAGGAAATTAGTTATCAGACCATAAAGCATTACTTCCCTCACCAAAGTCTGTTGCCACATGCTGGAGAAGATTGTTTGCCAGAGTCTACAAGGGTTCAGTCTTCCTCTTCCTCTTATGACTCCATGGTCCCAGCTTCTTCTAATATCAGCTGTAGACCGGAATAAGTCTTGTCTCTCTCCTGAGGCTCATTTATCTCTGGATTCAGCTGCATCATTCTCTCCACAAAGTTAGCTCTAGAACTATCAGGCTCCCACTCTTTACAGGGCCTCTACTGTGTCTATGGAGCTGTCTCTATTCCTCTGTGTTCTTTTCCCTTGTATATACTTCCCAGAATTCCAACATCAAAACTCCCTCCTCTGCTGTGTTGTTTTCTGTGAGACCCTGCCTACCAGTGTGACAGAGATTCAACATCCTACAGATGCACCCAATCAAAGCCCTAATTATAAGTTAATCAAGTAAAAGTGAAGCCTCTGAAGTTAATAAAATCTAATACATGCAGAGGGAGAGACCAGCTTACAAACATTATCCAGTATCTCTTTTTGGAATTCATAATATCAAATGGTTATACTCCATTCTCTGGATTCCAAAAAGAATTTACAATATCCAAGAATCTTATTTCTGTAGCAATGCTAAGTACAAAGTCATTTCTCAGTCAGTTTATGTAATAAAGTTGATTTTGGAGCAAAAGTCCTGTCTGGCTGTAGATCTCTGAAAGTTATCAAACAATTTATCTACTTCCAGCCCACAAATTGACAGACAAAGGACAAACATTTTAATTATTATAAGGAGAAATTTGGAGGGAAACATGAATCATTGGTCCCCTACACTTCTGTAAACATGCAGGGCATACCCCATTAGATTTCAAAGTCTGAGAGCTATTCTTAAGTTGATGGTTTCTTTTTGCTGGGACCTCAATGGAACCCATCCTTTCCACAGTCTTGCCCAATGACCATTTTCTTGGTTCCACCCTCCTCAAGTATCTGGGTGGTGACCATGTTCCAGACTTTACCCTCCAAGAGCATTGAGGTGATTTCCACACTTTACCTAATCTTAGGGTTAGAGTAATAATCCCTGTGGTACAGTGACATGAAGACAACACTCTATCTAACCTTTGGCAAAGAGGCCCAACACTCAGAGCCATTAGCTGGTGACCTGGGTTCCCCTAATCTGTAGGGGAAGAGCTCACCCCTCTCTGTACCCTGAGGAAGCAACCCTTTCCTGAACAATAGGTGGGAACATCCACCCTCTTCAACTGCCTGTGCAAATTCACCTTCTCTGTACATATGGCTGGGTTTCTCTCTTGGCCCAAGGAGATGTCTTAATTCCAAATCTAAGCTTTCATAGTTTTCCTCTTAAAGTTGTTTTCCCTTCCATATCTCCCCTACATGTCCCTTTTAGTTCAAGCTGACAGTGGTTTTGTTCATACAGCTTTCTCAAAAAGCTTGTTGGTTTAGCATTCAAGAATAAGTGTCCAGGGTAGGAGGGGCAAGATGGAGTCAGAGGATGTGCACCCACATCATCTCTCCTACAAAAAAAAATGGCTGAGTGGGGACAAAGCATTCCTGAGTAAGCTGTTTTTGGAACAACAAAGCAGGAGACTTCAGGACATCAATTGGATAGAGTGTGACAAAAAGAGTGATTGCTCAAGTTAAAACTATGAGTTTTGGTGCTAGAAACTGGAGATGTGGGAAGCTAAGCCCCTTCCTCAGGCCAGAAATTGACAGCATTCACCAAACCTTGCTGGTCACAACTTGAGGAGACAAATTCTGAGCGTGGGAGGGTTCTGGTGAAAGGTGAAGAGGGATTCCCATGAACTTGGGTTCAATTGTCTGGAGCCCCTATTTTGGGCTTTGAGGAGCATACAGGTTGGCTTGGGAGAAGCCAGGAAAGGGGGGGAGGTGTATCTGCTGAGGAAGCCTGATTTACCTAACCTTCCTGGGCAAGGGAAAATTTGTCAAGGAGAAGGTGGAGGCAGGCAATTAACTAGTCCAACACAACACACCTATGTGAGTGTGATAGCAGGAACAGCTTAATAAACTTCCAAGAGCATATTTAGAGCCCCTGGCAAAGAGTGGATGTTATCTCTCAAAGAGACTGAGAGTCATTATTTTCTGTGGTGAGTTAATTCACCAGGATCTCTTTTGAATTTCCAAAGGGAACTTACAAAAAGACTTCCTGCTCTTAAGTGAAATCAAAGAAGACATAAATAAATGGAAGAATATTCCCTGTTCGTGGGTAGGAAGAATAAATATCATTAAGATGTCTATCCTACCCAAACTAATCTACATGTTTAATGCAATCCCAATAAAAATCAACACAGCACTTTTTAATGAACTGGAAAAACTAACTATAACGTTTATTTGGAAGGGAAAGTGACCACAAATAGCCAAAGAAATATTGACAAAGAAAATGAAATCGGAGAAATCACACTTCCTGACTTTAAAATATACTACAAACTTAAAGTGGTCAAAATGGCATGATTTGGCACAAGGATAGACATATTGACCAATGGAACCAAACTGAGAGTTCTGATACATCTGATATGCAGTCATCTGATATTTGACAAGGCCATTCAACTGGAAGAGAATGGCCTCTTCAAGAAATGGTGTTTGGAGAACTGGATATCCATATGCAAAAGAATGAGAGTGGAATACCACCCTACACCTTATACAAAAATCAACTCAAAGTGGATCAAAGATGAAAAATAAGAGCCAAGGCCATAAAGACCTTGGTAGACAATGTAGGGGAGCACCTACAGGAGCTTGTAATAGGAAATGGCTCCATGAACTTCACACTCAAAGCAAGAAGTATGAAAGAAAAAATAGATAAATGAGCCTTTCTCAAAATTAAAGCCTTTTGCATCTCAAAGGTGTTTGTCAAGAAAGTGAAAAGACAGCCTACCCAATGGGAGTAAATATTTGGCAACCTTATATCTGATAGAAACCTAATATTCAGCATATATAAAGAAATCATATCTCAAAATCTAGACAACCAACACATTTAAAAACGGGCAAGAATTGAATAAACGCTCCCCAAAGAAGAAATAGAAATGGCTAAAAAAACAATTTAAAGATGTTCAATCTCACTAGCTAATAGGGAAATGCAAATCAAAACTGCAATGAGATACCCTCTTACACACTTTAGACTGACAGATATTTTTTTTAAAAAAGTACTACAAGTGTTGGAGAGGATGTGGAGAAATGGGAATGCTCATCCACTGCGATGGGAATGTAAAATGATCCAGCTATTGTGGAGGACAGCTTGGCAGTTTGTCATATGACCCTGCAATTCCACTGTTTGGTATATACCCAGAAGAAATGAAATCAAGGTCACAAACTGATAAATGGACAGCAATATTCAAAGTGGCATTATTCAATATTGCCAAAATGTGGACTCAAATCAAATGTCCATCAACTGATGAGTGGATAGACAAAATGTGACATATACTCACTATATTAGTCACCCAAAGGGGTGCTGATGCAAAATACTAGAAATTGGTTGGTTTTTATAAAGGATATTTATTTGTGGTAGATGCTTACAGATACCAGGCCATAAAGGATAAGTTACTTCCCTCACCAGAGTCTATTTGGAGCAAGATGACTGCCAATATCTGTGAGGGTTCAGGCTTCCTGCATTCCTACATTCCAAGGGTTTGCTTTCCTCTGGGTTCAAGGTTTCTTTCTTCCTGGGACTGGCTTCTCTTTCCTCTGGGGGCTGACTTGCTGGGGCTCCAGCTTAAGTCTTCAGCATCAAACTCCAACATCAAAACTTCAACATCAGAAAACCCTCAGCTCTGTTCTTTGCCATGCCAATACCCTAATCATAACCTAGTCATGCCCAGGTACAGATCAGATTACAAGATAACCCAATATTTCTTTTTGGAATTCATCAATAATATTAAACTGCTCCACTTCCAATGGCATAGAAATCAGCTGTAAGAAGGAATAGAGTATTAACACATGGGATAATATAGATAAAACTCAAGAACTTTATGTTGAGTGAAGCAAGCCAGGCATTGAAGGACAAATACTACATGACCTCTCTGATACAAATTAAGGAAATCAAGCTGTCTCAGAGCTAGAAACTGGAAGATATTCTTACAGGAAATAGGGAGGGAGAGGAAGCGTGTGAGCTAATACCTACATCAGTGAAATATATGATAAAATGGAGGTAAGTAGTTGTGCAGTGAAGGAATAAAGCAGGGACATAGGCATACTATTGGGTGGGACTTTGCAGGCTTGAGGGGGCCTAGTGTTGGGAAGATGAGTCATATGGTCCAAGGAATTGCAGGGAGGTTTGAGGGGGAGTGGGTGAACACCAGAGATTGTCAGGTATGTAGCTGAAACTATAATGTTGAGAAAACACTTTAGAAAACATAATAAGGAAGGATTACTTGCTTAAGGTTGTTTGATGGGGGCATCTGTCACTGGATGAACCTGGGGCAGGCTTCTGTCGAGTGTGTGAGTCCTCAGCTTTTCAGAGTATTATATCAGTGGGTGGAGACACATACAATGAAAGGGAAAGTATTGTACCCCCATCCTGGGGGACATGATGTTCTTTAACAGAGAGAAGGGTGTCTCTTGAGAGCATGAGTGATTCCCAGTGGGGAAAGACAGACTAGTGTGTCAAGCCCTTAGCACTGTTGCAACTACATATGAATTTTGTCCTTCAAGCAGTGAAGCTTAGTTGTCACTTTGATCACCAAGAGAGCGAGAAAGAGGAATAGAATAGATGGAAGAGGGTGTAACTGGGGCAATGAAGATCATGCAATGAGGGATACAGGCCATGTTAAATTTCACCAAAACCTTATGAATGTGTATAGTCTAAAATGTAAACCATAATGTAACCAAAAATGTATAAAATTGTGCAGTCTAAAATATAAGGTATAATGTAAATCATAATGGAACCATGGATAGTATGTATGTTTCTATATGTTGTACCTCAGTTGTTGCAAACATAACATGCACAAGTAAAAAGATCTTTGCTGGGGGGAGTGGGAAAAGAGTTTTATGTTGGGTATACGGGAGTTCCCTATATTCTGTATGTGACTTTACTATGAGGTAAAACTTTTTGTAGACTAAATAATTTTTTTTAAAATAAGGATGTAGACAGTGAGGAAGAAACGGACAAGATTACCCAGCCACTGTTCATACAGGGCAGCACCTATTATAGTGATTAAAGGTAACACATTCAAAAAATTTTATAATATTTTTTTATTTTTTAATGCTACTAATTTATTTTTTACTTTATTTTATATTTCTAAGTTATTATGTATTCTTTCTAATCTTTAAGCCTATCATCACTATTTCATTTTCCTACTAATTGAACTTGGCAATATATTAGGCTTCATTTTTTGAGGAAGTTTTGGACCACAGAGGGATTTAATCGTGGCAGAGGAGGAGCAGTAGTGTGGGGTCTCATTAAAGGGGGATGCATGTGTGAGGGGAAGTTCTCCAAGGTATATGTATATATAGATATAGTCAATGTTTCGGGGCTTTGCCATAATGGGTGTAAAAGTAACAGTTGAGGAAGTGCTGAGTTCCCATCCTGTGGAGGTCTGGCACATTTCCCAATAGAACAGCAAAAATCCCCCAAGTGCAAGTGTAAAGGCCAGTGAAGAAGGATGGTTTAAGGATGGATCCTTGAAACTCATGATTACGCTTATGAGACTGAGTGCTTGAAATTTCAACTAAGCCTAGAGCTGTAGGCTGCCTAAGAGTTACCTCCTGAGAGCCTCCATGTTGTTCAAATGTGGCCACACTCTAAGCCAAACTCAGCATGTAAATGCATTACCTTCCCCCTAGCAGGGGGCATGACTCATGGGGATGAGCCCCCCTGGTACCAAGAGATTAATACCAAGCACCAGCTGTGATGCAACTAGAAAAAGATACTTAATAAAAGGGAGAGATGGTAACGGCAAATGAGTTTATATGGTTAAGAGACTTCAAAATGAGTCAAGAGGTCATCAGAGGGAACACACTATGCATGTCTTAGCACGATCCTGGTGACAGCTAAAGTAGACACAACCCCAGGTAAAGATGCTCCTGAGGACTATGAAGACACCCAGGTCCTATGGTCATTTCGGACAGCTCTGGAGATGAGTGCCTTGCCAGGAGGCTGTACTTTGGAATTGGCACTCCTGAGTGTGATGGAGTTGGACTTTGATGTGAACCCCTTACACATGCCTCTTTTGTCACTTTTGCTGAACCTCTGTTTGGTGCTTGAGTAGTGTATGCTCAGTAGCCTTGAATCTCTGGACTGTCCATGTGCCAGCTGAGACTTGAGCCTCAGAAGAATTGTAACACCTACTCTCTGGTTCCTTGGAATTATTCAGATCAGCTAAGAGAGAGGTGAGGACGGTCATCCACCACCCCAGGACACCAAGAGACTCTACAACTGTAAGCAGGAGAATTCCATCCAACAGTCATGTGTGATCTAAGCCCTGATTTGATTTAAAGGTGGAGTGTACATTGCCTGTCTTGATTTAAAGTGGAGTGTACATTGCAATCCCAGAGTCCTATCCAGGATGGTGGAATAATGTATGGGTTAGTATGGACTTATGGTATTCTACTATAGAATTATTGTGACTGAGTCAGTGGAAAAAATTGTATCATTGATGTGGAGACAGTGGCCATGAAAATTGCTAAGGACAGTGAGAGGGAAGAAGATGTGTGATATTGGGGCATTTTTAGGAGTTGGAATGGTCCTGAGGAAATTGCAGGGACAGATGCATATATCCTGCCATAACCCAATGACAGGTCTGGGAAAGAGTGTAAACTACAATGCAAACTATAATCCATGATGTGTAGCACCGCTCCAAAATGTATTATTCACCAAATGCAATGAATGTGACACACTGACGTAAGAGGTTGTTAATGCTGGAGGAGTGGGGGAGTGGGAGCAGGGTATATGGGAACCTAGTAAATTTTTTAATGTAGCATTTTGTGTGATCTATGTATCTTTTCTAAAAAAGACGATAAAAAATATTTTTTTAAAGTATAAGTATAAGGGTCTGCAAGTCTTTCCTAGGTAAATCCACTTTCAATCCTGATTTACAAGTTCCCAGCTTAGTTAAGTCCTGAAATGAGATCCTATCATCTAGGGGCTTCATTTCCAGAGCTGTGGAATTTATGGACTCAATTTCTGATTTCATTGTGCACAACATTTCAGTTCTCAGCTTATCTCTCTCAGCTAGCATTTAACTATAACCTACAAGGTGAAGCCAAGCTGCACTCTCTGTGTTTACTTTAGAAAACTCCTGAGATAAATGCCCAGGCTAAAATTTTCTAACTCTCTCTTCTGTAAATCACCAGGATGTGATATTGTTAAGTTACCTGCAACTTTAAGAATGAATGACTTTTCCTCAAGTTTCCAGTAAGTTTTATCATTTACTTTTTAAGGCCTCATAAAATGACTCTTTCACATCCATTTTTCCTATCAACAGTCTCCTCAAAGTAATCTATGCCTTTTCTATTAAGCATCTCACAATTGTTCCCATAAATACACTTTATCCATTTATAAACTGTTTCAGCATATTGGTAATTGCAAAAGCAAGCCCTCATTGTCTGGTATCAAATTCTGTATTAGTAAGTCAAAATGGGTGCTGACAGGAAGGGCCAGAAGTATGTTGAGCTTTATAAAGTGTATTTGTTTGGGGTAGAAGCTTACAATTACCAGGCTATAAAGTGTAATTTATTTCACTCACCAAAGTCTGCTACTATGTGCTGGAGCCAAATTGTTGCCATTATCTGCAAAAGTCAGCCTTTTTCTTCCCTCAAGGTTCTGTGCTCCCAGATTCTTCCAATATCAGTGGTAGACTGGGATAAGTTTTGTCTCTCTCCTCTTTGTTCAGTTGCTTTGTTCTGTCCTAAGACCAGATGTAGACTATTAGATGCTCTCTCTTCCCAGGGTTTCTGCTGTGTCTACTGAGCTGCTCTATTACTCCATGTTTCTTCTCCTTTGTATATACTTGCCAGAGCTCCAGCATCAAAACTCCCTCCTCTGGAGACCCACTAAATGGGTGGGGACTCAACTTCATGCTAGCATGGCCCAAGCAAAGCCAGAATCATAATTTAATCAAGTAAAATTGAAGTTTCTGAAGTTAATACAATCTAATACACCCAGAAGAGAGACCAGTTTACAAACATAATCCAGTATCTCTTTTTGGAATTCATAAATGGTAGCAAACTGCTACAGTTATAAAGTTATCTCTTTCTCCCCTTATTTTTCCCAATGTTTTCCTTTATGAAATTTGGTGCACCCTGATAGGTGCATAAATGCTTACAAATGTTCTTTTTTCTTTGCAATTTACCCCTTTAAGTAATATATAGTGTCTTTCTTTCTTCTTTATAATAGTTTTGCATTTAATGCCTATTAAGTCTAATAATTAATATAGCTTCTCCCGCCCTTTTGAAGTTACTGTTTGCATGTAAAATCATTTTTCAACCATCATTTGCATCTTCCTCCTTCACTGGGTCTAGTATGCATTTCTTCTAGACAGCATATAGATGGGTCATATTTCCCTATATAGCCAGTCAATCTGTTTCTTTCTATTAGGAATTTAATCCATTAATATTCATTGTTATTACTGTTAGGGCAGTATGTAAACTAGTCATTTTTTTTTAGGTTTATACCTGTAAAATTCTGTTTTTATTTCTTTTTATTTTTTATTTAATCTTACTAATATTCCTCTTTCTGCATGTCCTTCCAACTTGCTCTCTCCTTGCTTCCTTTCAATCTGCAAATCTCTATCGTTTTTGATTGTCAGCTCTGCTGGAAACAGAATCTTGGCTTGCAGGGTTTTTTTAGCACATTAAATATGTCTTAGGACATTCTTATTGCCTCCATCATTTTAGATGAGAAATCAGTGCTAATTTTATGGAGCTCTACTTTGTGATGAATCTCTTTTTGTGTGTGATGTGTGATGAATCTCTTTTTCTCTCACAGCTTTCTGTATTCTTCATTGTCTTGAGCATTGAACAATTTTGTTGGTTTATGTCATGTGGAAGGCCACTTAGGATTCATACTGTTTGGGGTATCATGTGCTTTCTGGACATGAACATCCATGTCCCTCAAAAGATTTGGGATATTTTCAGCCATTACTTCCTCCAGGAGCCGTGCCCTCTTTTCCTTCTCTTTTCCTTCTGGATTGCCTCTAATGAATATGTTTGTGTATGTTTGTGAACAAAGTTGGAGGACTGACATTTCATGAATTACTAGCTTATTAGAATACTACAGTGATTTAAAAAAATATATATGTGTTACTGCAGAAGGATATATACATTGACCAATGGAATCAACTTGAGATTTCAGACATAGACCCACAAATCTATGACCAATTGTATTTTTCTTTAGTTTTTAAAATATTTATTTATTTATTTACTCTACAAAATATTTACACCATCAGCTGCTATGTCTGGTCTTTTCTTCTGACCTGGCAGATTTACAACAGGCTTAGCTGGACCATAAATACCTAGGCCACAAGGGAATAAATAAGAGAACTGACCAAAAAGAAATATAAATAGAAAAGTGTATTTCTCTCCAACATATTGTACCCTTTCCCCACACTAGCTAATAGAGCAGAATTAGAAAGAAAGGTAAAAGGAAATCCAAGAAAAAGAAAAGGTCTTCTTGAATGGACTTGGAAAAGAGAGAGGATTTTGGTGAGGTGCAAATTTTAAAAGAATGACCCTGAAAATAAAAAATAGGTGGGACCATTGACCATGAGGTGCAGAGACGCCCAGAGATGTACTTACCAAATGCAATGGATGTATCATGATGATGGGAGTGAGTGTTGCTGGGGGGGGGGGGGAGTGGTGGGGTGTGGGTGGTGGGGTTGAATGGGACCTCATATTGTTTTTTTAATGTAATATTTTTACAAAATCAATTAAAAAAAAAAAGAAAAAAAAATAGGCGGGAACTGCCAAACAGTCCTCCACAGTGGCTGTAGCATTCTACATTCCCACCAACAGAGCATAAGCATTCCTATCTCTTCACAGTTTCCTGACTTAAAAAAATAATATTTATTTTATTTATTTATTACCCCCTCCTTTTTTTGCACTCACGGTATGGTCTGTGTCCATTGTGTGTTTTCTGTGTTTGCTCATCTTTTTCTTAAGAGGAACCAGAAACAAAACCTGAGACCTCACATGTGGGAGGGAGATGTCTAGTTACTTAAGTCACATCTGCTCCCTACTTGTTGTGTCTCTTATGTTTCCTCATTGTGTCTCCTTGTTGCAACATGCTGTTGTGTCAGCTCATTATATGAGCCTATCTCATCAGCTTACTGTCTTGCTCATCTTCTTTAGGAGGCCCTAAGAATAGGACCTGCCATGCAATAGGTAGATGCCCAACTGCTTGAGCTACATCTGCTTCTTGTTTCTGACATTTTAATAGCAGCTAGTCTAATAGGTGTCAAATGATATCTTGCTGTAGCTTTGATTTGCATTTACCTAATCATTGGTGATGTTGAACATTTTTTCCATGTATTTCTTTGACACATATTTCCTTTTCAGACATTTGTCTTTTGAAGTCTTTTGATCATTTTCAATCAGAAGTTTGATTTCTTATTTTTGAGTTATGTGATCTCTTTATATATCATGGATATTAATCACCTAGCAGATATGTAATTGCCAAATATTTTCTCCCATTGAACTGGCTGACTTTCACCCTTTTGACAAAGTCCTTTCAGGTGCAGAAGTTTTTAACTTTGAAGAGGACCCATTTATCTCTCTTTTCTTGTGTTGCTTGTGCTTTGAGTATAAAGTTTAAGAAACTACTGACTGCCACAAGATCTTGAAGATGTTTTCCTGCATTTTCTTCTAGGACTTTTATGGTGGTTCTTTTTATATTTAGGTCATTAATTCATTTTGTGTTAATTTTTGTATAACATATAAAATAGGGATCTTCTTTCTTTCATTTGGATATGGCTATGATATTCTCCCAGCACTATTTGTTGGGTAGAGTGTTCTGGCCGAGCTGGGTAGGCTTAACAGACTTGACAAAAACACTTAACTGTGAGGGTCAATTTCTGAGTTCTCAATTCGGTTCCTTTGAACTGGTCAATCTGTGTATCCTTATGCCAGTATCATAATGTTTTTGTTTTTACCACTGTAGCTAAGTGATGACCAAAAAAAAAAAAAAAAAAAAAAATCAGAAAGTGAGAGTCCTCCAAATTTGTTCTTTCTTTTTTAAGACAATTTTGGTTATTCAGGGTCATCCCTTACCCTTCCAAATAAATGTGGTTATTGACTTTTTTTTAATCAAGAAAGTGCCCTCTATTTTGGCATATGCCTTTCTGCATCAATCAAGAGGACCATGCGATTTTCCTTCTTCAGTTTATCACTATGGTTTATTACACTAATCGATATTCTTGTGGTGAACCACACTAGCACACTTGGGATAAAACTCACTTGATCATGGTATAATTCTTTTAGGGCATTTTTGGATTTGGTTGCAAGTTTTTTGTTGGGTATTTTTGTACCTATCTTCATTAGAGATAATGGTCTGTGATTTTTTTTTTAAATTTTAGTATCCCTATCTGGATTTGCCATTAGGGTGATGTTAGTTTCATAGGACGAATTGGGTAGTCTTTTTTCTGTCATTGTTTTGGAAGAGTTTGAGAAAGCTTTTTATTAGGTCATCTTTGAATGATTGGTAGAATTAACATATAAAGCCATCTGGTCCTGGAATTTTCATCTTGGGATGTTTTAGATAACTGTTTCAACTCTTCACTTGTGATTGGTTTGGTGAGATCTTCTACTTCTTCTAGGGACAGTGTAAGTGGTTTGTGTGTTTCTAGGAACTTGTCCATCTCATCTATGTTGTCTAGTTTTTTTTTTTTTTGACATACAGTTGTTCAGAGTAACCTCTTATGACCTTTTTTATTGATTTGGATCAGTGGTAATGTACCCTTCCAATTTTGTTTTATTATTTGTGACTTCTCACTTTTTATTTTAGTTAATTTTTATTTTTAAAGAAGCTTTATATTACATAAATGTTACATTACAAATATATGAGGGGGTTGAAGTCTATTCTTCAGATCCCCTCAGTTGGGGAGAGCTTCCCAATAAAATTTATGCCTGCAATCATTTTCTTTAAAAATAGCAAATCCCCCTGTCAGTCCAGCTAAGAATTTATTGATTTTTTTATCTTCTCAAAAAAAAGAACTTTTAGATTCATTGATCCTATTTTGTTGTTGTTTTATTCTTGATTTCATTTATTACCACTCTAATTTTTACTATTTCCTACATTTGGCTTAGTTTAGGATTAGATTGCTGTTCTGTTTCTAGTATTTCCAGGTGTGCATTTAGATTTTCAATTTTAGCTCTATTTCTTTTTTTATTTTCTTTTAAATGTTACATTAAAAAAAATATGAGGTACCCATATAACCGCCACCCGATCCACCCCACTCCTCTCACATGAACAACCTCTTCCACTGCACCTGGCATATATATTCTGGAGCACCAATACACCATATGAATAGTGGTCCACATTGTAGTCCACGCTCTCCCCCAGTCCACCCAGTGGGCCATGGCAGGACACACAAGGTCCACCATTCATCCCTGCAGCACCACCCTGAGCAACTCCAAATCCTGAAAGTGCCACCACACCATATCTCTTCTTCCATCTCCCTACCATCAGCAGGCAATGTAGCCACCCTCTCCACATCACTATTACAATTTCTTCCCTTACTAATCACAATAGTTCCACAGCAGAACACCAGAAAGTCCACCCTAATCCATATTCTATTCCTCCATCCTGTGGACACTGGGATGGTTATTTCCAGTCCCCTTCTACATCAAGAGGGGGCTTAGATTCCACATGGATGATGGAAGCAATTCAGCTTGCAGTTGTAGCACTCTTGGTGCCCTGGTGTGGTGATTGACCCTCTTCACCTCCTTGTCAGATGGCCAGGGTAAGCCCAACAAATAAGGGGGTAGGAGCTGCAAGTCTGCTGAGAACCAGGGCCTAGGCATCTCACAGACAGTCCAAAGATTCAGGTCTCCTGAGTATACACCAACCTAAATGCCAACCACAGGTCCAGTAAAAGTAACAGAAGAGGAATGTGTCGAAAGGTCATATTTGAGTCCATCTCCATCACAGTCAGGAGCACAAACTCCAAAGTAGGGCCAATTGACATGGTCCTGAATTCCAGAGCCATCTTCCATGACCATAGAACCTGGGCTTCGCTACAACCCTCAGGAGAACCAGCACCTAGGTTTCCATCTACCTCGGTTGTCTCTGGAACCCTGCTGAGGCATGCATAAGCATCATCTCTCTGATGACCTCCTGATTCTTTTTTGGAGACTCATAGCCATATAAATTTATTTGTCCTTTCCATTTCCCACTTTTATCTATAGTCAAAAGGCAGTTTTTAACACCTGATATTAAATGTAGGCTGAGGTATTCTGCCAGTCTGAATTGACCCTTTTTTTGAAGGTCTTTTTCTATTTACTTTATCAGCTGTTGCTTGGTAGTAATCCCTTGGCACCAGGGAGGCTTATCCCCAGGAATCATGTCCCATATTGTGAGGAAGGCAATGCATCTACATGCTGAGTTTGGCTTAGAAAGTGGCCACATTTTCTTTTAATGTAAGCAGTAAGAGGTATAAATTTCCCTCTCAGCACTGCCTTTGCAGGGTCCCATAGGTTTACAAAGGTTGTTTACTTCTTTTTATTCATCTCAAGATATTTGCTGAATTCTCTTGCAATTTCTTCTTTGACTCACTGATTGTTTAATACTGTGTTGTTTAATCTCCATATATTTATGAGTTATTCCTTTCTTCTTCCTTTATAGATTTCCAGCTTCATTCCTCTATGTTTAGAGTAAAAGTTTTAGGTAATTTCAATCTTTTAAAATTTATTGAGAATTGTCTTGAGACCCAAAACAAATTCTATCTTAGAGAAGAGTCCATGAGCACTTGAAAAGATTGTACATCCTGCTGTTTTGGGGTGTATGCCTGTAGAGGTCTATTGGGGTAGTTCAGTTAATATATTGTTCAAATTCTCTGTTTCTTTATCCTCTGACTAGATGTTCTATGTACTATTGAGAATGGTGCATTGAAGTCTCCAACTATTATTATAGAGACATCTATTTTTCCCTCCAATTTTGTCAGTGTGTGCCTCATGCAACTGGGGACACTCAGGTTATGTGCATAAATATTTAGCATAGTTATTTCTTCTGGGGGAATTGCCCCTTTTTATTAATATATAATTATCTTTTTCATCCCTTATACCAGTTTTGCATTAAAAATCTATTTTGTCTGATATTAGTATCACTACTACAGTTCTTTTTTGATTATTTGCATGGAATATCTTTTCCAACCTTTCAATTTTAAGCTGGTTGTGAAATGAGTCTTGGTGGACAACATAAGGAGGGCTCATATTTTTAAAAAATCCAATATGTGACTTTCGATTGGGGAGTTCAAGCCATTTTTCTTCTGTATTATTATTGTAAAGGCACGACTTACTTCATCCGTTTTGTCCTTTGGCTTCCTGTTGTCATATCATGTTATTGTCTGTCTCTTTATCCTATAATTTACTCTTCCAAATACTCTTATCTCTACACTCTTCTCCAAATCTCTCACCCTTGTTTTTCTAATTTCAGGCTGCAGCACTCCCTTAAGTAGTTCTTGTAATATTGTATTTTTTTGGTAACATATTCTATTAGCTTTTGTTTGTCTGTGAAAACTTTGTATTTACCCTCATTTTTTCATTCTTTTTAAAAAATAATTTTTAATTTTTAAAGGAGCTTCAGACTATTTAAATATAGTGGGATTCTTATATTCCACAACACCTTCCTTCCTGCTCTTTTTCCCATTAACAACATCTTTCAAAAGTGTGGAATATTTTTTTACAATTGATGAACATATATGGAAACATTTCTATTCACCAGGTCTATAGTTTATGTTTTGCATTTTGCACCACACAATTTTATAGGTTTTAACAAAATGTATAATGCTGGTATCCATCATTGTAATATGCAAGATGATCTCAATGTCTCAAAAATTGCCTATGTTACACCTATTGCTCCCTCTTTCTCTCCTCAATACCTGTAGTGACCACTGTCTTTATATTAATATTATGAGTTCTTCCATTACTGTATTAGTAACAAGTTTACTTAAGTCCATAGTTGACTACCCCTTTATGTTTGTTCATCCATCTATCCTGAGGATTTGGGGATGGTGATGCCCACTCTGCTTCTGATTGAGAGGGGTCTTAGGTCCCATGGGTCAGATGGATGGAACTGTCTTGCATGCAGTTGAAGACACTCTCTGCTTCTTAGCGTGGGCCTTGTCCATCATCATCCTTTTGTTAATTGTCCTGGGTGAGTCCAACGAACCAGAGAGTAGTCATTGGCTGCAATTCTGTTGAGATTTAAGGGTTACTCCCAGCATATGAACAGCCAGAATATTTAAGACTCTGGAACATATATTTAATATGTATTATTGTGTTAATTATAGTTTCAAATAAATGTGTTAGAAGAATCATGTGTATGAAAATTATAAGTGAGAGAAACTCTGATACATTGGGAGAGATGGATATTATATATCAAGGTAATGCCCACTGATGAGGTACTGATTTTCTGGAGTTGTCTGCTATGTGTCTAGTGCCTAGATGTCTCTAGAGTCCCAAGATCACCTCTTTTTCAGGCACTTTTACAGACAGTGAGATCCTCCTGAGATAGGCATAAGCTTAATCTTTGCATTAATATCCCAACTCCCTTTGAAATCTCTTAGTCATAAAACTCATTTGCCTTCAATGTTTCCCCCTTTTGATCTTGGTCTTTCTCCAAATAAGCATTAGTTGGTGCTTGCAATTAATCCCTTAGTGTCAGGATGGTCACCCTGGGAGTCATTTGCCATGAGGTAGCTCTTAGGCAATAGATAATATCAGGCCAATTTCAATTTCATAAGAACAAGATTCAAAAGTACAAGCATCAATATCAAGGGTCTCTTGTGTTGGTCTGTCCTCTTTTATTAGGCACTGCCCATGTACACAGAATATCTCACCACTCTATGAGAGAACATAGCAGGTGTTGCCAGTATGGGAATTCATTATTCCATGGGTTGCTCTGTGGGTCTCCACTCACCCACAGAACACAACATGAACACACACTCATGGAGGCATGCCCCAGGTGAATCCCCCCCACATACATACCCCAATTACTGACACCTCAGACCACTAACTCCCCCTACCATACCTGCAACCTCTCTGCAGGCCAAAACCTCCCCAAAAACAAAACTAATGAAAAATAACAACAAAAAGTAAACAACAAAAACAAAATAAAATAAAACTTTTTGCATTGTGCCTTTGATTTGTGTAAGATCTATATTTCATATATATTGACAATTTCTTCTGTATATTCCCCCAATGCCTTTTTTCATGCTTATTTCTGAGATTCAGGTTACAGAAAATTCACATAGACAATACAGGAAAATCTCATACTCCCCACTCCCTTCCTTACCAATATTTTCCTACATGAGAATAATATATTTTTTAACAATTGATTAGCAAATAATGAATCATTGCTACTAATTATGGTCAGTGGTCTATGTTATGGTTTACCTTTTGCACAATATGCTTTTATAAGTTCTGACAATATTTATAAAGGCCTGTATCCATTATTGCAGAAACACACAGAACAACTCGAATGCCCAAAGGTGCCCCATATTACAACTTTTATTTTCTCACCTTGCCCTTGGGAACTATGGCAATCACTAAGTTTCAATTTTGGAACAATAAGGTTCTGTTCCTACCCAGCTCCTGAAGATCATCATGAGCTGGTGAGGCTAAGAGACCAAAAAAAAAAAAAGAAAAAAGGAAAAAAGAAACACAGGCAAAGAATCAGACATCATCTTTATTGGGATATATGAACAGGAGAAGATTCCTTGACTGTGGCCAGTCAAAGAATGAATAAAGTCAGTTGCCTGAAAGGGGAAAAGAGAAAATTACAGGTAATATAATGACTCTCAGAACAAAGGCATTCCAAGGAGTGATAACAGAATTCCTGCTAGTGTCCTGTGCCTGCTCATATGAGGTTTGGCAATGTCATCTCAGGAAAGAAGTTTCACTGCTCAGAGGAGATCTGGTTTTATACATCCTCTCTGGAGAGGGCTGGTAATCTTTAATTTAAGCCTAGGCCACATAGACAGATGCATGCTGAGGACTTGGTGGGGGCTTGGGTCTTATGATCATAGTTACATGCATTAATACTGAGGGATTGACATACAGTCTGTTTTATTAGATGCTGCCTATATACTTGAGATGTTCTTTCCCCTCTACACGAGAACATATCATAACTCCCTACAATGGGAGATTAATATTTTCTTTTTATTGTGCCTATAGTGAATATCAGCTCACCACACTCTATTCCCTCTCTGTCCCCTGATAATGTGACTTCCAAATTCTAGATCTGTGGTTCTGCTCCAATTGCTTAGGTCTTATCACTGAGCTCATATAATATTTGCCCTTCAGTAACTGACTGACTTGTCTCAACATAAGGTCTTCAAGATACATCTGTGTTGTCACATGTGTCAACATTTCATTCTTTTGTCATGCTGAGTAATATTCCATAATAGGTATATATCAACTTGTTTATCCTTATCTGTTGATGGGCACTTTGGCAATAGTGTCACTGAAATCAAAGCATTTGTTAATGAACTTAGGCAGACCATATAAGGGAAAAAATTTCACAATGCTATAGTGAAAGGCACCATGAAAGCAATAAAGCGACTATAATTTCCTAGGAAAAATAGCAATAGCATGTTTCTTTCACAGATTTCAAGTTTTATGACTGAACAACTTAATAATAGGCAGCCTTGGCATTCTTGAGATATAGATCACATAGAAACAAATTATTTGTTGTAGCAACTGTCTAATTATGCAACCAAATCCTTTTCCTGAGTCTTCCAAAGCTATCATTCATATTTTCTTGCAAGTTTTACTGAAATATCTTGCTGTATCATAACATGAAGCAGTGTTTAAAGGTGATTTTCACAGATTCTTGTTATTATAGCTCTTTTCAGTGGCAGGCAAGCAGCTTGAGTATTTAGAGTTAACATTACAATAATATTACAAATGTTAAAGTGAAAATGATTAAACCAAATAGTATCAACTTAAGGAAAGTACCATTTTAGGAATGCCTGTTTTATCTTTATAAATTTCGACAGACTAAACAGGATGAACACAAAATATATATGTAAAAAGCTGCCATCAGATATTCAATTCTTATGAGGACTATCAACCGAAAAGATTACCATCAAAAGAAACTTAGATGAACCACACAGATAGTCATCTCTCTTTATAATGGAAGGCTTAGATATTTACACCTGAGAAGAATTACAACTTTTTATAGTTTTTTTTAAAATTTTTTTATATTTAAAGAATCTTTAGATTACATAAATGTTACATAAAAAATATAAGGGATTCACATATGCCCCACTCCCTATTCCCTCACTTACCTGTATAATACCATCTCTCATTAGTGTGCTAAATTTCTTACAATTTATGAATACATGTGGAAACATTGCTACTAACTATGGGTTACAGTTGACAATATAGTTTACACACTGTCCCACACAATTTTGTAGGTTATGACAGAATATTCAATGTTCTATATCCATCACTGTAATGTCATGCAGGAGAACTCCAGCATCCCCAAAATGTTCCCATATTACACCTATTATTCCCTGACCCATCACTTAGAACCTCCAGTGGCCACTGCCCTTACATTAATGATGAGACCTTCCTTTGTTAGTATAATAAGTCTCTAGTAGAATAATAGTAATAAGTCTATTTTTGCCCATTATTCATTCCCCAATTTGAGGATTTTGAGATAGTGTTGCCAATTCTGCTTCTAATTGAGAGGGAGCTTAGATCCCATGTGGCAGATGAATGGAACTACCTTGCTTGCAGTTTCAGACTTTCTCTGTTCCTTGGGATAGTTGTTGTCCATCACCATCTCCATGTTAGTTGTCCTGGATAAGTCCAATGAGCTGGAGAATAGGTGCTGCAATTCTGCTGAAATTCAGGACTCAACTGGCACATGCACAGCCCAAAGATTTAAGTCTCTGGTACATATATTTATCAAGTGTAGTGTTAATTGTAGTTTCAAATAAAAGATCTGCATGTTGAGAACCTGTAAATTAGTCTTTATGTCTACACTGGGGAGTATAAATTCCAAAGAAAGGCCCACTGATAGGGTACTGAATTTTTGAACTGTCTGACCTGCTTATAGTTTCTGGATGGCTCTAGAGCCCTCAGAAGCCCTGCTATTTGAATCATGGTTATTGTAGCAGTCAATGAGATCCTCCTGAGACTTGTATAAGCATATGCTCTGGAATGAACGCTTGACTAACTTTGAAGTACTTTAGCCCTAAAAACTCATTTGTATTTACCAACCCTCCTTTTGGTCAAGTTCTTTTTCCAGGTGCATTGCTAGTTGGTGCTTGGTAATAATCCCTTGGTGCCAGGAATGTTCATCCCTGGGACTCAATCCCACACCAGTGGAAACGTAATGAATTTATATGCTGAGTTTGGCTTAGAGAGAGGTCACATTTGAGCAACAAGGAGATTTTAGAAGCTAACTCTTAGTCTATAATACTAGGTTGTTTCAATTTCACAAGAAAAGGTTCATAAATACAACCATTTCACAGAAATGTCAAGGGCCTGGCCTAATGGTCTGTCTTCCTTCACTAGGCACTGTCATTGTACTTGGGGAATTCTTGCTGTCCTATTAGAGAATGCAGCAGGACTCCCCAGGATGGAAATTCAATATTCTTTCAGTTATTGTATGGGCCACCCACTGAAACAAATCCCATGATCACTTGAATATATTTATATGCCTTAGATGCATGCCCCAGGTGCACCCCTTCCTATGTATCCCCTGACACCATGCACCAATGATCCTCCCCTGCCATTGTTGTCACCTTTCTGTGAGTCAAAACTCTCCATAAATGAAGCCAACAAAATAACCAATAAAATTAGTAAGAAAATGAAACACTAATTTGAAAAATAACCAATAAAATACAAAAATCCTAAAAATGTGAAATAATTGAAAAAGTTTTTTATTCATTGTGTCTTTCATCACTGTAAATTCTGTTGTCTTGTATGTAAAGTTACATTTTTTCCACATATTTCCCAGTGTCTTATTTTTAAAATTTTATCTTCAAAGAAGTTTTAGGTTAGAGAAAAATAGCATAGAGAATATAGGGGATTCACCCAACACACTCCCCTTTCCCCTTCTCCCCTATTATAACATTTTATAAGTGGATGGTACATGTATTACAATTGATGTAGAGATACTGGAACATTACGATTAACCATAGTCAATGGTTTACATTATGGTTTATATTTTGGATCATACACTTTTATAGGATTTGACAAAATTTGAAGTGGCCTGTATCTGTTATTGCAAGAGCATGCTGAACATCACCAATACCCTACAAATGGCCCATGTTCTATGTATTCTATTCTTCCTTCTCCCTACTTTTAAAACATTTATAACCACTAAGTTTCAATTTTTGAATAATATGATTCATAGTTACTTGTAATAATATGAAGGGTTTGGTATATCCATTTTTTTCTTTTTTTGGTCTAATTGGCAGTTTGATATTTTCTTACTTATTGTGTGGGTTTTCACCCACGAATATAACATACATATTTCATAGAAGTCTGCCCTAGATGTGCCCTATTCCACATACTCCTCAACATCCAACACCCTACACAATCTTCCACTGTCATATTTGCCAAAAGAACAATCTTAACATTGTAATTTATTATTATTGATATTATATTTATATCATTTACATATGAACATACATAAACAAAAGTGTATAGAAAAAGTTGTGGATTTACAATCAAACATGCATAACATCCTACAGGGGTGCCATACATCAACCATCCACCAACACCTTGCATTGTCATGAGACTTTGGTTACAGATTATGAAAAAATATTGTCAAAATCTTCCTACTGATTATAGTCCTTATCTTACATTTAGTGTATCTTCCAACCCACCCTATTATTATTTTTAAAATATATATTTTTTGACAGAAGTTGTAAACTTTTAAGTCAATCATGCACACGTGCAGAATTCTCAAACAACATCCATCTATCAACACACCACACTGGGGTGGAACACTTGTTACAGAGAAACTTATAACATCTGATTTTTACCACATCTATAGTGCACATTTGGCACACATTTTCCATACTGCCCCATTATTAACACAGTACATCTTTGTGATAGATGCAAGCATATGAAATTATTACTGCTAAACAAGCCCATAGTTCACTCCACGTGTATTTTTCCAAAGGTTCTCCACTTTCCCTTCAGTAGTGATGTACATCTGCTCACAAAGGACACTCTTGCATCTGTACCATCATCCAAAATTCTCATCCACCTCTTGGTTTATTGTGCTATTCAGTTCCTAGATTACTCTCTAGCATTCTATCAATTGGTATTTACATCCCTAGATTACCATTTTCTTAACCACAGACTGGAAAATCCCTGAGCTCCCCTGCTTCTTCCCCCAATTCTCCTGTCAGCTCCATGAATAGTTCAACTCAAATCCCCACCCTACTCTTCCTCACAGACCAGCAACACCAAACCCAATAACACCACTACATCATGCACATCCACACACAACTGTATTTCTCCATCTTATCATAGATTTTGCCTGTATGGTTATTGGCTCACAAACTTCTACTCCTTTCTGTTTCTTTAAGCCTGTCTTTAGAATTTAGCTCTGGGAGTTTGCTCAATTTAAAAATTCATACCAGTGATGTCATATAATATTTGCCCTTCAGTGACTGGCTTACTTCACTCAACATAAGGTCTTCAAAACTCGCCCATATTATCCCATGTGTTAAATGACATTCCTTCTTTGAGCTGAAAATATTCCATTGTATGTATGTGCCAGAGTTTGTTTATCCTTTCATCTGTTGGTGGACATTTGGGTTGTTTTCAACTTTTGGCAGCAGTGAATAATGCCACTATAAACATTGTGCATATATCTATTCATGTCCCTGCTTTCAATCCTTCTGTGTATACCCAGCAGTGGGATTGCTGGATCATATGGCAATTCTAGTTAGCTTCCTGAGGAACCACCATACTATCCTCCATAATAGCTCCACCATTCTTCATTCCCACCATAAGTGGATGATTGTTCCCATGCCTTTGCATCCTCTTGAATACTTTTAGTTCTGTTTTCTTAAACAGCCACCAGTCTATTGAGTGTAAGAATATCTCATTGAATTTTTGATTTGCATTTCCCTAATAGCTATTGATATTGAGCATGTTTCATGTGCTTTTTAGCCGTTTGTGTTTCTTCTTTATGCTTAGGTACAATACTCCAAAATATGTTAATCAATTGTAACAAATGTACACTAATGAAGGATGCTGTTAATGTAAAAAAATGTGGAAGGGGTAGGGAGTGAGGAATATAGGATTTGTCCATAAATTTTATATAACTCTTATGTAATCTAAGTATCTTTTAAAAACTGAAAAGGTAATTTTAAAAAAAAGAAAGCATGTGTTTTTAGGAAAAGGAAAAATCTATTTCCACACACTGAGTTCCCATTTCCACGTGTTTTGAGTAAAAAAAATACCTTGCTTCTTATTCCTAGGTCCTTTTAGGTGATTTTAAAAAATTGTTATGCAGAGTTTCTGGTTGTTTTCAAAAGCAGAAATATCTTTTCCATCATTACTGGAAATTGGAAGCTGGAGAAGATTAATGTGTACATGATTCTCTGCTTATGTACTTTTGCTGAATGCGAGACTCACTTTGTTTTCATTGTGTTTGGTCTAAGAATTTCTCTGGTCAGTGGGATATATGGCAGTCCAGAAAGAGATCTTATTCATTAATTGAGCAAAACCTGGTTGCAGGCCAGGCTTTAGTGGTGCTGACCACTACCGGAGCAGGCTGTTTTGGAAACCGATGGGGCAGGAGGTATCTAGACATCAATCTGGAGAGACTGCAGGAGAATTGTTCTTGCTCAAGGTAGACCTGTGGGTTTCTAACACTGAATATCGAAGCTATGGGAAGGTAAATCCTCACCCCCTAGAGCTAAGAACCGCAGTGTTCACTGAGAACTGCTGGTCATGGGGCAGAGTTTCCAAGCCCTGTGTATCCCAAATGCATGAACCCCAAGCCCGTGTCCCCTGAACCCCCATGGCCCAAGTTAAATAACCTGGGTCCACATTCTCCTGGGCTTCTGCTTCCCAAGCCTGGGATTCCCAGAAATCCAGCATAGCCCTACCCCTCTGGTCACAGACTAGCATGAGAAGTGGGAGAGATTAGGTGGGAAGTGCTGAGGGACCAAGGAATGTGGGTTCAATTTTTTGGTCCCTCCCCCCTTTTATTGAGTTTGGAGGATATATTAACTGACCTGGGGAGAGCCTAGGAATAGAGAAGAGGCAAATCTGGTGAGGAAGCCCAATTTACCTCAAAGCCCTGGGATAGGAAACTTGGTCTGGGAGAAGGTGGAGTCAGAAAATTAACCAGCACCCTTGTAACACACCTAAGGGAGAGGGACAGTAGGAGGTGCTTTACAGGCTTCCAGTACTATATGTAGAGTTCTTGGCAAGGGGTGGTTGCTCTCTCAAGAAATTGAGAGTCATTATTTTCTCAGGTGAGTTGGTTTACCAGGGACCCATTTGAATTTCCTGTAGAAGCCCTCACACAGCCTTGCTGCTGCCTTGAGAGAGAAGGAAATGAGGAAGGGAGAAAGGGGGAAGGTCAGACTCCTAAGCAGTTTATTCAATTGCAAAGAGGATTCATTGCCTGAGGCCTTTTTTGTTACTCTGGTCTTTTTTGTTAGTCTGTTTTCTTCTTTTTTTCTTCTTCTTTATCCCTTTTTTTCTTTTTTCTCCCTTCTGCATTTTTTCTTCTCTCTTTCTTTTTCCTTTTTTCCCAATTTTTTCTTTTTTTATATTAGTGCTGCAGGCAACATTTCTTATTTACTTTGCTTCCTCAAACTCAATTTTCTCATTTCTGTGTGTCCTGATTTTGGCTACCAATGCTATCCCCTTTCCTTGACATCATTCTCTCCTCCATCAATTATTGTTTCTCTTACATTCCACCTCTCTCTGTTTAGTCCCCAATATTTCTTTTTATCTCTAATAACTCTACTCTGTTTTCTATCATTTATTCACTCTGTTATTGTCCTCTATCTTCTATTTCCCTCTCTCCTGACCACACTGACCTTTTAATTCATAGTATATTCCTCCCCATATTCAGTTTAATATCTCATTACAGGTACTCCCCTTTTTTATGGTTATAACTATACACAGCTTCCACGAGTTTTATATCCATTCCCCTAGATCTCTCATGGTTCTTCTGCTAACAGTCACTATCAATTCTACTGTTACATATTTCTTTTCTTACCCCTTTTGCTTTCTCTGGACCTAATATTTTCCTCTGAGGGAACTTAGCTAACAACAAGGAAATAGAATAATAAGAAAAAAGTGGCAAAGAGAAGCCTAAATGTGCACACAAAAACTACAACTAATTAAACCCAAGGCCTGAATAAGAAGATAATCAACAAAATAAACCTAACAAGATAAAATGATGACTACACTGCAACAAAAAACTACAGACCATACTAATAATCAGGAAAACATGGCCCAATACAAAGAACAAATTTAAAACCAGGAAGAGAAGTGGAACACTGAACAACTAATTAAAGCTCTCAGAACATGTACCATAGGCCAAATCAATGAGTGATCAAAGAGATTAAGCATATTAAGAAAGCACTTGGAGAGCATACAGAAGAAACTGTGATCATGCACAAAAAGATCACAGAGATAATGGGGATAATAGCACAATTCAAGAAATCAAAAATACACTCTCAGCAAATAACAGCAGATTTGAAGAGGCAGAGGAAAGAATTAGTGATGTGGAAGACAATACATCTGAAATCAAACAGATAGCATAATTAATAGAAAAAAAGATAGAAAAAATCCAGCAGGGAGTTAGTGACCTGAATGACAATGCAAAATGCACAAACATGCATATTATAGGCATCCCAGAAGGAGAAGAGAAGGGAAAGGGGACAGAAGGGGTGTTGGAGGAAATAATGGATGAAAACTTCCCAAACATATTGAGGGAGAAGGATGTACAAGTCCAGGAAGCACAATGCACCCCAAACAGCATAAATCCCAGCAGGCCTACCCCAAGACATATACTTGGCAAATTATCCAAAGCACAACAAAGAGAAAATACTAAAAGCAGCAAAAGAAAAGAGAACCATCACATACAAGGGAGGCTTCATAAGATTAAGTGCTGATCTCTCATCTGAAGCCATGGAGGCAAGAAGACAGTGGTAGGACATTGTCAAGATACTAAAAGAAAAGAATTTCCAAACAAGAACACTCTATCCAGCAAAGCTAGCATTCAAAAATGATGGAGAGTTCAAAATATTCACTGATAAACAGAAACTAAGAGAGTATGCCAACAAGAAACCTGCCCTTCAAGAACTAAAGGAGGTTCTGCAGCAAGAACAAACAAACAGGAGAGACAGAGTTGGAGGAGAGTGTAAGACCAACTAAAAGTTCAAAAAGAGAGAAGAATATCAAAGAACATAAGACAAACACAAATCCAAAGATAATAAGGCTAATATAAGTAATTGCTTAAAAGAAATGGCACTAAATGTCAATGGATTAAACTCACCTATTAAGAGACACAGATTGGAAGATTGGATAAGGAAATATGACCCATAGACCTAATAGACATATACAGAACATTACACCCAAATACAGCAGGATATACATTTTTCTCAAGTGTACATGGATCATTCTCCAATATAGACCATATGGTAGGCCACAAAGAAAGTCTCAATGAATTCAGGAAGATCCAAATCATACAAACTAATTTTTCTGACCACAGTGGAGTGAATATGGAAATCTGCAAGGGCCAGAGGCCCAGATTTCACAACAAAATATGGAAATTAAACAGCACACTTTAAGAAAAACAGTGGGTCAAGGAGGAAATCTTAAAAGAAATTAATAACTACTTTTAAACTAATGAAAATGATAACACAACATAGCAAAACTTACAGGATGCAACAAAAGCAGTACCGAGAGGGAAATTTACAGTCATAAAGTCATACACCAAAATAGAAGAAAGAGCTAAAATTGATGAACTAACTGCACAGTTGGAGGAATTAGTAAAAAAAAAAAAAATGAAGTAACTCCAAAGGAAGAAGAATGAAGATAAGAGCAGAACTAAGTGAAACAGAAAATAGCACTTAAAAAGACAAAACCAAGAGCTGGCTCTTTGAAAAGATCAATAAAATTGAAAAACCCTTAGCTAGACTAACAAAGAAAAAGAGAGAGAAAGTGCAAATAATCAAAATAAGAAATGAGAAAGGAGATATCACCACTGACCCCACAGAAATACAGACTATCATAAGAGGATACTTTGAAAAACTATATTTCAACAAGAAGGACAATTTAGAGGAAATAGACAAATTCCTAGAAACACATAAGCAGCCTCTATTGTTGAAAGAAGAAGTGACTAGCTCAACAAACCAACACAAGTAAATAGGTAGAATCAGCCATTAGAAACTTCTCAACTAAGAAGAGCCTTACCAGGTGCAATGGATGTGTCACGATGATGGGAGAGAGTGTTGCTGTGGGGGGAGTGGGGGGTGGGGGCAGTGGGGTTGAATGGGACCTCATATTTTTTAATGTAATTTTTAAAAATAAATAATTAAAAAAAAAATAAAGCATTCAACTGATTGGATAAAAAAAAAAAAAGAAGAGCCCTGGGCCAGACGGCTTCACAGGTGAGTTCTATAAAACATTTTGGAAAGAACTAATGCCAATCTTGTTGAAACTCTTCCAAAAAATCAAAACAGAAGGAAATCGCCTAACTTATTCTATGTTTCTAACATTACCCTAGTATGAAAACAAAACAAAGGCACTACAAGAAAGGAAAATTACAGACCCATTTCTCTAGTGAACCTAGATGCAAAAATCCTCAACAAAATACATGTTAATCATATTCAACAACACATTAAAAAATTATAAACCGTGATCAAGAGGGATTCATTCTGGGTAAGCAAGGATGGTTCAATAAAAGAAAATCAATCAATGTAATGCACCATATAAACAGATTGAAGGAAAAAATCACAATCATATCTATAGATGCAGAAAAAGCATTTGACAAATTACAGTACCCTTTCTTGATAAAAACACTGCAAAAGTTGGAATACAAGGAAATTTTCTGAACATGATAAAGGGTATATATGAAAAACCCAGAGCCAACATCATTTACAATGGTGAAATCCTAAAATCTTTCCCTGTAAGGTTAGGAACAAAACAAGCATGCCCACTATCCCCCCTTCTATTTAACATTGTCTTAGAAGTACTTGCTCAAGTACTGAGGCAAGAACCAGATATAAAAGGCATTCAAATTGGAAAGGCAGAAGTCAAATTTTTTTATTTGCAGATGACATGATCCTGTACATAGAAAACCCTGAGAGCCTACAAGAAACCTTTGAGAACTCAAAAATGAGTAAAGTACAGTTGCAGGTTATATGATCAATGCACAAAAATCAGTAGCATTTCTGTACACCAATAATGAGCAAGCTCTGGAGGAATTCAAGAAACAATTACCATTTACAAAAGTAAATAAAAAATATCAAATGCCTAGGAATAAGTTTAACTAAAGATGTAAAAGACTTATGCACAGAAAACTACACAATACTGTTCAAGGAAATCAAAGAAGACCCAAATAAGTGGAAGAATATTCCCAGTTCATGGATAGGAAGAATAAATATTATTAAGAAGTCTATCATACCCAAACTGATATACATATTCAATGCAACCCCATTAGAAATCAACACAGCATTCTTTAATGAATTAGAAACACTACTTATGAAATTTTTGTGGAAAAGAGGCCCTGAATAGCCAAAGACATATTGGAAAAGAAAAATGAAATTGGAGTACTCGCACTACCTGACTTCAAAACATACTACAAAGATACAGAAGTGAAAACAGTATGGTATTGGCACAAGGATAGACACACAGACCAATGGAACCAAATTGAGAGTTCTGATACAGATCCTCATATATACAGTCATGTAATATTCAATAAGGCCATCAAACCCTCTCAATGAGGAGATAATGGCCTCTTCAACAAATGGTGCCTGGAGAAATGGATATCCATATGTAAAAGAATGAAAAAGGATTACCAGCACACACCTTATACAAAAATCAACTCAAGGTGGATAAAAGACCTAAATATAAGAGCCAAGACCATAAAGACCTTGAAAAGCAATGTAGGGAATGATCTACAGGACCTTGTAATAGGAAATGTCTTCATGAACTTCATACCCAATGCACGAGCAGGAAAAGAACAAATAGATAAATGGAACTTCCTCAAAATTAAAGCCCTCTGCACCTCAAAGGATTTTGTCATGAAAGTGAAAAGAGAACCTACACAATGGGAGAAAATATTTGATAACCATATATCTGATAGGGACTTATATCCTGCATATATAAAAACTCATATATCTTGAAAGTAAAAAGACAAACAACTCATTTTAAAAATGGCAAAACGATTTGAACAGACTCTTCTACAAAGAAGAAATACAAATGACTAAAAAGCACATGAAAAAGTGCTCCAAATTGCTAGCTATTAGGGAAATGCAAATCAAAACTACAATGAGATACCATTTTACTCCCATAAGATTGGCAGCTATCAAAACAAAAAACAAAAAACAAAAAACAAAAAACAGAAAACAGAAAACTACAAGGGCTGGAGAGGATGTGGAGGAATGGGAACACTCATCCACTGCTGGTGAGAACGCAGAAGGATCCAGCCATTCTGGAGAACAGTTTGGAAGTTTCTCAGAAAACTAGGTATAGATTTTTCATATGACCCAGCAATTCCACTGCTGGGTATATACCCAGTAGAGATGAAAACAAGGGCACAAACTGATATATGCACACCAATGTTCATAGCAGCATTGTTCACTATTGCCAAAAGTTGGAATCAACTCAAATGCTCATCAACAAATGACTGAATAAATAAAATGTGGTATATACATACAATGGAATACTACAAGCTTTAAGAATGAATACACTACAAACACATGTGATAAGATGGATGAATCTTGAGAACCTTATGTTGAGTGAAGCAACCCAGGCATTTAAGGACAAATACTAGATGACCTCAATGATATGAAATGAATAAACCAAGCTGCTTCAGAGAGCTAGAGACTGGATGATAGGCTTAAAGGAATTTGGGGTTAGAGGAAGGTTGTGAGCTGACATGTAACTGGGTGAAATCTATGATAAACTGGAGGTAAGTATTTGTATAGGGAAGTGATAAAATGGGGCCATAGAGATACTCTTGAGTGGGGCTTTGTGGCATTGAGGGGGGCTAGGGTTGGGAAGATGGGTAATATGGCCCAAGAAATTGGGGTACTGTGGGGGAACGTATGAACATAGAAGATTGTCAGGTATGTGGTTGAGAGTATAATGTTGAGAAAACTTTTTTAAAAATATAATAATGAAGGCTATATGTTTAAGATGCTTAAAGTGGAAAACCTGACACAGGACAGGCTTCTAGGAAGTGTGTGAGTGCTCATTTTATCATAGTCAGTTATATCACTGGATGAAGACCCATACAATGAGAGTGAATTTATAGCCACATCCTGGGGAGGAATGATGTTCTCAAATAGAGGGAACTGTATCTCTCAATGAAATGGTGGCTCCCAATGCATAGAGCAGTCGAGCATGCCAAACCCTCAGCACTGTTGCAAGTATATCTGAACATGGCCTTTCAAGCCATGAAGAGGAATTGTCACTGTGGGCCCTGAGGGGAGGGGGAAAGAGGCATTGAATAGGTGGAATCAGTGTAACTGTGGAGCAATGAAAGTGTTCCACAAGATTATGCAAGGATGTATATAGAATAGGTTAAACTACACCAAAAATGTATAGGGGCCTATAGGGTAAAATGTAAATCATAATGTAAAACATAAAATAACTAAAAATTTAGAAAATTGTATAGTCTAAAATATAAACCAGAATGTAAACCCAAGTGTAACCTTGTTTGAAAGCTATTGTCTCAATAACTGTACATCATTGCAGTATATATAGTATGAACTTGTAAAAAGATTATTGCTGTGGAAGGGAAAAGGGTTTTATGTTGGATATGTGGGAGTACTGTATACTGTATATATGAAAGACTGTGATCTAAAACTTTTGTGAAGATAAGCTTAATAATTAGGGAGAAAAAGAAAAGAAAAAGAAAGGACGTAGACACTGAGGAAAAGATAAAAGAGAGAGGTGGGGCAAGATGGTGTCTGAGTGAGTGCACCTTATAATCTCTCCTGCAAAGAAGCAGCTGAGTAGGGTTGGAATCCTGCTGGATTGGGCTCTTTTGGGTGTTTTCAGGACAGTAGGTGTCTGGACGTCAATTTAGTGGGACAGTGGCAGAGAAGATTCTTGTAAAAGGTGCTGCAGGGAGCGCCTCACATTTGCTGTGTTTCCTCATCCTCCATTTCCTTGTTTCTGTGTGAATTCATTTTGGTCACCTACACTATCCCCTTTCCCCCACATCTTACTATCCTCCATCATCTACTGTCTCTCTCACATTCCACCTCCCTTTCTTTGTTCCCCAATTGTCTAACTTTTAATTTCTAATACCTTTGTTCTGATTTCTAACTTTTATCCACTCTTGATATTATTTCCTTTTTTTTCTCTTTCCCTCTCCCATGAAAACACTGACTTTTTAATTCACGCTATATTCCTCCCCATATTCAGTTGACTATCTCATTATAGGTACTCTACTTACTGCTATAATTCTACACAACTTAAATGAGTCTAATATCCATTCTCCCAGATCTCATATTGTGGATCTGTTAACCTTTATTACCATTACTACTTTAAACATTTTCTTTTCTTCCACAAATTCCTTTCCCTGGTCCTAATATTTCCCTTCAAAATGAACTTAGCCAGCAACAAGAAATTAGAATAAGAAGAACAAAGTGACAAAGAGAAGACATAACACTTATGCAAGAACAACAACTAATTAATCCTTAAGACTAGACAAAGAAGCTAAGGAACTGATTAAACCTGTCAAGATAAAATGATGACCAGACAGCAACAAAAAACTACAAACAAAACCAATAATCAGGAAAACATGGCTGTCCAATGTACAAACTAAAAACCAGGAAGGGGAGCAGAACATCTGACAAGTAATTAAAGATCTCAAAACATATATTAGAGACCAACTTAATGAAGTAAAGGAAGAGTTTAACAATATGAAGAAAATACTTGGAGAGAATATTGCAGACATACACAAAAAGACAACAGATATAATGGGAATGAACACCACAGTTAAAGAAATAAAAAATACACTCTCAGCAAATAGCAGCAGATTAGAAGAGGCAGAGGAGAGAATTAGCAACATGGAAGACAGTACATCAGAAATCAAAGAAATATTAGAATTGATCGATAAAAAGATAGAAATAACCCAGCTAGGACTTAGGGACCTAAATGAAAATGCAAAATGCACAAATATATGTATTATAGGTATCCCAGAAGGACAAGAGAAGGGGAAGGGGACAGAAGGGGTGTTACAGGAAAAAATGGCTGAAAACTTCCCAAAATGACTGAGAGAGATGGATGTACATGTCCAGAAAGCACAACTCACCCCAAACATAATAAACCCCAACAGGCCCACCCCAAGACATATAATTGTCAAATTATCCAATGCTCAAGACAAAGAGAAAATTCTAAAAGCAGCAAGAGAAAAGAAAACCATCACATACACAAGGGAGGTTCCAAAAGATTAAGTGCTGATTTCTCATCTGAAACCATGGAGGCAAGAAGGCAGTGGTATGATGTAGTCAAGATACTAAAAGAAAAAAATTTCCAACCAAGGATACTCTACCCATGTAAACTGGCATTCACAAATGATGGAGAGTTCAAACTTTTCACAGATAAACAAAAATTGAAATAGTATGCCAAGAAGATACCTCCTCTTCAAGAAATATTAAAGGGAGTTCTGCAGGAAGAAAGGAAAGAAAGGGAGAGGCAGAGTTGGAGAATGTACAGCAACAAAAGAGACAAAAAGAGAAGGAAACAAACAAACAAAATAAGACAAACACAAGTCCAATCAAAATATGGCTAACATAAATAATTCCTTGAAAGTAATAACACTGAATGTCAATGGATTAAACTCACCTATCAAAAGATTCAGACTGGGACATTGAATAAGGAAATATGACCCATCTATATGCTGTCTACATGAAACACATCTTAGACATAGGGATTCATGGAGGCTGAAAGTGAGTGTTTGGAAAACAATCTTACAAGCAAATAATAACCAAAAAAGGGCAGGAGTAGCTATATTAATATCAGAAAAAATAGACTTTAAATACGAAACAATTGTGAGAAAAGAAGAAGGATATTACATATTAGTGAAAGAGACAATCTCTCAAGAAGAACAAACAATTGTAAATATTTATGCTCCTAACATGGGTGCTGCCAAATACTTGAGGCAAACACTGCAAAAACTAAGTGAAAGAATAGATGCCTCTACATTTATAGTGGGAGATTTTAATGAACCACTCTCAACTTTGGACAGAACATCTCAAAAGAGAATCATTAAGGAAACCAATATTTGAATAATATATTAGAGGAGTTGGATCTAATAGACATCTACAGATCATTACACCTGAATACAGTAGGATATACATTTTTCTCAAGTGCACATAGATCATTTTCCAATACAGACCATATGCTAGGCTACAAAGAAAGTCTCAATGAATTCAGAAAGTTTGGAATCATACAAAATAATGTCTCTGACCACAGTGGAGAGAAGCTGGAAATCTACAAGGCCCAGAGGCCCAGATTTCACACCAAGATATGAAAATTAAACAGCACACTCCTAGAAAAACAGTGAGTGAAAGAGGAAATCTCAAAAGATATCAATAACTACCTTGAAACTAATGATAATGATAACACAACGTACCAAAACTTATGGGATGCAGCAAAAGCAGTACTGAAAGGGAAATTTATAGGCAAAAATTCACACATCAAAAAAGAAAAAAGAGCCAAAATTGAAGAACTAACTGCACATTTGGAGGAATTAGTAAAAGAACTACAAAGTCATCCCACGAGAAGAAGAAAGAAAGAAAGAACAAAGATAAGAGCATAACTAAATGAAATAGGAAATAAGAACACACTTGAAAAGATAAACAAGACCAAGAGCTGGTTCTTTGAGAAGATCAATAAAATCGACAAACCCTTAGTGAGACTAACAAAGAAAAAAAGAGAGAAGATCCAAATACACAAAATAAGAAATGAGAAAGGAGATATCACTACTGACCCCACAGAAATAAAGACTGTCATAAGAGGATACATTGAAAAACTATATTCCAACAAAAAAGACAATTCAGAGGAAATGGACAAATTCCTAGAAACACATAAGCAGCCTATATTGATGACAGAAGAAATTGATGATTTCAACAAACCAATCACAAGTAAAGAGATAAAATCAGTCATTGAAAACCTCCCAACTAAGAAGAGCCCAGTGCCAGATGGCTTCACAGGTGAATTCTCCAAAACATTCCAGAAAGAACTAACACCAATCCTGCTGAAACTCTTCCAAAAAATCAAAACAGAAGGAACATTACCGAACTTCTTCTATGATGCCAACATTACCCTAGTACCAAAGCCAAACAAAGACACCACAAGAAAGGAAAATTTCAGACCAATTTCTCTAATGAACCTAGACACAAACATACTCAACAAAATACTTGCTAACCATATTCAACAACACATTAAAGGAATTATACACCATGACCATGTGGGATTCATTCCAGGTATGCAAGGATGGTTCAAAATAAGAAAATCATTCAATGTAATACACCATATAAACAGATTGAAGGGGAAAAAAATCACATGATTATATCTATAGATGCAGAAAGAGCATTTGACAAAATACAGCACCCTTTCCTGATAAAAACACTCCAAAAGATAGGAATACAAGGAAATTTTAAAACATGATAAAGAGTATTTATGAAAAACCCACAGTCAACATTGTTTACAATGGTGAAATCCTAAAATCCTTCCCACTAAGATCAGGAAAAAGACAAGGTGCTCACTCTCTCCCCTTCTATTTAACATTGTCTTAGAAGTACTTGCTCAAGCACTGTGGCAAGAACCAGATATAAAAGACATTCAGATTGGAAAGGAAGAAGTCAAAATTTCATTATTTGCAGATGACATGATCCTGTACATAGAAAACCCTGAGAGGTCTACAACAAAGCTTCTAGAACTCACAATTGAGTTTAGTAAAGTGGCAGGTTATAAGATCAATGCACAAAAATCAGTAGCATTTCTGTACACCAATAATGAGCAAGATCAGGAGGAAATCAAGGAACAAATACCATTCACAATAGAAAATTAAAAAATCAAATACTTAGGAATAAATTTAACTAAAGAGGTAAAAAACTTATACACTGAGAACTATACAAGACTGTTCAAGGAAATTAAAGAAGACCTAAATAAATGGAAGAATATTCCCTGTTCATGGATAGGAAGACTAAATATTATTAAGATGTCTATCCTACCAAAACTGATCTACACATTCAATGCAATCCTAATAAAAATCAACACAGCATTCTTTAAGGAACTAGAAATACTAGCTATGAAATTTATTTGGAAGGAAAGAGGCCCCAAGTAGCCAAAGACATGTTGAAAAAGAAAAACAAAATTGGAGGAATCACACTACCTGTCTTCAAAACATACTACAAAGCTACAGTAGTGAAAACAGCATGGTATTGGCACAAGGAGAGACACCCAGAAGAATGGAACCAAATTGAGAGTTCTGATATAGATCCTCATATATACAACCATATAATATTCAATAAAGCCACAAAACCCTCTCGACTGGGAGAGAATGGCCTATTCAACAAATGGTGCCTGGAGAAATGGATATCCATATGTAAAAGAAAGAAAGAGGATTACCATGTCACCCCTTATAGAAAAATCAACTCAAGATGGATCAAAGACATATATATAGGAGCCAAGACCATAAAGACTTCGGAAAGCAGTGTAGGGAAGCATATACAAGCCCTTGTAATAGGAAATGACTTCATGAACTTCACACCAAAAGCACGAGCAGAAAAAGAACAAATAGATAAATGGGACCTCCTCTAAATTAAGGTCTTCTGCCCCTCAAAGGAGTTTGTAAAGAAAGTGTAAAGGGAGCCTACACAATGGAAGAAAATATTTGGTAACCATATATCGGATAGGAGACTTATGACTTGTATTTATAAAGAACTCCTATATCTTGAAAATAAGAAGATAAACAACCCATTTAAATAATGGGAAAAAGATATAAACAGACACTTCTCCAAAGAAGAAATTCAAATGGTTAAAAATCACATGAAAAAAAAAATGCTCCAAATCTCTAGCTATCAGGGAAATGCAAATCAAAACTACAATGAGATACCATCTTACTCCCATAAGATTGGCAGCTATCAAAAAACAGAAGACTACAAATGCTGGTGAGGATGTTGGAATGGAAACACTCATCCACTGCTGGTGGGAATGCAGAAGGATCCAACATTCTGGAAACAGTTTGGTGGTTTTGCAAAAAACTAACAATATATTTGCCATATGATCCAGCAATTCCATTGCTGGGTATATACCCAGCAGAACTGAAAACAAGGACACAAATAGATATATACACACCGATGTTCATATCAGCATTGTACACTATTGCCAAATAGTGAATGGATAAATAAAATGTGGTATATACAAACAATGGAATGCTACTCAGCTTTAAGAACAAATACACTATACACACACCTGATAACATGGATGAATCTTGAGAACCTTATGTTGTGTGAAGCTATCCAGTCATTGAAGGACAAATACTACATGACCTCAATGATATGAAATAAATAAACCAAGCTGCCTCAGAGAGCTACAGACTTGATGATAGGCTTACAGGAAATCAGGGGTTAGAGGAAGGACATAAGCTGACATCTACATAGGTGAAATCTATGAAAAGCTGGAGGTAAGTATGTGAACAAGGAAGGGATAAAATGGGGGCATAGGGTTACCTTTGGGAGGGGCTTTGAGGGCTTGAGGGGGGATAGGGATGGGAGTATGGGTAATATTGCCCAAGAAATTCTGGGTACGGTCAGGCAACATGTGAACATAGAAGTTTGTCAGGTGTTTGTTGAGAGTATAATGCTGAGAAAACATTTTCAAAAATATAATAAGACAAGTTTCCTGTTTAAGATACTTAAAGGGGATAATCTGACACAGGACAGACTCCTAGGGATTTTGTGAATCCTCCTTTAACCAGAGTGGGTTATATCATTGGGTAGGGACCCATATAATGAGAGTGAATGTATACCCATATCTTGGGGAGGACTGATGCCATCAAATAGATGGAACTGTTACTCTCAAGAGAAATGTTGGCTCCCAGGGCATTAGGGCAGTTGAGCATGTCAAGGCCTCAATTCTGTTGCAAGTATCTCTGAACATGGCTCTTCAATAATTGAAGATTGACTGTCACTGTGGGCCCTAAGGGTAGGGGGAAATAGATATTGAATAGATGGAACCAATGTAACTATATCGGCAATAGAAGTGTTTCACAAGAGTATGCAAGGATGGATATAAGACATGTAAAATTACACCAAAAATATATACGGGCTGATAGGCTAAAATGTAAATCATAATGTAAAACATAACATTACTACAAATTTAGAAAATTGTATACTCTAAAATATAAATCACAATGTAAACCCAAATGTTACTTAGTTTGAAATCTATTGTCTCAATATCTGTACATCAGTTTCAGTAAATATGTTATGAATATCTTAAAAGATTATTGCTGTGGAAGGGAAAAGGTTTTATGTTGGATATCTGGGGCTACTGTATATTGTATTTATGAATTTACTGTGATCTAAAACTCTTGTGAAGATAAGCTGAATAATTAGAAAAAAGATAAGATGTAGAATTTTTACAAATTAATACATATTCTATATCTAACCTTTAAGCTCATCACTATATTCCATTTTACTAGTAAGGGAACCTGGCAATATATTGGGCTTTACTTTTCAGGAAGTTTTTGGTCACAAACAGGTTCAACAATGGCAGCAGAGGAATACTGGTGTGGGGTGTTAGTGACAGGGGACACATGGTTAACAGGGAGCTCTATGGGGCATATATCCAGGGTACATAAAAATATTTGGATATTTTTCATAGCGGAAACAATTAAAAACAACTGAGGGAGTGCTGAGATCCTATCCAAGGGAGCTCTATCACAGTCCCTAAAGGAACAGCAACAATCCCCCAAGAGCAACGGCAAAAAAAGAATGAAGGTCCAACAATGAGCCCCTGATATTAATAACTGTGCTTGTGAGCATGTGCACCTGAAAATAAGAACAAGGCCTAGATCAGCAGTGTGCCTAAGAGTTACCTCCTGAGAGCCTCTGTGTTGCTCAAATGCGGCCAGTCTCGGAACCAAACTCAGTATGTAAATGCGTTGCCTTCCCCCCAGTGTGGGACATGACTCCTGCAGATGAGCCTCCCTGGTGCTGAAGGATCAATAACAAGTAACAACTGATGATGTAACTAGAAAATGATCTTGAATAAAAGGTTCAACACAAACCAGCAGAATATCTCTGTCTCTCTATAGAACAGGAGTTAAAAATGCTTTTTGGCCTAAATCAAGGGGGAAATGGACAGGACACATGAGTTTATATGGGTATGAGTCTCTAAAAAAGAGCTGGGAGATTATCAGAGGGGTTGCCCTTATGCACACCTCAGCAGAAGCCCAGAGACAGATAAAGTAGATACATCCCCTGGTATTGGTTCTTCTGAGGGCTACAGAGACCCATGGGTTTTATGGTCATGGCAGATGGAGTTCAGTGCCATGTCCATTGGCGCTTCTTTGGAGTTGGTGTTTCTGTGTGATGGAGTTGGACTCAGATGTGATCTCTTTTCACAAGACTTTCCTGTTACTTTATCAGAATTGTAGTTGGTTCTGGGGTTTAACATATACCCAGGGGACCTGAATCTCTGCACTGACTACATGATAGCCAGGCCCTGAGCCTCAAAACACTTCAGCTCCTACACTCTGGTTTATTGGACTTACCCCACTCAGCTAACATGGAGTTGAAGAATGTCAACCACCGCACCATGGAACCTAGAGTGCCTACAACTGAAAGCAGGAGGATTGCATCCAGCATCCATGTGGAATCTAAGTCCCCTCTTCACATAGATGTGGAATAGACACAACCAATCCAAGGTCCACAGGACAAAGGAAAAGAATATGGATTAGAATGGACTTCCTGATATTCTACTTATGAACTATTGTGATTAGTAATCAAAGAAAATGTGACATTGGTGTGGAGAAAGTGGCCATGGTGCCTGCTGGGGGTGGGGAATGGGTGGATAGATGAGATGTGGAGGCATTTTCCAGAATTGGAGTTGTCCTGGGTGGTGCTGCAGGGACAATTACCAGACATTTTAGGTCCACCCATGGCCCACTGGATGGAATGTGGGAGAGTGTGGGCTATGATGTGCACCATTGACCATGATGTGCAGCAATGCTCAGAGATGTATTCAACAAATGCAATGAATGTCTCATGATGATGGAGGAGAATGTTGCTATTGGGGGAGTATTGGGATGAGGGGGCTGGGGAGTATATGGGGACCTCATATTTTTTGAATGTAATATTTAAAAAATGAACAAAGACAAAAAAAAAGACAAAAGAATTGGCCTTGCCAATTTGCATACAGGGCAACACTTATTGCAGTGATGGAAGGCGAAACATCAAAAACAAAACCTTTTAATTTTTAATTTTTTGATACTCCAATTTATTTTACTTCAATTTTTCTAAATGAGAATGTATTCTATATCTAATCTTTAAACCAATCACTATATTCCATCTTACTATTACTAGAACTTGGCAATACATTGGGCTTCATTTTCAGGGAAGTTCTGGACCACAGAGGGGATTGATGCTCATGGGGGGGAATACTGGTGGGGGTGTTATTGGTGAGGGGGGTGCATGTTTGAGAGGGAGTTCTCCAGGGTATATGTGTGGGGTGCATAAAATTTTTGGGATATTTTCATAGTGGTTACAGTTGGGAATGATGGATGGGGGAGTTCTGCATTCCTGGTGGGAGAGCTTTGCCGCATTCCCTAATGGAACAGGAATTGAGTGCATTTGCTGAGACTAATAAGGAAGGATGGACCAACAATGAGCCCTTGATACTAATGACTATGGCTGTGAGCCTGTGTTCCTGAAATAAGAACTAGGCCTAGAGCTGTAGGGTGCCTAAGATTTACCTCCTGGGAGCCTCCATGTGCTCAAATGTGGCCAGTCTTGAAGCCAAACTCAGCACATAAATGCATTGCCTTCTCCCCAGCATGGGACATGACTCCCAGGGATGCACCTCCTTGGCACTGAGGGATTACTGCCAAGTATCAGCTGAAGATGTGGTTGGAGAATGACTTTGAATAAAAGAGTCAACTCAGCCCTGCAGAATATTTCAGCCTACATGTAATATCAGGAATTAAAAATGCTTTTTGACCTTGAATAAAAGGGGGAAATGGAAATGGCAAATGAGTTTATATGGCAATGAGTCTCCAAAAAATAGTTGGGAGGTCATCAGAGAGGTCACCCTTATGCACACCTCAGCAGAGGCCCAGAGACAGTTAAAGTAGATACAACCCAAGGTCTTGATTCTTCTGAGGGCTACAGAGACCCACAGGTTCTATGGTCATGGCAGATTGACTTCAGTGCCATGGCAGTTGGCCCTACTTTGGAGTTTGTGTTCCTGAGCGTGAAGGAACTGAACTGAGATGTGATCTTGGTTCACAAACCTCTCCTGTTTCTTTTACCAGACCCGTGGTTGGTGCTGGGGTTTAGTGTATACTCAGGAGACCTGAATCTCTGGACTGGCCATGTAATAGCCAGGCCCTGAGCCTCAACAGACTTGCAACTCCTACCCTCTGGATTATTGGACTTACCTTAGCCAGGTGAAGAGGGTCAACCACCACACCAGTTAGCCAAGAGTGCCTACAATTGCAAGCAGGAGAGTTGCATCCATCATCAAAGAGGAATCTAAGCACCCTCTTGATATAGAGGTGGAGTGGACATAACCTTGCCAGGTTCCACAGGATGGAGGAATAGAGTATGGATTAGAGTGGACTTACTGATGTTTTATTCTGGAACTATTGGTATTAGTAGTGGAAGTAAATGTAACATTGATGTGGAGAAAGTAGCCACAGTAGCTGCTGACAGTAGGGAGTGGGAAGAAGAGATGTGATGTGGGGGTATTTTCAGGACTTGGAATTGTCCTGGGTTGTACTGTAGGGACAGTTATGGACATTGTATATCCTCCCAAGGCCCACTGGGTGGACTGGGGGAGATTGTAAACTATAATGGGGACCACTGACCATGTGGTGCAGCAGTGCTCAGAGATGTATTCACCAAGTGCAATGAGTGTCTCACGATGACGGAGGAGGTTGTTGTTATGGAAGAAGTGGGGTGAGGGGGTTGGGGGGTAGGTGGAGACCTCATATTTTTTTAATGTAACATTAAAAAATAAAGACACAGAAATTTTTAAAAATGGTGCTGACCACTACAAGTGCCTAGTTAGATCTTGTTGGGGCAAAGCCAATGTGGTTGACTTCTTGTAGCTTCTGAAAACACTGAATATAAAATGTTTTGTTAAGGTTTATTTTGTAGTCAGACGTAAAGAACAGGGTTCACATATAATTTTTGAATTATAAAATCGGTAGTTCTTATGACTAAGTGCTTCTTAAAATATAATCATTTAATGAAATTTAGGCACTCTGATAAAATTGAATTTTGGGTAATTTAGTTCTGTTTCTTTTTACACATACTAAAATACATAGTGTTCCATTGGATTTTGCATCTTTAATTAACATAGGCACTGTGAAATGTTTATTGTATCCTTGTGTAGCTCCTGATTTCTTTCACAGGCAGGAGCTGCTATTCAATAATTTCCTATAAAGAACTCAGTGCCAAAGTTGAACTGACATTCATTTACCTAATCCAAATAGAAACTTCCTATGTGAGGTTTCAAATGACTGCTAATAAAGGTAAAGGGAAAGAAGATTATAATTAAGTTGATGAAACACTACATTTTGTTAAGCATACATTCTCTTTCTCTTTGCTGTATTTTCTACTACAGAGGGTGTTAGGTGTTAACGTGCTTCCCCAGTGGCTCCCACCTTTTTAAAAAAATTGGATCCATTTTCTTACTTTATGTCATCCCTTCATTCATTTTTTCCCTACATATTTACCAACTAGTAGTTGTTGAATCTCTCTCTACTGGAAAGTTTTGTAGGGTTTTTCTTGAATCCTTACTCTGTGATAACCTCTCATCAGAAAGATGTTCTGTGCCCTTTATAGTACATTTTTCTTGATATTACTATGTCTCACCCACTCTCTTTGTACAGATATTTGCATGTAGTAGAAATTATCCACATTTGATGAGTGATTCTTTGACTTTCTAGGCAGCCATTAAATTAACTATTTTTGACTCAATAGGAAAGAGAATGCTTTGTATTTTCCGTATAACACATTTTCTTCTATATGATTTTTCTTGATATAGAAATTAACCACACTTGATTAGAAGTTTTTCACAAATTCCTTAAAAAATATTCACAGTAAAAGTTTTGGTGAAATCTTGAAATGAAAATAGGTTACACAACCCCATTTCCTACACATGTCATTATTGCATTGGCTTGAATACACTTACACTATTTTTTTGTACACATTCACAATTTTACATATCTAAGTTTATCTAAATAATACCATATATATTATATTATAGTATCTTTTATTTAAAAAAATTCAACACTACTTTGTTCTTATCTTCCCCAAAAAACCAGGAAACCAATATTAATTAATAATGCTAGCAGACTAAAGGATCCTGTCATATCACTTTCCACTAATTTTTATTTTATTTTTTATTGTTTTTCTGGAAGATATATAGATCACCAAAAAATGTTACATTGAAAGATATAAGAATTTCCATATATCCCACCCCCACCCCAATTCCTTTAAAATCACTTTCATTCATCATTGTGGCACATTCATTACATTTGGTGAATACATTTTGGAATACTGCTGCATTGAATGGATTAGTTTATATTGTAGTTTACACTCTCCCCAAGCACTTTCAGTGAGTCATGGCAGGATGTATAATGTCCAAATATCTGTCCCTGCAATATCATTTAGGACATCTGTAAGCCCCCAAAATGCCCCCAAATCACATCACTTCTTCCCTCCTCCTGCCTTCAGAAACTACCATGGCCACTTTTTCCACATCAATTCTCCAGTTTCTTCCATTAGTAGTCACAATAGTTCTATAGCAAAATATCAGTTCCATTCTAATTCATATTTTATGCATCCATCCTGTGGACCCTGGGATGGTGATGTCCACTCCACCTCTTTATCAAGAGGGAGCTAAGATCTGATATGGTTCATGGATATGATTCTCCTGCTTGCAGTTGTAGGCACTCTTGGTTCCCTGGTGTGGTGGTTGACCTTCTTCTTCTCCCTGCTAGCAGCCCTGGATAAATGCAATGACCCAGAGAGTAAGAGTTTCAATTCTGCTGAGGATCAGGGCCCAGCTGGTACATGGTCAGTCCAGAGATTGAAGTACCCTGAGTATAAAGCAACCCCAGTGCCAACCGCAGGTTCAGTATAAGTGACAGAAGAGGAAACTGTAGAAAGGACACATCTGAATCCAACTCCATCACACTCAGGAAAAACAATTCCAAAGTAGGGCCCATTGACAAGGTTGCTGAACTCCAGAGCCACCAGCCATGACCATGGAACTGGTGTGTCTCCAAAGCTCTCAGGAGAACTAGTTCCTGAGACTGCACCTACTTTGGCTGTCTCTGGGATCCAGCTGAGGTGTGCATAAACATGATCCCTCCAATGACCTCCTGAGTCCTTTTTTGAAGATTCTTAGCCATATAAACTCATTTGCCTTCACCATTTCCCTCCTTTATTCAAGGACTTTTTCTAGTTAAGTCACAAGTTAGTGATTGGTAGTAATCACTTGGCAACAGGGAGGCTCATCCCTGGGAGTCATGTCCCATGCTGGGGGAAAGGGAGTATGTTTACATGATGAGTTTGCCATAAAGAGTGGCCATATTTGAGCAACATAAAGGTTCTCAGGAGTTAACTCTTAGACACACTGCAGCTCTAGGCTGAGTTTAAATTTCAGACACACAGGCTCATAAGTATAGTCATCAGTATCAAGGGCTCATCTTTGGACAATATTTTTTCACTGGTCTTTGTCCTTTCACTTGGGGGATTGCTGATGTTCCATTGGGGTATGTGACAGAGCTCCCCTGGCTAGGAACTCAGCACTCCCAGATGTCATTTTAATTGCAACTACTATAAAAATACCTAGTGAATATACCCTATATACATGCCCTGGATAACTGTCTCCCAACCACGAGTCCCCCATCAATACCACAACACACCAATGTTCCTCCCCTGCCATTGTTGAACCCCTCTGTGGTCCAAAACTTCTTAAAAAGTGAAGCCTATCATATTGCCAAATTCATTAAGAGGAAAAGAGATAGTAATGATATGTTTAAAGATTAGAAATAGAATATATACTTATTTAGAAAAACTAAAATAAAGTAACAATTTATTGGGATATTAAAGAATGAAAAATATCATAAAACTTTTTTTTGTCATTTTACAGAGCTACGCAGTTTCTTTCATTTCTTCCTAAGTGTCTACATCCTTTTTAAAAATAATTTTTAAATTTGTCTTCAAAAAAGTTTTAGTTCACAGTAAAGTCACATATACAATATTGGGAACGCCCATATATCTACATCAAACCCTTTTCTCCTTTCCCCAGCAATGATCGTTTTACATGTTCATGTTATATTTGCTGCAGTCGATATACACATATTGAAACATAGCTACCAAACATAGTTACATTTTGGTTCACATTATGGTTTATATTTTAGACTGTATAATTTTCAAAAATTTTATTTACATTACAGTTTACATTATGGTTTACATTTTAGCCTATAGAATTTATACATTTCTGGTGAAATTTAACATGTCCTATATTCATCACTTCATGATCTTGTGGAACACTTCCATTGCACCCCTGCTTCCATCTATTCTATTCCTCTCTCCCCCTCTCTTCAGGGCCCCCAGTGACAACCAAGCTTCACTGCTTGAAGATCCAGATTCACAGATACTTGCAATAATGCTGAGGGCTTGACATACTAGATTCTCCTTCCCCATTGGGAGCCACCAATTCTCTCAAAAGACACAAATCCCTCTGTTGGAGACCTTAGATTTTCCCTTTTAGCAACTGTCACACACATGCAATAGTTACAAACACCATGGTATGCTTTAATAATTTCTATTCATTTCTAAGAATTTACAAACAACTTTTTTTAAAAAATTGAATTGTGCCCAGATTAACCTTCAGCGTTCCATTCTCTAACCTCCTATTTTCTGCTTTCCTATATTCTAATTATTAACTCCATGAGTTTACACAATATATTTAGATTATATTAGTGCAATGTAAAGCAATTGTCCTTTTATGTCTGGCTTGCTTCACTCAGTATGATGACCTCCAGGTCATCCATGCTGTCATATATTTCACAACTTCATTTCTTCTTAATGCTGCACAAAACTCCACCATGTTTATACACTAAAATTTGTTTATATATTCATCAGCTGATGGATAAATGGGTTGTTTCTAATTTCCACTATGAACATCAGTGTGCAGATGTCTGCTTGAGTCTCTGCTCCCAGTTCTTCAGTGTATGTACACTGTAGTGGTATTCCTGGGTCACACAGCAAGTCTATATCCAAATTCCTTAGAAACTGCCAAAAGGTCCTCCACAGTGGGTGTATCATTCTATATTCCCACCAACATTGAATGAGCATTTGTATCTATCCACATCCTTTCCAACATTTACGGTTTTCTGGCTTTGAAATAGTTGCCAGTGTAATAGGTGTGAAATGATATCTTACTGTAGTTTTAATTTGCATTTCTCTAATAACTACTGATTTTGGACTTTTTAAAAAATGTATTTCTTTCCATATATATTTCTTCTTTTGAAAATTGTTTTTTCAAGTCTTTTGCTTAATTTTTAGTTTGACTTTTTATTGCGGAATTGTATGATCCTTTGGATATCATGGATATTAAACCTTATCAGATAAGTCATTGCCAAATATTTTCTCCCATTGAGTCAGCTGCCTTTTCAACCTTTTGACAAAGTTTCTTTGAGGTATAAAACTGCTGGATTTTTAAGAGTTCCCATTTATCTATTTTTTTACATGTTTTGGGTCGAAAGTTTAAGAAACTACTGCCTACCACAAAATCTTGAAGATGTTTTCCTATATTTTCTACTAGGTGTTTAATGATTGTCACTTTTATATTAAGGTCCTTGATCCATTTTGTGTTAATTTTTTGTATGAAATGTGATATAGAGGTCTTCTCTTTCTTTTGGATATGATATCCAGTTCTCCCAGCACCATTTGTTAAATAGACTGATCTGACATACCTGGGAGGGCTTGACTGCCTTGTCAAAAATCACTTGACTGGAGATATGAGGATTGCTTTCTGAGTTCTCTACTCTGTTCCATTGGTCACTGTGTCTGCCTTTATGTCAGTACCATTCTGTTTTTATCACTATAGCTAAGCAATATGCTTTAAGGTCCAGAAGTGAAAGTTCTCTAAATTTAAAAAAATGTTATTGGATATAAAGTGCCCCTCACTCTTCCAAATAAATTTGATAATTGGTTTTCCCACTTCTGAAAAAAGGTTGTTGGGATTTTTACTGGGATTGCATTGAATCTGTAAATCAGTTTGGATAGTATTGACACCATAACAATATTATTCTTCCGATCCAAGAACAAGGAATGTCATTCCATTTATTTAGGTGGATAAATGTCCATCCATTTATCTAAGTCTTCTTTGGTTTCTTTTAGTAATGTTTTGCAGTTTTCCGAATACAGGTCCTTTACATCCTTCATTAATTTTATTCCTAAATATTTTTCTGTTTTATTTGCTATTATAAATGGAATTTTCCCCTAATTTCCTCCTCAGATTGCACGTCACCATTGTACAGAAGCAGTACAGACTTTTGCATATTAATCTCGTTTCTCAACATTTACTGAACACATCTATTAATTCTTGTAGTTTGGTGTGAATTTTTTTTAAGAGATTCTAGATATAGGATCATATCATCAGCAAATAATGAAAGTTTTACTTCTTCATTCCCTATTTGGGGCCTCTTATTTCTTGATCTAGCCTAATTGCTCTAGGTAAAACCTCTATCACAATATTGAATTAACAATTGTGACATTGGCATCCTTGTCTTGTGTTCTCAATGGGAGAACTTTGTCTTTCACCACTGAGTACAATGCTAGCTATAGGTTTTTCATAGATTTACTTTACCATATTGAAAAAGCATCCTTCTCTTCTTATCTTTAGGACTGTTTATTTTTTTAATAAAGAAAAGGTGCTGTCTTTTGTCAAATAACTTTTCTGGATCAATTGAGAGGATCATGTGATTTTTCTTCTTCTATTTACCACTATGGTTTATTACACTAATTTATATTTCTTTATTGAACCACCCCTGAATACCTGGGATAAAACTCACTTGATTGTGATGTATAATTCTTTTGTGTGTGTGTGTTTTCTTTATTTTTCAGTTATCTTTTTAATAGTTAATAGATCACACAAATGTTACATTAATGTGCTTTTTGGATCACAAGTATTTTGTTGAAAATTTTTGCATGCAAATTCTTTACAGATCCTGGTCTGTATTTTTTTTTTTTTTTGTAGTATCTTTATCTGGTTTTGGTATTAGGATGTTGTTTTCATAGAATGAGTTAGTGTTCTTTCTTGTTCAATTTTTTGGAAGAATTTGAGAAAGATCAACTTTGAATGCTTCACAGAATTCACCTGTGAAGCCATCGGTCCTGGGCATTTCATCTTTGGGAGATATAAATGACTGTTTCAATTTCTCCAGTTGTGATTGGTTTGTTGAAGTCTTCTATTTCTTCTAGGGTCAGTGTATGTGCTTTCTGTCTTTCGAGGAATTTGTCCATCTCCTCTACATTGTCTAGTTTTTCGGCATACATTTGTTCCAAGTATCCTCTCATGATATCTCTTATTTCTGCAGGGTCAGTGGTACCGTCCCTCTCCCTTTCTGATTTTATTTATTTGTGTTTTCTCTCTTTTATCATTGTCATTCTAGCTAGTTTGTCAATTTCATTGACCTTCTCAAAGTACCAACTTTTTAAAAATTTCTATTATTATTTTTGTTATTCTTTGTTGTTCTCAGTTTCATTTATTTCTGGAGTGAGCCAGGGGTTTGATCTTGGGTTAATATCATGCGGTAGGGGAGTTGAGCCCTTTCTGGCCCCAGGTGGGGCTTGATAACTCACATTAGTTGTCTCACCTTCTTCATCTCTTAATCCTCCTGGGAGCTGTGTAGCACTTTCCTAGTCTACAGGTCTGTCCAACAGCTTTTGGCTCTTTGCTGTTTTTGTGAGAGCACTGAACTCTACCTATTAGTCCAATGCCACCCTCCTATAGTCCTCTCCATTTTTTTATTAAGCAATTTTATTGACATATATTCACATACCATACAGTCCATCTAAAGTTTATATACAGTGACTGTTGGTATAAAAACAGAACTGTGCTTTCATCACTGTAGTTTTAGAATACTTTCATTACCACAAAAAGAAAAAACTCCTACCCCAGCAGTCATCTATCAATCCTCTATCTTTCCCCTCTTGTACATAACTGGTAATCTAATTCCAAAACTATAAACTTATTTATATCTACATTTAAAAAAAGGAAGCACAAAGAATGTAGTATGCTATTTCTGGTTCTTTAACTTAACATAGTCCTTTTTTCCCCTAATGTTTTGATGGGAAGATATAAATACATTACTATTCACTGTAGTCCACATTTTGCTTCCTGTGTCTTTTTGCCCAAATACCACCCTATTCCATCTTATAATACATGACTCTAAATTTTCCCTTTCAGCCACAATCACACCCACATATTAATGCTAAGACTTACATTCACTATAATTTGCTATCATTACCTCTATCCTTTCCAAATATTTGCAATAAACCTTATATAAAATCTCAAATTAAGCCTCAGTTCCCATTTTCTATATTCATTGTATGTTCTACTGTCCTATATTCTAGACATTAACTCCATAACTTTTTTCATTTAGTGAGATCATACAGTATTTGCCCTTTTATGATTGTCTTATTTCATTGAATATAACGGTCCCAAGTTTTGTCCACATTTATATATACATCAAGATTTCATTTTTCCCTACAGTTGAATAATAGCTCATTGTACATACATAGCATACTTTTTTTAGCCATTCGTTGATAGACTTTTGTGTTGTTTACATATTTTGACAATTGTGAATAATGCCACTATGCACAAAGGTGTGCAAATGTCTGTTCATGTCCCTGCTTTCAGGGTTTTTTTGAGTATATACCTTGTAGTGGGATTGCCAGATCATATGGCAGATTTATATTTAGATCCCTGAGAAACTATAAAAAAAGCTTTCTATAACAGCTGTACCATTTTACATTCCCAATAACAGTGAATAATTATTCCCTTCTCTCCACATTCTATGCAACACGTGTAGTTTCCTGCTTCTTCATTAGAGGTCACAATAGTAGGTATGAAATGATAGCTCAATGGAATTTTGATCTACTCTTTCCTAATAGTTAATGATATTAAAATCTTTTCATATACTTTTTAGCCATTTGTATTTCCTCTTTGGAAAAATGTCTATTAAGCCTTTGCTCATTTTTAATTGGTTTGTTTATTTTAATCTCATTTGCATACCTTGGATATTAAACCCTTTTGAGATATATGTTTTCCAAAAATTTTCTCCCATTGAGTATGTTGCCTTTGTATTCTTGACCAAGTCATTTGAACGACAAAAGCATTTAATTCTAAAGAGGTCCCATTATGTATTTTTCCCTTTTCTTTCATTGCTTGTGCTTTTATGTTAGGAGCTTCATTTTTCTGGTTTTACATTTGGATCTTCCATCCATTTTTAGTTAACTTTTGAATAAGATGTGAAATAGATGTCCATTTTATTCTTATGGATACAGATATTCAATTATCCCCACACCTTTTCTTAAAGACACTTTCTCTCTCAGCTAACTGGACTTGGTAACCTTGTCAAATATCAGTTGATCATAGAGGTAAGGGTCTAGTTATGAACTCTTACTTTAATGATATAATAATATATCTATCTTCATGCCAATATCATGCTGTTTTGACCACTGTATCATTGTAATGTGCTTTAAAGTTAGGACATGTGAGTCAAGATATATTTGGCTATTCAGGAGTCCTTTCTCTTTTTTTCCCAAATAAATCTGATAATTGACTTTTCCATTTCTGTAAAGTAGACTCTTGAATTTTATTGGGATAATGTTGAAGTTTTAAATCAATATGGGTAGAATTTACATCTTCACTATATATAGTCTTTAATCCATGAATACAGAATGCTCTTTTTTAACTCCTTTTTCTATCATTTTATTCTGACCTTATTCTTCTCATATTTTGTTCCATATTTTCTTTATACCTTCCCATTTTTTCTTGGTTTTTATTTTATCTCTATGATTTCTTGCCTCTTGTTCACCATTTACCTATTTTAAATAATAAAGATTGTTCTTTTCACTTTTCTTTCTCTAAAGTTTTCTGGATTAAGTTAGGAAAATTGGGCTAGGGACTCACTCATGGGGAGCAGATTTTCTACCTGGTGTAAGGATACCCAGAGAACCAAGAATAGTTTTTGTCCACGCAATTTCTAGACCAGTTAGCAGATGGCATTAGTCAGTACACCTTTCAATGAAGGTTTTTCAGTTTGTGCTCTCCTTTGTTGGTGTGTTGAATCTCCAGAGTGGAAATTCAAGGCAGGCTCTGTTGGCCAAATTCACTGAAGAAAAGCACCTTAACCTCCCCTTCCTTTTTCCTTGAAACAGCTGGCAGAGAGGAGGATGTTTGTTGCCCTCCCAAATATGTCTTACTAATAAATGATATTACTGGGAAAAAGTTTGGGAGGGGGAGGTGGTGAGGTACATGGGAATTCCTCTATATTTTTGATGTACAATTTATGTAAATTAAAGTTTCTTTAAAAATAAAAATATAAATAAATAAGCAAATAAAAAAAAAAACTTCCATACAAGAAGAAACATCAAACATTCCTGTAAAATGACCAGATATATTCTTTTAAAAATAATAGGGAGTTTATGGAAAAATATTCCAAGGTACACAATAGACAACAGTTAGGTATAATAGTTTGATGATGTTCTTTCATAATCTGCAACAAATATTCCACAACAATGTGAGGCTTTGGTGAAGGGGTGAAACATGGGAATCCCACATACAAAAAAAAAGATTGTTTCATAAATTCAATAATTCTCTAGTAAAAAAAATGAAAAGAAAATAGTATACTAGCCTTCTATTGAAATAAAATCCCATTTTATTCAACTATTTTTAAAATAAGGAAGAGAAAACAGAGAAGGTGAAAAGATAGGTTTATTGTTCAAATGAGAGAATTGCAGAAATTATATTGACATTTTTCATCACACACATCTTTGTTAGCCTGCATAATCTGGCACTCTTTAATGGCAGATCAATTATACTTAGGATTGTGTTGTTATAATGAAAATGGCTGATGAGTTGATCTTGAAAGAGAGGTGGTAGATGTTTCAGCTGTTACAGGCTTTGGAAATCATGTATTTCCTGCTTGTAGGAAGTTTGAAAATGTATGTTCAATGACTGATAAATCAGAATATGCATTGCAAAAATAGAAGTCTTCATCATCAGTCCAAAATAGCTATTTTGTGTAGGAGATATGATGTATAGAGAAGAAGAAGTTATAGTTGTAATGAAATGTACAATATTGTCATATGCTTGAGTGTAGCTGCCATCTGAATGCTCATGAAAAGTGGCCAAGTGGTTTAAAATACCATGTTTATCTGGTATGGTTCATTCTGACCATTTAACTGAAGTTGATGATAGAAGGGAAAACTCATTTCTTATTGGGACATTTGTATTAGCCATAACATATATCATTGATGTGGAGACAGTGGCCACTGAGTGTTCTGAGTGGAAGAAAAAAGGGGTAAATAATATGGGTGCATTTTGGGAACTTGGGTGTTGTCCTGAATGACATTGCAATGACAGATACAGGCCATTATATATCTTGCCACAAATTACAAAATAGTGCAGGACTGAATGCAAACTACAATGTAAACTATAATCCATGCTTAGTGGTAATGTTATAAAATGTGTCCATTAATTGAAACTAATGTACCACAGTAATGAAGGAAGTTGTTAACGTAGGAAAATATGGGAGAGATAGGGAGCAGGATATATGGGAATCCTCTATTTTTTTTTTTATGTAACATTTATAGAACATAAGTGTCCTTAAAAAAATAAAAAGTATATTGAAGAATTTTTTAAATTATTTAGTTCTTTTGTTGGGTCATGGCAAATGGGATTCCCTGTTGAAGTGTCCCTGCTAATCAAAGTGACAAATCCCATGATATCAGCAGAAAATGATACTATGGGGCTCTAGTCCACATTCTAAATATCCATAAAGTGTGAGTCATTTATTATAACTATAGTTTCCTTATACAAGAGCTCCATTTGCCCTTTTCTTAAAGCCTTCACCAAGAAGGGCTATTAACCATCAATTATACCAAATTCAATGCATGACACTTGCCCATCTAAACTCCTACTTATAATACCATCTAAATCAGTTGTTCTTAACCAGGAATCCCTGATCTGAGGAAATATTTCAAGGGGTCTGTGAGCTTTAGTTGGAAATTTTAAAAGATGTTCCTGTAGAAATGTGTTGGTGCAGGTGTGATATATTTATTAAATAATAGAATAGCGTGGACTTAGTAAGGAGTCTGTGGTTTTCACCTGACTGGCAAAGGGGTCCATGGGACAAAAAAAAATAAGGTCCCCTTGCCTAAATGATAAATCATACACAGGACTATGAGTAATTGCTTTGCTATGACTGATGTGGCCAACATGTTTTACTCAGGGCCAATATCTAAAGATTAAAATATAACTGCTCTTGTCAGGACTAAGGAAATGGTCTTTTAAAAGCCACCAATCCTGGTGCTACATAGCTGACATTCAGTTAATGGGTAACACCAAAGAGGGCTTCAGAGAGGATCTAGCCATTCTCATGCATCATTTATAGAAACATGCTGGGAAATAATGTCCCATAAAATAAGACAGCCGTAAGATTCTAATTCATGTGTATTATCTGGTCTTTCAAGGGCAGACAGATTCCCATCATCATCAAACACAAAGTGACTTCAGACTCCAAGACATGCACAACACACTTTAGGAATATTCTTGATTTAGAGGTAACACATCTCATATCTCTAACTTTCATTATAACCTGCATACAAAACCACACATTTCTATTATTTCCCACTGGAGAAAGACCCAGCAATGCACTTTAAAAACTGGCATAATAAGTCATTTCTCAAGCAATGCCTCTTGCCCACGAGTGATGGATTATACATTAGAGGCATTGGCTACCTCTAAATATGCCTCTTGGAGTCCTTGGAATAAGTATGGAAAATCCTAGCTGCTTATTTTTCATTTTTAAAGAAGTGCTTGCAGGCCACAATGAATTAACCCATGCACACAGATTCCCATAATGCCATGAGTGAAAGAATTCCCAGCAGGAGCTCAGCATGCCCGCTGAAGCTGTAAAAATGGAAACCCACACAATGAAGAAAAGCATATTGAATTCCATTCTGGGAAGTCCTGCAACTTTCTCCAATAGTGCAGAAAAGATCTCCCAAGTACATGGGCAGTCCATAGAGAAGGAGGACAGACTACTATACTAGGTCTATGATATTGATGTTTACTTATGAAACTTTTCTTGAGATATTTGAGCTTAGTATTATATATTGCCTAAGACTTACCTTCTTAAAGACCCCTTGTTGCACAAATGTGGCCTCTGTCTCAGCCAAACTCAGCACATAAACTCACTCCCATCTGCCATGCATGGACCATGTTGTAGGGTGACACCGTGTGGGAGCGCGGCGACAGCAAGGGTCGGCTCATCTCCAGGCGCTGGTGCGAGTCGGACCCGGGTGGCGGGAACGGGCATTAAGGCCCTCCCCTTGGGGTTCGGGCGTACTGCCCACCCCTCTGCCCAGCTGCACCCACTTCCCCCTCAGTGGCCTAACCCCGCCTCTCCCCCGAGGGCCACCGCCGCACCATGACAGCCCCGCCTCACTTCCGCCGAGAACCCTGGCTACCCCATCTTCTGCCCGCAACCAGTGATGCACCCCTGCACGAAACTATCAGCCATCTGCTGCCCCCCGGCCACGCTCCCTGCCCCTCCCCCATCTTCACCCTATAATAACCGCTGTACTTCCTGAATAAATCAGACTTGCGCACAGATCCTGGTCTCCTCGGTAGTCTTCTTCCTACCACGCATCCTCCGCCCCTTGCCAGCCCTGGAGCGCCTTCTCGGAAGGCCCCTCTGTGTGTTGCAGCCCTCTGCCTGAGCCCACACCACCCCTGCAGCGGCCCTCCAGGCGAGCCCACACTGCGACATTTGGCGTCCAACGTGGGGGCAACAACTTCCCGGCCGGACCCCCACCCGCCTCGCCCGCAAGGTAAGGACCCCTGTCTTCGCTAGGCCCTGCCGTTGGCGCCATGGGCGGCCATCTTTCCTCCCGCCAGGCACCTCAGGTTAGGGCCCTTGCCGGCCTTTTAGACACCAATCATATGGATGTCTCAGTAAAGCAGCTCCAAACGTACTGGAACCTTTTGCTGCCTTTTAACCCCTGGCTCTCCACTTGCCAGCTGTGGGACCCGGACACGTACACTAACCTCATTGACCGCGTCACGGCGGCTATGGAGTATGAGAACAAGCGTTTTCCCCCCAGGCTTCTCCCCACGCTCATCGCCATTCGCTCGTGCCTCCAGGGCACCCCCGTCAATCGGGACGCTTTCCACTGCACCTGCGATAAGAGCAAGGGAGAGGGGTCCCAGTCAGACAGTGATTCCAACACCGAGTCCTTGTCCAGCTGCCTCAACAACGCCCTGGACTCTTGCCCGCCCAAACCGGACATGCCTACCTTGCCCCAAGATGGCAAACTTCCACCTTCTTCTTGGGAGGATAAAGGGAAGTCCCTCCCCCTATACCCGCCCCCTCCAGCCACGGTGCCATCTTGGCCCCGCCAGAAGAGGAGCAGCTGCCATCTTACAAGCCGCCTACCCCCTGGGGCAGTCCGCCATCTTGTGAGGTGCCGCCATCTTGGGATGAGCCACTTTCTCGCCCCACCCCCTGGGCAGCCCCCACCGTGGATCCCTCATCTGCCTGAGAGCCCATGGGTACTTGGCCCCCGCGGGCAGAGGCCCCCACGCATCAGACGCCACTCTTATACCTGCTGAATGCCACCCCCTCGCGGCACCATCCGCAGGATTGGTACCCCTTTACAGCCGACAAAATAAAAAACCTCCTCAAGGCTGTTAAAGAGGACGGCCTCGGTAGCCCGTATGCCCAACATTTGCTTGAGTAGCTTAGCACTCAGCTCACGGTTTCGTTTGACTGGGTTTCCCTCACTCGGGCCATTCTAACCCCTGTCCAATTCATCAACTGGCGTGCTCACTTTACATCAGAGGCAGAAAAGCAAGTGGCACACAACGCCCGTGTCGGGGCTCGCCATCCCCTGGACGCTTACACAGACATGGGCCAATTCGCCAATCCGGCCCAATATCACAACGCCCCCCCAAGTTCTGGCTCCAACTTCACGAGCCGACTTTATGCGCTTTCCGCAGCTGCTCCGCCACCAGACCTGAGCCACTTGCCAAGCTAGTCCAATGAAAAGACGAAGACTTCGCCGACTTCTTATCCTGGGTTCAGGAGGCCTGCAAGGGCAAGGTCCCTGGCGAGTGTGCGCAACAAGCCCTTGCCCAGGAACTCATTCTGGAAGGGGCCACCAATGCCTGCCGAAAGCCATCCTACCAATGAAGGAAAGGGGAGTACACGACTGGATCCTGGCCTGCTCCCACATAGACCTGCAGGCCACCGCACTGGGTCAGGCCATAGCCACGGCCATGTCCCTCTCCTCCGACTGCTTCAAATGTGGAGAAACCGGCCATTTTGCCCGCGAATGCCCTCATGCCGCCCGACCATGACCATCCATGAACACGCCTCGAGACACCAGAGGAGCCAGACCATGCACGCCTCCCACCCCATGTCCCCGCTGCTGCAAAGGATACCATTGGGCCCGTGACTGCCACACTGCCAACAGCCAACGGCAGCCTTTAAATGCGAGAGGGGGCAGGCCTCAGCCCCGCCAGCCAGAGGCTGCTCATCCACGCCACCACCCCCTGCCATAATGTGGACCATTCCACTGGGACCAAAGAAACCAATAATGGAGTTAGAGGTTGAAGGCCAATGGTTCGAGGGAATCCTTGACACCGGGGCAGAAATATCCTGCTTCCCAGAAACAGCCGCACACAACTGGGGTGTGCTCCCCGGCCCCCGTGTCATTGGAGCCACCGGAACAGCTCCCTCATTCCAAACCAGCTGAGATCTTATTTGGAAGGACAAGGAAGGCCACCAAGGTACCTTCCGCCCCCTTGTCCTGCCCGGCATAGACAATATCTTCTGGGGCCGGGATGTCCTCTAAAACTGCAGAGCCATTCTATCCACGACTCCCCCCCAATGATATACGCCACTGCTCGCATTACACCTCCAGCACCCACTCCTCTTGAATGGGATACCGAGGAGCCCATTTGGGTGGAGCAGTGGCCCATCTCATCCCAGAAACTGTTAGTTCTCCGAGCTCTTGTCTATGACCAGCTCGACGCAGGACACATTGAGCCATCCACCAGTCCGTACAACTCACCCGTCTTCGTCATTCAGAAGAAGTCAGGCAAGTACCAGCTCCTCCACGACCTGCGTGAGATCAACAAGCACATCCGCCCAATGGGCTCCCCACAAACGGGGTGCCCCCACCCCATGGCTATACCTAGACACTGGTGTGCCACCACCATCGACATCAAGGACTGTTTCTTCTCCATTCCACTGCACCCAAAAGACCGTCCAAAATTCGCCTTCACACTCCCGTGCACCAATCACCAAGAAGTAGGTGATCATTATCAATGGCGAGTCCTCCTGCAAGAAATGCGAAACAGCCCGGCCATCTGCCAGCTTTATGTCAATAAGGCAATTCAGCCATTAAAGAACTTGCATACATTGTTCATTACATGGATGACCTTCTCGTGGCGCATGAAACCCCCGGAGGCCTCCAAGCCATCGTCATGGCATTACTGCGCCATCTCAACGTCCTTGGCCTACAAGTCCAACAAGATAAGGTACACATGGAGCTCCCTTTCACCTTTCTAGGCTTCAACATCCACAACACCTTCACGCCTGCAGCCCCCCAACTGGCCATTCCGCAGAAGGTATCTCTGACAGAGCTACAGCAAATCTGTGGGCACATCAATTGGCTCCGTTCGGCTCTCCCGATCACCACCGCTCAACTACAACCCCTCTTCACCCTCCTGCAAACCGACCAAGACCCTCCGCAGGCTGTAACAAAGAAAATCGCTATTACCTTGGCTGCACAGGAGGCCATCCAAGCTGTCAATGATGCCCTGCGAGAATGCCAACTGCAGCGTCACGACCCCAACCGAGCCATCTTGGCGCTGATCCTGCCTACCACGGGTACGCCCACCGGGCTCCTCTGGCAGAAGAGGCCCCTTCTCTGGCTCCATGCCGCCAAAAGCAAGCTCAGAAAAATCGGCCCGCAAGTTACCCTCTGGATCTCCTTGGCCATTGACCTCGTCCGGCAATGCACCCACACATATGGTACTCCCCCTGACACCATTGTGTGGCCGCTTGATGCCAAGAAAACCACCGCGCTGCTTCTGTCCAGTCCAGACATGCAAGTCCTTGCGGAACTCTTCCATGGCGAATTTGACAACCACTACCCCAGCCATCGACTGCTTCAGGGCATCTCCCAGTTATCCTTTATCCCTCCGCCGCACCACCCCTTCCCATCTCGCCGCCCCTACCCACATGCCACCACCGCCTTCACTGACGCCTCCAAGCACAAGTTCGCAGCTGTCATCTACTCGCCTGGTACGTCAGAGCCTCAAATACTCATCCACATCAACGTGAAATCTGTCCAGGTAGGAGAGCTCCAAGCCATCGTCCTAGCTCTCTGCGCCTGTCCCGACAGACCCCTCAACATCTTCACCGACAGCCTGTACACCTTGCAAGTCTGCCAAGTCTTGGCTTTCGCCATGTTTTTTCCTGCCAAAAGGCCTATCGACCAAGCACTCCTAACTCTCCAGAGTCTCTTGGAAAACCGCATGGCGCCCTGGTACATCGCCCATGTGAGGAGCCATTCTGGCCTTCCTGGACCTATCGCTGCCGGCAATAACCTCACCGATCAAACTGTCCAAGCCCTCCCAGCCTCAGTAGAGCACTGAGGAGGCCAACCGCCCGCCCCTCCACCTGGCGACCTCCTCAACCAAGCCAAGCTACTCCACTCTCAATTTCACTTCCCTGCCAGGAGCCTTCACAAGTTGTTCCCGGAACTTTCCATCCAGGCCTGCAAGCACATGGTCAGATGCTGCCAAACCTGTGCACCCCTTCTGCCCCTTGGGCCACTACAGCCACAAGGAGTTAATCTGCGCGGGTTACGCCCCAATGCCCAATGGCAAATGGACGTCACCCACGTGCCCCAGTTCGGCAGGCTCAAGTATCTCCATGTGGCCATTGACACCTTCTCCCACCTGTGCTATGCCGTTCCCCTCCCAGGAGAAACAGCCAAGCACTGCATTCAGGCCCTCAGACAAGCCATCCTCTTCATGGGAGTCCCATGGGACCTGAAAAGCGACAATGGACCAGCATATCACAGTGCTTCCTTTGCTGCGTTCCTGAGGCTATACAGCATCACTCATCACTTTGGAATTCCGTTCAACCCCCAAGGTCAAGGCATGGTTGAATGCACTTATCTCTTCCTTAAGCATCTTATTCAAAAGGAAAGGAGCAACCATCCCCGCCACACACCTGGAGAAATTGTCACCTCTGCCTTAATCCACCACAACCTCCTCTGCTTTGATGAGGATGGCCTTTCCCCAGTACATGCTCTTTGGGGCCCATCCTACCGGCCCACACAGGCCCCCCTTGTTCAGTGGAAAGACCCCAAGACTAACATCTGGTCAGGGCCTGCCCCCCTCCTTGCCCAGGGAAGGGGTTTTGCTTGTGTCTTTCCAGATGACGCTGCCCAGCCCATTTGGATCCCAGGACGCCTCATCCGGCCCGCCACCGCCGAACCGCCTGACTTGGAGAGAGAAACGTCACCAGTGACACCTCACCCCTCGGATGGCCATGATGACCCTGAATGCCAAGCCCGACCCTCTCCGCCAACAAGTTCTGTGGCTACTCCACCTAGCCCAAGCTGAAAGGGCCCGGGAGCCGCCGCCACCCACCTTCACTCCCCCCAAGACAGGCTTCTCGAACACGGTGCCTGGTGAGGCCCCCCCCCCCAACAAAATGAGTGCTGGCCCTTCCTCTTCCACCTTCTTTGGCACTTAATAAAAGAAAAGGGGGAAATGTAAGGGTGGCACCGTGTGGGAGCACGGCGACAGCAAGGGTCGGCTCGTCTCCAGGCACCGGTGCGAGTCGGACCCAGGTGGCGGGAATGGGAGTTAAGGCCCTCCGCTTGGGGTTCGGGCGTACTGCCCGCCCCTCTGCCCAGCTGCACCCGCTTCCCCCTCAGTGGCCTAGCCCCGCCTCTCCCCTAGGGCCACCGCCGCGCCATGACAGCCCCGCCTCGCTGCCATCGAGAACCCTGGCTACCCCGTCTTCTGCCTGCAACCAGTGATGCACCCCTGCATGAACCTATCAGCCGTCTGCCGCCCCCAGCCATGTCCCCTGCCCCTCCCCCATCTTCACCCTATATTAACCGCTATACTTCCTGAATAAATCAGACTTGCACACAGATCCTGGTCTCCTCAGTAGTCTTCTTCCTACCGCGCGTCCTCCGCACCTTGCCGGCCTCGGAGCGCCTTCTTGGAAGGCCCCTCCGTGTGTTGCAGCCCTCCGCCTGAGCCCACACCACCTCTGCAGCAGCCCTCCGGGCAAGCCCACACTGCGACACCATGTCTCTCAGGGATGATCCTCCATGGCACCAAGGGATTATTACTAAAAACCAACTGTCAATGCATCTGGAAAAAGACCTGTACCAAAAGGTGTAAATATTAAATAAAAATGAGTTTTTATGGCTAGAGATTTCAAAGTAACTTGGGAAGACCTTTCAGAGGTCATGCTTATGCATTTCTAAGCAAGATCTCATTAACTATCATGGTAAACTATATGTCAAACAGCTGTGCTCCTAAGGGCTATAGAGACATCTAGACACTATAGGCAGGGCAGATAATCTCAAGAATTCGGTACCCTGTCAGTGGGCCTTACTTTGGAGTATATGCTTACCAATGAACCAGACTTAGCCTCATTTATAATTTCCCTACCCATGGCTCTTTTGCCCTTCTTATTGGAACCTATAATGAGCACTATACTTGTTAAATATATGTCCCAGAGAATTAAATCTTTGGTCTGCTCACACTTTGGTTGAGCCCTGAATCTCAACAGAGTTGCAATGACTAATCATCATTTCGTTGAGCTCACCCAGGACATCTAACAAGGTGATGATGATGGACAATGCCCATCCCAAGGAACAGAGAGAGTCTTCAAATGCAAGAAAGTTCCAACCATCTACCTCCCAGTGTCTGTGCCTCTTCTCAATCAGAAATAGAAGGAGCATCACCATCCCCAAATCCTTAAGATTGAAGAATGAGCAAACATAAGGGGAAATGTAATTATAGACTTAAGCAGACTTATTATTCTATCAATGGAAGAACTTGTATCAATGATACAAAGGCAGTGGTCTCTAGAGTTTCTATCAGGAGGAAGAAGGAAAAATAGGGTCTCATGGGGCACTCTTAGGACATTGGAATTGTCCTGCATGACATTGCAATGATGAGTAAAGGACACTATACATTTTTTCAAAACCTGTAAAATTGTGTGGTGCAAAATTAAAAATGAAACAGCATTTATAGGAGAAAGCTAAAACTGACAAAGTATGCCTTCCCAAATTACAGGAGATGTGGTTTTCCAAATGCTCATCTCCTTACCCACAGATACTATTATGGTGATGATGATGCCCCCATTACCTCCTGTTGCAGTAGGAAATCCCTAGGGACTAACTGTCTGACATGGAAAGGGCTTCAGTGTATTTCATTGATGGCAATGCTATAATATGCAGTACAACTCATTGAGTGGTCATGGCATATCAACTGGTCTTAGACTAATTCTTGGCCCAAAAGCATGTGCCTATGCTATAAGAAGAACCTGCTGTTACATGGGTATCAATAATTCCAGGGTAACTCAAAATATTGAAAAAGATGGCTGAAGAGGTAAAGATATTTCACATTATAACCAGAGTTTTTCAACAAATATTGCAACTGTTAAAAACCTCCAATATTTCCTCCTAGCTATCTCCTAAAGGGTGAGGGAGTGGCTTTAAAGGCTTCTAGCTTTTGAATTTACTATTTCTTGACATTTTTATAATGACTAATATTCTTGAGTGCTTTTTTCTGCCTTAAAAGTAGTATGTCCAAGGCAATAAATACATCAGCTGCTGAAACTTTCACTATCCTCCAAAAGAATGATGCTAAGGCATCAAAGGATGAATTGTAACAAAATTTTTCTATATGCTGTCTCATCATCTACTCAGCTAAGCCACTTAATGAACAGCTTTCTAACCCTAGGGCACATGGTTCCCCACAGCCCAAACTCACATCTGTGGCTGCCACTCATAGCACCCACACACCTCTCAGATGATAAGCTAACCATTCCCACCACCCACAGGTTTGATAGTCACTTTCCCTTTATGCTTATTTGTTTTAAACTAATCTATCCTTAACTCACATGTGAAATACACTAACATGCTCCCATGGATCACAAATTTCATTTCTCTCAGTCATTTGGAAGGTATATATGCTGTTTTATTTTAAAAATTATGTGGGAATGGATGTGGGCTCAAGCACTTGAGCACTTGAGCACTTGCCTCTTCCATGGAGGTCCTGGCTTTGGTTCTTTTTGCCTCCAAAAGAAGCCAAACAAGAGCAGACAATTGAGCAAACAGATGAGGGAGCCATTTCAGGATGGAAGAAGAGGGCAGTAACTCACATTGAATTACAAATAGGATTGTGGAAAAATGAACTTTACAAAAATAATTTTTAAAAAATACTATAAGAAGTTTCATGAATTTTTTCAAAGACATTTTGTGCCTATATTTCTCCAAATAGCAAAGTAAAAAAAAAAAAAAAAAATGAACCAGTGTCTTTTGCCTTCTCCTTTTCTAAAATGAGAAATACAATTTACTCCCACACTCCATTTTTCACTTCTTACTTTTTGAAAATGTACTTTGGAATATTATACCTAAATTCTTATTATTAATAAAATCTTACAGTATGATTTTAAACTGATAAAAGGAATTAAAAACAGATTCAAAACCTAGAGTATAAATTACTAGGAGATAAAATGAGACCTGAGGAGGGATACTGATGATTAATATATGTAAAATTTTTAACTAATTTCACTCTAAAAGTGTGCAAATGGATAGAGTTGATGTTAAGGTATTATAGTGAGTATAATTAATAGAGCTGGCTTATAAAAGGGATTGTGGCTAAAAGTACTAGTTTAGGGATATAAATGTCAGCTGAATGAAAATCAGAGAATAGTCTAGAAAGTGAATAACACAGGGAATCGAAGGTGGATGAGTAGTTTGGTAAATAGTACACAAGAATGTTCTTCTCTGAACTAGAACAAATCTGCATCACTAGGTGAAAAGAATATGGAGTTGCATGGTAAAATACAATTAATATAACTTATGGACTATAGTCAACAGCAATATTGTAATATTCAGGCATCAATGTCATAGAAGGTACTATAAAAATGTTAAGGGTCAATAATAGGGAGGTATGGGATTGATTCTTTTTGACTAAGGAAAACATTAAAAATTTTGTCAAGGCATGACTGCACAATTCTGTGATGAAAGTGAGTGCTACTGGGTATACATTCTGGATAGATTATATGAGCATAGGACTATATAGCACAGTGATTCATGTGGTGGAAGATGGGCTGTTGTTAACAGTACAAATATGAGAGTGTTCTCTCATGAAGTATAACAAATGTACAATACTCAATACATGCTATTAATAATAAAGCTATGAATAGAAAAATATACCAAGTGTGTATTTGGGGCCACAGATAGTTGTAATGTTTTGATGATGTTCTTTCATAATCTGTAACAAATGCAGTGGTAGAAGATGGACTGTTATTAAGAGTACAAATATAAGAGTGTCCTTTCATGAGCTATAACAAATGTGCAGTACTAACACATGGTGTTTTAATAAAGACTGTATGGAAAAAAATACCAAATGTACACTAAGGACCAATAGTTAGTAATAGACTGATGATGTTCTTTCATAAGCTATAACAAATGCTCTACAACAATGTAAAATGTTGGTGCAGGGGTGATATATGGGAATTCAGCACATTATGCATGATTGTTTCATAAGTTCACAAATTCTCTAATAAATATATGCATAAATATATTAAAAAATAAGGGAAGATTAAGACATTTCCTGATAAGCAAATTCTGATAGAGTTTGACAACATGAGATCTGATGCACAAGCAATGCTATTGGGACTTCCTCAGTATCTGAAATGAAAGAACACTAGAACACCAAACAGTGGTTAAAAGGAGCATAAAAGCATACAGATCTCAAAAAAAAAAAAAAAAAAAGTAATTGCAAGAGCAGTTATAAACACCAGTGCTATACTAAAGTATTTTTTACTTTTATGTTCATTTTTATTTCTTGTGAGATATGAAATGAAAATATAAAAAGTCATGATATATCTATGGATTTGGACACAATATATAAAGTAGCTTGTGTCAAAAACAACAAAAAGGTGGGAGTGGAAGAGTATAGGAGCTCAATGTATACTGTTATGTTAGTTTGCTATTAAATTACATGAGATTATTAAAGATTTAAGGTATCATAGCTAAACCACATGGAAATCATAGAGACAATATCTAATTAAAATATGCAGATGGAATGGGAAGGGACTCAAAATAGTTCAAAACAAGGCCAAACAAATACAAAAATAGGAATAATGGAATTATTGATGGATAAACAAGGCATGACACAAAACCAAATAAAAATTTCAGAGTATAGTACTGCATTGCCAGTACTTACTTTAAATATCAGTGGAGAAAATTCTCCAACAAGAAGACAAAATGGAAAAATAAATATAAAACCACTACCCAACTATAGGCTGTTTACAAGCAACTCACCTTAAATTCATGCCATATGAAAGTTAATGCTGAAAAGATGGGTAAAAAGTCTTTCAAACAAATAGAAACCAAGAAATTTGGGTTATCTGTAGAGTACTAATATGCATGCATCCCCAGTAGTGGGATTGCCAGATTATGCAAAAATTCTATACTTGGTTTCATGAGGAACTGCTGAAGTGCCTTTCCCCTTGGCTGTACCACTCAACATTCCCACCAGCAGTGGATGAGGGTGCCCATTTTTCCACATCATCTCTAATATTTATAGTTTACTGTTTCTTTTATCTCATCACATTCATAGTTTTGATATGCATTTCCCTGATATGTAGTGATGTAGCACATCTTTTCATATGTATTTTAGTCATTTGTATTTCATCTTTATAAAAAAATGTTTGTTCAAGCTCTTGCCCATTTTTAAATTGGCTTGCTTGTCTTTTTGAATTGTGTGATCTTTTTATTTTCTTCCATTGGGTAAGCTGTCTTTTACCTTCCTGATAAATTCCTTTAAAGTACAAAAGTAGTAATTTTTGAGAAGGTCCTTTTTATCTGTTTTTTATTTCTCTGCTTTTTTTGGGTGTAAGGTCTAAGAAACCACCTCTTACCACAAGATCTTGAAGATTTTTCCTGATATTTTCTTCTAGGAGTTTTATGGTCTCTACACTAATATTTAGGTCTTTGAACCCATTTTTAGTTAAGTTTCAAAAATATGTTTTTATTAGAGAATTATGAACATGCAAACACTTCACATATAGAATATATAGAACAGTCTATATTGTACATTTGATATATTTTTCCCTACCTGTCTAGATTAACATAGTACATCTATAGCATTGATGCAAGAGCATTACATTTTCAGTGAACTTTTGAATATAGTGTGAAATATGATCCTCTTTCATTCCTTTGGATCTAGACATCCAGTTCATTCAGCACAATTTGTTGAAAAGCCCCCTCTGTCTCAGTTGGCAGCCTTTTCAAAAATCAATTGATCATAGACATGAGGGCCTATTTCTTAAATCAAAATTCCACTCCATTGATCAATATGTCTATTTTTATGCCATTACCATGAAGTTTGAATACTGTAGATTTTGTAGTAGCTAATATAATTAGAATAAGGAAGTATGAATCCTCTAAAATTTTTTCTTCTTCAAGATGTTTTTGGCTATTTAAGGTCCCTTACCTTTCTAATAGACTTAAAGTCTATTTCATTTCTGCAAAGTATGTTTTGAATTTTCTCTGGGATTGCATTGAATCTGTAAAGCAATTTCTGTAGAATTGACACCTTAATGTTATTTAACCTTTCATGGCTAGGTTGCTCATGTGTTTCTAAGAAACTGCCCATTCCACTTAAGTCCATTTAATAATTTAGGTTATTGGTCATGTTCAGTACTTCCCATGTTGGTCTTATATCTCTATGCTCTATGCATTGATGTATTGAAGTTCTAACTCTTAGGGGTTTTATTGCTTCCTTCCATATTGTCAAAGTTTTCGTCATGTTTTTTGGGGAGCTCCGTGATTGGGTGTATATATATTTAAATTTTTAAAAAGATTTATTTATTTATTTCTCTTCCCTTCCATCCCCCCTCCCACCCTGGCTGTCTGTTCTCTGTGTTTATTTTGCTGCATCTTCTTCTTTGCCTGCTTCTGTTGTTGTCAGTGGCACAGGAATCTGTGTTTCTTTTGGTTGTGTCATCTTGTTGTGTCAGCTCTCCGTGTGTGCGGTGTCATTCCTGGGCAGGTTGCACTTTCTTTCATGCTGGGTGACTCTCCTTACGGGGCACATGCCTTGCCCATGGGGCTCCCCTATGCGGGGGACACCCCTGTATGGCAGTGCAGTGTAGCACTGGACATGGGTCAGCTCCATATGGGTCAAGGAGGCCCGGGGTTTGAATGGCGGACCTCTCATGTGGTAGACGGATGCCTAACCACTGGACCAAGTCTGCTTCCTGATATTTAAATTTTTATACCTCTTTTCTAACAGTGTCTTTTGTCTTGTAACAGTTTTTTACTTGAAGACTATCTTATCTGATACTTTTATAAAGCCATCTCAACTCTATTTTGGTTATTATGTATATGGCAAATATTTTTTCATTCTTTACTTTTCAGGTAAGTCTCTTGTAAGCAACAGAGTTGGATCATGCTTTTTCATCCATTCAACCAAGATGTCTTATTTACATTCATTACATACATTTTCTTTTACGTTCTTTTGTGCATAGTTGATCTTTTCTGATGTAATTGATTGAACTCTTTCTCATTTCAATTTCTTTATAAATTTGTAATACTTCCTATGTGTTTACTGTGGAGTTTGTATTAAAAAACCTAATCTAATTGAAATGATGCCATCTTAATTCAATAGTATACATAGCCTCTTCTCTTATACTACAACATTCACACATTTCCTCTGTGATTTTTGTACCTCCAAAACATAGAAATGTTATTTCTCATTGATAGCCAAATATTACACTTCACATTTATTATAGGAAGTAAAGTGTAACTTTGCATACAAAATCCACAACTATTGGGGTTACATTTACTGGGGTTTACATTTGCATGTGTAGTTAGCTTTACTGGATATCTTAATTTTTTTATATTAGTCTACAATTTTCTACTTTCCTCTCTTTTATACCTAAAGTTAAACTTTTAGCATTTTTTGTAGGGCAGGTTTCTTCATGCTAAACTTTCTTATTTTTAAAAATATAGAGAGACTTCTTGGAAAATGGTATCAAAGTAGGCAGAATCAAAATCCTTCATAAAAAAGAATGGAGAAAGGGAAAAAACTATCCAAGGGAGCTGTCTTGGATCTATATAGTATGTGAAAGTGCTATGCATCAACCAAGAATGAACTAGACAGATGAAGAGTTTAAAGGGCAACCATGAGCTCCTGGTCAAAGTTGCTGGAAATGACACATATACCCCACCCTTTAAGGCAAATAGTCTCGATAAAGCCCCTGAACCACTGCAACCAATAGAATAGGAAAGAGTGTGCCCAGGGTAGAAAAGGGAACTAGTGCAGGGTGGAGAGTGGTTTCTTTTTGGTGAGTTTGGCCAGAAGATCCCCCTTTGAATTACTGAGAGTCCCAGGCTAGCACTAAGGTAGAAGCAGAGAGAAGGGATGGGAGAATCTGGTCCGACAGGTTATCACATCCAGCTAATCTTGGAGAGGCATAGATGGGGCAAAGATGGTATTCTAAACAGGCCGACTTGGCTGTTAGAAGGCTAATTTGCCTGAGGAAGAGGGGGTAGATAGAACAGATAAGATTTCTGAAAACTACTTAAGCTGTCTTGAAACCAGTATAGCTCAATAGAGGAACTCTTGCTTTACTTATATGAGGTCCCTGGCTCAATTCCTGAGTCTCCTTAGAGAACTGATTAAAAAAGTGATCCACCAGATTATTAGGTACCCATCTGGTACCTTATGACAAAGAACATAGAGACAGATTATGTTTTTGTTTTAGGGTTCTCAGATCTGTTATTTTTTATTTTTATTGTTCATTTTTTCTCTGTATTCTATTCCTTAAACCTGTTACATCACCTGTGGAGGTACATTGAAAGGTAATTGATTGATGAGCACTGATGGCCTAAGAATCTCCATAGAGGCTGTAATAGTCAGCCAAAATGGTGCTGACACTAAATACCAGAAATTGGCTGGTTTTTATAAAGAATATTTATTTAGGGTAGGAACTTACAGATACTAGGCAGTAAAGCATAAGTTACTTCCCCCACCAAAGCCTATTTTCACGCATTGGAGTAAGATGGCTGCCAGCATCTGTGAGTGTTCAGGCTTCCTCCTTTCCAGGGTCTTGCTTCTCTCTAGGTACAATGTTCCTCTCTTCCCAGGGTTTGCTTCTTCCTGGGCTCAGGGTTCCTTTCATCCTGGGGCTTGCTTCTCTTTCCTTTGTGAGCACCAGTTTAAGACTTCAACACCAAACTCCACCATCAAAATCCCTCAACCCTGTCCTCTATCATGCCTTTTATCTACCAAAGTGTGGGGACTCAATGCCCTAATGACATGGCCCAATGAAAGCCCTAATCATAACTTAATTTTGCCCACAGACCAGATTGCAAACGTAATCCAATATCTATTTCTGGAAATCATAATCATGTCAAACTGCTACCGAGGCTTAAGCGGGAAGACTGTTATAGTGATTGGTGGTGGTGATTCTTTGGTTCCTCCTTGTTGTCTTTCCTCTTTCTTTATTTGTTTTCTTTTATATTTACTTTTCTTTTTGGCCTAATTTGTTTCTTTTCTTTATTTTTGTATCTTTTTTTTTCCATTGATTTTCTTAGAGTCCACCTCTTTTTGTTTGGTCTTTTAAAAGAAAATTCTCTATGTTTTTCTTTTCTCTTTTACTCTCTTCTCATCCTTCTGATCTTTTAAATCATTCTATTTATTTTAATCTATTTTGTTCTTAAGTTTCATTTTTTTTCTTTTCCACATTTTTAATTTTATTCATTTTTTAAAAACTCATATTGCTTTCTTATTTTCCTAGCTCTTTTATGGATCCTTTTCTATTTTTAAAAATTAATATTATAATTACTCCTTTCTCTTCTTATCTCATTCCTTTTCTCTGGTACTAATATTTTTTCAAGGAAACATTGACAACCATAAGGGCATAACATAGGAGGAACTTAAGGGTCAGAGAAATGCCAACCAAAAAACCCCAACAAAATAAATCCATAGAGTAGAAAGAGAAGCTAACCAAACAAATAAGTACATCAAGATAAACAAATGCCTAGACACCAACAGAAAATTACAAGCCATATTGAGAAAAAGGAAGATTTACTTCATAAAAATTAAAAATAGAAAAATAGGAGAAGCAAAATGTGGAACAACTAATCAGGGAAGTCCAGATGAATATTATGAATCAACATAATGATATGAAGGAAGAGAAAAATGGCATTAAGAAGAAAATAGGAGAACATACTGAAGAAATTATAAACATACCTTAAAAAGATAATGGATTTGATGGTGATGAATGGCACAATGAGTTATATAAAAAATACACAGGATGCACATAACAGCAGATTTGAACAGACAGAGGAAAGAATCAAGATGTGTAAGAGAGTACAGATATCATACAGATAGTAGAACAGATAGAAAGAACAATAGAAAAACCCAGCAGGGACTTTGGAATCTGAATGACAACATGAAACACACAAACATATGCATTATAGGCATCTCAGAGGGAGAAGGGAAAGGAAAGTGATCAAAAGGAGTATTGGAGGAAATAATGGCTGAAAGTTTCCCAAGTATTTTGAAAGACATGAGCATACATGCCCAGGAAGTTCAGTGACAACTTTCTAGGTCACAGAACAACTATCAACAAATTCAGGAAGATCAAAATTATACAAAGTAATTCCTCTAATCGTAATTGAATGAAACTGGAAATCAGTAAGGGCCAAAGAACCAGAATAGGCGCAAAGATATGGGAGCTAAAAAAATATACTTAGACAACCAGTAGGTCAAGGAGAAAATTGCTAAAGAAATGAGTTACTACCTTGAAATGAATGGAAATGACAACATGCATATGAAAATTTATGGGATACAGCAAAAAGCAGTTAGACAAGGAAATTGATAGCTGTAAATGCCTATATTAAAAATGTAGAGGGAAGTGGAATTGGCCCAGTGGTTAGGGTGTCCGTCTATCACATGGGAGGTCTGCAGTTCAAACCCTGGGTGACCTCGACCCATGTGGAGCTGGCCCACGCACAGTGCTGATGCATGCAAAGAGTACCATGCCACCCAGGGGTGTCCCCCACATAGGGGAGCCCCACATGCAAGGAATGCACCCTGTAAGGAGAGTCACACAGCATGAAAGGAAGTGCAGCCTGCCCAAGAATGGTGCCACATACACAGAGAACTGACACAATAAGATAAGGCAACAAAAAGAAACAGGTTTCAGTGTTGCTGACAAAAATAGAAGCAGACAAAGAAGAAGATGCAGCAAATAGACACAGAGAACAGATAACCGGGGTGGGAGGGGAGGGAAAGGAAATTAATTAATTAATTAAAAAGTAGAAAGCTAAAATTAAAGACCAACGTGCACACCTGGAGAACTTAGAAAAAGAACAACAAACTAATCCTTAAGCAAGTAGATAAAAGGAAATAATAAAAATAAGAACTAAATGAAATTGAAAATAAGAAAGAACTAGAAAAGTTAGCAAAATCAAAAGCTGATTCTTTGAGAAGATTAACAAAATTGACAAAGCCTTAACTAGACTAACAAAGAAAAAAAGAGGAAAGATGCACATACAGCAAATAAGGAATGAGGAAGGGATATTACCACCAGCTGCACAGAAATAAAGATTATCATCAGAGGATACTATGAAAAATTTTATGCAGAAAATATGTATATTTTAGAGGAAATGGACACACATGCAAACTTCAATGAGGAAAGAAAAAATTTATTATCTCAAAGGACCAATCACAAGTAATGAGATGAATTAGTCATCAAAATTTCCCAACTAAGAAGAACCAAGGACCAGATGGCTTTACAGGTGAATTCTACCAAACATTCCAGAAAGAACTAACACCAATCCTGGTTGAGCTCTTCCAAAACAGAGAAATGGAGAGAAAATGGCCTAACTCATTCGATGATGCCAGTGTAACCCTAAAACCAAAGCCACATAAAGATACCACAAGAAAGGAAAACTATAGACCAATTTAGATGGTCTAGATGGTCTAAAATCCTCAACAAAATACTGGCTAATGATATTTAACAACACATCAAGTGAATTATAAACCATGACCAAGTGTGTTTCATTCCTGGTAGGAAAGTATGGTTCAACATAAGAAAATCAATCAATGTAATATATCACATTAAGAGATCAAAAGAAAAAATCAAGAAAAAATAAAACAATCATACCTATTGATTCAGAAAAAGCATTAAACAAAATACAGCACCATTTCCTAATAAAATCACTGTAAAAGATAAGAATAGAAGGAAATTTCTTCAACATGATAAAGGTTATAAATGAAAAACTCACAGCTAACATTATTTTGAATGGTGAAATGCTAAAATGTTTCCCTCTAAGATCAAGAACAAGACACGGATGCCCACTATCACCATTCCTACTTAACATTGTGGTAGAGGTAGTTGCTTGAGCACTGAGACAAGAACCAAATATAACAGGTATCGAAACTTGAAAGGGGAAATCAAAATATCACTGTTTGCAGATGACATGATCCTACATAAAGAAAGGTCTGAGAAATCTACAACAAAGCTTCTAAAGCTGATAAATGAGTTTAGAAAAGTGACAGGTTACAGATCAATGTGGAAAAATGAATTGCATTTCTGTACACCAATAATGAACAATCTGAGGAGGAAATCAGGAAAAAAATGTCAGTTTACAATTGCAAATAAAGGAAGCAAATATAGGAATAAATGTATCTAAAGATGCAAAAGACTTGTATGTCAAAAACTAAAAAACGTTATTAAAGGAAATCAAAGAAAGCCTAAATTAATGGAAGAATATTCCCTGTTCATACAAAGGAAGATTAAACATATTTAAGATATCTGCCCTACACAAATATCCTACCCAGAGTGATTTACAGAGGTAATGCAATCCCTATAAAACACAGCATCTTTACTGAATTGGAAAAGCTAAATATAAAATGTATTTGATGGGACAAGGGGCCAAAGTTGTATTGAAAAAGAAGAATTAAATTGGTGGAATTACAGTACCAGACTTGAAAACATAGCACAAAGGTACAGTGGCCAAAAAATGCATTGTATTGGCACAAGTATAGACATATGGAACGATGGTATAGTACTGAGAGTTTTGTTGTAGATATTCAAATATATATGACACTAAACAAGGCCACCAAATTCATACAACTGGGATATAATGACCACTTCAATAATTGGTGCTTGGAGAACTGGATATCCATATCCAAAAGAATGGGAGAGGGTCACCATCCCATGCCCTATACAAAAATTAACTCAGGATGAATCAAAGATGCAAATATAAGAGTCAAGACAATAAATCTCCTGGTAGATAATGTAGGGAAGCATATGCAAAGTCTTGCAGTAGTAAACGGTTTCATAAACTTTACACCAAAACCACAAGCAACAGAAGAAAAAAGTAGATAAATTGGATCTCCTCAATCTTAAAAACTTTTGTAAATTAAAACTACAATGAGATACCATGTGACACCCATTAGACTGGTGGCTATCAAAAAAACAGGACTACCAGGGTTGGAGAGGATGTGGAGGAGAGGGAACACCTAACCTCTGATGATATGGGAATGTAGAATGGTGCATCCATTATGCAGGACAGTTTGATAGCTCCTAAGGAAGCTAACTATAGAACTGACATATGATCCAGAAATCCTACTGCTTGGTGTATATCCAGAATTGAAAGCAGGGACATGAACAAATACATGCACATCAACGTTCATAGTGGCATAATTTACCATTGCCAAAAGTTGCAAGAAAATCAAATGTCCATCAATGGATGAATGGATAAGCAAATTTTCATATATACATGCAATGGAATTATTATATAACTGCAAGAAGGAATGCAGTATTAACACATGGGATAGCATTGGATTAATTTTGAAAACCTTATGTTGAGTGAAGTAAGCCAGGCACTGAAGGACAACCATTACATGACCTCACTGATATGAATTAAGCAAATTGAGCAGACTCAGAGAGATGGCCTTATAGATAGGTTTATAGGAGAAAGAAAAGGAGGAGAGGGTTGTGAGCAAATGCCTGCATGGACAAATCTATGATAAAGTAGAGGGATGTGGTTGTGCAGTGTTTCTACATGATAGTGGTGCTGTGATGCTGTTGAGTTCAGTGGTGCTGGTCTGAGAGGGGGTAGGGTGGAGTGCGGCGCCTTGCTCGGTTGGTAGAGGTGGGGTCTGGCTGCAGACAAGGGGTCGGTCCAGCTCAGGATGAGGGGTTGGTCCCACTTGGAATGAGGGATCGGTCCCGCTTGGGACGAGGGGTCGGTCTGGCAGCAGACAATGGATTGGTCTCACAAGGGGTTGCGCGGTTCGGCTGACGGGGTCGCCCAGCGAAGCCAGCGAGAAAGGGGTCACCCCGAGAAGCAGGTGATGAACTGGGGACAAGGGAGGCCAGGCCCTTGTCGGGGGCTCTCAGGACTGGAGGGTGCACGGCAGAAGAACTACCACGGAGACAAGGTAAACACGCAAGTCCAACTTTATTGAGGGAGAGGCAACAGTTTTATAGGGGCTGGGGAAGGCTGATTGGTCGAAGCCATGCCCTGTTCTGATTGGTTGCTGGAGAAAGGTCAGTGGGTGGTACTGGATGGGGGAGGGGTGGTGATTAGGGATTGGCTGTTGCTGTTGGTGGGGGAAGTGGCAGGGTTTAGTGATTGGTGGCTGCTGTTGCTGGGGTAGAGGGCAGACTGGAGTTTCCAGCCCACAACTGGCTGTTGCTGCTGTTGGGGGGAGGGAAAAGGGCAGACTGGATTTTTCCAACCACACCTGGCTGTTGCTGCTGTTGGGGGAGGGGAAAAGGGCAGACTGGAATTTTCTGCCCTGCGCCTGTGCAGGGAGAAAGAAGAAGAAGGGTGCTGCCCCACAAGGCATCGTGTGGTGCCATCCGGGAGGAGGGGTGGCCGCAGAAGCATGCCTTCCAAGAAGGGGAGACCCGAGGGCACTCTGCGCCCATGCCAAGCTTCCTTCAGGGGTGGCGGTGGGCCCGACCAACCACCCTATTATGGGGGCAGCGGAATTAGGCCTACCGCGGCCGCTCCCTTTGCCAAGCCAGCAAACCACACTTCAGCCCGAGGGGTGACCGCAGTGGAGGAGTTGGGTTGACTATCCATGGAATTATAGGGAGGGTTCGGGGTAGGAGCAGGAGAACTCTGGGGATTTTCAGGTCTGTGGTTAAAACTACAAAGTTGGAAATGTTATTTCAGCAAGTCTAGTTGGGAGGATTAGAAGTATATGGTATTTATTGTGTGGGTGGTTACAGAACAGGGCACACCTGGGACAGATTTCTATGGACTATGTAAGTAGTATTCATCTTGTCACAGTGCATGGATACCCACACAATAAACAAGAAAATATTCAACTCCCATCCTGGGCCAAGTCATTGTATGTCCTCAAATAGAAGGGCAAGAGTCTCTCAAGAACATAGGTAATTCTTAATAAAAGAAAACAGAGGAATAGGTCAAGCCCCCAATATTATTGCAAGTAACTATTAATCTTGTTCTTTAGAAAGTGAAACTTATTGATTTCCATAGGTCTCAAAGGGAAATAGAAGGAAGAATAGAATAGATGGAACATAGGGCATTTTTAGGGCATTAGAATTGTTCATTATCTCACAGTAATGGATACAGGCCATTTTAAGTTTTGTCAAAATTTATAAAAGGATACAGTCAAAATTATAAGTCATAATATAAACCATTGACCACAGATAGTAATGATGATTCAGTATCTATACATATATATATATCTATATCTACACAAATATACCATCTACCTATAAAATGCTATTAATAGGGTTTAGGGGAGTAGGGGGAGGGTACTGGGTATATAGGCAATCCCCTATATTCTCTACATGACTTTTATGTAACCCAAAGCATCTGTGAATACAAAATGAATTTAAAAAGCAAGACGCTGTGGGAATATATGGAAGAAAATGTCACTGTACATACAAGAAAACATCTTACACTGATAAAAGACAAAAAAGGTTTACTAAAATGTTTTAACATTTTTGTTCTTTGCTTTTTAAAAAGTTATCATTCCTATTTCATTTTATTATTATTTTTATTTGGTTATTTCCTTGGCTTCATCTCTGGAGAGGTTTTAGATCACAGAAAGTTCATAACTGTGGCAGGGCAGGAACAATGATGTGTGGTGTTGGTGATGGAGATATACATGGGAACGTGATCACCTGGGGAATACCTCTAAGGCATGTGTTCAAGTGTTCATGGGGCATTGTCACAGTGGGTGACAATATTCAAAAGAATATTGAATTCCAGTCCTGGAGAGTTCTGCTACATTCTCTAATTGGACTATAAGAATCCCCCAAATGTAGGGGTGGTGCCTAGTGAAGAAGGATGGTCCAATCCTTAATATTGATGATTGTACTTAAGAAACTTATCTTTTAAAATTGATATATTGCCTAAAAGTTACCTCCTGAGAGCTTCCTTATTGGTCAAATGTGACTTCTCTCTAAGCCAAATTCACCATTTAAATATATTACCTCCCCTCCTCCCCATGAGGAACATGACTCCCAGGGATGAGCTTCTCTTGGCACTGAGGGATTATTACAAAGTGTCAACTACAATGCATCTGGAAAAAGAACTTAACCATAAGAGAAAATGGTAAATACAAATGAGTTCTTATTGCTCATCTAACATTCTGCCACAGGTTATTCTGGTTTCAGAGAGATGGTTTGAATGCACACATGTAGACTGTTATGAACTATCATAGGTCTGTGTAGTCTTAGTCTCTGTGTTTGAGTGTGCATGGGTTGCTTCATTTCTGCTGTGTGTGCATCTGTAGAAGAAAGCTTTTTAGTGCCTTAGCTGGGAAGCTGACCTGTGAGTCACAAAGTCATATAGTTTTGGGTGAGGTGGAATCGACCAGACATATAAATTTGAAATGCCACTTCCCTATCTGTTTTAGATCATTTGGGTATTTTTTAAAAATCTGTGTTCCCTGAGACATTTTTTTTTTCATTTTTGTAAATTGAGTTTTTTTGAAGATAAGATGTAGAATTTGAAAGAGATTCAATTATTTGTGTATAGAAAGGCCAGGCCTCAGGAACGGTTTTGAGAAGGAAAAATGGTTTATTGATGGCTGGCCAGACTCGGGAGCTTTCTGTTTCAAACCCGAGCCCTGAACCAGATTTTTGAGTCCCTTTTATACAGAGAGGAAAGGCCAAATGCTTCTTTTGTTTCAGTTCTCAATAGGCTTGAATTAGCATATATTTTTCACATCCTAGGTAAGTTTTTAGCATGGACTTCATACATTCTAGATGAGCTTTTAGCACATTTTGTTTGCATTTCCCCTGAATAGTTAAAGTTTATTGATTTTGCATTGTTAAACTGTTTCCTTGTACTGGAGTTGTTGCCATGGTCATCAAGGGCAGGCCTGCAGCCTCTTACTTATCCACACTAACAAGTCAGGACAGACAGCTTAGGTTAAGGTTATCTCTGAAGAGACAAAGAGCCTCCCACCCATAACCTACATCATTTCCCCCCTTATGCCAAAGTTGAACTTGCTTAGCTTTGGCATAATTTTTGTTGGAGCTATGAGGTGGGTGGCTGTTTCTTGTTTTGATTGATTACTTTACTTATCAATTTTCAATGTAGCATCCAGGAGCTGTTCCCAGAAGTTTATGTTTTCATTCTGGACAATGGAATTCTGGGGCAGGGGCCCCCTGCAGCCATCCTTGAGCCACCAGCACCTACATAGATTTACATAATAGATCCATCTATTAATTTTGTTTTACCCTTAAAGAGTTTACACCTTTAACTTAAAGGGGTGCTGAAGGGAGATGATCTGTTTTCTGTAACTGCTTTTTGCTGGCCCTGGGCTATAGTCATTGCCTAACAAGGTGTGAAACTCTATTTTATTTTAACTGGAGGAAGATGGATCTGGCCTTCTGCATGAAGTTGAATGAAGTTTTCATTTGGTTAATAAGATGTTCACTCTGAAAGAAACAAACTTAATTAAAAGTTTGTAATACCCATTTTTAAAAGAGGACATTGGATTACAGAGGTAGACAAGGTTAGGTGCTTATAAAGATGGCACTCTTTTTTAAAAGTTGGTGGAACAGTATATATATATATCTTTTTTTCTAAGTTATTTAGTTTTAGAGAGAAATTTTGCAATAGATACTTAGCTTTGTTTGAAGACACATTTTAAGCTGTTTAATGATTGGCATATATGTGCTCTGTTATATGTTCCAGGTGAACTGGCACCCTTTGGACAATTGGTTTCATTCAGGATTAGTACTTTAAGTTGGAAATTTTCTTAGTATTTAGCTGTGGGAGTGATAAGAACTACAGAATAAAGGTCTTTACATTTTGGTTTTAATTGTACAATTTCTAGTAATTCTGACTTGTTCAATAGGTGACTCATTATTAGCAAGCAAGCCTCATTTTTGCTACACAGTAGAGTACAGTAGAACAGCAAGTTGACTGAGCCTGGCTGAGACTGCCACCTTATTCTATAGACATGTTTATTAACTGTTTAGAAAATGAATTTACTATGAATCTAACATGTCGAATATACTTTTGCACTTGATTCAAAATAGAAAAGATACCGTTATAATTATTAGGCATATATTTAGTACAGGATAAAAGTACAGCACTTAATATTAACTGATGTATTATTTAATGCATAAGATTTCAGAGTTGCAATTAATAGTTTTAAGTTTCAGGTTTGTAGTACTTTACAATGTTATCTCTCCATGGGAGCAGACCATAATGTCAATTGTGTTTAAGTTTTACTTACAGTATCCTGGTATCATGGCTCCACTTAGCATGTTCTTCACACTGTGAGCAAGTTGCAGCATCATTGATCCTAGAGAGAGTTTCCAGTATTCTACTAGTATGGTGCATAGTGCTCTCTGGCACTATGGAACAGTGCCAGTCTGGAGACAATATCCATTGTTCACTTGGCTGTACTGAGTCATCATTGGCTGCTGCAGGGGCTTGAAAATGCAACATAATTTCCATCAACTTCAGGAGGAGAACCAGAGGCTGATATAGCAAATATTTCTAATTGAGGGGTCAGTGACCAGCCTAGCCAATGACTTACATGGAGAGGCAACCTGTAATGTACTCAAGATCTGGTTTGAATGCACAAAAGAACTTGACAATGTTAAAGTTTGTTCTTTGTTTTTATATATATTTTAAACACTTTAATGCAACACATCATGTATCAAATGACTGTTTACTTATATAATTTTATCATTAAGATAATTGTAGGCATTTTACTTTAGTAATAGAGTGAAAAACTATATTTCATTGTTAATTTGAAAACAGATTCTCAATAGAATCAAGATAATTTTTTATTACTATTTATTTTAATATGCACCTTGCAGTGGACTTCAGACAGGTTTTATTATCATGAAGTTATTCTTTGCCACTAATACTAATCCAAGTTTTTAGTTAACCATGACTTCTAGAACTAGAACTATTTAAATATTTTCAGTTTTGAAGATGTTTTACAAACTCTTTATATTGACTACAACCATATTGACTAGTTATTTTATGTTTAAATAAAATTATTAAATTACAATTATTAACCAAAGAAATTTATTTATTTAAGAGAGCATATCTACAATCTTTTGCTTTAGCTTAATTTTGTTAACATGAACTTACAATTTTTATTACTCTAAAGATTTTTTACATAAAATGTTAATTTATTTAATGGGAATTTTATAAACTAAAGGAGATTACACTCAAGCTAAATAAAATTGAAACCATTATAGTTTATGCAAGGAATGTTTTCTTTTTTCCTTTACAGGAAGCTAAAACTTTTTTGTGTTTAAGTTATGAAAATGAATAATTTTTAAAAGCATACTGACTACCAGGTTACAAAACACATTACACAATTACCTAATTTGTTTCATTATAATCTAGGAAAGATCTCGTCATAGTTTTCATGGGCTTTTTTTTTTTTTACTTACTGAAATTTGTCAACAGAGCCACTAATTACCTTTATTTTATGTCTGACAAAAGGTTTAAACTGGGAGATTACAGGGCAAACTGATTCTTAATTCCCCAGGCTAGTGGATAGGTTTAATCTGCCACACCTAGTCTTGCCCTCAAAGCTTTTGCAAATAGGAGGCCCTTTCCCAATAATTCCTATAATCCGATTTTTAGATGACTTTTTCATCCTGCTTAGTCTAATTTGGAGTCCAGGAATATTTATTCACATATAATACTTCATATACACACATATATTGCATATTTAATTTTTAACAATTTGAATAGAGCTCTTTTAGGAATTTTTACTTCTTAATTTGATATTATCATCCTGATGTATGAAGACATACACTGAGCAAATGGGCAGACACAAATAGAGTTAGACACAGAAACACAACTCCTTGATGTTACTTATAATTTGCATTATTTTATATACTGTTTAGCTTAATTTGGGTTCCAGAAATATATATTACTTACATAACTGCATATTTAACCTCAACAATTGGAGCAAATAGGAAGACATGAATAGTTTGACACAGAAAAACATAACTTTAGTTACTTAAAACTTCTATTTTTTTTTTTTACAAAATAAATGTGACTGTAAAACATTTCAAAGACTCCTGAAACTTTTCTTAATTTGCAATATGACTGTGCAGTTTTACACTATGGCCATGCAGTTTTACACTATGACAATGCAGTTTTTCACAAGAATTTTGTTTCTTAACTAATGGCCTGTAACCAAAATGTTCTTAATATTTTAACACAATTCTCTTTGGTTTCAGAATTTTATATTTTATCTTGAATTTAGCAGAATTTTGAATTAGCAATGAGATTAATTCTATGTATACTTACTGAGGCTATTTGAAGCCTCAGGGAGACTGGTTTCTCTCATGAATTGCCACTCTTAGGAACACTGAGATTTAAAGCAGGATACTTCCTTTATTTCCTGCAGTCCTTGGAGATAATAAAACTCCAGTGGTCGTTTATCCCTAAGGGCTAAGAATTTCACCAGGCAGCAATTTAGTTTACACTTGGATTCATGAGAGAAAGCAGGGTTACTAATACCAGGACAGGAGACAGGGATGTCCCAGCTCATCTCTGAACTGTAGGGGCAGAAGCTATTGTGAAATAACCATAGGCAAAGGCAAGGGGTGAGGTTAGGCTTGAAGTAACTATAAGTAAAGGAAAGATTAGTTTAGAATTTACACTTACAATAATAGTTTCAGACTAAATTTACTTAGTTATAATTTCAGGTTTTTTTTTTTTTTGCTGTTTTATAACACAAATGCATCTATAAATGATCTTAATTCTTAGTTACAGTTTTCATTAAGTTTTAACCTTAAGGTGAATTGGATACTTTTATTAATTAAGCTACAAGAATTTTATTACTAACAATTCTGTGATGTTCTGCCTTTTCCTAGTAATGGAACAAATCCTCATCTGTAAGTTATGATTTAATTTACCAGCAAGAGAGTACTGGGATTTAAAGACTCATTTTAAACTACATATTTACCTTTTTGCCATGAATTCTTGGGCAGCAGCAACTGACAAAAGACAAACATAGATTTCAAAGTGGCATTTCATTCTTTTTTTTCCCCTCCATAGTCTCACATCCCTGAAATTCCCAGCCAGACCATCGAAAAGGCTATCAAGTGATTAGAGGTCTATTGTATCAAGTGTTAGCCTCCTTTCTTCAGACAATTTTACAGTTCTAAAACATTCCAAAGTATTTCTACAGTCTTACAGAGAGAGAGATTTAGAAAAGTAAAGAACCTGGGCAGAGTGCAAATTGACACCCTAGGGAGGGAACTTTCCTGTATTTATTTTGATTCTGCTTTTCATCCCCTTTACCTTTCCCCTTCCAGGCATTCAGATGCACAACAATCAAATAGGAATGGGGCTTATGAATAGAAGGTGTGGACTCACTGGAAAGGGGCAAACTGCTTCCCCCTTTCCAGCTTTCTGCCAAAATGGGCAGAGAGAACCTACTCAAACTTGGCACCCTTCCTGGGGACCCAGCCACCTTGACTGGGGCAGCCCGAACAAACCTGGGTGCATGGCACTGATACAGACAACCTTTAAGCCCTGGCAAAGGAGCATACCAGAGATGAGGCAGCAGAGGATGTGCAAGCATCCAGACTCTACAAACATCCAGACTCTTCAGTTTTGCCTCATATTAAATTCACCCCCTTGCCAATAGCAAGGGAGGGTTCCAGCTAAGTTAAATTCCACTACTTTACAAAACCATACAACTCCAACACCAGCATTAACTGACACAGACAGAAGCACAAGGTCACTAAATCTGACCCACAAGTTCTATATATATATGTTTTTTTCAGCATGGCTGCCCCACAGCCATCACAAACCTTAGAGAGAACACTTAACGTTAACATCTGGTATAAAGACAATTCATTCACAATTCAGCACCATAACAAAAGATTTCAGCTAGTTCTTTTTCACTGTTTAACTTTACACCCAGACCAAGCTTCAAGAGAAAGCCAATCCATTTTCCTGTAGCCAAGTTTTTTTAAAATCCAGACCAATTTCCAGGACATTAGGACTCAAGCCTATAAACAACCGTTCCTATTATAATCAAGGCTCCACTCCTTCAGTGGATATAAGAACAGTACCAGATTCTAACATGCAGTTAGACAAGCCCAAAACACCAGGCTTTTCCCCAGTTTTTCTTCTTTGTCCAGACCTAGAGAGAATGGCTTCTCCCCAACTTTCTGGGGCTACTAGGGTTCTCTTGGGAGGTGATCAGCCTCCCCCTCCTAGCAATTAAAACTAGGTCTTTCCAGACTGTGCTCACCCAGGGAGCCTTACCTTCTTCCATGTTCAGAGTTTTTTTTCATTCCCAGAATCTTTTTCTTTAGACCTTCCACTGCCCTTAATTTTTGTCAGGAAGATTCTAGTGGAGCCCACATCTTTTCTGGATTAAACTTAATCCAGGGGTGCCCAGATTTGGGGTTCACCTGAGTCCTCCCGGCTTCCTTGGGGATTTGGAAGGGGCAGCAAAATGCTACCATTTCTGTCCTCCATTAGCAATCCTGGATGAGCCCCTAAAAATGTTGTAGAATTTGAGAGAGGTTCAATTATTTGTGTATAGAAAGGCCAGGCCTCAGGAATGGTTTTGAGAAGGAAAAATGGTTTATTGATGGCTGGCTGGACTTGGGAGCTTTCTGTTTCAAACCCGAGCCCTGAACCATATTTTTGAGTCCCTTTTATACAGAGAGGAAAGGCCAAATGCTTCTTTTGTTTCAGTTCTCAATAGGCTTGAATTAGCATATATCTTCCACATCCTAGGTAAGCTTTTAGCATGGACTTCATACATTCTAGATAACCTTTTAGTACATTTTGTTTGCATTTCCCCTGAATATTTAAAGTTTATAGAGTTTGCATTGATAAACTGTTTCCTGGGAGCCATTTCCATGGTTACCAAGGGCAGGCCTGCAGCCTCTTACTGGTCCACACTGACAAGTCACAGACAGCTTAGGTTAAGGTTATCTCTGAAGAGACAAAGAGCCTCCCACCCATAGTCCACATCAGATATACACATATTTCTTCTGTCTCATTTATTTATTTTTTTATTATTATTTTTTAATTCATTTTTTAAAAAAATATTACATTAAAAAAATATGAGGTCCCATTCAACCCCACCGCCCCCACCCCCCAGTGCCCCCACAGCAACACTCTCTTCCATCATAGTGACACATTCATTGCATCTCGTAAGTACATCTCTCTTCTGTCTCATTTAGAGTTTCAAGAAAACTAAGTTACTTTTTCCAACTGAATCTAAGGAATATTCACAGGGATGTATTATACCATGACCTTAATGATGTCAATACAATAAACGTTTAATCCTATAGGAAAAGAATATCTTAATCCAACTCCACAATTTATAATATTTCTTTATTTCAATGTATTCTCTCAGTAATTTATATTTTTCCTTTGTTGTTAGACTTCCCACCTGACTACTTGATCCATTTTATATTAAGAGGATCATGTATTTCTGTCAACAGCACCTCATTTTCCTAGATGCTATATATATACTTTATAAAATAACAAAGCTAGAGATTTTAATTTATAATATATCATTAGTATTTCTTATTTCAAATTAAATCTCCACAGAAGGAAGTTATAAATAAATGTATCACTCTGTTAAATTAAATTGTTTCAGTAACACTTTGATGGAATATATTTTCTTGAAACAAGCTTATGGAGATGAATAACAGTAGTTTATTATTGGTAATTCTGAAAATTATTTGTAATAATATTTTTCTGGAAAGATAACAGATTCCTTAAAACTTAGAAATTATACTAAACTAAATAATATAAAATAATTCTGTTATATAGCAATGTTCCCTGCTATTCAATATTTAAATTAGCTTTAAAATAATGTGATTACACTATAAAATAATGTTATTTCACTTTCTTTTTTATCCTATTTTATCATTTTAAATTTAAGGTTATTGACTTTTAAGTTCAGTTGATTTATATTGTTCATTTTAAAAGATGTATCATTTTCCTACTGTCTTTTAAAATTTAAGCTACAGTTGTACTTGTAAGAGATAGAAAGTACAGATTCAATAATTTTTCTACATTAGATAAACTATGTGTTTAAAGAAAAATCAAGTGTAAAGTAGAGAATTCTCATAGAAAATCCTATTAGTAACAATGTACATAACTGTAGAGCTTTTGTTATAACTGAGGAAAGCACATTTTAATAATTATTCTATAAATTACAGTCCATGGTTTAATGTAAGTTTCACTGCTTGTGTAGTGCAGCTCCATGACCTTGTAAATTTTTTTAATTTGGTTTACATATATTCACCTGAACATTCTCCTCTTAACAACATTCATATATATAACTCTCTGATGTTGTGTTCACCATGTGTGCTACCATTTCCAGCACCCATTATCAAGAAATATTGCATTATTCCAAATACAAACCCTGTAGAGTTTAGGTCTTAACTTTTTATTTCCTATCCCCACCTTTTCCTCATAACTTTAATATTCTAAATTCTGACATTCAGCACTTAAGCTATTTTAATCCACTGCCTTCTCATCTTCAAGAAGAGAAATTGGCACCCAAGCCAATTTGAACTTCCCTGAACATAATATACTGCTTTTCCCTTGCAACTTTGATAACTTTCTCCTTGTTGAAGGAAGTAATGACTTGTTGGCTGAAGAAAATAGGATGTGGTGTAATCTAGGAAACAGAGCAAGGAAAGAATGTTCTTTGTTGAGACTCTCTTTGTCAACAGGACAGGAATGTCTCTGTTTAAGAGCCACAGGCCAGATTAGTAGAAAGAACAAACTTGATTTAAAAAGTTAAAACATAAATGGCCTGTCCCTGTTTCTAATGATGAGATAACAACATTGAATCTGTCTCTGCTTTATGGGCTTTTTGTAATGCAAGCTTTCTATATAAATAGGTAGCTAAATAGAAATAAACTTGTCTGTGGGCATTGACTTGCTGATCCCTCTCTCTTGTTATTCATGCCTGATACCCCTTGGGCTGGATGCATCACCTTGTAATTGTGTTCAGTAGTTTGGTCAGTATATGAAGGGGTATATGTTTCTTCATATTTATTCTCTTTGGTATTCTCTGGGCTTCTTGGATGTGTTAAGTTTTGTTAAGTTTATGAGTTTTCTGCCATTATTTCTTGAAATAATTTTTATACCTCTATTTTCTTCTTCTTTGACTCCAAAATGCATACATTGATAACTTTATAGTATCCCAGAGGTGAAGTAGGCTATTTTCCACTTTTTAAAATGCTTATTTATTTCCACACCTCAGCCTCTCTCATTTCTAATGTCTTGTCTTCAAGTTCACCAATTCTGTCTCCTGCCAGCTCTCATGTGTTCTTGAAACTCTCCTGGGCACTCTTCATTTCTGTTACTATGGTCTCCTCTGGACATAGTTTGTTTTCTTTTTAAAGTTTATATTTCTCTCCTAAGATTCTCATACTCTTCATTTATTGTTTCCTGATATCCTTTAATTGTTTCTCCGTATATTCCTTTATCTTTTTGAATATTTTAAGATGAAATTTTAACAGGTTTTGTTATGTCCACATTCTTGTCTTCTCCCTTGGTGTTTTTTCTTTTTCTCTGCCTTTTGATGGGCCATCATTTCCTGTTTCTTTTTATTTTACTCCTTTTTGCTCTTTGTGGTGATATGAGGTTGTGTGTACCTGAGAACAATATGTTCTTCAATTTAATAAATTTCTGTGGGGGCAGACCCATTGTGAAAGTAGGATCTTTTATTGAGGCTACTTAGTCAAGTTGTAACCCACTTCACTCTGACTGAGACTTAATTCTCTTTGTGGAGTCCTTCATAAATGGAGTGATTACAGGGAGAGAGAGACAAAGTCATGGAGGAAACTAAAATCAATGAAACCCAGAAGAGAATAGCAAATGCTACCAAGGGCCTTGTCATGTAGGAAAGGAACCAAGGATCACCGGCTGTCAGTCTTTGGGAAGTTCTAAAGCCTCACGTTGGTGATGTCTTGGTGTGTATATTTTGATATCCTCCAAGCTGAAGTGAATAAATTCCCATTTATTAAGCTGAAACATTTAATTAAGCATCCTAGGAGCCTAAAATATGCACTGTATATTTTCACATTTTCAAATGTTAACTCTGTCATTTATTCCCTGAGATCTATTTTGTTAGCATTTAATATTTTCTTGAGTTTCAGCTCTCCTATAAGAAAGTTCTATCCAAGGTAAATGCAGTGTGCAGGATTTTCCCTGTCCTTCTTGACCTGTGTCTTGTCCTGGGCTATTCCTGGTTAGTTATTTGGAGTACTCGTGCTTATTGGAGTCTGGGTGTCCTCTCGTTATCCCAGGAGATATACACTCTTTTCCTGATTGTTTGAAGACAGTAAGGTTTTGCTTCAGACTGTTGTCCTTTATAGTTTCTTACATTCCTTTCACTGTCTCAAGCTTCATTCTCCTGGAGAACAAATTCTGAGAAGGATGACAACAAGAAAGCAGAGTTTCCAGAGTCAGTACTACCAAGACATAATGGTCAGGGGCCCACAAAAGGACAAAGAGTGTTCCAACTTTCCATAGTGAGAGGATAAGGAAAGTCACCAGAGCTTCTTCCATGGCTTCAAAAGTTGAGTTTTCTTGGCCTGCCCAGCAAATGTAGCCCTTTAGCTGACTGAATTCACAGTCTGAGGAAGGGAAGTGTGTTTAATTTTCATCCTCTGTGGCCTTTTCCTGGAATTAGGCTCCCAGCATTCGAAAGTCACTATACAGTCCAAGGTAAGAGTCACTGACAGTGTGCTAAATTGCTAGGGTTGTCTACCCTACCTATAGTGTCCAGGTCTCTCTAGAGCCCCCAGGAGCACCTCTACTTGAAGCACTGTTTCTGTAGCAGTCAGTGGATCTTCCTGAGAGGTACAGAAAAGTAACCCCTGGAGTGACCTCCTGACTCACTTTGAAATCTCTTAACCATAAAAACCCATTTGTGTTTAAGAGAACTTTTTGTCAAGGTGTTTATCCAGTTGCATCACTAATTGACACTTGGCGTCATCATCCCAAAATCCTCAATATTGAGGAATAAATAAATATAAGGGTGGAATGCAACTATGGACTACAATAGAGTAGACAATATTATTCTAGCACAGGAAGAAGTTATAACATTGATATAAAGGCAATGTCAGCCAGAGGTTCTGGTGTTTGAAGATTTTTGTGATATTGGCATTGCAATGGCAAGTAAAAGCTATCATACATTTTGACAAAACCTATAAAACCGTGCAGTGCAAAGTATAAATTGTAATGTAAACTATAGAAAATGGTTTAAATGAAAGTTTTCATCAATTGTAACAGATGTACCACACTAACAGGAGATGTTGTTAATGGGGGAAAGTGTGGGAGGGGGAAAGTGTGAGATATGTGGGAATCCCTGCATTTTCTTTTTTTATAGATTTTTAAAAATGTTTTAAAAGTTACATGGATCATACAAATTATTACATTGAAAAATATAAGAAGTTCCCAAATACTATCTCACCCCACACTCCTCCCACGTCATTGTGGCAAATTCATTTTATTTGAGGAATACATTTTGAGGCGCTGCTGCACTGCATGAATTATAGTTCACATTGTAGCTTACATTCTCCCCCAGTCCATTCAGTGTGTTATGGCAGGGCATATTATGTCCTACATCTGTCACTGCAATATCATTCAGGACAACTCCAACTCCCAAAAGCCCCTCTAACACACCTCTTCTACCCTCTCCCTGCCCCCAGCAGCTCCAGTGGCCACTGCCTTCACATCAAGGATACAATTTCTTCCTTTGCTAGAATCACAATAATTCTATAGTAGAACACCAGTAAGTCCACCCTAATCCATATTTTATTCCTCCACCCTGAGAACACTTGGACAGCAATGCCAACTCTAACTCAGGAGGGCTTAGATCTCTTAGATACCTGGTGTAACTGTCCCCACCTCTCTGTTAGCTTACATGGGCATATCCAACAAACCAGAGAGTAGATATTGCAACTCCACTGAGGCTTGGGGCCCAGCCAGCTCACACTACAGAGATTCAGGTCTCCCAAGTGTAGACCAACCCCAGCACTGACCACAGGCTCAGTAAAATGACAGAAGAGGCTGTGTAGAAAGGTCATATCTGAGCCCAACTCTGTCACACTCAGGAGCACAAATCCCAAGTAAGGCCCACTGGCAAGGCACTGAAATGCAGAATCATCTGTCATGACTCTAGGACCTGGGTGTCTCTGTAGACCTCAGGAGTACCACTACTTGGGGTTGAATCTCCTTTGGCTGTCTTTGAGATCCTACTGAAATGAGCATAAGTGTGGCACCTCTGATGACCTACTGACTCACTGAAATCTCTTAGGCATATAAACTCATTTGTCTTTACCATTTCCCCCTTTCATTCAATGTATTTTTTTAGTTGCATCACCAGTTCATCCTTGGTAGAAATCCCTCAGCACCAGAGAGGCTCATCCCCATGCATCATCTCCGACACTGGGGGAAAAATAATGCATTTACATGCTGAGTTTGGCTTACAGAGTGGCCATATTTGATCAACATGGAGGCTCTCAGGAGGTAACTCTTCAGTATCCTGCAGCTCTAGGCCTCGTTGAAATTTCAGACACACATGTTCCTAAGCATAGTCATCAATATCAAGGACTCATCATTGGAACTCCCTTCTTCACTGACCTTTGCCCTTTTTCTTAGGTGATTGGTGTTCCTTCGTTGCAGACTGTGACAGTGTTCACCATAATGGGAACTCAGCACTCCCTCATTTGTCATGTGAAACTCTACTCATTATGTCAATAGCCAATGAACACTTGAATATATCTATATAACCTATATGCATGCCCTGGAGAACTCCCTTCCACCCATGCATAACCCATCAATGACACCCCCCCCATCAGTTCTCCTCCCCTGCCAGGTGTTGAACCACTCTAAGATTCAAAACTTCTTCAAAAATGAAATCTAACATATTGCCGAATTCAATTCATAGGAAAATGAAATAATAATGATAGGTTTAAATATTAGAAATAGAATACATACTAATTTAGAAAATCTAAAGTAAAAAGTAAATTGGTCTATTAAAAATTGAAAAACATCATAAAAATATTTTTGATGTTTTGCCTTTCATCACTGTAATAGGTGTTGCCCTATATGTGCAGTGGGAAGGCAAGCTCCTCCATTTCTTCCTTAGTGTTTACATTCTTTTTTTTCCAAAAAAGTTTTATATTACAGTATATTCACAAAAATAGGAGTCTCCCATATACCCAACTGCGGGGGGATCTCTTCCTGATGGGGGCGGCTGGAGGGGTCAGGAGAGCCGCACTTCAGTGGGGTTTGAGGTCATGGCAGACGGCCTTGGGGGCTCTCAGGTGTGGAGGACTCATGGCGAGGGAGAAGGAAGAAGCCGCGGAGACCAGGTATGTGCGCAAGTCCATTTTATTAAGGAAGTACAGTGGGTTATATAGAGAATGAGGAGGGCAGGGGGAGACATGGTGGTAGGGGATTGGCAGAAGCATTGGCAGACTTGTGGTTGGCTGCCGTAAGCAGTTACTAGGGATGGGGGTGGGTATTAGGTCTATAGGGATGGGGATTGGTGCAGGCGGGTACTGCCTTCCATAGGTGGTTGCTGGGCAGAGGGCAAGCGGAGAGGCTAGGGGTGGGGGGGGGAGAAGGGGGGAAGCAATCCGGTGGGAGTCCACTATCCAAGCCTCCAGGACAGCTGTTTGGGGAGATAGGCCAACATGTTTTTGAGAATTCACCTGTGAAGGTGTCTGGCCCTGGGCTCTTAGTTCAGAAGGTTTTTATGACTGATTCTATCTCTTTATTTTTAATTGGTTTGTTGAGATCTCAATACTGACTTCTATCATCAATGTAGGCACATATATGTTTCTAGAAATGTCCATTTTCTCAAATTGTTATTCTTATTGACATATAGTTTTTCAAAGTATCCTCTTATTAAAGTCTTATTTCCATGAGGATGTATTGGCATCTTTTCTCATTTTTTCTTTGTTAGTCTAGCTAAGGGTTTGTCAATTTTATTGATCTTCTCAAAAAAGAAGCTCTTGGCTTTGTTTATTTTTCTAGTGCTTTAATATTTTCTACTTCATTTCATTCTCCTCAGGTCTTTGTTAATTCTTTCTTTCTTCTTCCTTTGGGATTCATTTGATGTTTTTTACTAATTCCTCATATGTGCAATTAGGTCTTCAATTTTAGCCCTTTCTTCTTTTTTGATGTAGAAATTTATAGTCTGAATTTTCCTCTCAGGACAGCTCTTGCTTCATCCCATTAATTTTGATATGTTTTGTCATTTTCATTAGTTTCATAATAGTTATAGATTTCTTTTTAGATTTCCTCCTTGATTCACTGTTTGTCTAAGAGTGTGTTGCTTAACTTCCATATCTTGGTGCCTAATCTACATCTCTGACCCATACAGATTTCCAGCTTCATTCCACTGTTGTCAGAGAAATGATTTTGTATGATTTCAATCTTTTGAATTCATTGAGACTTTCTCTGGGCCAAGCATGTGGTCTATCTTGCTGAATGAACTATGTGTGCTTGAGAAGAATGTATATCATGCTGTATTTGGGTGTGATATTCTGTATATGTGTATTAGGTCCACATCCTATAATATGTTATTCAAAGTCTTTATTCCTTTATTGATTCTCAGTTGAGTTATTCAATCTAATGGTGATAATGGTGTATTAAAGTTTCCCACTATAATTGTAGAGGCATCGATCCCTCCACTTACTTTTTCCAGTGTTTGCCTCACATATTTTGAGACACCTGATTAGGTGAATGTGGAAATTTTTAAGTTTAATTTTTGCAAGGGACAGTGAGAGCCAGCTCTACTATTCAAGGAGGAAGGGAGGGGTGGGGTTCCAGGAGCTTTGGCATGCCAAGAATTTGAAAAGTGGTGCTGAAATGAGGGAGAGTTAATGGTGAGTGCTGGGGGTAGGGCTAGAGTGGGGAGAGTGGGGAGAAGGAATGCATGCCCAATTTGAAAAGCACACTGGGGTAAAAGCAATGCTGAGCCCACCCAGCACTCCAGATTGTAGGGAGTGTGGGAACCAAATATCAGAGCAAGAACTGAGTAAACTAGTTAGATCTCTTGGGTAGGCTGCAACCCTTAAGTACCCAATCAATGGGGAACAGGGGAGGGACTTGCTAGTTAGGTTTAGGTTATAAATATCACTGTTTGATATAATGGCACACCAGCCATTATATCTAAGTGGAGCACCCATTCTTGCAAGATCATTAATAAAGTTATTTTCTCCTCCACAATGAAGTTAGGTTTTGTTTTCTTATAGGTGCAGCTCTCTTTCTAACAGTGCATACATGCTTTATGATTGTTCTTTCTTCTTGAAAGATGACTCCTTTTACTAATATGTAGTGTCCATCTTTGTCTCTCAAAATAATTTTGCATTTGAAGTCTATTTTTTCTGATATTAGTAAAAATAGTCTTGCCTTTTTTGGTTATTAATTGCTTGTAAGATTGTTTTTCAGTCATACTCATTCAACCTCCTTGAATCTCTGAGTCTAAGCTGGGTTTCTTGTACACAGAAAATTGTCATATTTCCTTATCCATTCTGCCAATCTGTGTCTCCTGACAGGGGAGTTTAATCCATTAACATTCACTGCTATGCTCAAGGAATTATTTATATTAGACATATTTTATATGGATTCATATATGATATATGTTGTTTTTATTTCTCAATTTCTCATTTTGTCTTTTTAGTTGTTCTTAGATTCTCCTCCAATTCTGTCTTTTTTTTTTCCATCCTGCAGAACTCCCTTTTTATTTCTTGAAGGGCTGTTTTCCAATTGGCATACAATTAGTTTCTGCTTGTCTGTGAATATTTTGAGCTCTCCATCATTTTTGAAGACCAACTTTACTGGGTAGAGTTTCTAGCTGGTAATTTTTTTCTTCCTTTAGTATCTTGACTATGTCATAACATGGACTTCTTGGCTCCCTGACTTCAGAAGATAAATCAGCATTTAATCTTACTGAGCTTCCCTTATATGTGCTGTTTCTCTTTTCTCTTGTTGTCTTCACTATTTTCTCTTTGTCATGAGCACTGAATAATTTGGCAAGTATATGTCTTGGGGTAGGCCTCTTGGGATTTATACTGTTTAGAACACACTATGCTTCCTGAACTTGTACATCAGTCTCCTTCAATATGTTTGTGAAGTTTTCAGCCATTATTTCCTCCAACATCCTTCTGTCCCCTTTCCCTTCTCTTCTTCTGGGATGCCTAAAATGCATATGCTTGTGCATTTTGTGATGTCATTCAAACTCCTAAGTCCTGCTAGAGTTTTTTCTTTCTTTTTATCTATCAATTCTGCAATCTGTTTCATTTCACATATACTCTCTCCCACATCAATTATTCTTCCCACTGTTTCCTCCAATCTGCTCTTATTTGCTGAAATTATATTTTTGATTTCTTGGATTGTGCCATTCATCACCTTCATATCCATTATCTTTTTGTTTATGTTTACAATTTCTTTGCTATGCTCTCCAAATGTTTCTTAATATCCTTAATTTCTTTCTTAGCTTCATTAAATTTGTCTATGATATTTGTTTGTAGAGCTTTCACTAGTTGTTCAATGTTCTGCTCCTCTTCCTGTATTTTAATCTGTTCATTGGACTGGTCCATGTCTTCCTGATAATTGGCATGGTTTCTAATTTTTGTTGCTGTCTGTTCATTTTTATCTCGTTGGGTTTGTTCAGTTGAGTAGCTTCTCCCTCTTGTCTCAGGGTTTTTTAGGTACTGTTTTTGTGTGTGTTTTCAGTTTTCTCTTCCAAACTTTGTTTTTCTTATTCTATTTCTTTGTTGTTTTCTAAGTTATCTTGAAGGAAACTATTAGGGCCAAGAAAAGAAAAAGAGGTAAGAAAAGAAAATATATAATAGTATTGGTAGTACATTTTAGCAGAAGAACCATATAAGACCTGGTAGAGTAAATATTAAACTCATGTAAGCAGTCTATAGTTATAGGAATAAATAAGTAGAGTACTTAACAATGAAATGAGAAACTGAATATTGAGAGAACTATAGTATGAATTAAAGGTTAGCAGCATCAGGAAAGAAGTAAAGAGAAAAGAAAGGACAATAACATGAAGAGTTCAGCTCCTACACTCTGGTTTATTGGACTTACACCACTCAGATAACATGGAGTTGAAGAAGGTCACCACCACAGCATGGAGCCAAGAATACCTACAACTGAAAGCAGGAGGATTGCATCCAGCATCCATGTGGAATCTAAGTCCCCTCTTGATATAGATGTGGAGTGGTCACAACCATTGCAAGGTCCACAGGATGGAGGAATAAAATATGGATTAGAGTGGAATTACTGATATTCGATTCATGAACTATTGTGATTAGTTATCAAAGAATATGTAACATTGGTGTGGAGAAAGTGGCCATGGTGGCTGCTGGGGGTGGGGAATGGGGGGAAGAGATGAGATGTGGAGGCATTTTGGGGACTTGGACTTATCCTGGGTGATGCTTCAGGGACAGTTACCAGACATTGTATGTCCTCCCATGGCCCACTAAATGGGACGTGGGAGAGTGTGAGCTATGATGTGGACCATTGACCATGAGGTGCAGCGGTGCTCAGAGATGTATTCACCAAATGCAATGAATGTCTCATGATGATGGAGGAGATTGTTGCTATGGGGGGAGGAGTGGAGTGAGGGGGTTGGGGGGCATATGGGGTCCTCATATTTTTTTAATGTAATATTAAAAAATAAATAAAGACAACAAAAAATAAAATAAAATAAAAAAATAAAAAGGTAATTAGATCAGAACCTTTCCCTAACCCCTTTTGGTGAGGTTATCTCATACATTTGTAATGCAGTAAGGTTCATTTGTGAGAGTCTGTAACCCATCTTGACATTCCCTGGCCCTCTAATTAGTTTTTATTTGCATATGTTAAGACTATTAAAACTAATTCCATGTGAAAAAAGTTAATAAAAGATAGAAAACAGAGTAGAAGTGATAGAAATCAAAAGCCTGAAAATTGGGGGCTAAACAGAGAGGTGGAATGTAAGAGCAACAACAGAAGGTAGAAGGTAGAAAGATGTAGAAAGGAAAAGAGAAGCTACTAGTAGCTGAAATCAATACACACAACAAAGAAGCCATTGAGGAAGAGGAAGCACAGCAAACGATAATCAATTAGCCGTACCTAATTGAAAAAAAACAATAGAAAGCAAGCAAGCAAAAGGACTGGGGATAAACAGGAAGGAAAGACAAGGTAACACGGGGAAAAAAAGCAAGCCCTGAAGCAAAGACTCAATCAAACAATTAAAAAAAAAAAGACTTTCCTTTTAAGCCCTTACTTAGGGAAAATAAGAGACCAAGGGGAGCTAATACAAGGATAAAGTCTTCCCCTGTCTCAAAGTAACAGTCAGATTTCAATATCCCAGTAAGTCACTACTCTAAGAGCATCTAGGAACCGAACCAGAGACCTTGCACATTCAAGGCTGAACCCGTCCACTTAGCCAAACCATCGTTCTGGCCAACCTGTTCATCAAAATGTTCCCTTCCCAGGGCAGGATTGACTCTTTGCAACTGAATATACTGAGTAGGAATCTGTCCTTCCACATTTCTCCCTTTCTCACTTCCCTCTCACTCAGGGCAGCAGGAAGCCCATGTGAGAACACACTTCTGAAATTCAAATGGGACCCTGGTGAATCAAATTGAACCATGGAAAATAATGACTCAGTTTCCTTAAGAAAGAGCATCCACACCTTGTCAGGGACCTTAAATATGTGCAACCCTACAACGCACTTTCTACTGTGTCCCTCCCTTAGGTGTGTTGCACAGGACTAGTTAATTGCCTGGCTCCACCTTCTCCTTCTGCCATTTTTTTTTTGTAGGAGAGATGAAGGTTCATTTTTCTGACATTATCTTGCCCTGTCACTCCCTTATATTTTCAGTGTCACATTTATGGAATCTAAATATCTCCTTAAAAATAAAAAATTTAAATTCTAAAATTTTAAAAAAGCAAAGTCACTATACAAAAACCATTTTCAGTAATTTTCTGTGTCTAGCCCTGGCATTGGGGAAGAAGATTTTTATATCCCTTTCTCTCACCAATGAGCTACTCAGGGACACCATATGAAGAGAGAGTAATTTTCTGATCTTTACCAATATTTTACCATCCTCATCTTTTTCTTCACTGGATGCTGCACTGTTATATTGGCTTCTAGATTATCAAAATAACTTTTTCAGACAGTTCCTGACCATTTAGTATATACCCTGGTAGAAATCCTGAATCCTGGAGTTTTCTATGCCACCATCTTCCCACAATCCTCCTCTTAGTAAATATTTTTAAGGCAAATTTCTACTGATTATTATCTTTATAGGATTTACAATTCTTGTTTTAAGTGTTCTCTTAAAAGAGATGAATTTGAAGGATATGCCATTGACTGAGAAATGAAACCTATACTTCTAACCCAAAGAAAATTTTGTAATGGAAGACAAAGAAAACTAATATGAAACAAGAATTTAGATCTTCTGAATTTGTATTCTCACGTGGAAAAAGAGCAATATGCAGTTTCTATGTATAATGGAACATTGAAGTTTACCATCATTATGCTTTTGAAGTTTGAATAATTCAGGAAAATAGAAATAACCATGTAAATATGCATATGTGTATGTGGCTAAATATTCTGGGACTTATAGGAATTGGCTAATGTGTTTGGGTATTGGGAAAGCTGAATTTCCAAAAAAGTGTGAGAAATGTGGTGACGGTTTTGGTTATCCATCAGAAGAAGCTGGCTGGCCGAAAAAGAGATAGAAATTCTTCTGAATTCTAAAGTCATGAGTTTTTTTTTTAAAGCTTTTAAAATTGTCTTTTTTTAAGGATACATAGATCACAAAAAGTGTTACATTGAAAAATAAAAGAAGTTCCCATATAACCCACATCCCAGTCCCCCAATTCCCCTCACATCATCAACTTCTTTTATCATTGTGCCATGGCTTTCCATGGATTGGGTAAGACTTCTATCATTAATGAATAAAATATCCTTTGTTCATTGTATATTTAAATATTCATAAACTCAGTTAACTGACTAATGGTTTAAATCCATGTAATACCATCACAGTACCAATCAGGCCACTACTTACTCGACCAGAGAACTGGACACAATAATCAAGACAAGTTGACACATGAACTTAACTATCACCATTCACCCTTGTCAACTTGACACTCATAAATATCTCTTTAAACCATACTTAGTCTCTAAATAAAATTAATAGCAGGCATACTTTCCCTGATATGATTCAACATTTTTTACATTTTTATCATCTTTTTCTAAAAGATACATGGATCACAACAAATGTTATATTAAAAAATATAAGAGGTTGCCATATAACCTACACCCCACCCCACCCTCTCTTGTTCCACATCAACAATCTCTTTAATCATTGTGGCACATTCATTGCATTTGGTGAATACATTTTGAAGCACTACTGCACTGCATGAATTATAGATTACATCATAGTTTACACTCTCCCCCAGTCCATTCAGTGAATAATGGCAGATATACAATGTCCAGCCTCTGTCCCTGAATTATCATTTAGAACAACTCCAAGTGCCAAAAATGCTCCCACATTACATCTCTTCTTCACTCATCCGCCACTTTGCAACTCCTGTGGCCACCATCTTCACATCAATGATACAATTTCTTCCATCGCTAGAGTCACAATATGGACCAAGTTTTGTACAATCTGTATGAGCAGATCCACTGCCAGTCTAGTGAGAAATGACCAAAATGGGAGAGATTATGGGAAAAGGACTTAAAAAATAGAAATGTGGAAGCTGAAGGCTGCAGAGACCCTCTCCCTCTCTTGCCCAGTCACCTCACCAGCCCCAGCCCCAGCCCCATGGTGATGCCTCCCCTCACCCACCCACACCCACCCTCATCCACAGGCATCCTGAGGGTGGCAGCCACCCCAGGCCAGTGCAATTGGTCCCTTGCTTGCTGCACCAGCCTGTCTGAGCACCCACACTCTTCCCCAAAAGAATGAGCTGCAGGACCTGCTGAGCAAAATGGGAAATGGGGCAAGTAGTGTAAGGGTAAGGACACATTGGGAAAATAGGAATAGAACTACATTAAAAACTGAGAATTGCAAGTACCTTCAGATAAATAAATAACTTAGGGCTCCTCCCAAGAAGAGTGCCAATAAATAAGTTAGTGCTGCTCCCAAGAAGAGTGCCAATAAATAACTTAGGGCTGCTTCCAAGAAAAGTGCCAATAAATAACATGGGGATGCTTACAAGAAAGGGCTTTTAAAAAAGAAAAAATAGATATGCTATCTTCAGCTAACTGCAGTGTTCCACTTCTGTGCCTGCTTGCTTGCTCATTTACTAGTAGACAGCCCCTTCCTAAAAAGCGATAAAACCACCCCTTCCCTTAGACTCAGGGCTGCTCTGTCTTCTGTGTAGGATGAGGCAGTTGCTGTGTGGCTAATAAAGCTCTCAATTGGAACTTTATTCAAAGTCTGAGTCTGGTCAATATCACTGGACTGTAACATTTGGAAGACCCAGCGAGATTGATTGATGAGATCCGCCACTCCAGCAGGGTTGATCTCAGATTCAGGGAGATGGGTATGTTCTGGTGATGGACTGGTGGTCTAGGGGAAGGCCTCAGAGAGACGTTTCTCTGCCCTGGACACCGCCTAGCCCTGGAACTTGTCTCCACCTAAATTCTATGTGGAGAGTGTCCGGAGTTCCAGAACCCAGGATCAGCAAACAGGACATCCCTAGATGAGTCTGTTTTCCAGAAACCTCTGCAGAGTCTGTGGACTGTAAGGAAGTGGATCTGCTGGATGCAGCAAATGGATCCCACCTACCAGTCAGAGTGAGACATCACTCCTGACCTTGGTTCAGGTTGTCTGGTTTGTCTCTTCATCTGTCTTGTTTGTCTTTTTGTATTTCTGTTCTGTGTAATTTGTGAAAAATTTTGAGTCAATTGTAAACTGTATGTTTCTGCTAATGTGTTGTAATTGATTTATGTTTGTCTGTTTGTTCAATGTCAGTGTGTATTTTGATACCTCCAGATGGTGATATAAATTAATAAAGATTTTTTAAAAGAGCTCTATTCAAATGGCCAAATATTAAATAAGAGCTTGTATTAATACATAAGTTTGAAAGTTAATAAGATATCTACAATGATAAAAATTGTAAGTCTTGATTAACAAAATTACTATAAATCTTTTTTAAAAAAGTTTTTGCCTAGATTGAAATGAATATTTTTCTTCACAGGATAAAATGAAGAATGTAAATCTTAAATGAATATTAAAGAAAGTTAGAAGTTTGTGGGAATGCTGACTGAAATTTAATAAGTTTTTTCTAAAAAGTGTGTTTTGTGCTAAAATAGGATGGCTATTTTTTATAAACTCTTGGAACTCAAATACATGTGGCAAGTTGTAGAAGGTATTGTGGTAACTTTAAGTAAGGGAATGTGTTCTGTGAAGGTAAAATTTGTCTTATAATTATAAATAATTATAAAAAGTTTAATGAAACATTGTTTAAATTAAGGTATTTAAATGGCTAATTCCAAAAAAGTCTTTATTAAACAAAACCTGAATTGACAATACTACTAATAAAAGGTAATTTTATAACAGGAAAATTTGTTGGTGGCCAGCCTCCCATGCCAACTTGCTTCTAAAAGACTGTTGCTGGTATTACATGCTACTAAGTATTTAAAGTGAAGAAAAGTTCATTATTTTAACAAGATTGTTTTGTGTTGATGACAATTATATGTTGTAAAAAGTTTACCTGGTAACTTAGTATGTGGGCTATATGGAATGTGTTTTTATTGTTAAGGAAACAGGAGATGATTTTGTCCTGAAATAAAATAATTGACTATTGGAAAAAGTAGAGTATAGGATGAAACCTGAGTGAATGCTAAACCTGCAGAAGATTAATGGACAAAGAATTTTTACAGTTAAAGTTAAATAAAATTTAATGGGTCTATCTATAAAATTTTACAAGCTTTGGTGTCGGGTAGTATGCTGATGCAAAGTTGAAAATTTTTATTCTTTCTCAAAGCCTCTCACCATTAATCTGTTTTAGTAAAAGTTCTTATCCTCAGTCAGTATACAAAGAGAGTCTGTCTTATGTTTCTTGTGCTTATCGTTTCCTCGGTGTTCCAAGAAGGAAAGCTTTATCTCTTAAAAGAACATAACGTTCAAAACTGCTTTCTCAAGACCTAATCCTGAACAGTAGCCTTTTATTCCAAACTAATTATGAAATTTGTTCTTTTACCTTGAAAGAAAAATTAAAGTAATAATTAAGTTCATTTAATATGTTATAAGCTAAATAAAAGTGTTTTACAGTGTTATAAAATTAACAACTTTTTCTTCCCTTAAACCCTCTATTAAATAAAGTCATATGGATAAAAGGTTTCTATGAATGCTTAAAAGTGTATAAAGTTACCAATATTTCAGCATAATATTAAAGAAAAGTACAATATGGTTAATTATAGCTTTAATTATTATAAAAGAGTATATGTCACAAAACAACCCCTTACCATAGATTAAAGTAACAACACTAGTATGCAGCAATCCCAAATACTGCTAGTTTGTTGCAAAAAGTTAAAGTCCAGTTACATGGCTATCACTTTGTTTTAAAACTTCCTAAGACTTTCTTTAATGTCTTCTTAGACAAATCAAGCCAGCTGCATTCCTTTATCTGTAAGAACCCAACAATAAACTTTTGCAGTGCTTTTCAAGTCTATGTGCATAGCCCAACCATCCTGTACAGTATTTACTGATAGTAATAGTAATGGAAAAGCAGCATACATTACTTTTCAAAAAGAACAGGTTTGGCCAACTCCTTATTCATCTGCTCAATGCACAGAGCTTTGAGCCATCATTAAAGTTTTACAAATGTTTTAAGAGTCCTTGAATATTGTCTCTGATTCTGAATATGTATGCCTTACTGATAAGCACACCACTGCCCTTTTCTCCGAAAACCCCCGTGCTCAAATTCTTCTAGAAATCTTCCACGGGACCTTTGACTGCCATTACCCCCCCCCCCACAAGTTGCTCCAGGGCCTCACAAAGCTCCCCCTCTCCCCATTATACCACCCTTTCCCTGGCTCCAAGCCTCTCTCCAACTCCACTACTGTCTTCACGGACTCCTCTAAGACCAAGTTTGCTTATATTGCCTACTCTCCCAGCCGTGACTTGCCAACCATTTACTGCCAAACCCATCCCAGATCGGTTCAGGTGGGCGAGCTACTAGCCATCCTTACTGCCTTCCAACACGATGGCAATGAGCCCGTCAACATCTTCACTGATAGTACGCCCTGCAAGTTTGTTCAGTTATTGCCCATGCTGTTTTCTTTCCACGTGACACGCCCATTGATCAAGCACTCCATGCCTTGCAGCGAGAGCTCAAGCTCCGCACACAGCCATAGTACATTTCTCATATTTGCAGCCATTCAGGGCTGCCCGGGACTCTAGCCACGGGTAATTCTGCTGCCAACCAAACCATCTCCACCCATACAATAGCCACTGTCAGAGACTTGGTCAATCAAGCCAAACTTCTCCATTCTAAGTTCCACTTTTCAGCAGCCTCACTTTAACGTCTTTTGTCAGGCCTCCCCAAGGAAACTTGCAAGCATTTGGTGCGCGCCTGTAAAACATGCGCCCCCTTCTTGCCGCTTGGACCGTTGCAGCCACAAGGGGTCAACCCCCGCGGCCTCAAGCCAAACTCCCGATGGCAAATAGACGTCACCCATGTGCCATCATTTGAGCGCCTCAAGTATGTCCATGTCACAGTCGACACCTTTTCTCACCTTTGCTATGCTGTCCCCTTACCGGGAGAAACAGCCAAGCATTGCATTAAAGCATTGCGGCAAGCCATCTTATTCATGGGGGTTCCTTGGGATGTTAAAACCAATAATAGGCCTGAGTATCGCAGCTCCTCATTCGCTGCATTTCTCCAGCTCTACAACATTACTCACCACTTCGGCATTCCATACAACCCCCAGGGGCAGGCTATAGTAGAATGCATCCACCACCATCTCAAAGTGCAAATTCAATAAGAGAAGGATCTACGCCCACATAGTCAACCAGGCGACATTATCACTGCCTGCCTCATTCACATAAACCTCCTCTCCTTTGATAAAAATGGTCTTTCCCCCCTCCATAAGCATTGGGGCCCCTCCTACGCACCAACAGTTGCCCCGATGGTGTTTTGGAAGGACCCAGAAACAAACAATTGGCAGGGACCCAGTCCCCTTCTCACCCAAGGCAGAGGGTTTGCTTGTGTCTTTCCAGAAAATGCCTCCCAGCCGCTCTGGATCCCTGAAAAAAATGTCAAACCCACCACTGGCCAGCAGCAGGTTCCAACGACGGATGATGAGAGCACTCGCCCATCAGATGGAGAGGCTAAATATGGCCGCAGATCTAGCTCATGACACCCTCCTCCTTGGACAGCTAGTACAGCTTGCTGTCCGTGCCTTAGCTTCAAACAAAAAACCTAAAAATCTACACTCTCTCCTGCTTTTCATGTTAGCTCTGCTCCCCTCCACTATGGACCAGGCTAGTATAAGCCATCGGCCCTTTAACTGGATACTCTCTCTTTGGCAGCAGGAAAAGCTCCTCACTAATAACATTACTGCGGGTGCTCCCTCCTTCACAGTGCACATATGTAATCTTGCCAACCTTCCTGTCATCAGTTCCCTCGTAGACGTTACACACAAGACTCACCGGTGTTGGTACAGCTCACTTACAGGCCTTAACGGCCCCTATAATCATGAAGTCTCAGGCTTCTATATTTGTCCTTCCACAGCCAGAGGCTGCCATGACCCAGCGCACTATTACTGCCCCTCCTGGGGGTGCAAAACCATGGCCCACGGATGGTTGGGAGCTCCCAATATAGACCCCTATCTCTCCTTTGCTTTTAAAGATAAAAGTCACTGGGGCAGCATCACACTCACTGTCAAAAACCCTAAAAATGCAGGCTGGCTACAGGGCTGCACCTGGGGAGCCTGACTTTACATGAGCAACTATGATTACGGTGCCTTTTTCATTATAAAGAAAAATTCAATCCGCACACAATCCACCGCCGTGGGCCCAAATCAAGTTCTCAATCCTCCCCCACACATGGCCTCCCCCTCCTCCCTCTGTTTCTCCTTCTCCTCCCGCTACCACCTTAAATCCTTCCATCGCTATGTATCCTCCCCACCGCCAAACCCTGCCACCCCCCAACCCTCTTGTAACCCTCCTCAATGCATCATTTATCTCCTTAAACTTATCCCAGCCCAACCTTACACAACGTTGCTGGCTGTGCTTCTCCGCCGAGGCCCCCTTCTATGAAGCCATAGCTACCAATGGCGCCTATCACGCCTCCCCAGACTCCACTGGTACCTCTTGCAATTGGAACCAAACAAAAAGAGGACTCACCCTCCGATCAGTTTCCCAGACTGGACTCTGTATAATAAAAATCGGCGGCAAAGTTCTCCCCTCCATGCAGTCCCTCTGCAGCCTAACTCACACCCCTAATGCAGCCGCTAAGTTCCTAATTCCCCTTAATAATACCAAATGGCTATGTTCTTCCTCCGGCCTCACTCCATGTCTCAATGTTCAAACCCTTAACTCCACCAGCGACACCTGTGTGCTCATACTCATTTCCGCCCGAGTTCTCTTTTATACTGATAACCAATTCTTTGACTCCTGGCAGCACTTCAGCTCCCTGCAGCACGAGCAGAAACAGGAAGTCTTCACCGCCATCACAATTGCCACCCTTCTAGGTCTTGCCGGCGCAGCCACTGGAGCTGCAGCTCTCAGTCTCCAAGATAATTCCTTTTCAACCCTTAGGCAAGCTGTCGATGCAGACATCGCCCGCCTTGAGACTTCCATGGCCCACCTTGAAACATCTCTCAACTCCCTGTCCGGGGTCATTCTCCAAAACTACAGGGGCCTAGACCTCCTCCTCCTAAAAGAGAGGGGCTCTGCGCAGTGTTAAGAGAAAAATGCTGCTTCTATGCTAACCACTCTGGCCTCATTTGAGATAACCTCGCACAAGTTAGGGAGGGCCTCCACAAGAGAAAGCAGGAACGTGAAGCCACATGGTCTTTCTCTTGGGGGCTGCCCAATGGAATCCTTTCTTACTTTCTCCCCTTTCTAGGCCTGCTCCTCACCCTTGTCCTCCTATTAGCCCTAGGACCCTGGATCATCAGGCGAATTGTCCGGCTTGTCAAAAATCAAGTTAACTCTGTCCTTAGTAAGCCCATCCAGGTCTGGTACCAGCGAATCTGCACCACCAACGAAGACGCACCAGGAGTCTCCATTAATTGCCGTCCTCCCCAAATGGCCAGCCGCCTCTCAATGCACCCAAGCCCCAGCTCCCCTGCCCCTACCCCTTCTCACCGCCCATTCTAACCCCTTACCCTTACCCTTTCCCCTCCCCCACCCTGTTTATCTAAGGCCGCCAACATTCCATCGAGGCGCTGGACTGGTTAGCCAATGACGGGCAACAGGATCGGCCCACCAGTCAACCTAAGGCAGGGACACGGCCTTTTGCTGCCGCGCTTCCCCATGACGGGTAAGACTGGCCACCTGTGTGGCACGGGCATTGCCCGGCTGGGCGCAATCCCGACCTAAGACAGGCACAGTCCCCCTCCCTCCTCAAATCAAGCTTTTCGGAGGAGCTTAATAAAAACAAAGGGGGAAATGTGGGAGGAAGGGCGCCCGGCTTGCCACAGTAGCAAACGGTGCGGCAAGAAGTGATACCGCCTCTGCCCACTGGGCCTAGATAAGGTGACCACGCCTGACTAGGCCTTTGCTGCTAACGGCTGGCCGGCACTGCCCTCCCCCTTTTTATCTCCTGCCTAGCCCAACATCTGGCTAGCTCTCACTCCCCCTTTCCCCTCCCCTATTCCAAACCTCTCAGCCAGCCCTCTGCCTAGCAACCACTTACAATCACCTATCAGGAAGCAGTACCCGCCCGCACCTATCAAATCCCTCCACGCAGTCCCTAACCCGATAAAGCTATGTCCCCTTCCGCAATAAACCGGACTTGCGCACAGACCTGGTCTCCGCGGCTTTCTTCCTCCCCTTGCCATGCGTCCTCCACTCCTGAGAGCCCCTCTGATGCTGTCTGCCATAGCATCAGACGCCACTGCGGTCTAGTCTGACCCCTCCAAACCCCCCCGTCAGCATCAGGGTGCAAGCCGCCCCAGCCGCAATCAACATACAAAGAAAGTCTGTTTTATCAAAATAGCTTCTTTTGCTTTAACCTCATCATTTCCTCAGTGTTTGAAAAAGAAAGGGTCTTATCTCTTTTAAAAGAACATAATGTTCTAGAAATCAAATCCTGAAAAGTAGCTATATATTTCAAACTAACTGCAAGAGATTTGTTCTTTTACCTTAAAAGAAAAATTAAGTAGTTAAGTTCATTTAATATGTTATAAGTTGAATGAAAGGTGTTTGAAAGCGTTATAAAATTAACAGGTTTAAAAAATTAATAAAAACTGTAACTGAATTAAAATCATTTATAAATGCATTTATATTATAAAACAGTGGAAAGATAATAACTGAAATTATAACTGAGTAAATTTAACCTGAAATTATTATTGTAAATATAAACTCTAAACTAACCTTTCTTTCATTTATGGTTGCTTCAAGCCTATTTCATGATAGCTTCTGCCCCCACAGTCCAGAAATTGCTGGAACATCCCTGTTTCCTGACCTGGTATTAGTAACCCTGCTTTCTCTCATGAATCCAAGGGTAAACTAAGTTGTTGCCCAGTGGAATTCTTAGCCCTTGGGTTTAAATGGTCACTGGAGTTTTATTATCTCCAAGGACTGGGGGAAAAAAAGGAAATCTCCTGCCTTACTATCAGTGTGCCAAAGAGTGGCAATTCATGAGAGAAACCAGTCTGTCTCCCTGAGGCTTTAAATAGCCTAAGTAAATATACATAAAATTAATCTTGTTGCTTATCTGAAATTCTGCCTAATTCAAAGTAAAATATAAAGTTCTGAAACAAAAAAATGGTGCTAAAGCATTGAGAACATTTTAGTTACAATCCATTAGTAGGGAAATGGACTTGGCCCAGTGGTTAGGGCATCTGTCTACCACATGGGAGGTCCGCGGTTCAAACCCCTGGCCTCCTTGACCCATGTGGCCATGCGCAGTGCTGATGTGCACAAAGAGTGCCACACCACACAGGGGTGTCCCCCGTGGAGGTGTCCCCCATGGAGGGGAGCCCCATGCGCAAGGAGTGCACCCGTAAGGAGAGCTGCCCAGGAATGGTGCCACCCACACTTCCTGTGCCGCTGATGACAACAGAAGCGGACAAAGAAACAAGACGCAGCAAACAGACACAGAGAACAGACAACCGGGGGAGGGAGGGGAATTAAATAAATAAAAAATCTTTTTAAAAAATCCATTAGTAAAAAAAACAAAAACAAAATTCTTGGGCAAAACTGCACAGTCATAGTGAAAATTTTAAAATTTTCAGGAATGTTTAAAATGTTTTGCAGTCACACTTATTTCATTAAAAATTGGAAGTTTTAAGTAACTAAAGTTATGTTTCTGTGTCAAACTATTCATGTCTGCCTATTTGCTCAAATTGTTGAGGTTAAATAGGCAGTGTTATAAGTAATAAATATTTCTGGAACTCAAATTAGGCTGAACAGTATATAAAATAATGCAAATTATAAGTAACATCAATGAGTTGTGTTTCTGTGTCTAACTCTATTTGTGTCTGCTCATTTGCTCAGTGTATGTCATCATACATCAGGATGATAGTATCAAATTAACAAGTGAGAATTCTTAAAAGAGCTCTATTCAAATTGTACAAAATTAAATATGCAGTTATATATATGAGTAAATATTCTTAGAGCCCAAATTAAACTAAGCAGGATAAAAAAAAGTCTTATAAAAATCTAATTAAAAGAACTACTGAAAAAGAGCCTCCTTTCTGCAAGAGTTTTAAGGGCATGATCAGGTGTAGCAGATTAAACCTATCTACTAGCCTGGGGAATTAAAAATCAGTTTGCCCTGTAATTTCCCAGTTTAAACCTTTTAACAGCCATAAAATAAGAGTAATTAATAGTTCTGCTAACAAATTTCAGTAAGCAAATATTGGAGATTTGAACCCAAAGGGTATTGGGAATGAAAAAAAAGAGAAAAGGGGGGAGGAAACAACAACAACAAAAAAGAACTAATGAGCTAGGATCAGGGGGCCTGTGCGTAATGACTCCTCAGACAACTTTATTTTCTACATGTGGCATTATATATACTCAAATTATTGAGATAACAAACACTGTAACTACACATTAATGACACTCATAAATTAAAGAACTTATCTCAAAGTACAAAGATTCAGTATTCCTTTCAAATTACAAAGTGTGTTTACTCATGTTTCTCCCTGCCCCAGACAGCTCTATCCTGTTAACTTAAAGGCTTAATTGCTGCATTCCTATGTTAAAAGCATAGCCATGAAAACAACACATCTCCCTTTGTGAGACCACCATGCCTCAGTTTCCAACTAGTAAAAAAGTCCATAAAAACTATGGAAAAATCTTTCCAGGAATATGATTAAACAAATTAAATAGTTGTATAATGTGTTTTAAAACCTGGTAGTCTGTATGCTTTTGAAAATTATTCATTTTCATAACTTAAACAAAGAAAAGAAGTTTTAGTTTTAGTAAAGAAAAAAAAGAACATTCCTTGCATAAGCTATAGTAATTTCAATTTTGTTTAGCTTCGGTATAATCTCCCTCAGTTTATGAAGTGCTCATTAAATAAATTGGCATTGTATGTACAGGGTCTTTTGAGTAATAAAAATTACAAGTTTACATTGATAAATTAAACTAAAAAAAGATTGTGATGTACACTCTTAAATAAAGTGAATTTCTTTGGTTAGTAATTGTAATTTAATAAGTTTGTTAAAACATAAAGTAACTGGTCAGTGTGGTTATAGTCAATTATAAAAATTTGTAGAGAATCTTCTGGGCTAAAATTGTTTAAATAGTTCTAGTTCTAAAAGTCATTGTTAACTAAAACTTAAATTTATATTAGTTGCAAATAATAACTTCGTGGTAATAAAACCTGTCTGAAGGCCACCACAAGGTGCATATTTAAATAAATGGAAAAAAAATTATCTTGATTCTATTGAGAATCTTCTGTTTTCATTTTAACAATGAAAAATAGCTTTTTCCCTCTATTACTAAAGTAAAATACCTACTATTACCTTCATTGTAAAATTGTATTAGTAAACAGTCATTTGTTATATGATGTGTGGCATTAAAGTGTTTAAAATATATATAAAAACAAAGAACAAACTTTAAAATTGTCAAGCTCTCTTGTGCATTCAAACCATGCCTTGAGTACATTGCAGGTTGCCTTTCCATGTGAGTTATTTGCTAAGCTGGTCACTGACTCCTCAATTAGAAATATTTGCTAATCAGCCTCTGGTTCTCCTCCTGAAGTTGATGGAAACTATGTTGCAGCTTCAAGCTCCTGCAGCAGCCAATGATGACTCAGTACAGCCAAGTGTACAATGGATATCGCCTCCAGACTGGTACTGTTCCATAGTGCCAGAGAGCACTATGCACCAGCCTAGTAGAATACTGGAAACTCTTTCTAGAATCAACGATGCTGCAACTTGCTCGCTGTGTGAAAAACATTCTAAGTGGAGCCATGATACCAGGATATGGTAAATAAAAGTTAAACACAATTGGCATTATGGCCTGCTCCCATGGAAAGATAACATATAAAGTATTACAAACCTAAAACTTAAAACTATTAATTGCAACTCAAAATCCTTATGCATTAAATAATATATTAATATTAAAGTGCTGTACTTTTACCCTATACTAAATATATACCTAATAATTATAACATTATCTTTTCTATTCAGGATCAGGTACAAAAGTTTATTAAACATGTTAAATTCCTGGTAACTTTATTTTCTAAATAATTAATAAACATTTCTATAAAATAAGGCTGTGGTCTTAGCCAGGCTTAGCCAACTTACTATTCTACTGTACTCTACTGTGTAGCAAAACTGAGGCTTGCTTGCTAATAATGGGTCATCTATTAAACAGTCAAAATTACCAGAAATTGTCCTATTAAAACCAAAATGTAAAAACTTTATTCTGTAGTTCTGATCCACTCCCACAGCCAAAAATCTAAGAAAATTTTCTTAGTGCACTAATCCTGAATGAAACCACCTGTCCAAAAAATGCCAGTTTGCCAGGAGCATCTAACAGAACACATGAGTGCCAATTATTAAACAGCCTGAAATGCATCTTCAAAACAAAGCTAAGTATCTATTTCAATTTCTCTCTAAAAATACCTTAGAGAAAAAAAAATATATATATATATACTGTTCCCACCAGCTTTCAAAAAAGGGGTGCCATCTTTATAAGCACCTAACCTTTTTTACCTCTGTAATCCAAAGTCCTCTTTTAAAAATGGGTATTCCAAAATTTTAATTAAGTTTATTTCTTTCAGAATGAGTATCTCATTAACCATGTAAAAACGTCATCCAGCTTCATACAGAATGCCAGATCCAACTTCCTCCAGTTGACATAAGAGTTTTACACATTATTAAGCAATAACTACAGCCCATAGCCAGCAGGCACCAGTTACAGAAAAGAGATTATCACCCTTCAGCACCCCTTTAAGATTAAAGGTGTAAACTCTTTAAAAGTAGAACAAAATTAATAAATAAATCTGGAGCCTAACTGAAAATCCATAAGCACCAGTGGTTCCAGGATAACTGCAGGAGCCCCCCTCCCCGCCCCCCTCCCCAGGATTCTGCTGTCCAGAATAAAAACCTCTGAACTTCTGCTGACTCCTGTAAACACCGTGTAACTATAAACCAGACAAATTTGGACAAATTCTGGGTGTTGGTTGCCCCTCCAGGAACTTGGTTTGCCTGCATCTCAGGTCTAACCCCTTGTATTCTCCCTGACTCCAATGACCTCTGTGTCCTAATAAATATAATCCCCCAGTTTATGACTATTTGGAGACTAGAGGCAGGGAACTCTTCATCCTGCTAGGAATACCAGAACCATGTCACCAAATATATGAGAGCCCCCTTTCTTGTTCCACGGCTAGTAAGTCTAAAAGTAGTGAGTTCTGCCATGATAAGATCAGCAACCCTAGTAAAAAACAAACAAACAATAATTTAAATGCTCTGCCCTCCTTAGTTACCCAAAACATTAAAAACCTTAAATATCAAATAAGCCTTCTGAAACAGGCCTTAAACTCTCTCGCAAAGTAATTCTCCAGAATAAGCAAAGATTAAATTTATTGTTCCTCCAGCAGGGAAGCCTGTGTATAGCCCTAAACAAAACCTGCTGTTTTTATACTAATCATTCAGGAGTTATTTAAAAAAGCCTAGTTTGCAGGTGATTGGAAGAGCATAACAAAGCCCAGAAAATGCCTGCCAACCAGTATCACAGCCTTTTTAACTGGTCCCCTTGGCTCACAACCCTCATCACTGCTTTAGCAGGACCCCTGTTTGTCCTTGTACTGCTTACCTGTTACCCAAATATAATCAGTAATTTGAAAAATTAGTATAAGAAAATTCCAAACCATTAAACTTATAGTTTTAAATGCCCCCTACCAGTTAATGCCTACCCACAAAGAAATTCAAAAATTTGAATTACCATAAAGGAAAGGGAGAGATGTAAGGGTAAGGCCACATTGGGAAAATCAGAATACAACTACATTAAAAAGTAAGAATTGCAAATGCCTTCAGATAAATAAATAACTTAGGGCTGCTCCCAAGAAGAGTGCCAATAAATAACATGGGGCTGCTTACAAGAAAGGGCTTTTAAAAAAGAAAAAATAGATAAGCTATCTTCAGCTAACCACAGAGTTCCACTTCCATGCCTGCTTGCTTGCTCATTTACTAGTAGACCCCCCCTTCCTAAAAACTATAATACTACCCCTTCCCTTAGACTCGGGGCTGCTCTCTCCTCTGCATAGGATGAGGCAGTTGCCATGTGGCTAATAAAGCTCTCGATTGGAACTTTATTCAAAGTCTGAGTCTGGTCAATATTGCTGGCCTGTAACAGTAGTCCATTGGATATGTGCTAACACTTTGATGCTGATGAACTTGAAAGGCTAGAAAACAGATTTAAGAACATTGATTTTGACAATTCTGTTTCTTTGAGTGTGGAAGAGTTCATGTCTCTGCCAGAGTTACAACAGAATCCTTTAGTGCAGCAAGTAATAGAAATATTCAACACCGATGGGAATGGAGAAGTAGACTTTAAAGAATTCATTGAGGGAAACTTTCAATTCAGTGTCAAAGCAGATAAGGAACAAAAGTCAAGGTTTGCATTCTGTATCTATGACATGGATAAAGATGGCTATACTCCCAACCGAGAACTCTTCCACGTGCTGAAGGTGAGAGTGGGGAACAATATGAAAGATACACAGGTTAAAGCAAATTGTAGACAAAACCATAATAAATGCAAAAAAGAATGGAGATGGAAGAATATCCTTTCAAGAATTCCGTGCCATTGTGGGTGACCTAGATATCCATCAAAATGTGGTGGTAGATGTGTGACTTTTTAAAAAGAGTACTACTGAACACTTTTGCTTTCTTTTCCATCTCTGAAGATCTGCTCGAGATGTCCAGCAATGCTCTTGTGTGTATTTAAAGGAAGAATGATAATAACTTAATAAATTTGTGTGATATAAAAAATGGATGAAATGGATGAACACAGAGAGAGGGGCTGCAGAGATAGAGAGCAGAGACTCTAAAAAGAAGTTCAAATAATTAAAGCAATGAGAGCCAGAGAAGCCTAATGCCCAGATTTGGACATTTGCAGGACCTCAGAAGAGTAGGCTTATAAGTTAATAAATTCCCATTGGAAAACACAAATATATTTCTCATATATTGCCTTGGCAGTCTTCAAAATCTAAATCAGTTTGGGAAGAAAATAATAAGATTTGAATTTATGTACATATGCAAACTCTCAAAACATTTTTTTAAAAAGTAGCATAGCCATATTAGTCCTTTTTTTTCTGCTACTGTTCATGTGGACATGGCTTGTATATATAATTACCTTCTCCCACTACTGATTCCATATTTGTCTTATGCTCAGCAAGCACCTCCTGGTGATTAGCTTCATGGGACAACACAAACCATCATTGCTATAGGGTCTGGTTCATTAGTTTTCCTACCTATGTTGTGTGGGGTATTAGCCAGGAATCTCTAGGGAAACAAAACCAAAAGGAAATGCCTGTAAATAGTATAATTTTTATAAAATTGACTCATGCAACTGTGGGCAGGCTGCAAGTCAGGGACTCTGATGAAGGTCCTGGATGAGTTTCCCTTGATGAGTCTGAACTAGAGACAACAATTCTTTCTCTGAGAACTGAACTCACTTCTCCTATTAAGGCCTTCATCTGATTGGATAAGACATCAGCCTTTGCTGACAGCAACCTCCTCATTTGATTGTAGATGTAACCAGCCATCTAAGCAATCAACTCACTGATCATTTAAGTCCATGGAATATCCTTGTATTAATATGGACCATTGTCTATGAGGTGCAGAGGTGCCCAAAGATGTACTTACCAAATCCAATGGATGTGTCATGATGATGGGAACGAGTGTTGTTGGGGGGGGAGAGGGGGGGGTGGGGGGGTGGGGTTGAATGGGACCTCACATATATATATTTTTTTAATGTAATATTATTACAAAGTCAATAAAAAAAAAAAGAATAAGCTCTCACATGGGAAAAAAATATATTGTAATTAGCCCAGTATTTGCTTGAACAACTAACTGGACACCATTAACAGGCCAAGTTGATACATTAGCCTACACAGTCCACCACTTGTCAACTTGGCTGCCATACGTATCATCTCAAAACATATTTAACCCCTAAATAAAAATAACAGTGACATATTCTTTTCCTCCTAACAATACTCAATTGCCCTGCATACAAACGGAAACACACTAACCCCCTCTGCCCCACTCCCCAGATTACTGTGTAAGTTCTTTGGTGAAACTCACTCATAAAATTGGCATCTTTAAATACTATGACATAAAACTAAAACAACTTATATGGTAAGGGGAAAGATAGGGAAGAGAACAAGATATTCATTTTATATACAAATATAAACATATTCATAACAAAACAAGGAAGAAACATTCATTACTATTACAACCCTTGTTTCTATAACTGGTCATATGGTCTTAGTTCATATTTTTCATTACCTTCTTCCACTACTCATTCTATGTTCCCTTTACCATCAGCAAGCACCCCAGAATACTGTGGTTCTTTGCCTGGTGGAAAAACCCAAATTTCCATTCCTGATTTTTCTTCCATTCCTGATTAGCCCTGCCTGGATTATGTTTCATAGTTTTCCATTGTTTTTCATCAAATTACCTAGATGTCCTAGGGAATCTTCTGTATTTCAGGCAAACTCTGCTTTACCTCTATGGGTAATTGCACTCCTGTTTCCCCTTGATAGTTAGGATGAATCATCCCAGCCAGTACAATAACTCCTTTCCTGTTAATTCAGAGCCTAAATTTGACATGTAGCAGTCTTAATTTCCAGTTGAAAGCAATTGTGTTCCCTGGTGAAAGTGCTCATCCTTTTGGAATTAATAATTGTAAACCAGAAGAGTTTAACCTTCAGGCACAAGTAGCATAAATCTTTTGGCAAATCACTAGAAGTAATAGTGAGAGGTACCACTCCCATTTCCACCCATTGAATGCTGGCCATGGGAGAAATAGCACCATGGAGTCAATGCTGATTTAGAGCATATAGAGCCTCATGGACAACATTGTCCCAGCCCTTAAAAGTATTGCCACCTAGTTGGCACCATAATAAAGCCTTCAAAAGGCCATCCCATGATTCTATCAATTCAGCTATTTCAAGATAATGGGGCACTTGGTAAGACAAATGAATTCCATGATTATATGTATGTTCCTGTACATCATTTGTTGTGAAGCGTGTTCCTTAATCAGAAACAATGCTGTATGGAATACCATGATAAGATATTTTGAAGTCCATAGCTGGTAGTTTTTGCAGAAGCATTGTGTGCAAGGAAGGCAAAAGTTACTCAAAGTATGTGTCTATTCCAGTTGGAACAAATTACTGCCACTTCCATGATGGTAGTGGTCCATCATAATCAACCGGCCACCAGATAGCAGCCTGGTCACCTCAGGGAATCGTGCCACTCCAGGGACTGAGTGCAGGTCTCTGCTGCTGGCAAACTGGGCTCTCAGCAGTGGCTGTAGCCAGGTTAGCTCTAGTGAGGGGAAGTCCATGTTGCTGAGCCCATGCATAACCTCTATTTCTACCACCATGGCAACTTTGTTCATGAGTCCATTGAATAAGGAAAGAACATCTGGGGAAAGAGGGTGACTGTAACCCATAGATGGGTCATCTTATCCACTTGATTATTAAAAGCTTCCTCTGCTGATGTCACACTCTGGTTAACCTTCAGCAGGCACAAATATTTTCATGCTTCTACCCACTCAGAAATGTTTATCTACATACCTCTTCCCCAGACCTCTTTGTCATCAATTTCTCAGTCATGTTCTTTCCAAGATCCTGATCCTTCAGCCAAACTGTTAGTGACAGCCCATAAATCAGTGTACAAATGCACCTCTGACCATTTTTCCTTCCAAGCAAAATGAACAACCAGATGAACTGCTCAACGTTCTGTAAATTGAGAGGCTCTGCCATCACCACTGTCCTTCAGGGACTTCACAGCATTAGGCTTCAATTCTGTAGCTCTTTACTTTTGGATCATAATTCCATATTGTACAGAACCATCTGAAACAATACCTGAGCTTTCTCTTCCTCAGTCAACTGAGGAACTGAGGAACTAGATAAGGAACTGACCAAGAGGCCATAACTGTGGGCTGGGACAGAGAAGGAAATGTGGCAGGAGTGGGCATTTGGGCCACTTCATCATATAAACCATTTATGCCCTTGGGAACCACGAGAGCCCTACCTCCTATATACAATTTCCACTTCATGATGAAACAAGCCTGTGACACCCAAATTTCTGGTTTGGTGAGTCAGACAATACCCAGCTTATGATAGGCATGTCAATTAATTTGGTGACCCATGGTAGATACCATTCTATCTCTACTAAGACCCAGTAACAGGCCAAAACCTGTTTCTCAAAAGGAGAGTAGTTATCTGCAGAGGATGGAAAAGCTTTGCTCCAAATTCCTAAGAGTCTGCATTGTGATTCTCCTATAGGAGCCTGTCAAAGGCTCCAGATAGCATCTCTATTTGAGAATGATGCTTCCAGCATCATTGAATAACTTGAATCATATGTTTCAAGTGAAAGTGCAGCTTGCAGAGCAATCTGGACCTGTCATAACCTCCTGTTTTTCTGGCCCCCACTTTAAACTAGCAGCATTTCTGGCTACTCAGTAAATGGGTCAGAGTAGCACATCCAAATGAAGAATATGTTTTCTCCAAAATCTGAAAGAGGCCAACAAAGCATTGTGCTGTATTTTGTTGTTGTTGTTGTTGTTGTTGTTGTTTTAGAAGAAATTTCACTGAGGTGGAAGGTCCCTGCATTTTTGTTGGATTTATCTCCCATCTTCTCTCATACAAATGCCTTACCAATAAGTCTAGAGCAGTTGCTACTTCTTGCTCATTAAATCCATTCAGGGTAATATCATCAATATAACGAACTAGTATGATGTCATGTGGAAGGAAGAGATGATCAAGGCCACTGCAGACAATATTATGACATACGACTGGAATAGGACATTGAGGCTTTACTTCTGGCCTTGCTAAATGAAAGCAAACTGTTTCCTGTGGTCTTTAAGGATGGCAATTTCAGAAAAAGCATTTCTGAGAACAATCATCCTTGATATTGACACTGATCTCTGAAATATCTGCTCAAAACTCTGGTTGCTTTCTACTTAACACATTTCTATGTAGAGGCAAAACTCCATCAATGTAAGCCCCACTCTAACTTGAGGACCACAATGAAAATTTGGGTCTACTAAAAATAATGTCACTGAGCCAGTGTCTAATCATCCCTAAATGTCTATATCCTTTTACCCAATGCACAGTTACCCTAGTAAAGTGCTGTAGATCCTTTTGACTAAGGCTGGAATAAAGATTTACATACAAATTTTTGATAATGTTCCTTTGGGAAGGGACACAGTCTTTCCCTCATTCAAATGTCTCTGGGTCTGAAACTGTCTCAGGTCTGTGAATTGATTAAGAGGTCTTGCCTCTCTGTTTCTGTAATTCAAGTTAAACTTTTGTTCACTCAACATAGAACTCTTCTGCTTATACAGAACAAGTAGGAATTTAATAGGCTGCACATCTATTTTATTTCTAGGCACCCCATATCTATTAGCAAATGCCATAGGTTGACTTAGACTATTTTGATCAGTGCTATGAGTCTGCTTTTCATTATTGTAGCAACTAAATGCTGCCGCTTGACTTCTCTTGGCCTTGGATCTGATCCTGCCCATGGGGTTTATGGACTCTGGTTCTGTAACAGCAGTTACCACAGTAAAATATGACCTACAGAGAAGAGCAACCACGGAGCTCTTCAAGGAAGTTTGAGTTAGTCCAACCTATATATACCTCACAGTCCTGGTGAAAAGTGTGTCCTCTGTACACTCCTGGTGTGTTGGGTAAGATTTAGACAGTAAACCCACTCTAACATTCCAGTCTCTCTAAGCCATTGAATCCCCTCATCTATAGTACACCAGGTCAATTCTGTCATCTTAGCCTCAGGCATTGTTGGCCAATTTATGGTCCCAGTTTCAGCCAGCCATCTGAATGGCCTCATGCTACATTAAATCCAGAATCTCTAATTAGGGTACCTATATTTAAAAATTCAGTCTGATACACCTTTATATTCCTTCCACAATTATCCCACACCCATAATATACATTCTCACACTTAATTCCCCCGATTTCTGTCTATCACACTTTGTACTTCCCCTTTGCAAGCTTGTGACTTTAGTAATAGGTCTAGAGAAGCCAGACTTGGAGTTGTCCTGGATGGTACTGCAGGGACAGATGCTGCACCCAGATGGCTCACTGGGTGGACATGGCAAGAGTGTAAATGACAATGTAAACCATTATCCACATGGTGCAACAGTGCTCCAAAATGTATTCACCAAATGCAAATACATACATACATACATATATACATGCGTACAGACATACAAACATATATACATAAAAGAGCTATGTGGCCCAGAGCTGCAGACCTGGCTATACTCAAGAGATATACTTGGTGTAGTTCACTTTGGGGAATAAAATAGGATCCTTGTTGAGAGGGAGAGAGAAAAAAAGAAGGGTCTTGCAAACCAATTACCTAAGGGGATTTCTTTGCAGATTTATCTCATGAGACAAAGTTAATCTCTATAAATGGGGATTAGATGGCAGACTCCTTGGAACAGATTGGCTGCTCGGTAGTTTTCTAACCAGGGTAGGCTTAAAGTTGGGTTGTTCTTTTCTCATGATGTGAAGGAGGTCTTGTGGTTTTCTCCTAACAGGATTATATGGCAAAATCTCAGCAGAATTTAGGTTTTAAGTATCACAAACACATATATCTCTATTCCAGTCACCAGGATTCCACTTCTTTCCAAACAATATGCTTACTGTAATAGAAGACAACCTATAAGGTTGAGATTTCCAGTACTTTTGTAACTCTGCTACTCAAACAATGTGACTCTGAGTCTGGACTTCAGAGATCTCAAGTCTGAAACTGCAAAAAACAAGATTTTCTCTCAGTTCCCACAGAGAAATTTTCACACCATTCATGTGGCATTTAACTTGCAAATTTGAATATTCAGCTCATCCCTTTCTTTCATAACTCTATCCAGCACATTTAGTCAGTCAACACCATTGTAACTTTTAACCCCATTAAACTCCATTAAGATGTTAAAAACACTTACCCAGGGGCTTACCTTTTATAAGCATGAATGTAGTCTTACCCATTGGTTTTAGTTTGTTTAGCTCTATTATCATTTCCTGCCATGGACTGTCAGTGACCTCTTTATAATTGAAAACACAATCATTAGTGCCCATGAATCTAATCAGAGTATCTCAACTTCAAAAGAACCAGGATGAATTAAGGAATCTCATTTTTAAGATTCTCTTTCTCAAGAGCCACACCTAGTACCAAACTATATTAACCAGAGCTCTTTAGAGAAACAGAATTAATAGAAATACGTGTCAATAGAATGAGATTTTATTAAATTGTCTTACATGACATGGGAATACACAAGTCCAAATTTCATAGGGCAGACTGCAAGCCAGGTACTCTGATGAAGATTCTTGATGAAGGTTCCCCATGAGATGGTGATTATCTAAAATAGAGATAGGAGTTCTCTTTCCAAATGCAGAAATCAATTCTCCATTTTAGGACTTCCACTGGCTGGGTGTGGTATTACCCATTGCTGATGTATCACTCTCCTCAGCTAATTGTAGATGTAACCAGCTATATATGCAAAGAACTCACTGATGATTAAAGTCTATGAAATGTCCTTGTATTATAAGTAACACAGTCCATGTTGATCAAACACCTGTGCACTATTACCTGGTCAAGTTAACACATTAACTTAACCATCACAAGTTGTCTCCCATTGACCTTAATCCCATTTTATGACATTAATAAGAAATTCCTTCTTTATCTCACTTGTGTAGTAGCTGTCCTGTTTCTCTTGATAATCAGGATCAGTCATTCCAGGCACTACATTATGTAAAGTAATTTCTACAGTAATTCAGAGGCATGAGTAAACCAGCCAGCGGTATTAACTTCCAGTTCAAGGGAATCATTGTTTTCTTTTTTGATGTAAGCACACCTTCTTTTGGAACTTTGACATGTAGATTAGTAGAGGTTAGTCATGGGAACAGGAAGCAAAATGTTTTCTAGTTGGCCACTAGGTGTTGCCACTCACATTTCCACCCCTTGATGCCTGGACCCCATGATCCTGTATATTGGAGAAATGGCTCCAAAGAGTGATGCTCATTTAGAGCTTATTCACCCTCTGGAGAATACTTCCCCAGCCCTGCAAGGTACACCCAGTTGGCAGTATGATAATCCATTCATCTTTCTACCAATCGAACTGTTTAACATAATGTAGAGCATTTTAAGGTTAGCGGCTGTATGTTCTTTGATCAGGAGCAAAGTATCTAGAATAACAATGACAGTGACTAAGACAACCTATAAGTGCAAAGGTAAGTTTTGACAGAAGCATTGCAGGCAAGGGAAGCAAATCTGTTCCAGAATACTTATCTATTCCAGTATATCAAAATGCTGTCTTTCATGATGGAATTATACCAATGTAAGCAACCAGACACCAAGTCTGGTCACTTCAAAAAATGGTGTTATTTTGGAGGCTGCAATTTCTGCTGATGCTAATGTCATTTTCTAAGATCCATCTGTTTTCTCTATGGGTAAAATAGGAGAATTGAATGTGGATATGGTGGGAATTACCACCTCTACATTCTTCAGGTCCATGTAAGTAGCATTAATATATAAAATTCCCCCAGGAATGTTGTTTACTTTTTTATAGAAATTGTACAAAATTTATTTTAAAAGAAGCTGTGTATTATAGAAATTTTATATCAAAAGTATAAAGATTCTTATATTCCACTCCTCCCACTCCTATACTTCTCCAAATAATAACATCTTTCATTAACGTGATACATTTGTTATAACTGACTAACACATTTTGAAGAATTACTACTTACTATGGTCTATATTTTACATTATGGTTTACAATTTGCACCACATAATTTTATAGGATTAGACAAAATGTATAACAGCCTGTATCATCATTGCAATATAATGCAGGAAAATTCCAAAGACCCACAAATGCTCCATGTTCCACTATTTGGCCTGGGTGGCTGTGTTGTCATGTAAAGATTCAGGGTCATTGTTCTGCAAACATTGTACCATTCCCATCTAAAAGAGGGAAAAAGATGCATTGAACATTGAACAAGTAGATGCATCCTAAAAACACTCTTGAAGGGTTATATGGAGAATAGTTCTGGTTGAGTGACTAATTGATAATATTTAGCCAATGAACCCTGGAATCATAGGAGATATAGAAAGTCAAATAAATGGATATGAATTCCAGGATGGGTTCTGTGGGTAGACATGCATCATTAAATGAAGAGTTTTATAGATATTGCTTAAATAACCAGTAGGAATTTGCAAGTTGATCATTGTGGAGGGGGTAGCTTACAGTTTTGAAGACTTTGGCAGACTTACTGGGTTTGCAATTTGTAATCTCAGCATGGTATAATTCCAATTCTCAGTCTCAGGGCTACAAACATTGCAGGGTACTTTACTCCAACTCCTGTGGCAGATTCAACCTGAGATGTTCTCTTCAGTGGCAAAGTTGAGGATTGAGGTGATGTCATCTGAGGTAGATGATGGTCACTAGGGGGAAAGCAAGCCTTCCCAAGGAGCAATCCAAAAAGGAGATAGAATTTTATCATGGGTCATACCAATGGGCACCTTTATCGTGGTATCTCTGGAGGTTTTATAAATGTTTATTCCAGAGCTTCATGAATTTTAGACTCCATCTTGTATAGGACTCACCTAGCAAAAGCTTTGGCTTCCCCTATATTTCCCTCCACAAGAAGAATATATTTAGCTCCACGTACATGCCAATCATGTGTTGATTTTTATAAGAATCTTATTTTTATTTAATTAAACCTGGGTCAAGAATCATTTATACATTGGTGACAGTGTACCTATTTGCTCTATAAGATGGATGTCTTTGGGTCATTAGCCATGTTGTATGCCAGTGGTTGAAGGGCAACAAGTATCAATCTCCTATTTTCCATCCCTGGTTCAGTTTTATGTTAGCTGATTTTGTTATTGTTATTTGATTCCTGATAAACCTTTGCGGATCAGTAAATAAGCCTATGACTGATTTCGTCATCAGAAAACACTGAAATGCATAGCTAGGATGAACATGGTCCATGTGGAGAGGACAGGCTTTTCAGGCTGCTACTTGTATCATGACAGGTGTACTTGGAATTGTTTCTCTCTTGCTCAGAGATTGCATGATGCTGTCTCTCAGAGCTTGCTCTATGTCTGGTGTTTGCCAGTTCAGATGTTGTGCATTGTATGAGATAATACAATGCACAAATATCACTTTTAAATTTTTTATTAGAAAACTTGTGAGTTCACAAGCCAATCATGCATACCATATAGGATTTCCTTACATCACCCCAGCAGCAACATTTTGCATTGTTCTGGAACATTTGTTAAATGATGAAAGGGCATAATCATATTAGTTCTGCTAAATATAATCCATAGAAAACATTTGGTATATTTTTCCCACAGGCCATACTATTACTAGCAATTTATATTAGTATTATATATTTTATATAGTTTATGAGGGAATATTACTATATTTATACTGTTATCCACATTCCGTCACCTACCATGAGGTTCACTGTTACATGGACTTGAATAATTCAAACAACATCTACATTTTGACTCTACGTTTCATGACAAAACTATGCTGCCATCACCTCAGTCAGTTTTAGAAAGTTTTCATTACTCCAAATGGAAAAATCCCATATCTTCATATACACCCCATGGTTGATGCTTAGTATTGATAAGGAAGCCTGGGAAGCTGACTTGCCCAGTGGTTAGGGCAGCCGTCTACCACATGGGAGGACCGTGGTTCTAACCCCGGGCCTCCTTGACCCATGTGGAGCTGGCCCATGCGCAGTGCTGATGAGCGCAAGGAGTGCCCTGCCAAGCAGGGGTGTCCCCCGCGCAGGGGAGCCCCACGCGCAAGGAGTGCGCCCCAAAAGGAGCTGCCCAGTGTGAAAGAAAGTGCAGCCTGCCCAGGAATGGCACCGCCCACACTTCCCGTGCCACTGACGACAATAGAAGTGGACAAAGAAACAAGACGCAGCAAGTAGACACAGAGAACAGACAACCGGGGAGAGGGGGAGGGGGATTAAATAAATAAATCTTTAAAAAAAAAAGATAAGGAAGCTCTTTACCACTGATGTAAAAATATTACAATACTACTGTTCAATATTGTTCAATGTTAATGAGCTGTATTTTTTTCAGGCATCACCATATTTGCAACACCTTGGAAGAGAATAGTCTTATATTTGTATCGTTTATAAGAATACTCATCCACCCCCACATTCAATATGCTATGCAGGCCCTAGATTATCCTTTAGCATCCTTCCAATTGACAGTTCCCTAACAATCCCTTTCAGTCACAGTCATACCTATAAGTCAGCAATATTATGCTCACTATAATGTGGAACTATCAATGCTATTTCCACACATTTACAGTCAAGTCTTATTAAAAACTGTGCATATATTCAATATCACCTCCCACTTCTCACCCCACATTTTATCTCCTAGAAACTTTATCTAGATTTTAGATCCATGAGCTTACTCACATTAAGTTCATAATAGTGAGAATAGAATATTGTCCCTTTTATGTGGCTTATTTCATTCAACATAATGCTCTCGAGGTTATTCCATGTTTTCATGTGCATCCTTACCTCAATTTTTCTAAGAGCTAAATAGTATTAATCAGAGGTATGATCACATTATGTCTTTGAGTTCTTCAGTTGATGGATATATGGGATGTTTCCATCTTTTAGCAGCTGTGAATAATGCTGCTATGAAGATTGGCTAGAAAACATCTGTTAGTGTCCCTGTGTTCAGTTCTTCTGAATATATTCCTGGATGAGATTGCTGGATTATACTGAAGGTTTTTTGTTTTTGTTTTTGTTTTTGTTTTTTTAGGATCCTGAGGAACTCCAAAAATATTTTCCATAAAGCCTGGACAATTTTATATTCCTACCAACAGTGAAGGAATATTTTTATTTCTCCAAACCCTCTTCAATCATTGTAGTTTTCTAGTTTTTTTTTTTTTAAGTAGCAACCATTCTGTACAGTGTGCAATGATATCTCTTTGTAGTTTTGATCTGCATTTCCCTAATAGCTAGCAATGTTGAGGTATCTTTTCATGTACTTTTCAGCAAATTGTATTTCTGCTTTGGTAAAATGTGTAAGTCATTTGATCACTTTTAAATTTGGGTTACTGGTCTTTTTTATCCTTAAGCTATATGATCTCTTTACATAACATGAAAATCAAGTGCTTGTGGGATCCGTGGTTTCAAAAAATTTTCACCAACTTGACAAAGTCATATGAAGGACAGAAGTGCTTAATTTTGAGGAGATCCCATTTAACTATTTTTTTCTTTCATGTTCTTGCATTCTTTGTAAGGTTTAAAATACCATGAGCTACCACTAAATCTTGAATAAATTTCCCTATATTTTCTTCTAAGAGTTCTATGGTTCTGCTCTTTGTATATAGGCCCTTGAGCCATTTTGAGTTATTTTTTGTATAAGGTGTGAGATAGGGTTCTCTTTCTTTCTTTTAGCTATTAATATCAAGTTATTCTAACACTGTTTGTTGAATACACTGTTTTGACTTGGTGAATTGGACAACCTTTTCAAAAATAACTCAACTGTGTATGTAAGGGACTATTTGTTGATTGTCAATCACCCATTCATCAGTCTATCTTTTTACTTTTCTTTTCTTTTTAAAGATTTATTTATTTATTTACTTCTCTCCCCTTCCCCTCCACCCCCACCCTGGTTGTCTGTTCTCTGTGTCTCTTTGCTGCATCTTCTTCTTTGTCCACTTCTGTTGTTGTCAGCAGCACAGGAATCTGTGTTTCTTATTGTTGCGTCATCTTGTTGTGTCAGCTATCTGTGTGTGCAGCACCATTCCTGGGCAGGCTGCACTTTCTTTCATGTTGGGTGGCTCTCCTTACGGGGCACACTCCTTGCGTGTGGGGCTCCCCTACACCAGGGACACCCCTACATGGCACAGCACTCCTTGCACACATCAGCACTGTGCATGGGCCAGCTTCACACAGGTCAAGGAGGCCCGGGGTTTGAACTGCAGACCTCCCAGTGGTAGGCAAATGCCCTAACCACTCGGCTGAGTCCGCCGACCCATCAATCTATCTTTGGACCAGTATCATGTTATTTTTATCACTATAGCTGAGTGTTATGCTTTGAAGACTGGAAGGGAGTGTCCTCCAACTTTTTGTTCTTTTCATAGATGTTTTTGATTCTTTAGAGCATTTAACCCTTCCAAATAAATTTGATAATAAGCTTATTATTGCAAAGAATACTGTTGGAATTTTTAATGAGGATGCATTGACTCTCTAAATTACTTTGGGTACTATTGACATTTTAATGAGATTTAATCTTCCAATCCATGAACATGGAATGTCCCTATGTATATGTACCTCTTCTTAGTTCTTTTAGCAATGTTTTATAGTTATCTGAATACAGTTCTTTATGTACTTGATCAAGTTTATTCCTAAATATTTAATTCTATTGTAAATCAATTTTTTTCTGAATTGCTACTCAGATCGCTCATCAGTAGCATATAGAAATGCTACTGATTTTTGGGTATTAACCTTGTATCATGTCACTTTGCTGAATTTTGTTATGGTTTGAGGGGAAGACATTTTCTAGGAATAGGATAATATAGTCAATGAATAACAAAAGTTTTACTTCTTACTTTTCAATGGGGGATACGTTTTGTTTCTTTTTCCTAACTGATTACTCTGGCTAGAGCATATAGCCTAATAATGGGTAACAGTGGCTAGAGTAGTTGTATCCTTGTTTAGCTCCTGATCTCTTCTGGAAAGCTTTGTTTTTCACCACTGAGTATAATATTAGTTTTACAGCTTTCATATATGCACTTTAACGTGTTGAGAAAGTTTCCTTGTAATCCTATCTTACAGAGTGATTTTATGAAAAAAATGCTGTTTTAGTCAAATGCTTTGACTTAGTCCATTGAGTTGATCATATAACTTTTCTTCTTTGATTAATTAAGGTTGTGTATTACACTAAATGATATTCTTCTGTTGAGCCACCTTTACATTCCTGGGATAAAACCTATTTGATCAAGTTGTACAATTTTTTTAATGTCCTATTGGATTCCACTAACAAGTCTTTCACTGAGGATTATTGCATCTATATTCATTACAGAAGTTGATTTGTAATTTTCTTCACAATATCTTGATCTTACTTTGATATTAAGTTGATGTTGTCTTCATAGAATGAATCTGGTACTATTCCCGCATGTTATCTTTTTAATAGTTTGAGAAAGAAAGGTATTAAATCTTTTCTGAATAATTGTTAGAATTTCGCTTTGAAGCTGTTTGGTCCTAGTATTTTCATTTCAGGCAGGTTTTTGAAGACTGTTTCAATCTCTTTACTTGTGATTGGTTGGTTGATGTCTTCTCTTTTTTGTAAGGTCAATTTAGGTTGTTAGTGTGTTTCTAAGAATTTGTCCATTTCACCTACACTGTCTTATTTTTTGGTATCCAGTTTTTCATATTATCCTCTTATGATTACTTTTAAAAATATTTTTTCATTGTAAAAGTTGTATACTACATTGTTGTGGATTATTGTTACCAATTCTTAGATTATATCAACAGATTATTACAACTAACTGTGGTCTATACACACATTTGGTATATTTTCTATAGCTGCTATAGTTAACACAGTCCTCCCTCTTGAGGACCCTGGGATGTCGATGTCCCCTCCACCTCTCAATTAAGAGGGGACTTCAATCCCACATAGCTGGATGGGACTCTTTTGCCTAGAGCTATAGATTTCCTCAGTTCAATGTGTGGTGGTTTATCCTCACCTGGATGTCAGCTGACCAGGATAAGGCCAATGAATTGGAGAGCAGGTGCTTCAACACTGCTGAATCTCAGGATCCAGCTGGCACTAGGACACCTCAGAGTTTTAAGTCTCCTGAGCATACACCAACCTCATTACCAACCCCAGGTTCAATAAAAGGGACAGAAGAAGCATGTGTAGAGAAGCCACATCTGAGTCCAGCTCCATCACACTCAAAAGTACAAATTCTAAAGTAAGGCCCACTGACAAGGAACTGAACTCCAGAGCCATCTGCCATGACTGCAGGACCTGGGTGTCTCTGAAGCACTCAGGAGAACCATGACCTGGGGTTGTGCCTATGTTGGCTATCTCTAAGATCCTGCAGATACATGCATAAGCATGGCTCCTCTTATGACCTCCCAACTCCTTTTGAAGTCTCAGCCATATAAACTCATTTGTCCTTACCATTTCCCCTTTTATTTAAGGTCTTTTTCTAGTTGCATCACCAGCCAACAATGAGGAATATGAGGAAGAAATCAAGAAAAAAAAATACCCTTTGTAAGATGGGTAAATTTTTAAAAAATCAAATATCTAGGAATAAACTTAATCAAAAGTGTAAATGACATACACAGAAAAGTACACAACACTATTAAAGGAAATCAGTTGGACTTAAGTAAATGGAATAATATTTCCTGTTAATGGATAGGAAGTCTAAATATCATTAAGTTGTCTATCCTACCAAACTAATCTACAGATTTAATGCAATCCCAATTAAAATAGCACAGCATTTTTTACTGAATTGTAAAAACTAACTATGAAATTTATTTGGAAGGGCAAGCTGCTCTGAATGGCCAAAGACATATTGAAAAAGAGAAAATTATTGGAGGAATCACACTAGCTGACTTCAAAACATACTACAAATCTACAGTGGTCAAAATGGCCTGGTTGTGGCACAAGGATATACATACTGACCAATGGAACTGTTTTGAGAGTTCTGATATAGATGGTCACATACACAGTCATCTGATATTCGACAAGATCACCAAGTGCACTCAACTGGAAGAGAATGGCTCTTCAACAAATGGAGCTTGGAGAACTTGGTATCTGTTAGCAAAATGAGAGCAGAGCACCATCCCATGCCTTATACAAAAATCAATTCAAGATAAATTAAAGATCTTAATTGAGCCAAGACCATAAAGACCTTGGTAGACAATGTAGAGGATGATCTAAAGGAATGTGTAATAGGAAATAGTTTCATGAACTTAACACCCAAAGCACAATCATCAAAGTTAAAAATAGATAAGTGGGACTGCCTCAAAATTAAAACTCGTGCACCTCAAATGAGTTTTACAAGTGAAAAGACAGCCTATCCAATAGGAGAAAATATTTTACAATCATATATCTAATAGGAGCTTAAAATTCAGCATTTGTAAAGAAATCCTATATCTCAAAAAAAGACAAAAAAATTTTTAAAAATGGGCAAGAGATGTAAACAGACACTTCTCCAAAGAAGAAAGACAAATGGCTAAAAGACACATGAAAAGAAGCTATTAGGGAAATGCAAATCAAAACTACAATGAGGTATCATCGTATACCCATTGGGCTGGTGGCTATTAAAATAACAGAGGACTACAAGTGTTGGAGAGAATGTGGAGGAATGGGAACCCTCATCCACTGCTGGTGGGAATGCAGAATGATCCAGCCATTTTGGAGGACAGTTTGGTTGTTCCTCAAAAAACAAGCTATAGATTTGCAATATGACTCAGCAATTCCACTGCTGAGTATATGCCCAGAAGAACTGAAAACAAGGACATGAATCAATACACACACACATCAGTGTTCATGGCAGTAGTGTTCACCATTACCAAAAGTTGGATTTAATCCAAATGCCTATCAGCAGATGAATGGATAAACAAAATATGGTATATTCATACAATGGCATACTACTCAGCTATAATAAGGAATACAGTGCAAACACATGGGATAACATGGATGAATCTTGAGGACATTATGTTGGTGAAGCAAGCCAGACATTGAAGGATAAACATTACGTCACCTCTCTGATATGAATTGAGCAAATTGAGCCATCTCAGAGAGCTGGAATCTGGAAGATAGCCTTAGCTCCTTCTATTTCTGTGCTGACAGGTAATATCTTTCTCTCATTTCTATTTTTTTTTTTAATCTCTTTTTTCTTTGTCAATCTAGCTAGGGTTTTATAGATTTTGATGATCTTCTGAAAGAACCAAATTTTGATTTTGTTGACTCCATTTTTTTGTTTATTTTCTATTTCATTTACTTCTGCTCTAATCTTTGTTATTTCTTTTCATCTGCTTGTTTTGGAATTAAGTTGTTCTTTTCTTATTCCTCCAGGTGCATAATTAGGTGTTTGATTTTAGCTCTTTCTTCCCTTTTCATGGAGACATTTAAAGCTATAAGTATTGTTTTGAGGACTGCATTTGCTGAATCCATAAATTTTGATACATTATGTTCCTGTTTTAATTTGTCTTCATGTAAGTTCTGACTTATCTTACAATTTCTTATTTTTGGACTACAGGTGTTTTCAGATTGTGCTGTTTAACCTCCTTACCTTTGTACATTTTCCAGTCCTCCACCAGCTATTGACTTTCACCTTACTCTATTTTGATCAGAAAAATTACTTTGTATATTTTCAATCTATTTGTATCTATTGAAGACACTTTTATGGAGAATGACCCATGAGCCCTTAAGATATAGTTATATCCTTTTGATTTGGATTGATTTGTTCTGTGTGTCAAGTCTAGCACAGTTATCACAGTTTTCAATTTCTCTATTTTATATTGATCTTCTGTTTAGATGTTCCATCAATATGAACATTGTTCTGAACTCTTCAGTTATTATCTCCTTCCAGTTTTACCAGCACTTGCATAATATATTTAACAAGTGCAGAAATATATGTGATTTTTTTCTTATTGGCAGTTTTACCCTTTTGTTAATAAATAATGTCTTTCTTTGTATCATAAAGATTTTCACTTGAAATCTAAATTGTCTGATGTATTACTATACTTATCCCTATTTATTTTTGGTTAATATATATGTGTGATATCTTTTTCTTGCCTTTCACATTCAGCCTATTTGTGTCCTTGAGTCTAAGTTGAGTCTCTTTTAGTTAGCATATTTGTGTCCCATATTTTTTTCCAGTCCCCCTGTGTGCATCTTTTGACTGAGGTATTTAATTCACTAGAATGCAATGTTAGGTTATACATACTTCTCCCAATAATTTAGCTTTTATATATCAAGTCTTATTTAAAATACTGTTTATACATTTAATTATTTTCACTGGTTTTGCTGATAATCTTTATTTTTAGTATCTCTTCCAATCTATGTCTGCTGTCTTTTCCTTACAGACTTCATGACTTTTTTAGTATTTCTTGCAAGGTCAATCTTTTCATGATAAACACTATTAGTTTCTGTTTATCTGTAAATTCTCTAACTTTACACTCACTTATGAAGGACAATTTTACCAGAAAAAAGAATTTTTGGCTGGCACTCTTTTCCTTTTATTATCTTAAATGTATCATGTAACTGCATCCTCATCTTTATAGTTCCTAAAGAGAAATCAGCACTTGATTTTATTTGGAATCCCTTGTATGTTATGAATAAATTTACTCTTGCAGCTCTCAGAATTCTGTATCTCTGGCATTTGATATTCTGATTATTATATATCTTAAAGGAATTCTACTCATTTTAATTCAGAATGGTGAATGTGGACTTCTGGGATATGCATATCTATGTTTTTCAAAAGAATTGGGAAAGTTTTGACCATTATTTAATCAAATATCTTTTTTGCCCTTTTTCCTTTTTCTTTCCCTTCTGGACATCCATTATGCATATGTTTGCTTGCTTCCTACTGTCATTTAGTTACCTGAGTGAGATCCTGTTCAATTGTTTCCATTATTTTCTCTATATGTTCTTCATTATATTCAATTTCTGAAACCTTATCTCCTAGCTCACTGATCCTTTCTTCTGCCTCTTCAAATATGCTGTTGTATACCTCATGTGTATTTTTTATTTCATTTATTTTGGTTTCAAATTATTTGGGCTCTCCAAGTGTCTTCCTTTACTTAAAAAATCCATTTTATTGATACTAATTCATAAAGTATAAAATCTGTCCAAAGTGTACAATTGATAGCAGTTGGTATAATCACAGAGTTTGCATTCATTACTAAAAATATGCTTTTTATATTGCCTTTTAAACGTTTTTCATTTTTATTCCCTTTATTTGGGAAGTTGCAGTTTGCTGAAGGACATAGCTTATATGCATATATATATATATATACACACACATATATACACACACATATACATATATATATACACACATATATGTGTGTATATATATTATTATTATCATTATTATTAGAGAAGTTGCAAACTTACAAACAATCATACAAATGCATGGAATTCCCATACATGATCATTCCACTAAACACACTGAATTGTTGTGGAATATTTGCTATATATTATGAGCTAATATATTTAGGTTATTATCACTAACTATGGTCTATAGGGTATATTTGGTATACTTTTCCATACTCCCTATTAACACAGTACATCTTTAGCACTGATGCAAGAATATTCCAGTATTGCTGTTGACTATAGGCCATAGCTACATTAATTACATTTTTCTCATACTTTTCCATATTTTTACCACCTTGCAATATTGATATATATGTTTTGATTCATAGAAGTACATTCTTATATTTGTACTATTAATCACAATTCACATCCTCCTCTGGGCTCACTATATTATTCATTCCCAGTCCATATATTAAAACACATTATAGTGAGTAGAACTATTGTAGTTTTGCATTAAGCATTTTTAAAGGAGTTTTATTGAGATATATTCACATACCATAGAATCTAACCAAAGTGCACAACAATGTCCTTCAGTATAATCACACTGTTGTGTCCCCATCAGCACAAACATTTTAGGACAATGTTATTTGTCATAAAGAAAAACTCAACACCCCTTAGTAGTAACCTCACAATCCCCTTTTCCCTCCACAGCCCCACACAACCACCAATCCAATTCTATCTCTATAAATTGACATACATCCTCTTTCTCTATAAATGGAATCATACAATATGTAGTATTTTGTGTCTGTTTTCTTTAATTTAGCAGAATAGTGTTTTTTTTGTCTATTAACATCTTGTTACACTAACATATTTATTCACTTTCAAAGAAAAAAGCTTTATATATGCAATATTACACATATTCATATTTGATGTGAAGTTTCACTATTATATACAAACACATGTTGCAGGGTTTTTTTTTGCTTTCCTTTTAGTAATATATATGACATTAGGCTTTACACTTCAACCACTGTTGTACCCATATAATGCTGCAAGTTACTGACATGTTTTTGCTTTCACCTTTTCTGTTCATAATACAATCTTTTTTTTTACCAATTCTGGACAAGTTAACCCTCAGCTTTCCTTTTTTAAATTCATTCTATTTCCTTATGACCCATATCTAAGTTACTAACTCCATGAGATTACACAATATTATTTAGTTCATAACAATAAAGGGACGCCATATTCATTTTCTTGTGCCAGGCTTGCTTAATTCAACATAATATCCTCCAGGTTTATCCATGTTCTCATGTTTCATGACTTCTTACAGTTGCATAATGTTTCAACGTGTGCATACACCACAATTTGTTTATTAATTGCTGATGGACACCTGACTTTTTCCCAATTTTTGGCTATCATAAATAACACCACTATGAGCATAGGTGTGCAGAAGTCTATTATGTCACAGCTATCAATTCTTCTGAATATACAACAAATTGTGGCACTGCTGGGTCATGTGGCAGATCTATAATCAACTTCTTTAGGAACTACCAAAAAGCCCTCTAGAGTTGTTATAACATTCTACATGCTCACCAAAAATGAATCATAATTCCTTTCACTCTGCAACCTCTCCAAAACTTGTAGTTACTGACTTTTTAATAGTGGTCATTCTAATATGTGTGATTTGCATTTCCGTGGTCATTAGTGAGGTTGAATATTTTTTAATGTTTTTGCTATTTGTATTTCTCTATGAACAAAAACTTGTTTAAGTCTTTTACCCATTTTCCAAAAATATATTTTGTCTGTTTATTGTTGTAGAGTTGTAGAATCTCTTTATATATAATGGATAGTAAACCCTTATCAGCTATGTTTTAAAAAATATTTTTTCTTGTTGAATCAGCTACCATTTTGACCTTTTGACACGTCCTTTGAGGTTAAAAAAATGTTTAATTTGAAGGAGGTCCCTGTTATTTATATTTTTGTTGTTGCACATACTTTGGGTGTAAGGTCCAAGAGACCACCACCTACCATAAAGTCTTTAAAATGTTTCCCTACATTTTGTTCTTGTAGTTGTATGGTTCTGATTTTTATATTCAGGTCTTTGATTCCTTTTGCTTTGATTCTTGTAAAAGGAGTGAGATAGCAGTCCTATTTCATTCTTTTCGTTATGGATATCCTATTCTGCCAGCATCATTTGTTGAACACTGTTTTGTACCATTAATGTGGACTGGGTAGGTATGTATAAAGCCAGTTTCCTATAGAGGTGAGCATTTATTTCTAGACTCTCAATTTTATTCCACTGATTAATTTTCTATCTTTATGTCAACATCTTGCTGTTTTGACCACTGAATCTTTAAAGTATATTTCAAGTTCAGGCAGTGAATTTATTCCCACATTGCTCTTCCTTTCTAGGATACTTTTAGGTATTTCAGTGCCTTTTCCCTTCCAAATAAATTTTCTAACTTCCTTTTCAATTTCTGGAATATAGGCTGTTGGACTTTTGATTGTTATTGTGTTGAATCTATAACTCAGTTTGGATAGGATTGACATCTTCATGATATTTAGTTTTCCAACCCATGAACACAGTATGTATTTCCTTTTGTTTAGGTCTTGTTTATTTCTTTTAGAATTGCTTTGTAGTTTTCTGCATACATCTGTACATCTTTGGTTAAATCGAGACCTGCTTTTTGGGTACTTTTTTGCTATTGTAGATGAAATTTCCCCCAGATTTCCTAATTAAATTGTTCAAATCTAGTGTAAAGAAACATTATTGATTTTCGAATACTGATCTGGTGTCATGCCACTTTGCTGAATTCCTTTATTAGCTTGAGTAACTTTCATATTCATTTCAGTATTTACAAAATATAGGATCATATCATCCATGTATGGTGAGAACTTGCCTCCTCTTTTCCTATTTGGATGACATTTTATTTTTGTGTGTGTGTCTAATAACTCAAGCTAAAATTTCTAGAATGATATTGAATAACAATGATGACAGTGGTTATTCTTGGCTTGTTTCCAATCTTAGAAAGATTTCAAACTTTCCCTATTGCGTAGCATGAAGGTTGTGGGTTTCTTATACATGCCCTTTGTTAAGGAATTCTTCTATTCTATCATTCAAAGTGTTTTTTATCAGAAAAGGATGTTGGATTTTGCTGAATGCTTTTTCTGCCTCAATCTAGATAATTGTGCTTTTCCCTTTGATTTGTTAATGAGATATATTATGCTAATTATTTTCTTATGTTGAAGCACATTTCCATACTAGGAATAAACCCCATTTGGTCATATTATATAATATGCTGTTGAATGCTATTGTCAAATATTCTGTTCAGAATTCTTACGATTACATTTACTAAAGATTAGTCTGTAATTATCTTTTCTTTTGTTATCATTATCAGGATTTTGTTCTAGGATGATGTTGGCATCATAAAATATGTTGGGTAATTTTCCCTCCACTTAAAATTTTTGGAAGATCTTAAGCAGAATTGTGTTAATTCTTCTCAAAATGCTTGGTAAAATTCACCTGTGAAGTCATCTGCTCCTGGACATTTCTTTGTTGGGAGATTTTTGATGATTGATTCGATCTCTTTAAGTGTTATTTGTTTGGTAAGTTCTTTTTATTTCCTGAGGGTCAGTGTAGGTTGTTTGAGCATCACTAGGAATTTATCCATTTCATCTAGGTTGTCTAATTTCTTGGCATACAATTTCTTATAATATCTTCTCATGGATCATTTCTGTTACTGTGGGTTAATTCTTAACCTCCCCACTTTTATATCTGATTTTATTTATTTACATCTTCTCTATTTTTTATTTGTTAATCTACATTAGGTTTTGTCAATTTTATTGATCTTGTCACAGAACCAGCTTTTAGTTTATTGGTTTTCTATACATTTTTGTTCTCAATTTCCTCTCTAATCTTTATTTCTTTCCTTTTGCTTGCTTTGGGAATGGTTTGTTATTCTTTTTCTAGTTTTTCCAGTTGTTCAATTAGAGCTCAGAATTTAGCCCTTTCTTCTTTTTTTTAATGGGTAGTTAGGGCTATGAATTTCCCTACACATTTTTCTGTTTCTCATAAATATGATAAGTAGTGTTCCTTTTTTCTTTCAAAGCAATACATTTATTAATTTCACTTACAATTCCTTCTTTGAGCCACGGACTGTTTAGGAATGTGTTGTTCAGCTTCAAAACATTTGCAAATTTTCTCCATTCCCATCTATTACTGATTTCCAGTTTCATTCCATTATAATCTATTGTCATTTCTAGTTTCATTTTATTATATGAAAAAGTGCTTCTTATAAATTAAATCTTTTTATATTTATTGAGACCTGCCTTGTGATCTAACATATGGTCTGTTGGAGAAGGATTCATGAGCACTTGAGAAGAATGAATAATCTGCTAATATAATGGGATGGAAAATTTTGCATATGTCTATTAGGTCTAGTTAATTTATCATGTTGATCCAGTTCTCTGTTTCTTGTTCATTTCTGTCAGTTTTCTATCTAATGTGAGTGGTGTGTGACTATTATTGTAGAATTCTCTGTTTCTCCTTTCAGTTTTGCCAGAGTTCAACTCATATAATTTGGGGCACCATGGCTAGGTCCATACATATTTATTACTTTTATTTCTACATGGTGGATTGTCCCTTTTATTGATATAAAATAACTTTCTGTATCTCATAACATTTTTGTATTTAAAGTCTGTTTTTTCTGATGTTAGTATAACTACCCCTGCTCTTTTTTGGTTACTGTTGCATAAAATGCCTTTTTCAAACTTGTTACTTTCATCCATTTACCTTAGACCCAGGCATCCTGAGGTGAGTCTCTTATAGGCAGCATATGAATGGCTTTTAAAAAAATCCATTTGTCAGCCTATATTTTTTGATGGGGAGTTCAATACCTTTACATTGAATACTATTACTGTAATAAATTATACACTTCCAGTATTTTTATTCTTCAGTTTTCATGTCTCATATCTTATTTTCATCTCTCTTTTTACTCTTTTGGTTATCCTTTTTACCACTCTTGCATTCAATACTCTCCTCCAAATTTTTATCTCCTTTTTCTTTTCATCTGCAAAGGTTCCCTTTACTACTTTCTGCAAAAGCAGACTGTTTTCTATGAGCTCCCTTATTTTCTGTTTATTTTTGAATATTTAAAACTCACCTTCATATTTGAAGGATAATTTTGCCATTTAAGTAATTATTGGCTGGCAATTTTTTTTCAGTATCATTGTATCATACATTGTCTTTTTGCATCATGGTTTCTGATGAGAAATCTACAGTACTATTACCAGTCATCTCTTTTGTGTGATATTTTGACTTTCCCTTCATGCTCTCAGAATTTATTCTTTATTTTTGATGTTTGACATTTTGTGTAGTATGTGTCTTGGAATACTTCTACCCAGATTTATTCTGATTGGGGTATGCTATAGTTTTTGGACATGTAAGTTCATTTCTTTCATGAGAATTGGGGAATTTTCAGCCATTATTTCCTAAATACTCTTTCTTTTGCTTTTCCATTATGTTCTCCTTCTGGAACTCCCAAGCCACATATTATGGCACTTCATATTACCATTCAACTCCCCAGGCTCCTGCTCAATTTTTTTCCCATTCTTTTTCCTCTCTGTGTTCTTTTCTATATGTCCTGTCTTCAGTATTACTTATTCTTTCTTTTATCATTTCAAATCTACTATTGTATACCTCTAATGCTTCATATGTCAGAAGCTAACGAATGCTTGACTATGAACCACATTGGCTTCCCAGAAGTTTTTTGTTTGCTTGTTGGGATTTTGTTGTTGTTGTTTTTAGGAAGCAGCAGGGCCTGAACCCAGACCTCCCTTTGGGAAGCAGGAGCTCAATTGCTTGAGCCACATCGACAGCCTCGGTGTCTTCTTGATGTCCTTTATCTCTTTAGTCATATTGTTTTTCAACTAATTTGATTTTGGAAAATTGTGTGCACTTTATTAATTAGTTGTCTGAAACCCTGTATCTCATCTGGATTTTTGTTATACTCCTTTTGCTTTGCCATTTCTCCCCTTTTCTTAAAAGGGGCTTGTAATTATTTTCTGACGTCTCTGCATCTGGTTAGGATGGTAAGCTTACTCAGCTACTCAATATCCCTCTGTTTTAAGGGATTTAGTGGTGTGAGACTTATTGCCAATCTTTAATTATTGGGTCAATCTGTTTTGGTATTTAGGATTGCCCCCACTTAGTTGCTCAAATCAGGGGCCTAATCCCTGTGGTGGATTGCAGGCCCACTTCCAAGGACCTTGGGGAGGGAAGATACAAAAGCTTGAAAAAAGGCTCTCATTTACTTAATTTTAATTCCTTCACATGCACTTCCTCAGTCTGCCAGCACATGGCAGTTTTCAGATGGCCTCTCAGTTGAAAATCTCTTAGGAGTGTGCTTACTACAACTTCATAGAATTCCCTTCTTGTAGTCTTCTTTTTTTAAGGTTATGTTTTATTTTTATTTTTATTATTAAATGATCATTTTAAAAGATACACACACAAAATGTTACATTAAAATATAATAAGTTCCCATATACCCCACACCCACACACACACTCCTCCCACATAAACAACTTCTTTCATCATTGTGGCACATTCATTGCATTTTGTGAATACATTTTGGAGCACTGCTGCATTTCAAGGATTATTGTTTACACTGCTGTTTACACTCTTCCCCCCAGTCCATTCAGTTGGTTATTGCAGGATATATAATGTCCAGCATCTGTTCCAGCAATATCATTTAGGACAGCTCCCAGGCCCAAAAAATGCCCCCACATCTCATCTCATCTTCCTTTTCCCTGCCCTCAACAACTACCATGGTCACTTTCTCCAGATCAATACTATGGTTTCTTCCATTACTAGTCACAATACTTCTATAGTAGAATTTCAGTAAGTTCACTGTAATCCATATTTTATTCCCCCATCTTGTGGGCCAGGGTTGGTGATGTCTACTATATCTCTATATCTGGAGGGAGCTTAGATTCCACATGGTCAATGGATGTGATTCTCCTGCGTGGAGTTGTAGGTACTCTCGGTTCCCTGGTATGGTGGTTGACCATCTTCACCTCCCTGTTAGCCAACCTGTGAAGTCCAATGAACCAAAGCGTAGGTGATGCAACTCTGCTGAGGCTCAGAGCCTGGCTGGCACAAAGCCAGTCCAGAAACTGAAGTCTCCTGGATATACAGCAATCTCAGCACCAACCACAGGTTCAATAAAAGTGACAGAAGAGGCCTGTATAAAAAATTCACACCTGAGCCCAACTCCATCACATTCAGGAACACAAATTCTGAAGTAAAGCCCATTGACAAGGTACTGAGCCACCTGACATGATTGTAGAACCTGTGTTTCTCTGTAGCCCTCAAGAACACCAGTACCTGGCAATATGCCTACTTTGGCTGTCTAGGGGATCTTGCTGAAGCATGAGTAAGTGCAACTCCTCTGATGACCTCCTGACTCTTTTTTGAAGGCTCTTGGCCATATAAACTCATTTCTCTTTACCATTTCCCCATCTTATTCAAGGTTTTTTTCCTAGTTGCATCACCAGTTAGTGATTGGTAGTAATCACTCAGTGCCAGAGAGGCTCATCCCCAGAGTCATGGCCCATGGTGCAGGGAAGGTAATGTGTTTACATGCTGAGTTTAGCTTAGAAAGTAGCCTTATTGTAGTTTTGATTTTCATTTGCCTGACAGCACTTGTGCTTTCTGACCATTTGCATATCTTCTTTGGAGAGATATCCATTAAAGTGTATTGTCCATTTTTAAATTGGGCTGGTAGACATTTCTTTTAAGTAGAAGGACTTCTTTAACTACTCTATCAATAAACACTTTATGGATATGTAATTCTGTAGTATTATCTTCTATTGGTAGATTGTTTTACTTTCATGGTAAATTCATTTAAAGTTCAAAATTTTTAAGTTTAATTGAATCCAGTTTATGCAGTTTTCATGTTTGTACTTTAAGTGTAATGACTAAGAAACCATTGCCTAAATCAAGATATTGAAAATTCTTCCTTTGTTTCTTCGAGGAGTTATATAGTTTACATACTTAGGTCTTTTATTCATTTTGATTTTGATATTCATATGATGTGATGTAGGGATCATCTAAGAGTTTTGTTTTGCAAGTGTAGATCCAGTTTCCACAGCAACATTTTTTGAAGAGACTGTTCTTTTCAAGTTAAGTGGTATTTTTGACCTTGTTGAAAATCAGTGGGCCATAAATGCAAAGGTTAACATCTAACTTCAATTTGATTATTTTCGTCTCTGTCTGTTCTTGTGCTAGCACCATTTTGGGTTTTTAAAAATGCCTTTTTTAAAAAAAGATACCTAGATTACACAAAATGTTATGCAAAAAATATAATGGACTCCTAAATGCCCCACTTCCCACACCTCCTACCCTCCCCCACATTAACAACATCTTTCATTAATGTGATAGATTTATTGCAATTTATGAACACATTTGCAATGACATTCAGGACAATTCCAAGTCCCAAAACCACCCCATATTACACCTATGTTCTCCTCTAGCTGCCTTCATCATCTCCCTTGGCCACTGTCTCCACATCAGTGATACAGCTTCTTCCATTGCTAGAATCATAATAAGTCTATAGTAGAATACCACTAAGTCCGCTCTAGTTCAAATTTTATCCCCCAGTCCAGAGAGTTCTGGGATGGTGTTTCCCACTCCACATATAATTGAGAGGGCTCCTTAAACTCATATAGCTTAAGGATGGGTCTCTCTGCTTGCAGTTGTAAAGACTCTTGTTTCCTTGGCATGGTGTTGTCTATCCTCACCTCCTTGTGAGTTTTCCTGGGTGAGTCCAATGAATTGGTAAGTAGGTGTTAGAACTCTGCTGAGGCTTAGGGCCAGGCTGACACATGGACAGTCCAAAGATTCAAGTCTCTTGGAGGTACACCTGACAACTCCAGCACTAACTATAGGCTCCAGTAGAAGGGACAGAAGAGGCATGTGTAGAGAAGTCATATCTGAATTCAACTCTGCCACACTTGGGTGTATAACTCCAAAGTAGGGCCCATTGGCAAGATACCCATAGTACCTGGGTTTCTCCAGAGCTCTCAGGAGCCCCACTATTTGGGGTAGTATCTACTTTGGCAGTCTATGAGATCCTACTGAGACATTCATAAGCATTATCTCTGGGATGACCTCCTGACTCACTTTGGTATCTCTTAGTTATATAAATTCATTAGTCTTTAACTTTTGCCTTTTACTCAAGGTCTTTTTCCAGTTGTATTGCTAGTTGGTGCTTGGTGATAATCCCAGAATTTCAGGAAGGTTCATTCCTGGGAGGTAAGTCCCGTGCTGGGTCTAAGGTAATGCATTTATATGCTGTTTGACTTAGAATGAGGCCACATTTGAACAACATGGAGGCTCTCAAAAGGCAACTCTTAGTACCACACAGCTCTAGACTAAATTGCACTTTCAAGAGCCAAGGTTGTTAAGTATAGTCATCAATACCAAGGGCCCATCAATGGAACATTCTTCTTCATTAGTCATTGCCCCTGCACTTTGGGGATTGTTATTGTCTCATTATAGAATGTGGCAGTTTCCCAGGGTGGGTTTTCATTGTTCTTTCAGTTGCTGTGTGAATCTCCACCCACTATGACAATGCCCCATGAAAATTTGAGCACATTTATGTATATGTATGAACTTCCTCCCATGATTCCCCCATCACTGATATCCCAGAACAATGACCCCCCCCGCCACTGTTGTAACCCTTCTGTAATCCAAAACTTCTTCAAAAATGAAGCCAAGAATACCACCAAATACAATAGGAAAATGAAATAATCATGATATGTTTTAACAGGAGATAAAATACATAATAATTTAGAAAAAATAAAACTAAAATAAAATTTTAATATTTGAATTTTTAAAATATAGAAAAATATTTAATTTTTTTGATATTTTGTCTTTCATTACTGTAATGTCTTTTGTCCTATATGTACAGGGATATTTTCCTCTATTCCTTCCCTAGTGACTTTCTTTTCTCCATTTTGTCTTCAAAGAAGTTTTAGGTGACAGTAAAGTTACATACAGAACAAAGGGGACTCCCCTATACCCAACATCCTCCCCATCTCCCCCATCTCATATCAATAACTTTTTATATGTAGGAGGTACATTTTTAACAACTGATATACAAATATTAACATAGACAGTAACCATGGTCAATGGTTTACATTATGGTCTACATGATAGACTTTTATAAATTCTCTTGATGAAATTCGACATGGCCTGTATCAATTATTGCAAGATTATGCAGAACACGTCCATTGTCCTCTAAATACTCCCTCTTCCATCTACTCTATTCCTTCTGCCTCTGCTTGGGCCCAAAGGGACCACCGGGTTACACTCCTTAAAGGACAAGATTCATAGTTACTTGCAACACTGAAGATGACATACCAGTCTGTCTTTCCCTATTAGAAATTGCCCATGCTCTTGAGATACTCCTGCCCCTTTGGTTGAGAACATATAGGCCTCCCCCAGGATAGGAGTCCAACTCCTTTACACTCATTATGTGGATCTCCACCAACTGATACAACACATTATGACAAAATGATCACTTCTACATTCTCTGGAAGACTGCCCCAGGTGCACCTGTCCTGGATGACCCCCATTCAATACCCTAAACCAGAACCCTTCCTTATCATATTGACAAAACAACACTTCCAACATTGTAGTTTCAACAGTATACCCACCAATCACTACTGTTCACCTATTCCCTCCCCAAACCTTTCCCCAATTGCCATGGACCATGGAATCAACGATCCAATTCAACCCCCCTGTCAAAATTGCACCTACCAACCCAAAAGTATCACTCATTGTCATATCCCTTCACTACACAACTACTCATTTCCACCTTGTAGATTTTGCCCATATGTGATTGACTCACAACCTTTTCCTCCTTTTCTATTTCCTATAAACCTATCTTACAGACTCTAGCTCTCTGATTCTGATGAATTTGCTTAATTCATATTCGTTAAGTTCTCGAATATTTGTCCTTCATTGTTTGGCTTACTTTACTCTACATAAGGTCTTCAAGATTCATCCACAATATCCCATGTGAGGTAATACAGTATTCCTTCTGACAGCTGAGTAATATTCTATTGTATCTATATACCACATTTTGTTTATCCATTCTTCTGATGACTATTTGGGTTAATTCTAAATTATGGCAATAGTGAATAATGCCACTATGAACATGGTGTGTGTAAATCTGTACATGCTCTGGCTTTCAATTCTTCTGGGTATATGCCCAGCCGTGGAATTCTAGTGTCATATGGTAGATCTGTAGTTAGTTCTTGAGCAAGTGCCAAATTGTCCTCCACAATGCCTGGACCATTCAACAAAACCGCAGGCAATGGATGAGTTTTCCCATTCCTCAGCATCCTCTCCAACACTTATAGTTCTCTGTTTTTTACAACTGACAGTCATATGGGCAAAAGATTATATCTCATTGTAGTTTTGATTTGCATTTCCCTAAGAGCTAATGATGTTGAGTATCTTTTCATGTGCTTTCTGCCATTTGTATTTCTTCTTTGGACAAGTGTCTGTTCAAGTCACTTGCCTACTTTTAAAATGTTTTTATTTTTTTGTCTATTTTTTCTTTTACTTTTTATAATTTATGTATTTATATTTTTCTTTATTTTCTTTTAATGTTACATTAAAAAAAGATGAGGTCCCCATATAACTCCCACCCCATCCACCCAACCCCTCCCACATCAACATCCTCTTCCATCATTGCAGCACATTCACTGCACCTGGTGAATACATTCTATAGCAGCACTGCACCACATGAACAGTGGCCCACATTGTAGCCCACACTCTCCCCCAGTCCACCCAATGGGCCACAGCAGGACACAGAGTATTCAGCATCCATCCCTGAAGCACAACCCAGGACAACTCCAAATTCTGAAAATGTCCCCACACTATTTCTCTTCTTCCATCTCCCTACCATCAACAGACCCTGTGGCCACCCTTTCCACATCACTAGTATAATTTCTTTCATTACTAATCACAATAGTACCACAGCAGAACACCAGTAAATCCACTCTAATCCATACTCTATTCCTCCATCCTATGGACCTTGGGATGGTTATGGCCAGTCCCCCTCCACATTAAGAGGGGCGTCAGATTCAACATGGATGATGGATACAATTCTATTGCTTGCATTTGTAGGCACTCTTAGCTCCCTGGTGTGGTGGTTGACCCTCTTCACCTCCCTGTCAGCAAGCCAGGGTAAATCCAACAAACCAGAGGGTAGGAGCTGGAAGTCTTCTGAGGCCCAAGGCCTGGCCATCACATGGACAGTCTGGAGATTCAATTCTTAGTATACACCAGCCGTAATATCAACCACAGGTCTGGTGTAAGTAACAGAAGAGCCATGTGTATAAAGGTCATATCAGAGTCCAACTCCATCACACTCAGGAACACAAACTCCAAAGTGGGACCAAATGACATGGCACTGAATTCCAGAGCCATCTGCCATGACCATAGAACCAGTGGGTCACTCCAGCTTTTAGGAGAACCAGCACCTGGGTTTCCATCTACCTTGGCTGTCTCTGGTACCCTGCTGAGTCATGCATAAGTGTGACCCCTCTAATGACCCCCTGACTCTTGTTTGGAGACTCATAGCCATATAAACTCACTTGTCCTTTCCATTTCCCCCTTTTATCTGAAGCCAAAAAGGAGCTTTTAACACCTAATATTACATGTAGCCTGAGATATTTTGCTCTTCTGAGTTAACCCTGTTATTCTAGGTCTTTTTCTAGTTGTACCATCAACTGGTGCTTGATAGTATTCTCTCAGTGCCAGGGAGGCTCATCCCTGGGGGTCATGTCCCACTCTTTTTTGGAGGGGGGAGGTAATGCATTTACATGCTGAGTTTGGCTTAGAGAGTAGCCACATTTGAGCAACATGTAGGCTCTCAGGAGGTAACTCTTAGGCACCCCACAGCTCTAGGCTTAGTTCATATTTCAGGCACACAGGCTCATAACCAGAGCCATCAGTATCAAGGGCTCATCACTGGACCATCCATCTTTGTTGGCCTATGCCATTTCACTTGAGGGATTGTTGCTGTTCCATTGGGGAATGTGATAGGGCTCCCCTGTCCAGGAACTCAGCACTCTCTCAACTGTCACTTCCAACTGAAACTACTATGAAAATATCCAAACTTTCCTGTGTACTCTGTATACATGTCCTGGAGAACTCCCTGTCAACCATGTGGTCCCCACCAATAATACCCCACACAAGTGCTCCTGCCCCATCATTGTTGAACCTCTCTGTAATCCAAAATTTCTCAAAAAGGAGGCCCAATATATTGTGAGGTTCCATTAGTAGTAAAATGGAATATAATGATGGGTTTAAAGGTTAGATATAGAATACATAGTAATTTAGAAAAAAATAAATAAAGGAAAAATAAATTGGAGTATCAAAAAATGAAAAAGCTTTGTTTTTGACATTTTGCCTTTCATCACTGCTATAGGTGTTGCTCTGTATGTACAGTGACAAGGCAATTTCTTCCATTTCTTCCTAAGTGTCTACATTCTTTATTTATTTTCTAATTATTAAGTTTGTCTTCACATAAGTTTAAGATCACAGTAATTCACATATACAATATATGGTACTCCCATATATCCAACATAAAACACTTTGTTTCCTCCCAAGCAATGATCTTTTTACATGTTCATATTATATTTGCTGCAGCTGATGTACAGATATTGAAACAATAGTTTTCAAACATGGTTCAATTTGGGTCTACCTTATGGTTTACATTTTAGACTATACAATTTTCTAAATCTTTATTTATCTTATGTTTTACATTATGTTTTACATTTTAGCCTATAGATTTTTATATATTTTGGTGTAATTTAACATGTGCTATATCCAACATTGCATGATTTGTGGAACACTTACATTGTTCCACAGTTACACTGATTCCATGTATTCAACACCTCTTTATCCCTCCCCTCAGGGTCCACCATGGGAATCAATCTTCATTACTTGAAGGACCATATTCAGAGATACTTGCAACAATGCTAAGGGCTTGACATACTTGACTAACTTAATCCATTGATAGTCTGCAATTCTCCAAGAGATACAATTCCCTCTGTTTGAGAACATTACTCATCCCCAGGATGTAGTTTTACCTTCACTCTCATTGTGTGGGTCTCCACCCATGATATAACCCACTATGAAAAAATGAGCACTCACACACTCCCTAAAAGCTTTCCCCCTGTCAGATGCACCCCCTTAAGCATCTTAAACAGTTAATCTTCTGTATTATATTTTCTAAAGAGTTTTTTCTACATTATAATTTCAACCACATACCTGACAATCTCCTACGTTCAAATGACCCCCCCCCCACCTTCCCCTCAATTTCCTGGGCCATCTGACACATCCTCCCATCCCTAGCCCCCTTCAAGGCCTACAAAGTCACATCCAAAGGTACCCCAATGCCCCCAATTTATCCCTTCCCTATACAAATACTTACCTCCAGCTTATCATAGATTTCACCCATGTAGGTATGAGCTCACAACCTTTCTCTATGCCCTAATTTAATATAAATTTATCATCCAGTCTCCAGCTCTCAGAGACAACTTGGTTTGCTTATTTCATATCAGAGAGGTCATGTATTATTCATCCTTCAATGCCTGGGTTGCTTCACTCAACATAATGTTCTCAAGATTCATCCATGTTATCACATGTGTTTGTACTGTATTCATACTCATAGCTGAGTAGTATTCTATTGTATGTATATACCACATTTTAGTTACCCATTCATGTATTGATGGGCATTTGGATTGATTCCAACTTTTGGCAATAATGAGTAGTGCTGCTATGAACATTGGTGTGCATATATCAGTTTGTGGCCTTGTTTTCAGTTCTACTGGGTTTATAACCAGCAGTGGAATTGCTGGGTCATATGACAAATCTAAAGCTAGTTTTTTTGAGAAACTGCCAAACTGTCTTCAAGAATGGTTGGATCCTTCTGCATTCCCACCAGCTGTGGATGAGTGTTCTCTTATCTCCATTCCTTTTCAAAAATTGTAGTCTTCTGATTTTTTGATAGCTGCTGGATTTATGGGAGTAAGATGGTATGACATTGTTTTGATTTGGATTTCCCTAATATCTAGTGATTTGAGCATATTTTCATGTGTTTTTTTAGGCATTTGTATGTCTTCTTTGGAGAAGTGTCTGTTCAAATCTTTTTCCCATTTTTTAAATAGGGTGTGTGTCTTTTTATTTTCAAGATATAGGAATTCTTTATATATACAGAGATGTCTCCTATCAGATATATGGTTGCCAAATATTTTCTCCCATTGTGTAGGATTTCTTTTCACTTTCTTGACAAACTCCTTTAAGGTGCAGAGGGCTTTAATTCTGAGGAACTCCCATTTATCTATTTGTTCTTTTGCTGCTCGTGCTTTTGGTGTGAAGTTCATGAAGACGTTTCTGATTACAATGTCCTGGAGAGGCTTCCCTACATTGCTTTCAAAGATCTTTACAGTCTTGGCTTTTATATTTAGGTCTTTAACCCTTCTTGAGTTAATTTTGTATAGGATGTGGGTTGATAATCCTCTCTCATTCTTTTACATATGGATATCCAGTTCTACAGGCACCATTTGTTGAAGAGGTCATTCTCTCCCAGAGGTTTTTGGTGCCCTTGTCAAATACCATATGGCCATTTATATGAGGATCTATATCAGAACTCTCAATTCGGTTCCATTGGTCAGTGTGTCTATTCTTGTGCCAATACCATGTCATTTTCACTACTGTAGCTTTGTAGTATATTTTGAAGCCAGAAAGTGTGATTTCTTCTTTCATTTTTATTTTTCAATATGTCTTTGGGTATTTGGGGCCTCTTTCCTTTCCAAATAAATTTCATAGTTTCTCCAGCTCATTAAAGAATGCTTGTTGATTTTTATTGGGATTGCATTGGATCTGTGGTCAGTTTTGGTAGAATAGACATCCTATTAATATTTAGTCTTACTATCCATGAACAGGGAATATTCTTCATTTATTTAGGTCTTTTTTATTTCCTTGAACAGTGTTGTGCAGTTTTCTGTGTAAAAATCTTTTACATTTTAGTTCAATTTATTCCTAGGTATTTGGTTTTTTAATTAAATATTGTGAATGGTATTTGAGTCCTCATTTCCTCCTCAGATTGCTCATTATTTGTGTGCAGAAATGCTACTGATTTTTGTGCATTAACCTTGTAACCTGCAACTTTATGGAACTCATTTATAAATTCCAGAAGCTTTGTTGTAGACTTCTCTGGATTTTCAATGTATAGGATCATATCATCTGCAGATAGTGAAGTCTTGACTTCATCCTTTCCAATTTGGATGCATTTTATGTCGGGTTCTTGCCTCAGTGCTCAAGCAAGTACTTCTAAGACTGAGTGAAATAGAGGGGTGATAGTTGGCATCCTTGCCTTTTTCTGATCTTAGAGGGAAAGATTTCAGGATTTCACCATTGTAAAATTATGTTAACTGTGGGTTTTTCATATATACTCTTTATCAGGTTCAGAAAGTTTCCTTCTATTCTGATATTTTGCAGGGTTTTCATCAAGAAAAAGTGCTGTATTTTGTCAAATGCTTTTTCTGCATCTATAGATATGATCATGTGATTTTTTTCCCTACAATTTGTTTATATGGTGCAATACATTAATTGATTTTCTTATGTTCAACCATCCTTGTATACCAGGAATGAATCCCACTTGATCATGGTGTATAATTGTATAATGTGTTGTTGAATACATTTAGTGAGTATTTTATTTAGGATTTTCACATCCAGGTTCATTAGAGAGATTGGTCTGAAATTTTCCTTTCTTGTGTTGTCTTTGACTTTTCTACTAGAGTAATGTTGACATCATAGAATGAGTTAGGCAATGTTACTTCTGTTTCAATTTTTTGGAAGAGTTTAAGCAAGATTGGTGTTAGTTCCTTTGGAACTGTTTAATTGAAGTCAACTCCGAAGCTGTCTGGACCAGGGCTATAATTAGTTGGGATGTTTTTAATGACTGATTCTATCCCTTTACTTGTGATTGGTTTTTTGAGATCATCAATTTCTCTTTTTGTCAATGTAGGCTGCTTATGTGTTTTTAGGAATTTTTCCACTTACTCTAAATTGTTATTTTTTCTTTTTTGGAATACAGTTTTTCAAAGTATCCTCTTATGGTAGTCTATATTTCTGTTAGGTCAGTGATGATATTTCCTTTCTCATTTCTTATTTTGTGTATTTGCATCTTCTCTCTTTTTTTCTTTGTTAGTTTAGCTAAGGGTTTGTCAATTTTATTGCTTTTCTCAAAGAACCAGCTCTTGGTTTTGTTTTGTTTTTTTCTGAAGTGCTTTCTTATTTTCTATTTCATTTAGTTCTACTCTCATCTTTGTTATTTCTTTCTTTCTTCTTCTTATGGGTTTAGTTTATTGGGTTTTTATGAATTTCTCCAAGTGTGTAGTTAGTTCTTTAATTTTAGCTCATCTTTTTTGATATATGTATTTATGGCTATAAATTTCCCTCTCAATACTGCTTTTCCTGCATCCCATAAGTTTTGTTTCATTAGTTTTGTTTCATTAGTTTCCAGGTAGTTAATAATTTCTTTTGAGATTTCTTCCTTGATCCACTCTTTTTCTCAAAGTGTGTTGTAAATTCTAAATCTTGGTGCCAAATCTGTGTCTCTGGCGTTTGCAGATTTCCAGCTTCATTCCCTGTGGTCAGAGAAATTGTTTTGTATGATTTCAATCTTTCTGAATTCATTAAGATTTTTCTGTGTCCTAGTATGTGGTCTGTCTTGGAGAATGATCCATGTGCACTTAAGAAGAATGTATATCCTGCTATATTTGGGTGTAATAATCTGTATATGTCTGTTAGGTCCATCTCCTCTAATATACTGTTCAAAGTCTTTGTTTCTTTATTAATTCTCTTTTGAGATGTTCTGTCAAATGTTGATAGTGGTGTATTAAATTCCCCCACTATGGGAATTTTTGATTGTGGACACAAACAATAGTGCTTCCACCTAGAGCAGCACCCCGCCCCAAGCCTGGCTGCTGATCTACAGTGGACTTAAAGTAATAGCAATAAAGAGATGCCACCAGGGTCTGGTAGGGTGTGAGACATTTGGAAGCTGATTAGGGAAATATTTTGCGAAGTGTGGGAATTTATGGGTTGACCTCTGTTATTAGCATTTCTGGCTGGAGCCCCTCCCCAGACCTGGCTATTGATATGAGTCACTAAAATGGCTGCAGCCTAGAGGTGCCCCCAGGTGGCCATTCCAGGGGATCACAGGGTGGGAGGGGTCCTGAAGTCAATTGGTGATATATACACAGAATAGATCCTAGTAAGTGAGTGAATTGTAGGACACAGAACACAGGATAGAGCTTGTGGATGTGACCTCACCCATATGGCCGGCACCCAGCTGCAGGGATTCCTGAAGGCTGTGATGCACTGTGGTGCTCCCAGGCTTCCTGATAAACGGACTTGAGGTTGCCATGACTGAGTCCCCTAAACCCTGGTGGCCCACACCTCAGAGACTCACACCTCTTGAGTCCTCAATGTCTCAGACTTTCCATGCCTGATCCATCACGCCCTGAGGTCCATCTGGGGTCCTTGAATGTCCTAGCCCTCGATGTTTGAGTTTTTTCTTTTTTGTTTTGTTTTTTACTCTATTTTAATTTTTTATTTAATTTTTTAATGTTCTGATTTCTGACATTGCATTGTCCCTTAGTCTTTTCTCCCAGTGTATCCCCCAAAGTCTTTTTTTCTCTCTCTCTCTCATCCCCCATCTTCTTCTTATTCTATTTTATCTTAACTATACAATAGGTGCTGCAGGAAACACCTCCCATTTGCTGGGTTTCCTCATCCTCCACTGCCTCATTTCTGTGTGAATAGATTTTGGCTATCTACACTATCCCCTTTCCCCTACATCTTGATATCCACCATCATCTACTATCTCCTATATTCCGCCTCCATTTCTTTGATCCAAAAAAGTGTCTAACTATTAATTTCTAATACCTTTGTTTTGTTTTCTATCTGTTATCCACTCTTGAAACTATTACCTTTCTTTTCTCTTTCCCTCTCTCATGAAAACAATAGATTTTTAGTTCATGTGACATTCCTCCCATATTCAGTCATCTACCTCATTATAGGTACTCTACCTACTGCTATAACTCTACACAATTTACATGACTCTAACCTCCATCCTCCCAGAGCTCATATTGTTGCTTTGTTAATATATATCACCAATACTACTTTACACTTTTTCCTTGTTTACACAATTGCCTTTCCCCGGCACTAATACTTTCCTTTACAGTGAACTTAACCAGCAATTAGGAATTAGAATAAGAAGAAAAAAGTGACAAAGAGAAGATATAACACTTACGCAAAAACAACAGCTAATTAATCCCCAAGACTAGACAAAGAAGCTAAGGAACTGGTTAAACTTGTCAAGGAAAAAATGATGACCAGACAGCAACAAAACCAGTACCAAACCAAACCAGTAATCAGGAAAACATGGCTGAATCCAATCAACAAACTAAAAATCAGGAAGGGGAGCAGAACTTTGCACAAGCAATGAAAGATCTCAGAACATTTATCACTGACAAATTTGATGAAGTAAAGGAAGAGGTTAGAAACATGAAGACAACACTTGGAGGGGAAATTGCAGACATACACAAAAAGATAGCAGATATTATGGAAATGAACACCACAATTCAAGAAATCAAAAATACACTTGCAGCAAATATCAGCAGACTAGAAGAGGCAGAGCAGAGAATTAGTGATGTGGAAGACAGTGCATTGGTAATCAAACAGATAGTAGAAGTGGTCGATAAAAAGATAGAAAAAATCGAGGTAGGACTTAGGGACCTGAATGATAATGCAAAATGCTTGAACATATATATTATAGGCATTCCACAAGGCGAAGAGAAGGGAAAGGGGTCAGAAGGAGTGTTGCAGGAAATAATGGCTGAAAACTTCCTGAATCTACTGAAAGAGACAGATGTACATATCCAAGAAGCACAGCACACTCCACTGGTCATAAACCCCAACAGGCCCACACCAAGACATATACTTGTCAAATTATCCAATGCATAAGAAAAAGAGAAAATTCTAAAAGCAGCAAGAGGAAAGAAAACCATCACATACAAGGGAAGCTCCATAAGATTAAGTGTTGATTTCACATCTGAAACCATGGAGGCAAGAAAGCAGTGGTATGATATAGTCAAGGTACTAAAGGAAAAAAATTTCCAACCAAGAATACTTTATCCAGCTAAACTAGCATTCAAAAATGATTGAGAATTCAAAATATTTGCAGATAAACAGAAACTGAAAGAGTATACCAACAAGAAACCTCCCCTTCAAGAAATTCTAAAGGGAGTTCTCCAGGAAGAAAGAAAAAACAGGAGAGGCAGAGTTGGAGGAGAGTGTAAGAGCAACAAAAAAGACAAAAATAGAAGGAAAAAAATACAAACAAAATATGGCAAACCAAATCCAATCAAAATATGGCTAACACAAATAATTCCTTGAAAGTAAAAACAGTGAATGTCAACAGATTAAACTCACCTATCAAAATATTCAGACAGGGACATTGGATAAGGAAATATGACCCATCTATATGCTGTCTACAAGAGACATATCTTAGACCCAGAGACTCATGGAGGTTGAAAGTGAATGCCTGGAAAACAATCATACAAGCAAACAATAACCAAAAAAAGGCAGGAGTAGCTATATTAATATCAGACAAAATAGACTTTAAAGGTGAAACAATTGTGAGGGACAAAGAAGGATACTACATATTAGTGAAAGGGACAATCTGTCAAGAAGATCGAACAATCATAAATATTTATGCTCCTAACAAGTGTGTCTCTAAATACATGAGGCAAATGCTGGAAAAACTAAGTGAAAGAATAGATGCATCTACAATTATAGTGGAGGATTTTAATACACCACTATCAACTCTGGACAAAACATCTCAAAAGAGAATCACTAAAGAAACAAAACATTTGAACAGTATATTAGAAGAGCTGGATCTAATAGACATATATAGAACATTACACCCAAACACAGCAGGATATACATTTTTCTCAAGTTCACATGGATCATTCTCCAAGATAGACCATATGCCAGGTGACAAAGAAAGGCTTAATGAATTCAGAAAAATCGAAATCATACAAAACAATATCTCTGAACACAGTGGAGAGAAGCTAGAAATTTTCAAGGGACAGAGGCCCAGATTTCACACCACGATTTGGAAATTAAACAGCACACTCTTAGAAAAACAGTGGATCAAAGAGGAAATCTCAAAAGAAATCAATGACTACCTTGAAACAAATGATAATGATAACACAATATACCAAAATTTATGGGATGCAGCAAAAGCAGTACTGAGAGGGAAATTTATAGCCATAAAATCATATATCAAAAAAGGAGAAAGAGCAAAAACTGAAGAACTGCACATTTGAAGGAATTAGAAAAACAACAAGAAAGTAACCCAACAGGAAGAAGAAGGAAGGAAATAACAAAGATAAGAGCAGAAATAAATGAAATAGAAAATAAGAAAGCACTTGAAAAGATAAACAAGACCAAGAGCTGGTTTTTTGAGAAGATCAATAAAATTGACAAACCTTTAGCAAGACTAACAAATAAAAAAAGAGAGAAGATGCAAATACACAAAATAAGAAATGAGAAAGGAGATATCAACATTGACCCCACAGAAATAAAGACTATCATAAGAGGATACTTTGAAAAACTATATTCCAACAAAAATAACAATTCACAGGAAAAGGACAAATTCCTAGAAACACATAAGCAGCCCATATTGATGAAAGAAGAAATTGATGATCTTAACAAACCAATCATAAGCAAAGAGATAGAATCAGTCATTAAAAATCTCCCAACTAAGAAGAGCCCAGTGCCAGATGGCTTCACAGGTGAATTCTCCAAAGCATTCCGGAAAGAACTAACAACAATCCTGCTGAAAGTATTCCAAAAAATGAAAACAGAAGGAACATTGCCGAACTCCTTCTATGATGCCAACATTACCCTAGTACCAAAGCCAGAGAAAGACACCACAAGAAAGCAAAATTACAGACCAATTTCTCTAATGCACCTAGACGCAAAAATACTTAACAAAATACTTGCTAATCGTATTCAACAACACATTAAATGAATTATACACCATGGACAAGTGGGATTTATTCCAGTTATGCAAGGATGGTTCAACATAAGAAAATCAATCAATGTAATACACCATATAAACAGATTGAAGGATAAAAATCACATGATTTTATCTATAGATGCAGAAAAAGCATTTGACAAAATACAGCACACTTTCTTGATAAAAACACTCCAAAAGATCGGAATACAAGGAAATTTTTTAAACATGATAAAGAGAATATATGAAAAACCTACAGCCAACATTGTTTACAATGGAGAAATCCTAAAATCCTTCCCTCTAAACTCAGGAACAAGACAAGGATGCCCATTGTCTTTGCTACTATTTACCATTGTCTTAGAAGTACTTGTTCGAGCACTGAGGCAAGAACCAGACATAAAAGGCATTAAAATTGGAAAGGAAGAAGTCAAAATTTCATTATTTGCAGATGACATGATCCTCTAAATAGAAAACCCTGAGAGATCTACAACAAAGCTTCTAGAACTCATAAATGAGTTCAGTAAAATCGCAGGTTATAAGATCAATGCACAAAAATCAGTAGCATTTCTGTACACCAATAATGAGCAAGATAAGGAGGAAATCAAGAAACAAATACCATTCACAATAGTCAATAAAAAAACAAATACTTAGGAATAACTTTAACTAAAGAGGTAAAAAACTTATCCACTGAGAACTATACAAGACTGTTCATGGAAATCAAAGAAGACCTAAATAAATGGAAGAATATTTCTTTTTCATGGATAGAAAGACTGAATATTATTAAGATGTCTATCCCAGCAAAACTGATCTAAACATTCAATGCAATCCCAATAAAAACCAACACAGCCTTCTTTAAGGAACTAGAAAAACTAACTATGAAATTTATTTGGAAAGGAAAGAGGCCCCAAATAGCCAAAGACATATTTAAAAAGAAAAAGGAAATTGGAGGAATCACAGTAACTGACTTCAAAACATACTACAAAGCTACAGTAGTGAAAACAGCATGGTATTGGCATAAGGAGAGACACACAGACCAATGGAATTGAATTGAATGTTCTGATATAGAACCTCAAATATATAGCCATATAATATTTGATAAAGCCACCAAACCCTCTCAACTGGGAGAGAATGGCCTATTCAAAAAATGGTGCCTGGAGAACTGGATAGCCATATGTAGAAGAATGAAAGAGGATTACCATCTCACACTATATAGAAAAATCAACTCAAGATGGATCAAAGACCCAAATATAAGAGCCAAGACCATAAAGATCTTGGAAAGCAGTGTAGGGAAACATCTACAGGATCTTGTAATAGGAAATGGCTTCATGAATATCACACCAAAAGCACAAGCAGCAAAAGAACAAATAGATAAATGGGACTTCCTCAAAATTAAAGCCTTCTGCACCTCAAAGGAATTTGTCAAGAAAGTAAAAAGGGAACCCACACAATGGGAGAAAATATTTGGCAACCGTATATCTGATAAGAGACTTATAACTTGCATATATAAAGAACTCCTATACCTTGAAATTAAAAAGATAAATAACCCATTTAAAAAATGGGAAAATGATTCAAACAGACACTTCTCCAAAGAAGAAATATAAATGGCTAAAAAGCACATGAAAAAATGCTACAAATCTCTAGCTATCAGGGAAATGCAAATCAAAACCATAATGAGATACCATCTTACTCCCATAAGATTGGCAGCTATGAAAAAAAACAGAAGAATACAAATGCTGGAGAGGTTGTTAAGAAAGGGGAACACTCATCCATTGCTGGTGGGAATGCAGAAGGATCCAACCCTTCTGGAGGAGAGTTTGGCGTTTTCTCAAAAAACTAACCATAGATTTGTCATATGACCCAGCAATACCACTGCTGGGTATATATCCAGCAGAACTGAAAACAAGGACACAAACAGATATATGTACACCAATGTTCATAGCAGCATTGTTCACTATCGCCAAAAGTTGGAATCAACCCAAATGCCCATCAACAGATGAGTGGATCAATAAAATGTGGTATGTACACACAGTGGAGTACTACTTGGCTGTATGAACAAATTCACTACAAACACACGTGATAACATGGATGAATCTTGAGAACCTTATGTTGAGTGAAGCAACCCAGGCACTGAAGGACAAATACTACATGACCTCAATGATATGAAATAAACAAGCTGCCTCAGAGAGGTAGAGATGGGAAAATAGGCTTACAGGAAATTGGGGGGTGGAGGAAGGATGTGAGCCAATGTCTGCAGGGGTGGAATCTATTATGAGCTGGTGGTAAGTATGAGCACAAAGAAGAGATAAAATGGGGGCAAGGGGTTGCCTTTGGGTGGGGTTTTGTGGGTTTGAGCGGGGCTGGGGATGGGCAGATGGGTAATATTGCCCACAAAATTGAGGGGAGGGTGGGGCAACATATGAACATAGAAGAGTGGCAGGTGTTGGTTGAGAGTAAAATGCTGAGAAAATTGTATCAAAATATAATTAGGAGGGTTGCCTGTTTAGGATGCTCGGAGGGGATGGCCTGATGTGGGACAGACTCCTGGGGAATGTCTGAATGCTCATTTTGCCAGGGTGGGTTGTACCATTGAGTGGAGTACCAAGAAGTGAGAATTGGGGTGGTCCCACATCCTGGGAAGGACTAATGCCATCAAATAGAGAGAACTGTATCTCTTGAGAGAAAGTGTGGCTCGCAGGGCAGTTGAGCAAGTCAGGCCCTGAACACTGTTGCAAGTATCTCTGGATGTGGCTCCTCAGGAAATGGAGATTAGCTGTCACTGTGGGCCCCATAGGGAGGGGAAAATGGATATTGAATGGATGGAACCAAGGTAAATGTGGGGGCAAGAGAGGAGTTTTGTGAGAGTACACGAGGATGAATATAAAACATGTAATATTACACCAAAAATGTACAGGGGATGACAGACTAATAATGTAAACCATAATGTAAACATAGGATAACTAAAAAATTTAGAAAACTGTACATCCTAAAATATGGACTATATTGTAAGCATAGATGTCACCTTGTTTGAGAGCTATTGTTTCAGAGTCTGTACATCAGTTTCAGTAAATATGATATAAGTTAAAAGTTCATCGCTGTGGAAGGGAAAATGTTTTATGGTGGATGTGTGGGAGTACTGTATATTGTATATATGAATTACTGTGATCTAAGACTCTTGTGAAGAGAAGCTCAATAATTAGGAAAAAGAAAAGAAAAAGACAGGATGTAGAAATTTTTCCAAATCAAAATGTACTCTAGATCGAACCTTTAAACTCATCGCTATACTCCATTTTACTAGTAAGAGAACCTGACATTATATTGGGCTTCACTTTACCGGAAGTTTTGGATCACAGAGTGGTTCAACAATGACAGTGGAGGAATACTGGTATGGGATGTTATTGACAGGCTATATATGGTTGACAGGGAGTTACACAGGGCATATGTCCAGGGTGCATGGTAATGTTTAGATATACTCATAGTGGAAACAATTAAAAACAACAGCTGGGGGGGTACTGGGTTCCTGGCTGGGGATGCTCTGTCGTGGTCCCTAGGGGAGCAGTGGCAGTCCCCAGGTGCAACGGTAAGAACCAGGAAGGAATGAGGGTCCAACAGTGGGCTCCTAATACTAATGACTATGCTTGTGAGCCTATACACCTGCAATAAGAACAAGGCCTAGAGCAGCACTGTGCCTAAGAGTTTGCTCCTGACAGCCTCTGTGTTACTCAACTGTGGCCAGTCTCAAAGCCAAACTCAGCATGTGGATGCAGTGTATTCCCCCCAGCATGGGACATGACACCCGGGGATGAGCCTCCCTGGCACCAATGGATCACTACCAAATACCAGCTGAAGATGCAACTAGAAAATGACCTTGAATTAAAGGTTCAATGCGGATCAGCAGAATATCACTGTCTACACATAATAAAATGACTTTAAAATGCTGTTTGACCTAATGTGAGGGGGAAATGGAAAGGAGAAATGAGTTTATATGGCTATGAGTCTCTAATAAAGAGTCTGAAGGTTGTTAGAAGATTGTCCTTATGCACACCTGAGCAGAGTTTCAGAGACAGATAAAGTAGATACAACCCCAGGTATTGGTTCTTTTGAGGGCTAAAGAGACCCACAGGTTTCATGGTCATGGCAGATGGGGTTCACTGCCATGTCAGATGGCCCTTCTTTGGATCTGGTGTTTCTGCATGATGGAACTGGACTCAGATGGGATCTCTTTTCACAAGACTTTCATGATACTTTACTGGAATTGTAGTTGGTGTTGGGGTTTAAGATATATTTAGGGGATTTGAATTTCTGGACTGACAATGTGATAGCCAAGCCCTGAGCATCAACAGACTTCAGCACCTGCACTCTGATTTTTTGGACTTACCCCACTCAGCTAACATGGAGTTAAAGAATGTCAACCACCACACCATGGATCCTAGATTGCCTATAACTGAAAGCAGGAGGATTGCATGCAGTATCCACGTGGAATCTAAGCCTCCACTTGACATAGATGTGCAATGGACACAACCAATCCAATGTCCACAGAGAAAATGTGGCATTGGTGTGGGAAGGGTGGCCATGGTGGCTGCTGGGTGTGGGGAATGGGAAGAAGAGATGAGATGGGGAGGTGTTTTCGGGACTTGGAGTTTTCCTGGGTGGTGCTTCATGGACAACTGTGGGACATTGTAAATCTCACCAGGGCCCACTGGATGGAACATGGGAGAGTGTGGGCTATGATGTGGACCATTGACTATGGGGTACAGTGATGCCCAGAGATGTACTTATCAGGTGCAATGGATGTGTCATGATGACAGGAGAGAGTGTTGCTGTGGGGGGAGTGGGGGGGTCCGGTGGTGGGGTTGAATGGGACCTCATGTTTTTTAATGCAATATTTTTTTAAAATATGAATTAAATAAAAAATTTAAAAAAATAAAATAAAATAAATTCCCCCACTATAATTGTAGAGGCATCTATTCTTTCACTTAATTTTTCCAGTGTCTTTCTCACATATTTGGAATCACACTTGTTAGGTGCATACATGCTTGACTGCTCTTTCTTCTTGAAAGATTATCCTTGTCACTAATATATAGTGTCCATCTTTGTCTCTCATAGTTATTTTGCATTTATTTAAAGTCTATTTTGTCTGATATTAATGTAGCTACCACTGCCCTTTTTTGGTTGTTTGGTTTTGAGATTGTTTTCCAGCCACTCACTTTCAATTTCTTTGAATCCCTGGATCTAAGATATATTTCTTGTAGACAGCATATAGATAGATCTTATTTCCTTATCCAACCTTCCAGTCTGAGTCTCTTGACAAGTGAGTTTATTCCATTAACACTCAGTGTTATTACTTTCAAGGAATTATTTATATTAGCCATAATTTCTTTGGATTTGTGTTTGTCATTTTTTTTTTTGTCCTTTTAGTTGCTCTTTCACTCTCCTCCAACTCTGTCTTTCTTGCTTTTTTCTTTCCTCCTGCAGAACTTCCTTTAATGTTTCTTGAAGGGCAGGATTCTTGTTCACATACTCTCTTAGTTTCTGTTTATCTGTTAATATTTTGAACTCTCCATAATTTTTGAATGCTTACTTTGCTAGATAGCATATTCTTGCTTGGAATTTTTTTTCTTTTAGTACCTTGACTATGTCATACCACTGTCTTCCTGCCTCTATGGTTTCAGATGAGAAATCAGCACTTAATCTTATGGAGCCTCATTTTTTTGTGATGGTTCTCTTCTTTCTTGCTGCTTTTAGTATTTTATCTTTTTCTTGAGCATTGGATAATTTGACAAGTATATGTCTTGGGGTAGGTCTGTTGGGGTTTATGCGGTTTGGGGTGTGCTTTGCTTCCTGGACATGTACATCTGTCTCCCTCAATAGGTTTGGGAAGTTTTCAGCCATTATTTCCTCCAACACACCTCTGTCACCTTTCCCTTCTCTTCTTCTTCTGGGATGCCTATAGCACATATGTTTGTGCATTTTCAATGTCATTCAGGTCCCTAGGTCCCTGCTGGATTTTTTCTATCTTTTTATTGATCAATTCCACTATCTGATTGATTTCAAATGTACTCTCTTCCACATCACTAATTCTTTCCTCTGCCTCTTCAAGTCTGCGATTATATGCTGAGAGTGTATTTTTGATTTCTTGAATTATGCTGTGCATTACCATCATGTTATCTTTGGGAATATGTTTGCAATTTCTTCTGTATTCTCTCCAATTGTTTTCTTCATACTCTTAATCTCTTCCTTCACTTCATCAAATTGGTTCCTAATATATGTTTGGAGAGCTTTAATTACCTGTTTAATGTTCTGCTCCACTTCCTGGTTTTTGTTTGTTCTTTGGATAGGGGCATGCTTTCCTGATTTTTGGTTTGATTTGTAGTTTTTTGTTGTTGTTGGTCTCTGATTATCATTTTATCTTGATGGGTTTAATTAGTTGCTTAGCTTCTTTGCCTAGTTTAGCATTTATTTAGTTTTTTTTTTTTTGCATGCATGTTAATTCTTCTCTTTGTCACTTTGTTCTTATTCTGTTTCCTAGTTGTTGGCTAAGTTCACTTGAAGGAAAATATTAGGGCCAGAAAAAGCAAAAGGGGTAAGAAAATAAAAAGTATAATAGTAGTATTGTTAGTAAATATTTACATAGGTACCGTGTGAGATCCAGGAAAATGGATATTAAACTCATGTAATGTGTGTAGAATTATAACAGTAAGAAATGTACAGTATATATAATGAGACAGTAAACTGAATATTGGGAGGAATACAGTGTGAATTAAAAGGTCACCGTGTTTGGAGAGGGAAAAAGAAAAGAAAGGACAATATTATACAAAGTGTATATAAGTCAGAAAAGAGAATAAAGGTAATAGAAATAAAAAGTCAGAAAAATAGAGGGCAAAGAAAGAGAGGTGTAATATAAGAGAAACAGTAAATGATGGAGGATAGAAAAGTGCAGAGGAAAGGGGATAGTATTGGTGGCCAAAATCATTACACACAGAAAAGAGGAAATAGAGGCTGAGAAAATACAGCAAATGTGAAGTGCACTCTGCAGCACCTAATGTAAAAGAATAAAAAAGAAGAGAAAGAAATAAAGAAAAAAGGGACGAAAAGGAGGAGGAAGCAAGTAAGAGAAAGAAAAAGGGGAAAAAAGAAAAAAGAGAAAAGGGCCTTGGGGCAATAAAGAGTAAAGGAAAAAAACAACAACAAAATACTAGACAAGGTTTCAAGCAAGGAATCCTCTTTGTAGTTAAATAAAATGCTTAGGGATCTGACATTTCCCCTTATTCCCTTCCTCACTTCCCTCTCTTCCAGGGCAGCAGGAAACTGCCTGAGAAGTCTGGTAGGAGATTCAAATGAGTCCTTTTTGTTCCAGCTCTTAATTTCCAGAGAGAGAGAGAGAGCACTCACACCTCACCATGAATCCCAAGTATGCTCTTGGAAGCTTGGAAAGCACCTCCTACAATCCCTGTCCTTTAGGTGTGCTATGAGGGGCTTAGTTGATTTCTGACTCCACCTTCTCCCAGTTCAAGTCTCCTATCCCAGGGTATATAGGTGAATTGGGCTTTCTCAGCAGATTTACTACTCATCTCTTCTCAGGCTCTCCCCAAGCTAACTGTTATGCTCCTCCAAGTGCAAAAAAAAAAAAAATGTGGGGGTACCAGAAAATTGAACTTGCACTCACCCAGCCCTTTTGGTGCACCGCCCACTGTATCCCTCCCACTCATGGATTCAGTCCAAAACCAGAGGGCTAGGGAAATCCTAGACCTTCAGAGCACTGGACCTGGGAAAGGGAAATCTGGAACACTGCAGACACAGGGCATGTACACCTGTGGAATGGAGGCTTAAGGGGCTTAGGGACATGGACCTGGGGATCATGCCTCTGGGGATCACAGGGCCCAGGAACACCACTGCACAACTGACAGTTCAAATGGAAAACCATGGCAGCCAGCCCTAGGGGGAAGAGTCTCACCCTCCTCAGCCTCCAGCCCCCATACTTGCAACCTACAATTTTACCTTTAGCAAGCACTACTTCTATTAATGTCTTTCCAAATTGATGTCCACACACCTCTTCCCTTGCAAGCCCCAAAAACAGCGTGCTCTGGCAAGACCCCCACCCCACTTGGTCACCTCTTTGCAGGAGAGACTGTGAAATGCACTCACTCAGATGCCATCTTGCCCATTTCCCTGTCTATTTATTTTTGAGATACAGGATTTCTTTATATATGCTGGATATTAGGTTCCTACCAAATATTTGTTTTACCAAATATATTCTCCCATTGGGCAGACTGTTTTTCACCTTCTTAACAGACTCCATTGAGGTGCAAAAGTTTTTTATTTTAAGGAGGTCCCATTTATCTTCTTTTTCTTTTACTGATTGTGCTTTGTGTGTGAGGATCATGAAACCATTTCCTATTACATGGTCCTGCAGATGCCTCCCTCCATTATCTTCAAAGATCTTTATAATCTTTCCTCTTATATTTAGGTCATTGATCCATCTTGAGTTCATTTTTGTATGATGATGAGATTGTGTTCCTCTTATTCTTGTGGATATGATTATCCATTTCTCCAAGAAGCATTATTTGAAGATGTCATTTTCTTCCACTTGAGTGGCTTTTGTAGCCTGGTGATCCGAGATGACTGAATATGTAAGAGTCTATATCAGAATTCTTATTTCAGTTCCATTGGTCGGTATACTTATCCTTGTGCCAATACCATGCAGTTTTTTTTCCTAGATTGTAAAACTTATAGAGCTACTGTAATTGAAACAGCATGGCACTGGCACAATGACATATAGATCAATGCAATTAAATTGAGAGTTCAGAAAGAAACACATCTATGGCCAATTGATTTTTGTGTGTGTGAAATACATCCTATTATTTTTTTAAATTAAGGAAGTTGTAGGTATACAGAAGAATTATGTAAAAAGTAGTGTTCCTATATACCCCCCTATTGTTGGCATTTTGCATTAATGTGGTACCTTAGTTACAATTGATGAAAGATTATTAAAACAGTACTATTAACTATCATCCATTGTTTACATTAGATATATTTTTTCACATATACCACTCTATTATTAACACCTTGTATTAATGTTGCACATGCATGAAAGAACATTCTTATAATTGGACTATTAACTATAGTCCATTGTATATAGTAGGTTTCACTATATTATACAGTCCTATGTTTTATCTTTTAATTTTATTCTATTAACATATGCTACCTAAAGTTGCCTTTTTTTCTTTATTTTTTTAATTAACTCATTTATTTAAAATATTACTTTAAAAAAATATGAGGTCTCTATGCACCCCGCACCCCCCACCCCACAGCAACACTCTCCCGCATCATCATGACACATCCATTGCATTTAGTGAATACATCTCTGAGCATCGCTGCACCTCATGGTCAAAGGTCCACATCATAGCCCACACTTTCCCACGTTCCATCCAGTGCACCATGGGAGGATCTACAATATCCAGTAATTGCCCCTGCAGCACCACCCAGGACTACTGCAAGTCCCAAAAATGCCTCCACATCTCTTCTCTTCCTCCCATTCCCTGCACCCAGCAGCCACCATGGCCACTTTTTCCACACTAATGCCACATTTTCTCGATTATTAACCAGAATAGTTCATGAATAGGATATCATTAAGTCCACTCTAATCCTTACTGTATTCCTCCTTCCTGTGGACCTTGGCTTGGTTGTGTCCATTCCACATCTATGTCAAGAGGGGGTTTATATTCCACATGGATACTGGATGCAATCCTCCTGCTTTCAGTTGTAGGCATTCTAGGCTCCATGGTGTGGTGGTTGACATTCTTCAACTCCATGTTAGCTGAGTGGGGTAAGTCCAGTAAATCAGAGTGTAGGAGCTGAAGTCTGTTGAGGCTCAGGGCCTGGCTATCATATTGTCAGTCCAGAGATTCAAATCCCCTAGATATATCTTAAACCACAGCACCAACTACAATTCCAGCAAAGTAGCATGAAAGGCTTGTGAAGAGATCCCATCTGAGTCCAGCTCCATCATGCAGAAACACCAGTTCCAAAGAAGGGCCAACTGACATGGCAATGAACCCCATCTGCCATAACCATAGAACCTGTGGGTCCTTTAAGCCCTCAAAAGGACCAATACCTGGAGTTGTATCTACTTTATCTGTCTCTGAGACTCTGCTCAGGTGTGCATAAGGGCAATTCTTCTGACAACCTCCAGAGTCTTTTTTAGACACTCATAGACATATGAACTCATTTGTACTTTCCATTCCCCCCCCCCTTACTTTAGGTCAAACAGCATTTTAACTCCTGTTTTTATATGTAGACAGGGATATTCTGCTGGTCTGCGTTGAACCATTAATTCAAGGTCATTTTCTAGTTACATCAGTGCGACGGCTTGCTCGGTCGGTAGAGGTGGGGTCTGGCTGTGGATGAGGGGTTGGTCCAGCTCTGGACGAGGGGTCGGTCCCGCTTGGGACGAGGGGTCGGTCCCACTTGGGACGAGGGGTCAGTCCGGCAGCAGATGAGGGATCGGTCTCACAAGGGGTTGCGCGGTTTGGCTGACGGGGTCGCCCGGCGAAGCCGGCGATGAAGGGGTCGCCCGGAGAAGCAGGCGACGAACTGGGGACAAGGGAGGCCAGGCCCTTGTCGGGGGCTCTCAGGACTGGAGGGCGCACAGCAGAAAAACTACCGCAGAGACAAGGTAAACACGCAAGTCCACTTTATTGAGGGAGAGGCAACAGTTTTATAGGGGCTGGGGAAGGCTGATTGGTCAAAGCCATGCCCTGTTCTGATTGGTTGCCGGCGAAAGGTCAGTGGGCAGTACTGGATGGGGGAGGGGTGGTGGTTAGGGATTGGCTGTCGCTGTTGCTGGGGGAAGGGGCAGGGTTTAGGGATTGGTGGCTGCTGTTGCTGGGGTGGAGGGCAGACTGGATTTTCCCACCCACGCCTGGCTGTTGCTGCTGTTGGGGGGAGGGAAAAGGGCAGACTGGATTTTTCTGCCCATGCCTGGCTGTTGCTGCTGTCGGGGGAGGGGAAAAGGGCAGCCTGGAATTTTCCGCCCTGCGCCTGTGCAGGGAGAAAGAAGAAGAAGGGTGCCGCCCCACAAGGCATCGGGTGGCACCATCCGGGAGGAGGGGCGGCCGCGGAAGCATGGCTGCCGAGAAGGGGAGACCCGAGGGCACTCTGCGCCCATGCCGAGCTTCCTTCAGGGGTGGCGGTGGGCCCGACCAACCACCCTATTATGGGGGCAGCGGAATTAGGCCTACCGCAGCCGCTCCCCCGCCAGGCCAGCAAACCACACTTCAGCCCGAGGGGTGACCGCATGTCAGCAGCTGGTACTTTGTAGTGATCCCTCGGTGCCAGGGAGGCTCATCCCTGGGTGTCATGTCCCATGCTGGGGGGAAGGCATTGCATTTACATGCTGAGTTTGGCTTTTAGACTGGCCACAGTTGAGTAACACGGAGGCTGTCAGGAGGGAAATCTTAGACACAGTGCTGCTCTAGGCCTTGTTCTTATTTCAGGTGTATAGGCTCACAAGAATAGTCATTAGTATCAGGGGCTCACCTTTGGAACCTCATTACTTCCTGGTCCTTACCATTGCACTGGGAGACTGCTGCTGCTCCCCAGGGAACAAGACAGAGCCCCCCCCCCCAAGTCAGGAACCCAGCACCTCCCAGCTCTTGTTTTTAATTGTTTCCACTATGAGTATATCCAAACATTTCCATTCACCCTGGACACATGCCCTGTATAACTCCCTGTCAACCATATATTGCCTGGCAATAACATCCCATACCAGTATTCCTCCTTTGCCATTATTGAACCACTCTGTGATCAAAAACTTCCTGAAAAGTGAAGCCCAATATAATGTCAGGTTCCCTTACTTGTAAAATGGAATATAGCGATGAGTTTAAAGGTTAGATATAGAATACATATTGATATGGAAAAATTCTACATCCTATCTTTTCTTTTCTTTTTTCCTAATTATTGAGCTTCTCTTCACAAGAGCCCTAGATCACAGTAATTCATCTATACAATATACAGTACTCCCACATATCCATTATAAAACTTTTACCCTTCCACAGTGATAATCTTTTAACTTATTCATATCATATTTACTGAAACTGATGTACAGATATTGAGACAATAGCTTTCAAAAAGGTAACATTTGTGCTTACATTGTGGTTCATACTTTAGGCTATACAGTTTTCTAAATTTTTTAGTTATCCTATGTTTTACATTATGGTTTACATTATTAGTCTGTTGTCCCCTCTATGTTTTTTGTGTAATATTACATATTTTATATCCATCCTTGTGTACTCTTGTGAAACATTTCTTTTGCCCTCACATTTACTTTGGTTCCACCTATTGAATATCTATTTCCCCTTCCCCTTGGGCCCCACAGTGACAGTCAATCTTCATTTCTTGAGGAGCCATGTTCAGAGATACTTGCAACAGTGTTGAGGGCTTGACTTGCTCAACTGCCCTAATGCCCTGGGAGCCACCCTCTCTCTTGAGAGATACAGTTCCCTCTATTTGATGGTTTTAGTCCTCCCAAGAATGTGTGTCTACCTTCACTCTCATTATATGGGACTCTACCCAATGGTGTGACCCACTCTGGCAAAACGAGCAATCAGATATTCCCTAGGAGTCTGTCCTGTGTCAGATTTTCCCTTTGAGTATCTTAAACAGATAACTTTCCTAATTATATTTTTGAAAAGTTTTTCTCAGCATTTTACTTTCAACCAACACCTGACCATCTCCTATGATAGTATGATGCCCCTCCCTCCCCCCAATTTCTTGGGCAATATTACCCATCCACCCATCCCTAGCCCCCCAGAAACCCACAAAGCCCCAACCAAAGGTAACCCTATGCCCCCATTTTATCTCTTCCTTGTGCACATACTTACCACCAGCTTATCATAGATTTTGTGCATGTAGATGTCAGCTTACATCATTCCTCTACCCCCCGATTTCCTGTAAGCCTATCTTCCAGTCTCTAGCTCTCTGAGGCAGGTTGCTTATTTCATATCATTGAGGTCATGTAGTATTTGTCCTTCAATGCCTAGGTTTGCTTCACTCAACATAAGGTTCTCAAGATTCATCCATGTTATCACGTGTGTTTGTTGTGTATTTTTTTTCTTAAAGCTGAGTAGTATTCCATTGTATGCATATACCACATTTTATTGATCCACTCATTTGTTGATGGGTATTTGGGTTGATTCCAACTTTTGGTGATAGTGAACAATGCTGCTATGAACATTGGTGTGCATATATCAGTTTGTGTCCTTGTTTTCAGTTCTGCTGGGTATATACCCAGCAGTGAATATCATGCAGTTTTGACCACTGTAGCTTTGTAGTATGCTTTAAATTCAGGTACCGTGATTCCTCCAATTTCAGTTTTCTTTTCCAATATGTCTTTGGCTCTTTCCTTTCCAAATAAATTTCAGATTTAGTTTTTACAATTCAGTAAAAAAATGCTTTAATGATTTTTTGGGGACAGCATTAAATCTGTAGATCAGTTAGGGTAAGATGACATCTTAATGATATTTAGTCTTCTCATCCTTGAACAGGGAATATTCTTGCACTTATTTAAGTCTTTTGATTTCCGTTAACAGTATTTTGTATTTTATGGTGTATAAGTTAATTACATGTTTATTTAAATTTATTCCTAGTTATTTGATTCTTTCCATTGCTATTGTAAAAGGAATTTTTCTTGATTTCCTCCTTATATTGCTTATCATTGTTGTACAGAAATGTCACTGATTTTTGCACATGATCTTATAAGCTGCAACTATACTGAACTCATTTATGAGTTCTAGAAGCTTTCTTGTAGACTTCTCAGGGTTTTATATGTATAGGACCATGTCATCTGCAAATAGTGAAATTCTGACTTATTCCTTTACAATTTGGATGCCTTTCTAAATTTTTTCTTGTGTAAGTGCTTGGGCAAGTACTATTACCACTATGTTACATAGGAAATGTGATAGTTGAACTCCTGGTTCCTGATCTTAGAGAGAATGATTTTGAATTTCATCATTTTTATGATATAAAATGTTGGTTTTCATATATACCTTTTACCATATTTGCAATGTTCCCCTCCCCCCCCCCCCAGGAAAGCGTGCTGTAGCTTTTCAAATGTTTTTTCTGCATCGGTAGAGAAAATCCTGTTGTTTTCTTTTGATCTGTTTATATGAATTATTATTAGTACATTGATTTTCTTATGCTGAACTATCCTTGCATATCAAGGATGTAGCTCACTTTGTCATGATGTATAATTCCTTTGATGTATTATTGAATATAGTTAAGAAGTATTTTCTTGAGGATTTAGCACCTAGATTCATTAGAATCATTGGTCTGTAATTTTCCTTTCTTGTTGTGTCTTTGTTTGGATTTGGTATTAAGGTAATGTTGGCATCATAGGATGAGTCAGGCAATGATCCTTGTAATTCTATTTCTTGGAAAATTTTAAACAAGGACTGTGTCCCCTCTTGCGCCGTCATCGGGGCGCGCTCAGGCCGGGCAGAGCTCAAACCACTCGGGCTTGGGGTCGTCGGGAAGGAGGTGCTGGCGGGGTCCCAGCGCCGCACTCGAGCTGGCCTCGCCTGGGCAAGAAGCGGGACTGCCGGCTGGGGGATGAGTCGTGGGCAACGAGTTGCGGGACGCATGAGGTCCGCACTCCCCTGCCGCGTGCTGCCCTCAGTTCTTGGTCGGATTTCTTTTTTATCTTACTTTTCTTAAAAAAAAAAAAATTCTGGTTAAAAAAAAAAAGTCCTTGGTATTAATTATTTCGAGAATATTTTGTGGAATTCACCTGTGAAGCTGTCTGGCCCTGGGCTCTAATTAGTTAGGGTGTTTTGGGTGACTATCTCAATCTCATTACTTGTGATTAGTCTGTTGATTTCCTCAATTGCTTCTTTCATGAATGTAGGCTGCTTGAGTGTTTCTAGGAATTTGTACATTTCCTTTAAATTATCCTACTTCTTGGCATATAAACGTCAAAGTATCCTCTTATGAAACTCTTAATCTCTGTAGTGTCAGTGTTGATATTCCCATCTTTGATTTGCATCTTCTCTTTTTTCTCTTTGTTAATATAGCCAATGGTTTATCAATTTTATTAATCTTCTCAAAGAACAAAGTTTTGGTTTTGTTTCTTTTTTCTAGTGATTCCTTATTTCCTATTTCATTTATTTCTAGTCTAATCTTTGTTATTTCCTTCTAATTGCTTTGGGATAAATTTGTTCATCTTTTCTAATTTTTCCAGGTGTGAATGTAGGTCTTTGAGTTTAGCTATTTCTTCTTTGCTAATGTAAAATGCTAATGTAAGCATTTATGGCTATAAACTTCTCTGTCAGCACTGCTTTTGCTGCATCCCATATGTTTCCATATGTATGTTGCCATTTTCATTCATTTTGGGATAGTAACTCATTTCTTTTGCAACTCTTCCTTGACCCATTGATTGTCCAAGAGTGTGATTTTTTAACTTCCATATCTTTGTGCCAAATCTGTTTCTCTGGCCCTTATTGATTTCCAGTTTCACTATATTGTGATCAGAGAAATTTCTTTGTACAAAATCAGTCTTTCCAAATTCATTGAGAAATGTTCTGTAGTCTAGCATTTGTTCTATCATGGAGAATGATCCTTGCACACTCAAGAAGAAATTATATCTGGCTGTGTTATTGTGTATGACTACTAAGCACAGATCCTCTAATGTATTATTCAAAGTCTTTGTTTCTTTATCGATTCTCTGTGAAGATGGTCTAATTTTGATAATGGTGTATTAAATCCCCCCACTCTAATAGAGCCATCCATTTCTCCACTTAGTATTTCAAGGGTTTGCCCATGTATTTTGTGGTGGTATTTAGATGCATAAATTCTTATGTTTATTCTTTCTTTTTGAGAGATTATCCCTTTCACTAATACTTAGTATTTGTCTTTGTCTTTTAAAATAGTTTTGCATTCAGTCTATTTTGTCTGATATTAGTATAGGTACTCCCATCATTTTTGGTTTTTGCTTTCTTGTAAAATTGTTTTCCAACCATTCACTTTCAGCCTCATTAAGTCCCTGGGTCTAAGGAAGGTCCTTTGTAGTCAGCATACAGATAGGTCAAATTTCTTTGTGAACTTTACATATGTCATAACCACTGCCTTCTTCTTCCATGGTTTCAGGTGAGAGTTCAGCAGTTAATCTTATTGAGATTCCTCTATAGGTGATGATTCTCTTTTCTCTTGCTGCTTGCAGTATTCTCTCTTCGTCTTGATCATTGGGTAATTTGACAGTATATGTCTAGGAGTATGTCTGTTAGGATTTATGCTGTTTGGGGTGTATAGCACTTCCTGAACATGCACATCCATGCCCCTAAATTGGGTTGGGTACTTTTCAGCTTTTATTTCCTTCAACACTCTTTCTGTCCCCTTTCCTTCTTTTTTCCTTCTGGGATGTCTAATATGCATATGTTTGGGCACTCTGTACTTTCATTCTAATCACAAAATTCTCTGCTGATTTTTTCCTATCTTTTTACCTATCTGGTCAACTATCAGTTTGATTTCAGAGGCACTGTCTTCCACATTGCTAATTCTTTCTTCTGCCTGTTCAAATCTGCTGTTATATATTCCCACTGTATTTTCAGTTTCTTGGATTGTGCCTTTTATCACCATCATATCCATTATATTTTTATGTATGGTTATAATTTCTTCAGTATGTTCTTAATATGTTTAATTTATTCCTTCACTTCAATAAGCTGGTTCATGATATTTGTTTGGGCAGTTCTTATTACTTGTTTCTTGTTCTTCATCTCCTCCTGTTTTTTTGTTTGTTCATTGGATTGGGTCATATATTCCTGTTTCTTTAGGACAGCCTATACTTTTTGGTAGTGTTTAGGTATCTCTTTATCTTGATGGGTTTATTCTGTTGATTTGATTCTCTTTCTACTCTAGGGTTTTATTTAGTTGCTGTTTTATGTGTGTGTGGTAAATTTTCTCTTTAACACTTTGTTCCTCTTATTCTATTTCCTTTCTGTTGTTCATGTTATTTGAAAGAAAATGATTAGGGCCAGAGAAAGGGAGAGAGTTAAAAAAAAAAAAAGGATTGTAATTGTAATAGTAAAAGGCAGAAGAGGAAGCATATAATGTTAGGAATGTAAATAATTTACTCATGTAATTAGTGCATTGGAATAAGAGTAAAAACATGTAGTACAATGAGATAAAAAACTGAATAGAGAAAAAATATCTACACTGAATTCAAAGGCCAGAGCAATAAAAGAGAGGGAAAGAGAAAAGAAAAGACAATATGAATAAAAGTTAAAAAAAGAACACAGAGAAGAGAGGAGAGAGAATAACAACAAGAAAAATTGAAGAGTAAAGAAAGAGAGGTGGAATGTAAGAACAAAAACAGAAGGCAAAAGATAGGAACAGGAAGGAAAGAAAGAGCATAGGTAGACAAAATCTGTATACAAAAAAAGGTGTGAAAGGAAAGGGGGAAAGCAGCGAGCTAGAAATAAGTGAGTAGCACCTAACTTTTAAAAAAGGTGGGGAGTGAAAAAAGAGGGAAAAAAGAACAGAAAACAAACATTCAAGCAAACACTCAAACAAAAGCTTAGGAAAAACAGCCTTCCATCTTAGGGTCTGAAGAGCTTCTCAGGCTGCTGATCTTCATCAATCAATTACCCTGTAGCCTGCCCTCTGCAGGTTTTAAATCAGGTTTTAGCACGTAAACTAAGATAAACTTTCAGAAAGAAACATTTTTAAAGAAAAATAAGAGACCCTAGAGATGCTAATCCAAAAATAATATCTATGTGTTCCCTGTTCTAAAATATCAAACTGGGTGTTTGATAACCCAGTGGCTCATTACTCTAAGGAGGTCTGGGAATTGAACCAGGGAACCCATATATTTAAATTGGATACTCCTCTACTAAGTTAAAATTTCTCTTTGGGTCTCTGCTAGAGAGCTAGCCAGTCACTTTCATTAGGGTAAGTTTGGCACTTTCCAGTTGGGTAGATTCCTGGTGATTACTAGCCTATCTGTCTCTTCCCTTTTGTATTCTTATTGACTTCTCTCCCAGGGCAGTAGGACATGACAGCCTGCATGAACAGATCCCCCCTCCAACCTGGTCAGGTTGAATTCCCCTCTGAAATTCAAATGGGCTCTTGTATCTGAACTCACTGCAGAGATATAATTCTCAGTTCTCTTCAAAGACCTCCCCCCTTCTCCCAGGGGAAACTAAATGGGCCCTTGGAAGGTTATTAAGTGCTTCCTACTGCCTGCCTCCCTTAGGGAAGTTTGATTTTGATAGTTTTCAGCACCACACCTGACTCTGCCCTCTCCCAGTCCAAGCTCCCCTCTCCCAGGTTGGCTAGGTAAATCAGACTGCCTAAGCAGATTCACCTCAGCCCTCTTCCTGGGGCCACCTCTTGCCAGCTGGTATGCTCCCCAAAGTAAAAAGGGAGTCCAGGTAAACAAACCTACAGAAAGCAAACTCCTTCCCACATTGTGCCAGAATCTTCTTACTCCAACCTTCTTACTCTCTTCTGTTAAGTGGCTGGTAGGAGTCAAGAGGTTTGCAACAGCTGTTTGCCTTGAGGGTGGGGCTTAGCCACCTACAGTTTCCAGTCATGGGGTTGAGAAACTCATGGCTTCCCTTAGGATTTTTGTTTCTTTGTACAGTTCCCTCCAGATCAATGTCCTGAATCCTCCTGCTCTGTGGTTTCCCCAAAACAGCTCACTCAGACAGAATCTAGTCCCTTCTCAGCCATTTTTTGCAAGAGAGCTGATGAATGCCCCCTTAAACTGATGCCATTGCTGTGACTTCATTATATTTTTCAAGATCAGGAAGTGGGTGTCCTCCTACTTTATTCTTTTCCCATATGGCTCTAGCTCTTTAGCACCTTTTACCATTCCATTTAAATTTGGAGATTTGTGTTTTATTTATTGCAAAATTATTGGAATTTTGATTGAAATTGCATTCAAACTTTAGATTCCTTTTGTTATGATTGACATCTTACCAGTATTTTATTTTCCAATCCATGAACACTGAATAACCATCCATTTTTAGGTCTTCTTTAATATCCCTTAGCAATATTTTGTGGTTTTCTGTATAAAAACACTTTACAATCTTGGTGAAACTTTTTTCCAAGATACTATAGTTGCTATTGTAAATGTATTTTTCTCATAATTTATTCTTCTGTTAGTCATAGAAACTCTACATTGCTTGATCATCCTATACTCCACTATTGTTGAATTCATTTATTAGCTCTGGGAATTTTGTTGTGAAATTTTCAGGATATTCTATATATAGAATCATGTCATCTGCAAATACAGAATGTGTTACTTCTTATTTTCCAATTTGGATGCTTTTTTTCCCTTAACTAATTGCTCTTCCAATACAATATTGAATAATAGTGGTGACAGTTAAAGTTGTTTTCTTGTCCTGATCTTAGAAGGAAAGCTATCATTATTTCACAAGTAAGCAGAAAGCTAGCTGTAAACTTTTCATATATGCTCTTTAACATATTCAGGAAGTTTTATCCTATTCCTTGTACCCTAAAAGTTTTCATCAAGAAGGGGTGCAGAATTTTGTCAAATGTCTTTCTCAATGGAAACTGTGAAGTATTTTTTTTTCTTTCATACTGTCAATGTGTTCTTTTTTTAAAAATATTAATCAATTCTCTTATGTTAAACCATAGCCTTGCATACCTGGAATAATGTCAAGTTGATCATGGTGTATAAGACATTTAATTTATTTCTGAAATCAATTTGCTAGTATTTTTTTAAGGATATTTTGCAGTATACTTATAAAAGATATTGGTCTATAATTTACTTTTCTTTTGGTATCTTGATCTGACTTCAATATGAAAGTGGTGCTGTCCTCATAGGTTGAATAAGGAGCATTCCATTTTGTTAAAAATTTTGGAAGAGTTTGAACAGAATTGGAGTCATTTTCTTGGACTGTTTGTTAGAGTTCCCTTGGGAAGCAATCCAGTCCTTAGTTCTTTTTGGGAAGACTTTTTATTACTGATTTAATCTCTTTACAAGAAATTAGTTTGTTAGCATCCTCTATTTCTTTTTGAATCAATGTACATAGTTCATGTGTTCTATGAATCTGTCCATTTTGAGTAATCTAATATATTGGAATATGATTCTTCATAGAGTTCTATTATTGTCATTTTTATTTCAGCACACTTAGTAATAATGCACCTCTTTTATTTTATAATTTTTATTATTTTCATCCGTTCTTTTTCCTTAGCCATTCTAGCTAAAGTTTTGCCACTTTTAATGATCTTTTCAAAGAACTAAATTTTGCTTTTTAGGTTTTCTCTCTCTGTTTTTTTCCTATAAATCATATCTGCTCAAATCTTTATTTCATTCCTTGTATATGTTCCTTTTCTAGTTCTTCCAGCTTTGAGTTTCAGTCTTGTTTTTAAGTTTTCTTCCTCTTAATGGTTAACTTTTAGATCTATAAATTTTATTTCTCAGTATTACCTTGCCACATCTCGTAAGTTTTTTTTTTTATGTTTATTTTCACTTGCTTCAGGATATTCCCTAATTTCACTTGTGATGTTCACTTTACCCCACACATTGTTTGTGAATATGTATTTTAGATCACATGTAATGTTACATTAAAAAATATAAGTGGTTCCCATATACCCCACTCCCTACACCTATCGCTCTGTCCAAAAAGACAACTTCCTTCATTAGTGTGATACATTCATTGCACTTGATGAGTATGTTTTGGAGCATTGCTACACAGCATGAATTATAGTTTATGTTGTTCTTTGCACTCTCCCAGACTATTCAGTGGATTACGGCATGATACAAATGCCCTACAACTATCCCTGTAACATCATTGAGGACAACTCCAAGTCCTGAAAATGCCCCAATATCACACCTCTATTTCCCTCTCTGCTTTCAGCAGCTCCCATGACCACAATCTCCACATCAATGATATAATTCCTTCCATTGCTAGAGTCACAATAATTCAATAGTCGAATACCAGTAAGTCCACCTTAATCCATATTTTATTCCACTATCTAGAGGATGCTAGGATGGTAATGTCCACTCTAAATCAAGAAAGGGCTTCAATACCATATAGATAATGAATGGAATTCTCTAGATTACAGCTGTTGACTGTCTTAGTTCCCTGGAATGGTGGTTGACCGTCCTCACCTCCCTGTTAACTGACCTGGATAAGTCCAATGATCCAGAGTAGGTTTTACAAATTTGCTGAGGTCCAGGACCCAGATGACACATGGACAGCCCAGAGTTTCAAGTCACCTGAGCATACAACCTCAGTAGCCAACCACAGGTTCAGTAAAAGTGAAGGAAGAGGCATGAGTTGAGAGTTCACATCTGAGTAACTCCATCACACTTATGAGCACAAATCCCAAGGTAGAGCCCACTGGCAAGACACTGAACTCCAGAGCAATCTGCCATATCCAAAGGATGTAGGTGTCTCCATAGCTCTCAGGAGCACCGTACCTAAGGGTGTATTTACTTTTGATATCTCTGAGATCCTGCTAAGATATGCATTATCATGAACACCACTGATGACCTCCAAACATATTTTTAAGTCTTTTAGTAATCTAAACTCATTTGTCTTTACCATTTCCCCCTTTTATTCAATGTCTTTTTCTACTTATATGAACAGCTGATGCTTGGTAGTAATTCCTTGAAGCCAGGGAGGTTCATTCCCTGAGACTCATGTCTCACACAGGGGGAAGGTAATGTATTGACATACTGAGTTTGGCTTAGAAGATGGCCACATTTGAGCAACATGGAGGTTCTCAGGAGGTTACTCTTAGGCAACCCCCAACTCTAGCTATAGTTGAAATTTCAAGCACACAGGCTCATAAGCATAGCCACTAGTATCAAAGGCCTGTCATTGGATGATCCTTTACTGACCTCTGCACTTGTACTTGGGGGATTATTGCAGCTCCATTAGGGAGTGCAACAATTTCCTGAAATGGAAACTCAGCATTCCCTCAGTTGTCATGTGCAACTCTACCCCCTACATCAATAACCAATGAATATCTGAACATACCTATATATCTTATATGCATGTCCTGGAGAACTCCCTCCTACCCATGCACACCTCATCAATGACACCCCACATCAGTACTCCTCTACTGCCATAGTTGACCCACTCTGTGATGCAAAACTTCTTCAAAAATGAAGTCTAGTGCATGGCCAAATTCAATTAGTAGGAAAATGAGAGTATGGAAAAGTTTAAAGGATTAGAAATAGGATATATCATAATTTAGAAAAACTAAAATAAAGTAAAAAGTATATTGGGGGATTATAAAACTAAAAATAGCATTTTAAAAAATGTTTTGCCCTTCATCTCTGTAATAGGTGTTGCACTGTATGTACAGTGGCAAGGCAATCTCTTCAATTTCTTCCTTAGTGTCTACATCCTTTTTTAAAATTATCATTATGTCTTCAAAAAAGATTTAGGTCGCCATAAAGTCACATGTAGAATACAGGGAACTCCCATATAACCAACATCAAACCCTTTCTCCCCTTCCCCTGCAATAATCATTCTCCATGTGAATGTTCCATATCCTGCAACCGAGGTACAGATATTGAAACATAGATACTAACCACATTTCCATTTTGGTTTACATTATGGTTTACATTTTACACTCTACACTTTTATAAATTGGGTTACATAATGATTTACATTATGGATTACATTCTGGACTATACACTTTTATAAAATTTTTGGTGATTTTAAAAATGGTATTTTTCCATCATTGCAGGATCATGCAGAACACCTCCATTGACCCTCAGTTACACTCATTTCCATCTGTTCTATTCTGTTCTGCTCCTCCACTCAGGGCCCACAGTGACAACCAAGTTTCAATACCTGAAGGATAAGTTCATAGATACTTGCAGCAGTGCTGATGGCTTAACAGAGTAGTCTGTCCTCACCCATTGTGACTCATGTTCTCTAGTGACACTCTCCTCTCTGTTTGAGACCAACAGATCTACCCAGGATTGGGGCATAACACCTTCCCACTCATTGTGTTTGCCTCCATCCACTGATATAACACACTATGACAAGATGAGCACTTACACACTCCCTAGAAACCTTCCCTGGGTGCACCCTGTGCCAGATGCCCTCTATTAGAAACCTTAAACCAGTAACCCTTCCTTACTACTTTCTCTAAAGTGATTTCTCACCATTTTAGTTTCAACCACATAGCCAACAATTTCCTGTGTTCACATGCTCCCCCCAACTTTTCTCCAATTCCTTGAACAATCTGACCCATCCTACCACCCCTAGTCCCACTCAACCCAATAGTATACCTATCTCTCTGTCTTATACCTTCACTGCACAACCATTACCTACACTTTATCACTTGTGTAGGCATCAGCTCACAACCTTCCTCTCCCCACCCCATTTCCTGTAAGCTTATCATCCAGTTCCTAGCTCTTTGTGACAGCTTGACTTGCATAATTCATATCAGAGAGATCATGTAGTATTTGTCCTTCAATGCCTGGATTGCTTCACTCAACAAAAGGTCCTCAAAATTCATCCAAATTATCCCATGTGTTAGTACTGTATTCCTTATTACAGTTGAGTAGTATTCCATCATGTGTATATACCACATTTTGTTTATCCATTCATCAGTTGATGGGCATTTACATTGATTCCCACTTTTCACAATAGTGAATAATGCCACTATGAACATTGGTGTACATTTATGTGTTTGTGCCCTTCTTTTCAGTTCTTCTGGACATATACCCAACAGTGGAATTGCTGAGTCATATGGTAAATCTAGCTAGGTTTTTGAGGAACCATCAAACTGTCCTCCAGAATGGCTGGGTGCTTCTACTTTCCCACCAGGAATGGACTAGGGTTTCCTTTCCTCCACATCCTCTACAACATTTGTAGTCTTCTGTTTTTTTTTTAAATAGCCTCCAGTCTAATATTTGTAAGATGGTATCTCATTTTAGTTTTGCATTTACCTAATAGCTAATGATGTTGAACATCTTTTCATGAACTTTTTAACCAATTGTATTTCTGCTTTGGAGGAGCATCTGTTCAAATCTCTTGCTAATTTTTAAAATGGATTATTTCTCTTTTTATTTTAAAGATATAGGATTTCTTTATATTCACTAGATATTAGTCTTCTATCAGGTATATGGTTGCAAAATAATTTTTCCCATTGGGTAAGCTGTCTTTTCAAGTTCTTAATAAACTCCTTGAAGGTGAAAAAAGCTTAACTTTGAGAAGGTTCCATTTATCTATTTTGTTGTTGCTCATGCATTGGATGTGAATTTCATGAAGCCATTTCCTATTACAGGTTCCTGTAGATGCTTCCCTACCTGATTTTCCAAGGTCTTTGTGGTCTTGGCAGTTATATTTAGATATTTGATCCATCTTGTATTGAGTTTTTTTCAAGGTGTGAGATGTTAATCCAGTTTTATTGTTTTCTATATGGACATCAAGTCCTCCTAGCACCATTTGTTAAAGAGATCATTCAACAAGTCCACTCATCCAGTTGAGTAGGCTTGGTGATCTTGTCAAATATCAGGTGACTATATATGCAAGGATCTATATCAGAACTCTTGATTCTGTTCTCTTCGTCAGTATGTCTATCCTTGTGCCAATACCCACTATAGCTTTGTAGCATGAATTAAAGCTGTAATGTGAGTACTCCAATTTCATTTTTCTTTTACAATATGTCTTTGGCTACTTGGGATCTCTTTCCCTTACAAAATAAGTTTTGTAGTTAGTTTTTACCAGTTCATTAAAATTTGCTGTCTTGATTTATATTGGGATTGCATTAAATCTGTAGATCAATTTGGGTAAGATAGACATCTTAATGATATTTATTCTTCCTATCTATGACCATTTATTTAAATCTTGTTCGACCTCCTTTAACAGTGTTGTGGAGTTCTGTGTATAAGTCTTTTACATCTTTGTTAAATTTATTCCTATGTATTTGAATTTTTTATTTACTATTGCAAATATTATTTTTTCTTGATTTCCTCTGCAGGTTGCTCATTATTGGTGTAAAGAAATGCTACTGACTTTTATATATTGATCTTATAACCTGTGACTTTACTGAACTCATATATAAATTCTTGAAGCTTTGTTGTAAATTGCTAAGGGCTTTCAAAGTACAGCATCATATTGTCTGCAAATAGTGGAATCTTGACTTCTTCCTTTCCAATTTGGATACTTTTATATCTGTTTCTTACCTCAGTGCTCAAGCAAGTACTTCTAACTCAGTGTTATATAGGAGCAGTGTTATTGGGCATCTTTGCCTTGTTCCTAATCTTAGAGGGAAGATTTTAAGATATTTCCATTTAAATGATGTCAGCTGTGGGTTTTTCATATATACGCTCGATCAAGTTTGAAAGTTTCCTCCTATTCCTATCTTTTGCAGCGTTTTTACCAGGAAGAGTTCTGTATTACGTCAAATGTTTTTTCTACATCTATAGATATGATCTTGTGATTTTTTACTTTGATCTGTTTATGTGGTGTATTACTTTGGTTGATTTTCTTATGTTGAACCATCCTTTCATACCAGGGATGAAACCCAGTTGATCATGGTATCTAATTCATTACATGTGTTGTTGAATGTAATTAGCAAGTATTTTGTTGAGGACTTTAGCCTCTAGGTTCATTAGACAGATTGTTGTGTATTTTTACTTTCTGTGGTGACTTTGTTTTGTTTGGTACTAGGGTAATGTTGACATCACAGAATGCATTGGGCAATGTGACTTCTATTTGGATGTTTTGGAAGATTTTAAACAATTTGGTGTTAATTCTTTTTGGAATGTTTATTAGAATTCAACTGTAAATCCACCTGGCCTGGGGCTCTTCTTAGTTGGGAGATTTTGATGACTGATTCTATCTTTTTATTTGTGATTGGTTTCTTGAAATCATCAGTTCCTTCTTTCCTCAATGTAGGCTACTTATGTGTTCCTAGAAATTTGACCATTTCCTCTCAATTTTCCTTCTTATTGGCATATAGTTTTTCAAAGTATCCTCTTATGATAGTCTTTATTTCTTTGGAGTTAGTGGTGATACCCCTTTTCTCATTTCTAATTTTCCATATTTACATCTTCTTTTTCCTTTATTAGCCAAGCTAAGGTGTTCCAATTTTATTACTCTTCTCAAAGAACCAGATTTTGTTTTGTTTCTCTTCTCAAGTGTTTTGTTAATTTCTGTTTCATTTAGTTTTTCTCTGATCTTTGTTCTTTCATTTTGTTTCTTCTTTAGGGGTTAGTTTGCTGTGTTTTCTTTCTTTCTTTCTTTCTTTCTTTCTTTCTTTCTTTCTTTCTTTCTTTCTTTCTTTCTTTCTTTCTTTCTTTCTTTCTTTCTTTCTTTCTTTCTTTTCTTTCTTTTTGTTGCTAATTCTTCCAAGTGTGCAATTGTATCTTCAACTTTAGTTCTTTCTTCTTTTCTGATGTATGAATTTAGGGGTATGATTTTCCCTCTCAATCCATCTTTTACTGTATCCCATAAGTTTTGATTTGTTTGTTGTCATTTTCATTAGTTTCAAGGTAGTTACTGATTTCTTTTGAGATTTCCTCCTTACCCCACTGTTTATCCAGGTGTGTGTTGCTTAACTTCCACATCTTTGTGCCAAATCTGGTTCTCTGGTCATTGCAGATTTCCACCTTCATTCCAGTGTGGTCAGAGAAATTATTTTATATGATTACAATCTTTCTGAATTTATCAAGACTTTCTTTGTGGTCTACCATGTGGTCTATTTTGGAGAATGATCCATGCACATTTGAGAAGAATGTAAATCCTGCTGTATTTTGGTGTAAACTTTTTTTTTGTATACCTGTTAGGTCCAGATCCTCTAATATATTATTTGAAGTATTTGTTTCTTTATTGTCTGTTGAGATGTTCTGTGTAATGATGATAATGGTCTATTAAAGTTCATACCTATAATTGTAGAAGCATCTATTTTTCCACTTAGTTTTTCCATTTATTCCCCCCCATATGTTGAGGTGCACTGGTTAGGTACATAAATGTTTATGATTGTTCTTTGTACTTGAAAGATTACCTCTTTTACTAATATGTAGTGTCTATCTTTACCTCTCACAATAGTTTTGCATTTAAAATCTATTTTGTCTGACATTATTATAGCTACTCCTGCTTCTTTTCATTGTTGTTTACTTGTAAGATTGCTTTCCAGCCATTTGCATTCAACTTCCTTGAATCCCTGGAACTAAGATGGGTTTCCTGTAGACAGCATATATACAGGTCATATTTCCTTATCAATTCTGCTAGTATGTGTCTCTTAACAGGTGAGTTTAATCCATTATTATTCAGTGTTATTACTTACATTAGCCATATTTTCTTTGGATTTATGTATGTCATATATTGTTTTTATTTCTCTCTTTGTCTTTTTAGTTGTTCTCACATGCTTCTCCAACTCTGTCTCTCCTGTTTTTTCCTTTCCTCCTGCAGAACTCCCTTTAGTATTTCTTGAAAGGACAGGTTTCTTATTGATGTACTCTCTTTGTTTCTTTTTATTTATGAATATTTTGAACTCTCTGTAATCTTTAGATGCCAGCTTTGCTGGGTAGAGTAATCTTGGCTGGAAAATTGTTCTTTATTTTAATACCTTAATTATATCATACCACTGACTTCTTGTCTCCAGGGTTTCAGATGAGAAATCAGCACTTAATCATACTGAACTTCACTTGCATATGGTGCTTCTCTTTTCTCTTGCTCCTTTAAGTATTTTCTCTTTGTCTTGAGCATTAGATAACTTGACAAGTATATGTATTGGGGTATATCTATTGGGACTTATACTGTTTGGGTTGTGTTTCACTTCCTGGACGTGTACATCCATCTCCCCCAATAGGTTTGGGAAGTTGTCAGTCATTATTTTCTTCAATTTCCTTTCTTTCCCCTCTCCCTTCTCATCTCCTTCTGGGATAGCTATAATGTGTATGTTTGTGTGTGTGGTTTTTTTTTTTTTGTGTCACTCAAATCCCTAAGTCCCTGCTGGATTTTTTCCATCTTTTTATCAATCAATTATACAATCTGCTTGATTTCACATGTACTGTCTTCCACATCACGAATTCTTTCCTCTGCTTCTTTAAATCTGCTCTTATTGCTGAGGGTGTATTTTTAATTTCTTGGATTGTGTCATTCATTGCTATCATATCTGTTATGTTTCCAAGTATGTTTCCAATTTCTTCAGTATGTTCTTCAAGTGTTTTCTTAAAATACTTAATGTCTTCTTTCTCTTCATTAAGTTGGTCCATGATATTTGTTTGGAGAGTTTGTTTAGTTGTTCTATGTTCTGCTCCTCTTCCTGGTTTTTAGTTTGTTCATTGGATTGGGCCATCCCTTCCTGATTATTGGTATGGTTTGTAATTTTTGTTGTTGTCTGGTCATCATTTTATCTTAAAGGGTTTGTTCTGTTGATTAGCTTCTCCATCTAGTCTTGGGTTTCATTGTCATGTTGTTTGAGTAGGTATGTTTTCTCTTTGACCCTTTCTTATTATTATTCTATTTCCTTGTTGTTGTCTAAGTTCCATTGAAAGAAAAATATTAGGACCAGGGAAAGCAAAAAATGTTAGAAAATAAAAAGTATATTAGTAGTATTGATAGTAAATGTTAGCAAAAGAACCATACAAGACCTTGGAGAATGAATTTTAAACTCATGTAATCAGTGTAGAGTTATAGGAATTGTAGTAGTTTTATATGGTTATGAATTCCAAAAATAGATATTAGATTATGTATGTTTGTAACCTGATCTCTACCTGGGCATGATTGTTTTAAGATTGGAACTTTGATTGGGCCATGTCATTTGTAGATGGGGACCCAATTAAAGACATGGCAAAGGACAGAGTTGGGGATTTCTATGGAGTTTTGATACTGGAATATGATGCTGAAGCCTTCAGCTGGAGCCTCAGGAAGTCAGCACACTGAGGAAAGAAAAGCAAGTCCCAGGAAGAGAGGACCTGAATCAGCAGAACACAGAGGAATAGAGATGGCTCCTTAGACCTGGCAGAACCCTGGGGAAAGAGACAGATTGTTCACCTGATAGTCTACAGTTGACCTTGTGGAGAAAACAGAGGAGCTGAGCCCAGACCCAGAACCTGGGAAGCCTGAATCCTCACAGACATCAGCAGCCATCTTGCTCCAACACATGAAAATAGACTTTGGTGAGCGAAGGAACTTATCCTTTATGGGATGGTATCTATAAGCTCCTACCCAAATAAGTATCCTTCATAAAAACCAACCAGGTTCTGGTATTTTGCATCAGCACCCCTTTGACTGACTAGTACAGAATTATAAATGTGGAGTACCTACAGTGAGATGGGTAACTGAATATGGAGAAGAATAAGTGTGATCAAAAGGCCATAATGATCAGGAGAGAGGGAAAGAAAAAAGAAGACAATAACATAATGAGTTATTAAAAGATAGGAAACAAAATAGGATTGTTAGAAATAAAAACCAGAAAAATTTGGGGTTTAACAAAGAGCAGTTGAATGTAAGAGCAACAACAGTTTGTGAAAGATAGAAGTATGTTGGAAGGAAAAGAGAGATCATTGGTAGCCAAAATCAGTACACACAGAAGAGAGGAAATTGAGGCAGATGAAGCACAGCAAATAAGAAATAAGTCATCAGAACCTACTAGAAAAAAAAGAAAGAAAGAAAAAGTGGGCATATAAAGAGGAAGGAAAGACAAGAAACAAAAAACAAACAAACATAAAAACCAGACATGTCCTCTAGCAAGGAGTCACCAAACATTAAAATAAACAGACTTCCCTCTTACCTCCCTGTGGAGCGTGTCAGGCTGCTGGTGTTTATCAATCAATTACCCTGCAGCTTTCTCACTGCTGATTTTGAAGTGGGTTTTAGTGAGTAAACTAAAATTATGGAATAAAAGTAATCTTTCTTTTTTCAAAGGAAAAATAAGAGACCCAAGGGAAACTAATACAAGGATAATGCTTATGTTTTCCCTGTCTCAAAGTATCAGCTAGATATTTAATATCCTAGTGGGTCACTACTTTGAGAGGAGCTGGGAACTGAACCAGAAACCTTGCACATTCAAGGTTGAAACTCCATTACTGAGCCAAACTATCTTTCTGGTCAACCTGTGCCTCAAAGTGTCCTCTTCCTGAGGTAGGATCGACTCTTTGCCATCAAATAAACTGATTAGGAATTTGTCCTTTCCCCTTTCTCCCTTCCTCATTTCCCTCTCTTCCAGGGCAGCAGAAAGCCCATGTGAGAACTCCCCTCCAAGATTCAAATGGGACACTTGTGAACCAACTCACCACTGAAAATAATGACTCTGTCTCTTTGAGAGAGAGCACCCACTCCTTGCTGGGAACCCTAAACAAGCTCTTGGAGGCCTACCTAGCACTTCTGACTCTCCCCCTCTCTTAGGTGTGTTGCACAGGACTAGTTAATTGCCTGACTCCACTTTCTCTCAGACCAATTTTCCCTATCCCACAGCATTTAAATGCACCAGACTGTCTTTGCAGATTTGACTCTTTTCCTAGTTTCTCCTCAAGACAGCTGGTGTACTTCTCAAAGCTCAAAAAGGGGGATCCAGATAATTCAACCTGCACTTGTCAGACCCCTCTGCACCCTTAATCATAAGTATTCCATTCTCAGTTTTTCCAAGACCAGATGGGTTTGGGGCACACCAGGATGAGTGTGTCAGGGAATGCCGTGTTCTGGGAGCATGGGTTTGGGAAACATGGGTTCAGGGAATGTGGGTTTTGGGGAATGCAGTTTTGGGGATCACATGTGCAGGTTATGGAGAATGCCACTGTGTGATTGGAGGTTTCTGGGAATACCATGCCTAGTTGCCCTAAATGAGGAGCTTAGCCTTGTGGCTCCAGCCACAAGCACACATACACAAAAAAACACATCATTTTACCTTGAGCAATTAATTTGTTGCATTCTCTTCAGATCTATGTTCAGAAGCTTCCTGCTTAGTGAGTTCCCAGAACAACACACTCAGATAGGATTTTATCCCCACTCAGTTGGTTTTTTTTCGTAGGAGAAATGATGTGGGTGCATTAAGTTTGATGGCATCTTGCCCCACCTCCCTTCTCCCTCTTTTATTGGATTCGAGGTTTATTCTGTTTGTTCAGTGAATATACACTATGTTTGCAGTATCTTTGCAGTTTTTGAGAATTGCTTTGTGACCTAAGATATTGTCTGTCTTGAACATCTCTGCTTTGGTGTCTTTCTATTGGTGATAATGGTGTACTGAAATCCTCCAGTATGATTATAGAGGTGTTTATTTCTTCTTAGATATGTCAGTATTAGCCTTAAGTTTGGGTAGCTGCATAAATATTTATGTGTTCTTCTTATTTGTTCAATCATTCATTAATATACACTTTCCTTCTTTGTCACTTACAATATTTTTTCATTTAAGATCTGTATTGTCTGATATAATTTAACTCTTCCTGCCTGTGATTACTATTTGTATGTAAACTAATTTCCAACCTTTCACTTGAAACCTGATTGTATCCCTGGGTCTAAGATCAGTTACTTTCAGAGAGTATATTGCTGGGATATATTTCTTTATCCAATCTACCAATCTGCATCCTTTGAATATAGAGTTTAATCTATTAATATGCAATATTATTACTGTAATGATAGTACTTACCTAGCCATTTTTGCTTTTAGTTCATATATTTTTATTTCTCATTTTATCCTTTTCACTACTCTTATCAACATACTTCCTTTCTACAGTCTCCTCCAACACTCTCTTTCTTTCTTTTTATCCTTTCAACTTACAGAATGCTTTGTAGTATTTCTGGAAGGACAGGACCCTTGTTCACATATTCTCTCAATTTCTTTTTATCTGTGAATATTTTGAACTTCCTCACCCCCACCTTTTTTTTTTTTTTTTTTGGTTAGATCACTAATCTGTTAAGGTAAGGAGGGAAGAGAAATGTAAGAAAATAACAGATCATAGGTGCCCAGTGGAGAGGAAGGGCCTGAAAAGTGATTAAGAGAGCTGATTTATGGACTATAATTCCCCATTATAGATTACAAATGCCCAGGCTTTACTTGCATGTTCATTGTGGTGGGGTGAAATGGTGAGAGCAGTGCATAGAAGGCCAAACAGGGTCTCAAAAGAAAGAGCAGGGACAGGACAGGAACAGGCACAGGGACAGGCCCTTATTTTTGGACTATAGTTTTACTGGGTACTGAATTCTTGGCTGGGAGTTTCCCTCTTTCAGCACCTTAACTATGTCATAATACTGCCTTCTCACCTTTGTGGTTTCAGAAAAGATACCAGCACATAATTTTATTGTGCTTCCATTGCATGTGCTGGATTGCTTTTCTCTTGTTGCTTTCAGGATTCTGTCACTGAATTGAAATTTTGACAATCTGATCAGTGTGTTTCTCAAGGCGGGTCTGCTAGGATTTATTGTTCTGGGAATATTCTGTGATTCCTGATGATGTTCATCCACACACCTTATGCAAATTCTAAATTTTGGGCCATAACATCCCAAGACACTTCTACTGCCCCCTTTCCCTTCTCTTTTCCCTCTGGTGTGCCCAAAATGTGTACATTTGTACATTTACTGCTGTCATTCAGTTCTGTAAGTGCGTACTGAATTTTTTCCAGGTTTTTGCCTATCTGTTCTACTATCTGTGATTTTGGGTGTCCTACATTTGACATCAACAAATCTTTCTTCTGTTCAAATCTGTTATGTGATTTTAGTGTATTTTCTTACATTATGCCTTTCATCACCATGAAATCTGCTATATTTTTATGTACGCTTAAAATTTATTCTGTATGTTACTGCAGTGTCTTCTTGCTATCCTTTAATCTCTTACTTCATTTCATTGAATTAATTAAGGATATTTATTTGGAAGTCATGATCAGTTGTTCCCATATTAGTCTCCTCCTGACTTTTAGTCTGTTAAACATATCAGATCCAGGAAAGAAAGAACAGAGAAAATAGAATAAAGAAAAAGCACAAACTCAAAAATAAATAAATAATAAGAAGGAAAAATAGCAAAAGTGAATAAATAATATTAAATGTGAAAATAAAGAGGAAAAATAAAATTAAAATACCAGATGAGGTAAAGAGAAGAAAGAAAGGAAAAACATGGTCAGGCAGAAAGGAAGGAAGAAAGGAAGGAAGAGGGAGAAAAATGAAAGAGAGGAAAAAGGACAAGAGAAAAAAGAGGTCAAAAGTAACAAAAAGTTAAAAGGGGAGAAAAAAGAAAAATTAAAAAAGGAAAAGAGAAAAGACAAGAGAAATGGGAAGAGAAGGAAAGGAAAAGAGAAGAAGGGAAGAACAGAATAAAGGAAGTATAAAAAAGAAAATGACCAAACTAAACCAAAATCCTGGCTTCCCTCTCAGACCACCAAAACTCTTATCAGGTTCCCTGTTTTAGCCAATTGATCAGTCCACAGTACACCTGTCTCAAGGTAAGAGAACTCAACAGACTAATCACAAGTATTGACATTGAATTAGTTATTCAAAACCTCCCAACCGAGAATGACTTCACAGGACCAGACGACTTCAGAGGTGAATTCTACCAGTCATACTGGGAAGAACTAACACCAATCCTCTTCAAACTCTTCCAAAAACCTGGAGAATAGGGAACATTACCTAACTCATTCTATGATGTCATTCTATGATGATGATGACCATAATAACAAAGCCAATGAAGATGCTACTAGATAAGAAAACTCTAATGAATTTGGATGCAAAACTCCTGAACAAAATACTTGCTAATCAAACCCAACAACACATCCATAGAAATAGACACCATTATCAAGTGTGTTTTACCCCAGGTATCCAAGATGATTCAACATAAGAAAATCAATCTCTATAATATACCACATTCACAGATCAAAGGAAAAAAACTCATTTGATCATCCCTATTGTGCAGAAAAGGCATCCAACAAAACATAATAAAAAATCCAACAACCAACTTTACTGAAATAGAAAAGGCAATTACCCAATTTAATTGGAAGGGAAAGTGTACCTGAAGAGCCAAAAGCATCCTAAAAATTAATAGCAATGTGGGATATTTTTCAATGTCTGATCTAAAACATTTTACAAAGCTTCAGTGGTCAAAACAGCAAGGCATTGGAATGAAGAAAGACAAACTGATCAATGTAATAGAATTAAGAGTCTAGAAATAAACCCTCACCTCTGCAACCAACTATGTGTTTTATAGACCTACCAAGTCCATGTTACCAGGACAAAATAGTCTGTTCAACGAATGGTGCTGGGAGAATTGGATAACCATAAACAAAAAAATGAAAGAGTAACCGTATCTCACTCCCTGTACAAGAGTCAACTACAAGTGCAAGCAAGAAAATTGTGTCTCTCAACCGTGTGGGATCTAAGTCCCTTCTCAATATAGAGATGGAGTGGACATCACCATCCCACTGTCTACAGGATGGAGGAATAAAATATGTATTGTAGTGGCCTTACTGATATTCTACTATGGAAATATTGTGACTAGTAATGGAAGGAATTGTTGCATTGATGTGGAGAAAGTGGCCATGGTATTTGCTGAGGGCAGGGAGAGGGAAGAAGAGGCGTGATATGTGCGCATTTCAGAACGTGGAATTGTCTTAAATGATATTGCAGAGACAGATGCTGGACGTTATATATCCTGCCAGAACCCACTGAATGGACTGGGGGAGAGTGCAAACTAAAATGTAACTATTATCCACGTGGTGCAGAAGTGCTCCAAAATGTTTTCACCAAAAGCAACAAATATGCCACAATGATGACAGAGGTTGTTGATGTGGGAGGAGTGCCGTAGGGGGTGTGGGGGACATGGGAACCTCTCATATTTTTTAATGTAACATTTTTCTCATCTATGTATCTTCAAAAAATACAAGTTAAAAAATGATGGGATTGGGGAGATGGGGACTGGGATATATGGTAACCTCTTATGTTTTTTAATGTAATGTTTTGTGTGATCTATTAACTTTAAAAAAGATAATTAGAAAATTATTTTTTTTAAAAAGACCTAAATATAAAAGTCAGGACCATAAAACTCCTAGAAGAAGGGATAGGCAAACATCTTCAAGACCTTGTGATAGTGGTTTTTTGAACCTTACACCCAAAACATGAGTAACAGAAGTGAAAAATTGATAAATGGAGACTCTTCAAAATTAAACATGTTTGCACCTCAAAGGTCTTTGTCAAAACAATGAAAAGTCCACTGACCCAAATGGAGAAAAAGTTTGGAAATCACATATCCAATAAAGGTTTAATATCCATGATATTTGAAGAGATGCTACAACTCAACAATTAAAAGACGAATAGTGCAATTACAAAATGGGAAAAGAACTGAATAGATATTGAACAAAGAAGAAATGAAAATGGTAAAAAAAAACCACATTAGGAAATGCTTGTTATCATTGTGCTTTAAAAAAATGCAAGTGAGAGCTACAATGAGATATAAATTCACACAGTAGAATGGTGATGTTTAAAAAGACAGAAAACTACAAGGGTTGAGAGGATGTGGAGAGATCGGAATGATTACTTGCTGTTGGAGGGAATATAGAATGGAATGACCACTGTGGAGGACTGTTCCAAAGTTCTTAAGGAAGATGAATACAGATTTGTCATATGAATCAGCAATACCATTACTAAGTATATGTCCAGAATACCTGAGAATAGTGACATAACAGACACCTGCACATTTATATTTATACTGACATTATTCACAATTTCCAAAAGATGGCAACAATCCAAGTGTCCACCAACCAATGAATGCATAAACAAACGGTAGTGTATGCACAGGAAGGAATATTATGCAGACGTAAGAAGACATGAAGCGGTGAAATATATGACAACATAAATGATCCCTGAGGACATGTTATTGTGTTAAGCAAACCAAAACACCAAAGACCAATCCTGTATGATTGTCCTATAAGTTGTGTAATCTCAGGAAGTGAATTACTAGAATATGTTACCAGAAAATGAGAATGATGTTAGAGAACGGAAAGCTTATGGTTAATCTGTACAGAATTGGTAAAAAAATATTGCTTATTAATCTGTGGAAATGAATAGAAAAGGTGAAAGCATACCAAAGCAGTGATATTATACGGTTTGAAAAGGGAAGTGCAAATTCAAGTATATTACTAGAAGAAATCCTAAAAAATATAACGTGGTACTATATAACAGTGAAATCTCATGTGAAGTATGAACATATTTAATAGTGCATATATATGACTTTATTTCTTTTAAACTGAAAAAATATGTGCTAATATTTCAATTTGTTTATATGAGGTATAGGGAAATTATGGCAAATGAAAGACACAAAGCACTACATACAGTATATTTTCCTTTATATAAAATGAAATTTAAGTCAGTGTAAAAGGATGGATTTATATAAGGAAGGATAGAGAGGTGAGTAGTAAGGGGTATGGAATAATGAACTTGTTCTAAAAAATTTTAAGGTGATGTATGCACAATACTATGATTATGCTAAAAGCCATTGATGCTACATGTTGATGGAATGTATGGTATCTGAATATATCTCAGTAAAACTGCTTTAAAAACATTAAAACTTAGTCTAATAATATCTGTTGCCTAAAAGTTCCATCCCGAAAGCCTCCTTGTTACTCAAATAAGGCCTCTCTCTTATCCAAATTCAGCAAATAAACTGAATACCTACCCCCTGGCATGGGACATGGCTGCCAGGAATAAGCCTCCCTGACACTAAGGATTTACTACTAACTGCCAACCACTGATGCATTTGGAAAAAGACATTGACCAATCTGGAGAAACACTAAATGCAAAGGACTTTTTACAGCTCATTGGTTTCAAAGAGAGTCGGAAGGTCATTCCAGAGGTTGCATTTATGCTCGCCTCAGGAGGATCTTGCTAAGTGCCACAGTAAACAGTGCCTCAGATAAGAGGGATTCTGAGGGCTGTAGAGACATCCAGACACTATAGTGAGGCCCAAAACCCCACGAAATCAGCACCCCATTGGTGAGTCTTAACTGGCATATATGATAACCTCTTTCCCCTATGTAACAGAGTTTGATTCACTGATAATTTCCTTACATCTGATTCTTCTTTCTTTTATTTGAACCTGTAATTAGCAGTATACCTGTTAAACATGTGTCCAAGAGACTTAAATCTTCTGTCTGTTCATCTCCTGGTTGAGCCCTGAATCTCAATAGAGGTGTGGCCAACACCCACTCTCTAACTAGAGACTTACCCAGGACAACTAACAAAATTTTGATGGTGGAAAATACCCATAGCAAAAACCAAAGAGTGTTTCCAACTGCCAATAGGATAGTTCCTTGGACCTGCCCCATACTGTCAAAGCCACTTCTCAAAGTGAAGCAGAGCAGGTATTACCATCCCCAAATCCTCAAGATTGAAGAATGAACAAACACATAAGGGAGAATGCAACTATGACTGAAGTACTATGATTATTATTGTAAAATAATGGAAGACCTTGTAACATTGGTATAAAGATAATGGTTCCCAGAGGTTCTGAGGGGACTGAGAGGGAAGAATAGCTGGAATTGGAGTTTAGGGCATTGGAATTGATCTGTCTGAATTGCAATGATGGATACAGACCACTGAACATTTTCCCAAAACCTGAAAATTTATATGGTGCAAAGTCTAATCCATAAAGTAAACTATATAGACCATGGTTCATAGCAATGCTTCAATATTGGTTCCTCAATTGTAAAAGAAAAAAAATGTATCACACTAATGTAAGATGTTTTACTAGAGGAAAATATGAGAGGGGAAGGAGTGGAGTATAGGGAATCTTCTATACTTTCAAATAACTTTTTTGTAATCTAAAACTTCTTTGAAAATAAAGCTTTCTATATGAAAAACTAAAGAATGAGCCATGTGCACTCAAGAAAAATGTGCATTCAGGTCTTTGTTTGGTGAATTTATATATGTCTGTTATTGGTAGTTGATTTTAGTGTATTGTTCAAATCTTTCCCCTGGTTTTCCCACTCATTCACAGAGGATAAAAATTGCACTGAAAATATTGGATCATGTCTACCCTTGGAGTAAAGCCCAGGTAAGCTCTGCCTAGAACAGCTAACCGCAATGACTCATGGGCACAGAAGATACACTAAATTTTTGAGTGGTTTGTTAATCAGGATTATTGTGCCAGTAGTTGTCTGAGGCATCATTTGAGCACATTAGTCTGTCAACCCCAAGATTTGTAATGTACAGTCTGCCATCTAAATGAACATTTATCTTATCCTGAAATATAGCTATTTTTACTCTCAGGGTTATTTTTTATCACTCCCAGGAAAATGTAGTTTAAGATGACTGAAATAATTATTTTTCCTCAGTTATAAATGCCATGCCCTCAGTAGATTCAGGGTGAGTATTATTTAGTTATGTGCTGAAATGAATGCTTAGAAATTATTTTTCTCTTTAGTTTAATGTGCCTCCTATCTAATTTACATTTCTCAGTGCAGCTCAACTGCTTTGTGGTATACATAGCTGAGGAAGAAGAAAACATATTTTTGAGAAAAATATTAGAATATTGGCCCTGATGAGGGATGAGTAATTCCTCTGCAAGAATCCTCTCTTGCTGATGGGTCCTTCAGTGACCCAGGAGGCCTTCACAGCTGCAAAATCAGCTGGTGGCTTGGCCAGTGTCATCCAATATTGATGCACAACTGGTCGATTTCTGAATGCCTTATAGGGTTGCTTTCATCCTTAGGAAGTTACTCTGTGTGTCAGTTAACTTGAGAGAACTTCAAAGGGACCCACAGGCTTCCAAGAGCTGTCAAAATGTTTACTCCCTTGCATTGTGCCACTATCATACATTAATCCAATGATACAGTGGAAGCAGCACAATGTCAAAGCCTAAAATCATAGTCACCCAATCCTAACAGTAGGTGCAGTATTTTATATCACAGAGTAAACTACACCTTTAAACAAAATCCTTTATTATTTTCCAGTCCTCATTGCCTCTGTGTTTCCGTGACACCCACCATTAGACACTTACTTTGAAAACAGAGACTGAGAAAACTTTGGTGGTACACAGACCAGACCTGGGATTGACCATCTTGCTCTGCCTGACCTTCAGCTAGACCTGAAACAAGCCTTTGAGAACGCGGAGTACAATGAGACACAATAGTATGATGTTCCTGGGTAGTCTCCAAAGCAAATGCTGGTTCTTTCTTCTAGGATGATTCTATTGCAGGACAGCTATTAGGCAGAAAAGGAAGAGAAAGAAAAAAGACTTCCCTTTTGAATGCATTCTTAATGAGCACAGCTGGAAACTTTTCCATGAGTCTGCAATCTGCCCTTGCTACATACATGCTACTCACTCTGGCTAACCCTGGAGGCAGATTTGAGAAAGTGCAATTCTGTCAATCAGGCAAGGATCAATTATGAAGCCACATTTCTCATTTCCTTCTATCTCTCAGTCCCCAATGAAATTCAGGTAAATAACTCTGGGTCAAAGGACTTATATGAATTAACAAAGCACAGTGATACCACAAATGTCCATAAGTCTCAGTCTTTCAACTGGAATTTTCTATGTGTCAGGCTCTATGTCTATCAATCAATTTAATTGACATGATATTATTAACCCACTCCCCACTTTTGGGTGGGAAAGTAAGACAGAGACTAACAGCTGCCTAAGGACACACAGCTAGTAAAGTGACTGAACCAAGTTTCAAACCTAAGTAGTCTGGTCCCATCATACTAACTCATGGGTAGACACTATTTAATTTTACAAGCTGTATTAAATGCCTACTAAGCACAAGGCATGTTGATAAGGCTGGGGGAACATGATGAACAAACAACGTATTTACAAGGACAGAGCATTCCTAGGAGATATTTAAAGATACAGTTAAATTAATTCAGATCTTTGAGAGGGTTTTGAAATATTTCTAAATCTTTACAAATGAAATAAATACAGAACTTTTGAAAATTGCCTTTCTATTTAACTATCATTATACTGTCATTTTTACTTTTCGGTGGATTTGAAACTTAGACTTAAAATAGATTACCTGCAAAGGGTAAGCAAGAAATTAAGGCAAACTTAAATGGTTGTAAAAAGGCAAACTGAGTGGGAGAGATTTCGGTTTCCCTATCACACCCTTTTATATTTTATTTTTTGAAGAAGTTTTCAATGTACTCTATTAAAATAAAATAGAGTCACTTTTTGAAGGAAGCAGTCACAAAAGTTCCTGGCAGTGGCTGCTTCTATATAGACCTTGGTTGGGGCATGTTCAATCTGAGATCTATAGATGACCTGCAAGGAGGCAAGACCTAAAGTTGTTTGCAAAATTGACTGTGGGGGTTAACTTTCCCCGGTGATGTGATAACTGGTTTTCACCCACTTCTTGGTAGGCTCCGTCACCCTGGGCTGGGAACCCTATTGGTTGAGCTCCTCTGAGAAACTTCCATGCCAGGGCTGGGACAGCCATTCCCTTCTTGCACTATGGGAGCTGTGCTGCTGGTGTATCCTATTATATCCTTAGAATTTCATGCCTCATTCAAGATTTCTTTTAATATCTGCCATTGCTTTGATGCCAGCTCATGTAATGTTGAGAAATAACAGAAATCTAGCACCCAAGTCCCTATTCAGCAAGTTTGGCTACTCAGAGTTTGGAGGAACCTTTGCTTAGCCAACTCTAATTGGAATCTGGACAAAAATATGCTAACTGCCCTTTGGCATATGTATCGATTAAAATATATATATATATGCCATGAGTAGTAAAATCAAGACCTGCTCTTTCTCTTGGCTTTAGAGGTAGCACTGTGAGTGTTTCAGCCTGGTGGGGTTTATGTCTCTGGAGGACATTGTAGGTTTCCTTAGGAAGGGGCTGGTCCCTGGCAATTGGGATATCTTTCAGCTACCCCACAATAGCCCCAAGCACATTGTTGAACAGACAAGAGGGTCTCCATCAAAAGCTTGCTGAGTGTGTTCACCAAATGCAGTGAGTATCTCATGATGATGGAGGAGATTGTTGTTATGGGGGGAGGAGTGGGGTCAGGGAGATGGGAGGTATATGGGGACCTCATATTTTTTTAGTGTAATATTTAAAAAATAAAGACAAAAATAAAAAAATAAAAAATAAAAAGCTTGATGAGTGAAAACTAAGCATACTCATATTCTGTGAAGGACCATGTGACCCTCCCCATTTATGTGTGTGGATAACACTTTGTGGCAAGAATATCACAGTTACTACAAGTTAGCAGTGTTTCCCAGTCTTGACACACATATAACGTGATATTATTTTTATAGTCCTCAAGGATAAACAAACAAGGACAGAAGCTAGCAGTCCAGGGTCTTGTGCTACCCTCAGGCTCTGCAGGTCTTGAAGAGTTGACAAGGTTCTCATCTAGACTCATTAGCCACCCACTTATGCTTGGGAAGCTCTGGGTTAAAGGATTTTAGAGGCCATTCAAGGATCCTGGAACTAGTAACCTAAATGGGGAGGGGAAGTTCTAGCAGAGTTACAGAGGGACAGCTCGGCTTCCTGGAGTTTGTAGTTAGTAAGAGGGTGTTCCCAAGTATGGGCGATGACAGAGACTTGAGTAGTGTGTTGAGTAGTGTGCTGGCATAGTAGGAATTGCTGTGCTCCAGAGCCAGGGAATCTGATTAAACTTGGACCTGCCATGTTAGTCCAAGCCAAACTGCTTGGATTCTCCTTGGTCCCTTTGTTTCACTTCCCACAATTCCCTCTTACCATTCAGGAATGTGCTTTCAAGGTTCTCGTGTCTTCCACCTCTGCTTAGGGAAACCAAGGGCAGAGATTTTACCCAGCTGGCTAAAGGGAGGACACCTGTGAGCATACTGAAAGCACCCCCAAAGGGCAAGTGGATTTGGGGTGGGGGTGGAGTAGTTGGGTAGTAAGCCAGCTTCCTTCTTCAGTGAAAGGCTCTCTTGCTGCAAAACTTTGCTGATTCGAGGTTTGTTTTGTCAAGGAAGACATATTCCCTTACCAGCTCCTCCAGGAGACTTTGGGGATAAACTACACTCCAATTTGTCCAGTGCAAGGAGGAGAACTGCAGTGAGTACTGGCGCTAAAAAAAAGTTGTCTCCTCAATTTGCATTAGAATAATTTTCTCACAGGCCTAGGAAAACAAATTCAAACCCTCCAGGTATGCCTGAGGGTTAAGAACTAAGAAATAATTATGATTACAGAATCATTGCATGCATGCCTTTATATTATAAAATAGCAAATGGTAAATATCTGAAACTGCTGAAACTGAGTGGATTTAGCCTTGACCTGCTATTGTGATGGTCATTCTAAACAGGTCTTACCCCTGTATATGGTTGCTAAAGACTTATCCTCATCCTTGAATATGTGTACTGTTGTGATGGTAAATCGAGACTGGACTCACTTTTGTTTATGATTATTTTTTAGGGCTGGGCTCACCTGTGTGTATACTTGTCATTGTGATGGTTACCATTCTACCTTCCTGTTTGAATCTATAAATATTCCTGCTCTCCTGGTTCAGAAAAGGAAGATTGAAGACATCCCTGTCTCCTGTCCTTCAGCATGTGTTAATAAACCTGCTTTCTCTCATGATCATTGTAGTGTGGACTCCAATTTGCCTGCTCCAGGCCAGAGCCCAGAGGAACCCCTTGGGGTTTCCTTTGCAGGAAAGTTCAAGTGAAGGGCGCTGGCCCAAGTGACTTCTCTCCCCCTCCCACACCTGGAAGAACAATCTCACATGCACTCAGCTAGAGTGGGACTGTAGAGGGTCCTTTTGTACAGGATGCCCTCTGACCTACTAGGCTCCCATAAACCTCACCGGGAGCTGCATTTAAAAGTGGAACTCTGGGAATGGTTGACATCCTCTTCCCCTTGATGACTGCCCTTCATGACCTCTGTTACTCAGCATATAACAGTCTCCCTTGCTTGGTTCCTTGAGGGTTCACACCACTGTGACCCCATATTTCCAGTGCTTTGTACCCAACCAGTCTTAGTAAAAACTCAGTAAATGGCAAACTTTTACCCTGGATCTTTCTCTAACTAGAATTCTCATTCCTCCTCTATGCAGTTCCTGAGTCAACCTCAGGGTTCCAGTCTCATTTCTGCCAACAAAGTATAAAGTGATTAGAGTCAGTGTTTTTACTCTGTCTGAATTGGTTTCCTGAAATAGGTGAAAAAGGAGGTAAGGAATGGGAAAGCGAAAGAGTCCATTAAAACCCTGGCTGGCATTCCAAGAGACTTGTACACACACCAGTTTGTTGCAGTTACCTTTCCCTGGGGCCATTTCCATCTAGGTGCAGTACCTGGTCTGTATCTGTTCATTCTCCTCTGTGCCCCTACCCTGTTTGGCTTCATGACACACACCTGGTCCTTGTGTTTCCAGTGGTGGGTTTCCAGGATCTTGGCTACATTGCAAGAAAGATGTGCATTGATAGGTTAAGCATGTACAGGGTTTAATGAGAAATGAAGGAAGGCAAGAGTGCACACTTGAAGCTTGAGTGTGGGCATGAACAAGGGTGAGATGTATGCTGGGACAGGGGCTTCAGTCTTATATAAGGCTGGCCTTCCTGTCCACTGTATTCCTCCATGTAAATGAGGGTTTATGTGTTGTGGTAGTCCACCGAAGGGGTGCAGATGCAAAAATACCAGCACCTGTTGGCTTTTATAAATGTCGTGTGTTTGGGTAAAAGCTTAGTTACAAGGACCTAAAAGTCCAACTCAGGACTGCTTTCTCCCCAATGTCAGCTGCCATGCATTGAATCAAGATGTTTGTTGATCCCTGCAAATGTCCCACCTTCCCCTCTGGGCTTCCTCTCTCTCAGCTGCTGGGTGGCATAGGGCTTATCTCTCAGGGCATCCTCTCTCTCCTGGCATAGGGCTCATTTCTTTCAAGATCTTTAATATCTTCTCTTTTGAAGGTCAGCTGAATGGCTCAGCTCTCTTCCCAGGGTCCCAAGATGAAAAGTGGCAGAGCACTCTCTCTTCCCATGTGTCTTCTTGAGAGAGTGTCCACTTATATCAACCCACTAAGATAGCAGGGACACAAACTGAGTCATGCCTAGTGAAAGCAAAGCCCTAAACTTAACACACCCTTAATTTAATCAAGAGTTCCTGAAATGAATCCAATATAATCAAAGGGGATCACACCCAGAAGAATAGATTACTTTACAAACATAAACTTTCTTTTTGGGGGTTCACAAAAATCTCATGTCACGTGAGTTATATCCTTCTCATTGGTTCTGTGTACACAGAAGAAGGATTGGAGGCACAATATTTTCATTGGTTCTGAGTGTCTGTCAGCCTGAGTTGGGCTCAGTGGAAGGGTAGTAGTGGGCTTCTCATTATCTATTTCTTCAGTTTTTCAGGCTTGGGAAACTGACTTCTCCCTTTTTGTCTTCACCTTCTGTTGTTAGGCACAGGAAAAAATGAGCAACTGTGAGCAGGAGTTCCACACACAACTGTTTTGTCCCCATCACCCCACAGTCTTCCTATGGCACCTTTTCCCCTCAGGTCCCAGATGTAGCCTGGGTCAACTTTCCCCTCAGAGAGTTTTCACCCTTATTCTTAAGAGAGAAACTGAAAAGTTATGGTCATTTTTTCTGTAACTACTTCCTGCTATAATTGCCCCTGCCTCACAGGGTATTAAACTCCCTCTGGCTATTCTATTGAGGCTGAGAGGAGGTGTAACTGGGATGGTGACTGGGACTGGCTGGAATCCTCACCTGATCATTAATTTGCTTTGTAGAGCATCCAACCAGGAAGAAATAAACCTGACGAGGACTTTAGAAATATGAGTGCCTTAGAGGCTAATAAAGAGAAAGTTTGAGAGGGGACCTAAAAGAAGTATGACCCAGTACAGAGGTTTGATATAGTTTATGAATTCCAAATACAGATATTGGATCATGTTTGTAAACTGGTCTATACCTGGGCATGGTTAAATTTTGATTAAGACTTTGACTAGGCCACATCAGTGGGACAGAGGGGCCAGGATTCACAAGATAAAACTACTCCATGGAGCAGAGGAGTTAGTTGGAGTTTTGATGCTGGACCTTTGAACTAGCACCTGGGAAGTGAACACACAGGAGAAGAACACAGAGAAATAGTGATGGCTCCTTAGACACAGTAGAAGCCCTGGGAGAGAGACAAAGCTGTTCACCTGATAGTCTACAGCTAAACTTTTGGAGAGGGACAAAGCCTAGAAAGCTTCATAGTCTATAGCTGATATTGCAGAGAAAACAGAGAAGTTGATCCCAGAGAGACATGAACCATGGGAAGAGGAAGACTGAACCCTTGCAGATGTCAGCAGCCATCTTGTAACAACACATAGTGAAAGACTTTTGGTGAGGGAAGTAACATAAGCTTATTGGCCTGGTAACTGTAGCCTTCTACCCCAAATAAACACCCTATATAAAAAACAACCAATTTCTGGTATTTTGAATCAGCACCCCTTTGGTTGACCAAACAGCAAGGAAAGGTTAGGAACACAGGGAATAGAGGTTCTGTGTTGGTGAGACTATAAGATACGGGAAGAGCGATAAATGCTAGTGAGCATAAGCCTGTTCATAGTGGAGATAAGAAGAGGTGAGCCTTGTTTCTGCTAAGAAAGAAAATTCCATCCTGGTAGTGTAAGTAGCAGCAAATGTGAGAATGGGTAAGGGTTTCACCCTTTGAAGTTACTGCCTGCTGATCAGGGTGAGGAAAATCTTCATATCATTTTGTACGATACCCTAGATGTAAACTCACAAAGACAAAAAAGACAACAACAAGACAAGCATATGGAAAGCGAAATACAGACAGTATTTAAGAGAGCCATTTTTTGATCTTGTTGGCAGTTCATTAATTACTCAGAAAACGAATCAAGTTTGCTAAGACTTTTAATGTGTTTGATATCCCTCTGTATGTGTTCTAGAATAGAAGAGATATTAACATATTCATCAAGGAAAAAAGCTTAGCACTTAATATTTACCAGTGCACTAATCAATGTGCAAATTCCTATTTTAGTTGCAGTTAATAGATCAAAGCTCCAGGTTTGCAAAATCATAGATATTGTCTCTGCATTGGAGCTGGCCATAATGCCAGTTGCGTTTGCTTAGATTCTGCTCACATTACTCTAGTAATTATTGCTCCACTTGGTATATACTTCACAAAGCCAATTTGCTGCTGCACCATTGGTCCTAGACAGAGGCACCAGTGTGTCACCAGCCTGGTGTATAGCACCTTTGGGCACTATGAATCAGACATTTTGCAGGAAATGTCTTTCATAGATCTAGCACTATCTAGCCATTGCCAGCGGACAAAATTGCAGAAGTCTGAAGCAGTGTTTCCATCCTTTTGAAGAGCATGAGCAGGAGATGTGGTAGATGCATTCTTTTTTTTTTTTTTTTTTTAATTTTTAGGGGTTGTAGTGACTAATTGAGCCAATAATTCAAATTGGCAGGAACCAGTGTCCTGGTTCTATCCCTTTTAATTTGCACACTTTTCAAATACATCTAAAGCAATTTATAACACATCAAGTAAAAACTGTTTTTATTACTTGTTTTAACTTTTACACCTTTTCCATGATTATGTTAATTAACAGGCATTTTACTCCAGGAGTACAGGAAAAAAAATCCTTTCTCAGTCATTTTATGAAAACCTAAATTTCCCAATAGAATTAAGATGATTTCTTCCCCACCACCACCACCTTAATATGCAGATTTAGGTGTTCTTTAACATGTTTTCCTTTTAGGAAGATGCTTCTTGTTATCAATATCAATTCAGGTTTCTATTTAATAATGGTTTCCTGGAATTAGCCATTTAAACACTTCAGTTTAGAAAATGTTTCTCCAAACATCCAATTACCATTTGTAACCACATAGACTAGTTACTTCGCTTTTAAGTACGTTTATTAAAGTATAGTTAACAACCAATAAAATATACTTTGTCTTCCATTCCTCATTCTGTTCACATTACACTTTAGGACAGGTCTACATTTTCTTTTTTAACTTAATTTCATTTAAAGACAAATTTACAATTTTCATCATTGAAAAGTTCTAATAACTATAATGCTAATTTATTTTAATAGGGGATTATACCCAAACCAAATAAATGGGAAACAATTATAGTTTATGCAAGAAATCACCTTTTTTCCATTAGGCTAAAACGTCTTTTTTAAATGTAATATTGTAAAAGTGAATAACATTAAAGGAATACTGATTTCCTGGTTCCAGAATATATTATGTGTTTAATATTCTTTAATCATAATTTACAGAAATCTTACCATAGGTTTCAAGGACTTCATCTTTACTTACTTTAATCTGGCAATGGGATTAAAAATTCTTTTCATTCCTAGGCTGTTAAAAGTTTTAAATTGGGGAATTATAGGATAAACTGTGCAAGCCAAGGTTTATTCTGTCCTTGATATTCTTAATTTCCCAAACTGCTAGATACAGTTTTAAGCTAAACTTACATTTCCCAATGTTATCACACCTTGCCCTGCCCACATAGTTCTCTCAAAGAGAAGACAGGGGGAGCGGGTTGGGCTCATGCAGCTGAGTGCCCACCGCCCACATGGGAGGTCCTGGGTTTGGTTCCCAGTGTCTCCTAAAGAGAAAACAGAAATCAGCATATAGTAAACAAAAAACAACAATGAGCTACAAGGAGCAAGAAGAAAAAAATTAAACAAGAAGTAAACAATGAGCAAAAACAATGAGCAAACAGATGATGGAGTCACTTGGGTGGGGGATGGGAAAGAAGACAAGATAGATCAAGGAACTTAAGAAAAACTTTTTTTCTCTCAATCAATAGTTCCTATATTTAGATTTCTATGTTACCTTTCCTTCCTGGAAAGAAACCTGGCTTCTCTGAGTTGGACTCCAGGAATATTCTTTTATAAATTTAAATGCTTATTTAATTTTTAATTATTTGAATAGAGCTCTTCAAAAAGTTTTGATTTGTTAATTTGATATTGCCATCTGGTAGTATAAACTATACATATGAACTGAATAAATAAAAATAGAGTTAGATGCACAAACAAAACACAGAACTCACTAATTTTACTTATAATTTTCATTCTCTTACATACTAAATTTAACTGTAAAATAACATTATATTCAAATGATCACTTTCATGACTATTTTTTATTATTTTAATCTGTACTGTGACCATACAGATTTGTGCAGAAATTTTCTTTTTTTTTCCCCACAAAGTCATTTATTTAAATTGATTTTGTAAAAATATTACATTAAAAAAAATATGAGGTCCCATTCAACCCCACCACTCCCACCCCACCACTCCCCCCGCCCCCCCCCCAGCAACATTCACTCCCATCATCATGAGATATCCATTGCATTTGGTAAGTACATCTCTGGGAATCTCTGCACCTCATGGTCAATGGTCCACATCATGGCCCATATTCTCCCCCATTCCATCCAGTGGGCCCTGGGAGGATTTACAATGTCTGGTGATTGCCCCTGAAGCACCATCCAGGGCAACTCCAAGTCCCAAAGGTGCCTCCACATCTCATCTCTTCCTGCCATTCCCCATAGCCATCAGCCACCATGTCCACTTTTCCCACTCCAATGCCACCTTTTCTCTGTGGACCTTGGATTGGTTGTGTCCGTTGCACCTCTATGTCAAGAGGAGGCTCAGATTCCACATGGATAGTGGATGCAATCCTCCTGCTTTCAGTTGTAGGCACTCTAGGCTCCATGGTGTGGTGGTTGTCCTTCTTCAACTCCATCTTAGCTGAGTGAGGTGAGTCCAATAAATCAGATTGTAGGAGCTGGAGTCTGTTGAGGCTCAGGGCCTGGCTATCATACTGTCAATCCAGAGATTCAAATCCCCTAAATATATCTTAAACCCCAACACCATCTACAATTCCAGTAAAGTAGCATGAAAGTCTTATGAAAAGAGATCCCATCTGAGTCCAGTTTCATCACGCAGAAACACCAGCTCCAATGAAGGGCCATCTGACATGGCAGTGAACCCCATCTGCCATGACCATAGAACCCTTGGGTCTCTTTAGCCCTCCAAGGAACCAATACCTGGGGATTGTATCTACTTTATCTGTTTCTTAGACTCTGCTCAGTTGTGCATAAGGGCAATCCTTCTGACAGCCTCCAGACTCTTTTTAGAGACTCATAGCCATATAAACTCATTTCTCCTTTCCTTTTCCCCCTTACATTAGGTCAAACAGCATTTTAAAGTCATGTTATTATATGTAGACAGGGATATTCTGCTGATCCGCATCGAACCTTCAATTCAAGATCATTTTCCAGTTGCATCATCAGTTGGTAGTTGATAGTGATCCCTTGGTGCCAGGGAGGCTCATCCCCGGGTGTCATGTCCCATGTTGGGGGGAAGGCATTGCATTTACATGCTGAGTTTGGCTTCGAGACTGGCCACATTTGAGTAACATGAAGGCTGTCAGGAGGAAATTCCCAGGCACAGTGCTGCTCTAGGCCTTGTCCTTATTTCAATGTATAGGCTCACAAGCATAGCCATTAGTATCAGGGGCTCACTGTTGGACCCTCATTCCTTCCCGGTCCTTGCCACTGCACCTGGAGGACTGCCGCTGTTCCCCTAGGGACCACGACAGAGCACCCCCGGCCAGGAACCCAGTACCACCCCAGCTGTAGTTTTTAATTGTTGCCACTATGAGTATATCCAAACATTACCATGCACCCTGGACATATGCCCTGTATAGCTCCCTGTCAGCCATATATCACCTGTCAATAGTATTCTATACCAGTATTCCCCCGCTGCCATTGTTGAACCACTCTGTGATCCAGAACTTCCTGAAAATTGAAGTCCAATATAATGTCAGGATCCCTTACTAGCAAAATGGCATATAGCGATGGGTTTAAAGGTTAGATATAGAATATGTGTTGACTTGGAAAAATTCTACATCCTATCTTTTTCTTTTTTTTTTTCCCCTAATTATTGATCTTCTCTTCACAAGAGCCCTAGACCACAGCAATTCATATATACAATATACAGCACTCCCACACATCCACCACAAAACCTTTTCCCTTCCACAGCGATACTCTTACAACCTATTCACATCATATTTACTTACTGCAGAAACTTTCTTTGCAGTCATTGACTTATAACCAAATTTTTCCCAATGCTTTAAATTACAATCTACAATATTTTCCTTTACTTCAGGTCTCTGATTATTTCCCACTTGACTTTGAGAGATATTGCATGAGCAATACTAATTCCAATATATACTCACTGAGGTCATTGAACTCTCAGAGAAAACTAATTTTTCATATGGCCTGCCGTTTTCAAGGATCCTTGATGCTTGGTATGGCAAGCATACACAAAGGGTGAGACTTATGTTGAAATAACCATAAACAAAGGTAAGTTTGCATCACAATAGAAAGAACACACAAGGGTGAGGCTAGTCTCCAAAGGAACATAAACAATTGTTAAGTTTGGTCTAGGATTACCCTCACAATGGTTAGCGTAGAAGAGGTTGAAGCTACTCTAGAAATAACCCAAAGCAAATGTAAGTTCAACTTAGAGCTGCCATCACAGTAGTAAGTTTAGATCAAATCCAGCAAGTTTCAACAGTTTCAGGTATTATTCTTTTCATTCTTTCATAATATAAACGCATCTGGGAAGCAGACTTGACCCAGGGGATAGAGTGTCTACCTACCACATGGGAGGTCCATGGTTCAAACCCCCGGCCTCCTTGACCCATGTGGAGCTGGCCCATGTGCAAGGAGTGCCCTGCCACACAGGGGTGTCCCCCTCGTAGGGGAGCCCCACACACAAGGAGTGCGCCCTGTAAGGAGAGCCGCCCAGCACGAAAGAAAGTGCAGCCTGCCCAGGAATGGTGCCACACACATGGAGAGCTGACATAGCAAGAAGACGCAACAAAAAGAAACACAGATCCCCAGTGCCGCTGATAAGGATAGAAGCGGTCCCAGAAGAAAACACAGCGAATGGACACAGAGAGCAGGCAACAGGGTGGGGAGGTGGGGGAATAAATAAAAAATAAGTCTTTAAATAAAATAAAATAAAGGCATCTATGTAATGATTTTTGTCTTAACTCTCAGTTTTTAGTAAATTTTCAAGCAAATTGGGCACTTTTGTTTATCAACTAAGCAATAGTTGTATTAGTTTTCTATTGTATTAAACTATTGTATTAGTTTTTGTTGCTAGCTAGCTAGCTTCCTAGATACTATAGAATGAATCATCTTCACAGAAATTGCTCAGGGTCCACCTTCAGCAGAAACCTCCTCCAGACTTGTGCTTCCAGGAAAGTCCCTGGGCAGCTGCTAGGCATAAAGCTGAGGGATTCAGGGAAGCTTTTTCATTGCTGAGACAAATTTGGACTGCTCTGGGATCTGTATCCCCATTAGTTACTTCTCATGAGGGGTAAACTCCTGTGGGCTTTTTTGCTGGAAGGACTGGAGTGTTGCAAGGGGAATGGCAGGGAACCAGAAGGCCACTCTCCAGAAATATTTAATTGTGGGCCAGAGGCCATTAAGAGCTTCCCCCCTTGAGGGGATAATGCTTCCTATGTACATAGTGTTGATGGGTGTTATGAGCAATGGAAAGGGGGGACGTCTGGAATGCTTGACCTGGAATTCCTGGGTCCCATACTGAGGGATTTATTTAAATGGCCAATTCTTGGGATTACACTTGGGTGGGTCCCCAGTTCTGATGCCAGCACTAGAGTCAGACAAATGGTTTCAATCCAGGCTCACAAGCTCTCATTGCTGAGATACCAGACACCTGGGGGACAGGCTGGGTCTGTAAATCAGATGGTGGCTCGCAGGGAATGAAGGTCTGCTCCCAGTAATGGAACCATGCATTCTGGAATAACTAGGAATTGATGGTTTATGAGGAGGTTTCCTATTCTCCGGGGGAGAAGTTTAGGAATGGCCTAGATCTTGATTATTCCCCATCCACTCCCCTTATTAGGCATGACCAAGACAAGAGAGGTCTGGGGTGGGAGTTCAGGACCAAGGAATTGGCTTGCATGCCAATTAAGAAATTACTCTTAGCTGCCATGTCAAGGGTCACCCAAGTCTCTTGCTGGTTGATGGTTCATGGTGTGTGTGTGGGAGATTGTTCTCCAGGAAGCCACACTTAGCCTAAAGTGCCTAGATTCCTCCTCAGTTGCAGAGAAAGGGATTGCAGGAGAACACAGCTCCCTCCTGGGGAGTGGTGCATTTCCCATCCCAGTGCCCATCAATTGCACACCTGTGGCCAGGCTCTGGGAGGTCCCAGTGGGGAGGCAGCCTCCGGAAGCCAGGTTTCCCATGCCTCATTTCCCATACCTTTCCACATTTGAAGCAGGTTCATGCTGAGCTGAAGCCTGGATTCAGGTAGTCCCAACATTACAGGGTTACTTTAGGGAAGCAGAAACATGAGCCTGTTTGAAGACCTTTGCATACCCTTTCTTACCTTTTCTTCCTCAGTGGCACAGTCTTGATTGTTGAAAACTGTGAAGACTGTTTCTAAAAGAGCGTTCACAGAAGTGTAGGGACCCATGGAAAGCTTTTGCTGTTTCCTAAGGATATCTAGAACCCAGAGCTCCTACTTACACTGACTTGCTACAAGATTTATCTAAATTCTGAGGAGAAGGCCAAGGCCCAAAACTAAAAGCCATAAGTCATCAAGATATTCGGCCTCAGGTAAAAGTACAAGTTTTTGGAAAAATGGGTCCCAAACTTTAGTTTGAGCTTTAATTGATAGAGCTTTAATTGGTACAGGGGCAGAGGCCATTTAATTTATGGAAACCATAAGGCCACTAAGGGATGATTAGTTACTCTTACTGGACTGGGTGGAAAAGAGGTTAAATTGGCTCAGATCCAGTTCAAATGAAAATTGGCCAATTACCAGCATGAATGTATACAGTATTGTTAGTCCCAATTCCTGAATATATACTTGGCATTGATATATTAAAAGGAATGATCCTAAATTTGGAATATAGACGATATCAGTTTCGAGTAAGAATGCTATAGGTAGTTAACCCTAATGTAGTTGGAAAACTACACATTCCTGCAGTAACCACGCCTGCAGCAACAAGGTTGTTAGAGAGAAACAATACAGAATTCTGGGAGGGCATGAGGATATTTTCAGTACCATTCACGATTATGTGACTGCAGGACTATTAATATCAACTACTTCTGAATGGAATAGCCCAAACCGGTAAGTAAAAAAGTCTGATAGCACCTGGTGGATGACGGTAGACTAATAGGGAACTAAATAAGGTTACTCCCCCATTGACTGCTGCAGTTTCTGATACCATTACATTAAAAGAAAAAAATTCAACGCCACCCTAGAGAATGGTATGCTCTAATTGATTTATAGCTTATTCATTTTTCACTATTCCTACTCCCTCTGAATTATGAAAACAGTTTGCCTTCACATGGCAAAGGCTGGCAATTTCAATTTTCTCCGTTGCCACAGGGATACATTCATAGTCCCAACATTTGTCACTGGTTAGTTGCCAAACACCTTGAGCAATGCTCCCTGACCCATGCACAAATTGTGCATTATATTGATGACATTTTACTACAAGGGGTGGGGGAAAATAATATTCAGCAATCCCTAAACTAAGCTGATAGAATATTTAAAAGATAAAGGTAGGGAAATTAATCCATCTGAAATTCATGGGCCTGCTAAAATAGTGAAATTTTTAGGGATAGTGTGGAATAGGGGACAATAAGAACTCCTTCTAAAAGGTAGAAAAAAGTTCTTAGAATTTGCACTTAAACAAGACAAGAAAAGAGCTAAAACGTTTATTAGATTATTTGGATATTGGTGAAACCATATTGCCTCTTTAGGGCAAATATTGAGCCCCCTGTATAATGTAATACACAGAAAGTATGAGTTTTGCTGGAGAGAAGAACAAGAGGGGGCTTTCGATCAAGCAAATGGTATGATTCCAACAGCCGTGTATTTATGGCCTCTTCAATCAGGTCCTGTAGAACTATAAGTAACAGTGAATTCACATTATGCCAGTTGGAACTTATGGCAAAAACAAGATGAAAAAAGAGTTCCCCTTGGAATTTGGGGATGGAAATTTCCTGGCTGCAGTTATATACTCCTGTTGAAAGGCAATTATTAGCATGTTATTGGGCTCTAGTAGGTACTGAGCCACTCACTATAGAACACTTTTATTTAATGTGACCTGAACTTTCTCTTATGAATTGGGTAAATAGTTCTCCTAAAACTCACTGAATTGGGAATGTACGAGAAGCCAGTATTATGAAATGAAAGTGGTATATTTAGGACAGGGCTGAAGTAGTGAAAAGGGAGTGAGTATGTCACATGAATAAGTAATGTGTATGACTAATGAGGACTCAATGTCATAGAATTAAAACCTAAAATACAAGAATCCCCTGTCAACTGAGAAGTCCCATTTGATGATTTCAATGATGAACAAAAATGCATGCTTGGTCCATGGGTGGTCCTGCCAAATATATAGGTTCCATCAGACATTGGAAGGCAGTTGCTTATAATCCTAATAGAAATATCACGTTAGCTACATCAAGGGAAGAGCAGTAAATATGCTGAGTTTGCATGCCATATTTAGAGCAATTCAACATGAAAATTTAGGACAATGTCGTATTTATACTGATTCATGGTCTGCAGCTAATGAATTAACCACTTGGGCAGTGAGGTGGGCACAAGATCAGTTCTTATAGCTGGAAAGGAAGTTTGGGGTAAACCTTGATGGCAAGATATTTGGGAAACTGTTCATAAAACTGTTGTTACTGTATTTTATGTTGATGTTGACTGTTCTCCTATATCTACAAATAAAAAATTTAATCAAATCATGGATCAGTTGGTGTAAATAAATACAATAGAATCAAATGGTAAATCCAACTCTGAAGATATGATGGGACTGGCAACATGGGCAAATCAGAAAGTGGGTCATTTAGGAGGTCAAGATACCAGGTGGCCTTGAGATAGAGGAATCAACAGCTCTTTGAATTTAATAAAAAATGTAATTTTCAAATGCCCTGTATGGCAACAGTTACAACAAAGCGCTATACCCCAAACTTGGACTGGTCAGTTGGCCTGTCGAAAATTACCCAGGCAGATTTGGCAAATAGATTATATTGGCCCTTTACCTCAATCTAGAGGTTGTGTCTATGCACTGCCGTCAATACCTATTCAGGATATCTGCTGCCCTTCCTATATGGGCATGCTACCCAACAAAATACATTTAACACTTTAGAAATTCTAAGCCTATATTATGGTATTCCACTTCAGATGCAAAGTGATAAAGGAACACATTTTAAAGGTAAGTTAATTAAAGAATATGCCTGAATAAATAACATAGAATGGATATACCATATTCCATATTAACCCCAGGCAGCAGGATTAATAGTGAGAATGAATGGATTACTAAAACAACACTTACAGAAATTAGGGGAATAGTCATATGTTCAATGGAAAGTTAATTTATTTTCAGCTCTTAAAATTTTAAATAATCATCCCATTGAAGATTCAGTCACACCTTTAATGCAAATGATTACCCCCAATTTGCAAATTATGACTGCTCAATTAGGAAAATATGATTCAGTTTTAGTTTATTGGAAAATGCACCCCGAAGTCCTGGGACTATCTATAGCTACTCCTTAGTCTGCATGGTAAGATTTACATTCAATAATTGAGTGTCCGTGCCAGTAGAAAGACTTGTTATACCAACAGGAATTGACATCCAATACCAATAACCACCTGAATATTTTGCATTAATTATTGCACCATCCAGTTTGCTTAGGAAAGGGGTACAAATTTTAGGATTATCAAGGGGAAAATTAAGGTAATATTTAAAAATGGAGGAATAACAGGTACACTTATTCGGAGGATGGATTGAATTGCTCAAATACTGGCTTTACCTAACTTAAACTTACAGGTGTCAAATGGAGAACCTCCACAATTAACAATTTTACAGGGAGGGCTAGGAATTGGTCTTCTGATTGTTTAGTCCCTGGAGCCAAAATTTGGGTGAAATGACCCCCAAATCATTTGTAAGTCTCTGCTGAAGTCATTTCACAAGGGCAAAATAATGTAATTTAGATTATGTGTACAAAAGATGAGAACACATTTTATACCTGCTAATGAATGCTATTTATGTGAATGTAGATCGCCTTATGCTTCATTTTATCAAGTGGAATATTCAGAAGTTCAACACAGATGAATATGTTTCCACTAAGGGCATCTGCAGTAACTCATGCACACAACAAGACATGCTGATGGGTATGTGCTGACCTGCCATCCACAGGAGCAATCTTGCATGGGCAATTGCTTCAGCAAATTAGACCTCATGGCACGATCTCTTGAAAGGGCAGGAGCGGGACATTTCAAAGTGAGGTAATGATTGGACAACATTATTTCTTTCTACTGCTTCAAAAGACATTAAATTTCCAAATTATCATGTATCTTCATTTTGGTATGAGAACAGATAAATGGTAAACCAGCACATCAAGGATCCAAGAGTGCCTATAAATGCAAGCAGGATAATTACATCCATCATCCATGTGAAATCTAAGTCCCCTTTTGATATAGAGGAGGAGTGGACATAACCATCCCAGGGTCCACAGAATGGAGGAATAGAGTATGGATTACAGTGGACTTACTCATATTCTACTATGGAACGATCGTGATTAATAATGGAAGAAATTGTAGCATTGATGTGGAAAAGGTGACCATGGCAGCTGCTGAGGGGAGAGAGAGAGAAGAAGAGATATGATGTGGGGGTATTTTCAGGACATAGAGTTGTCCTGTGTGGTACTGCAGGGATAGATGCTGGACATTGTATGTCCTGCCATGGCCCACTGGGTGGACTGGGGGAAAGTGTGAACTACAACGTAAACCATTATCCATGTGGTGCAGCAGTACTCCAAAATGTATTCACCAAATGCAATAAATATGCCATGATGGTGAAAAAGTTTGTTGATGTGGGAGAAGTGGGATCAGAGAGGTGGGGGTATATGGGGATCTTTTATATTTTTTGAATGTAACATATTAAAAAAAAAGAGAGGCGAACAAACAAACCATTAATAGGTGTAGCAATCTTTGATGGGATAGTTGATTAGTGACTAAAAAATGTAATTTTAGATCATGTCACTCCATTATGTACAGAATGAAAAAACAGAAAAAGGGATGTAGGATGGACTCCTTTAGAACTCTGTAATTATATTTTCATCTTAAGAAGTAATAGTATGTTTTGCTGGCAAACTCTACTCTTAGGAAAAGTGGGGCATACACTTCCCCTAAGGGATGGTTATGGGTATATGGTCAAAATTATTGTTCATATCTGCCTTTCACGTAGATGGGGTATTAGACTGGGGACATACCTTATATCCCTGCTACCTTATATGATTCTCTTCCCCATGCTCTAGCAAATTAGGATATGGTAAAACCTCAATATAGAGTAAAACACACATTTGGTGGCAATATCCCCTGGCTGTTTTTCTTCCAGGAGCAACTGCCATAGAGACTGAAAAACATGTGACTGCTCTAGCGAATGAGACTGCTCAGGCTTTAAAGGAATCCAGACTAGCAAATTCTATGCTTAATGAGGAAACCACTCAAACCCAGAAAGTAGTACTACAAAATAGAATGGCTTTAGATAATCTCACTGCTGCACAAAGAGGACCTTGTGCCCTTATTAATACACAATGTTGTGTATATAGTCCTGATTATGCTCATAATGTTACAGAGCCTTTAGCACACATGCAGCAACATATAAATTCAGTGCAAGATTTAGCTGCTGCTCCCTTATCAGATTGGTTTGCTAAGTAGTCCTGGCCCTGGAAAAGTGTGTTTATTGGATGTTTATTGCTTGGAAACTTTATTATCTTAAGTTTCTGCGTAATTTGTTGAGGGGATAGGTTATGTGCCTACTGTATAAATACTGCTTGTAAGAGTAGTGATACAGCTCATTATGTGGTAAAGTGATTTGATGACTTGTAGCTCACACATAAATGTATATTGTTGAATGTATATGTAAGTCTCTTGTTTTAGGTTTGAGCAATCCTGGGATCGAATGTATTGGGAAAATACTTAATGAGTATTGTTAAAACCTAAAAGTGAAAAATCATGCAGAAGTCTTTGTTAATCAGCACACCAGTGCCTTACGGATCAGCACTTCACATATTTCAGAAGGAGAGATGAGAACTAGAACAGTGGGCACATTGACATGTTTTGTGACAAATAAGAGCAGATAGGGAGGGTTCTGGGGAGTACTGTGGTCCTCCCTGGGAAGGCCATTTTCCCAAGGAATTAACACATAAACCTTGGGAAGTACTACCCAGAGAGTGTTGTATTCTTTCCTGGGAAAGCTGGCCACTTCCTTGGGAACTGACGCAGTCCTCTCAAGTTGGCATCTATCGTTATCAATTTCATCGATTATGAACCCAATAAAAGGGACAGGCCCCGGTCAGGCCAGTGAAGCTTGGCAGAGGGTGCTCTGCACAGGTGTTGCTTTCACTAAAGACTCTGGTTTTGGCTGCTGACTTGGGGCTTCCCAGCCTGAGATAGATGTTGGGGAGATTTTGTGTAAGACTCTTCTATTTCTCTGTTGTTTTGTGACTGATCAATATCGATTTAATCTTTTCATTGATTATGGCATTCTTGTCTCTCAGTCTAATTGTCAGGATAAACTTATTAAACTAGATGTGCATTATGTATTTATTTTGCATACAGTCGGAACTCTGGCTGGAGGCGGGTCAGGTATGTCGGTGTGTTTCCCGGTTTGCTGAGCTTATATCTATAGTATACATATCCTATAGATACAAGTATATATGATATATACATCATAAAGGATTATGATACAGCAGTTGGACCCCTGTTTGTAGACAATCCTTTGCATATTTTATATTCTCCCAGATATTAACAAAAGTTTAATAAAATAAAAAATGTCTGTATTGCTTTCTTTTGCTTGAGTTAATTGAGTTATGATATCAAATCTCTCTCTCAAGAAATATACAGCAAAATATTAGGAAACCATTTTATCTAGCAGAACATTCCCCAATGCTGTAGGTGAAGGATTCTGCCACAGGTAATTCCTTGCCTGGTGGTCTCTTTCTACTAACCACCTCCTTTTGATCATTGCCAGATTTTCAGGTGGTCTAACAGAGGAGAACAGGCAATTCTGGCCATTCTGTCTGTCTTTCCCCATGAATGGGAAAATGTCGAGAGATGTAAAAATCTGTGGGGCTGCATTGACTTGATGGCTAAAACATGTCTTCAAGTCCTCTCCCACCCCTGACCTTGACTATGTTCCACATTCACAAATCAAGCCCTTAGACTGGGCACAAAGAAAGGGCAGTTTGTGAGGTTCACTGGACACAAAGAAGTCCCTGGAAGCCAAGTAAGCGTATGGAACTGTCAGGACTCTGCTGTTGACGGGCAGGGGGCAGCTGTCAATTCCCCACCCCACCCTGCTGCAAGCACCTACACTTTGATCTGTCCCTGAGTGGGTGGGACTGGAAATGTGAGGGATCAGCCCCAGCTTTGTGGCCTTGCCTTTGTCATGTCCTCGCTAGCTCTCCACAAAGGACTGACTCCATCCCTGGACGACTTGGGATATTTTGAGATCTCGAAAGGGTCAATGGCAAAGAGGACAATATTCTTTCTCCATCATCCGCCACCCAGAACTCTCTCCTCACAAAGCGGTCACATTCACGCCACCTTCCACCGCCATTCCCAGAGCCTCTAGTGCCATTTGGGGTGTGACTTAGCATGAGCCTTCCCTGTCTTCCTGACACAAGCACCCCCTGCCCGCACCCTCCCTCTTCCCATGCCACCTTTGTCCTTCGTTGCAAGTTAGTTTTCAAGGAGTTGGACAGTGTTTTTGCTGCAGTTTGACAATGTGCTGGCTGGTGGGGAGAGCTGGAGAGAAGTGGGTGGAGAGGGTAGGCACGAAATGTTGTCTTACCCTGCGTGGAAGCCTAAGGCTGTTGTTAGGCCAGCCCCATTGCCTAAGGACAGGTCCTTCCCACAATTTTGTGGCAGTTAAATCAATGAGAGTTCATGCATTCAGCACAAAAACACATGCACATACACTCCAGACATCTCCCACCCTGCCCACATATCCCGCCAACTTTCAGATCAGCGGCGAAACCAGTTGCCCAAATTCAGCCCTGAGGAAGGAAGTCAACTGCAGGAAGCCAGGAGCAGAAAGAGGCCAGGCTATCTATGAGCCTGCATAAACACCAAGTTGCTTTGGCAGAGGCAGAGCTTTATGGATCCAAGCAAGAATCTAGCAAATGCAGGCAGCCAGGCCAAGTAGGAAGAGAGAACCTGGGACACTCTCTTGCAGACTAGAAGGAGCAGAAGCTGTCCTGAAGAGAAACCATGCACAGCCACAGAACAGGACCATGGGCTCCTGCTGCCAGGGCTGGTGTTAGTTGGGTCTGGAACCCACTAGGAGGATCTACTTGGGTCTTCCAGTAGAAAGTGTGGCCACCTGCATGGACTTCCACAATGAAATATACTTTTTATATTTTCAAAAGATACTTAGATTCACAAAATTTTACACGAGAAAATATAAGGGATTCCCAGGTGCCCCACTCCCCACTCCCCATGCCTCCACTTTTCCCCAATAAAAACATCCTTCATTAGTGTGCTACATTCATTGCAATTGATGAATACATTTTGGCACATTGTCACTAAGCATGGATTATAGTGTCCACTGTTCTTTACGCTCTTTACCAGTCCATTTGATTTGTCAAGTTTGATTAGTTACCTTGGTCCTCGGCCTTTGAGCAACCCTTTATCTGACTTGACAGTGCAATCAAATTTCCATTCCTGATGGTAAAACCCACACAGTAACAGTCCAGGAAAGTGCAATGAATAATTTACTTAGAGGTGCCGAGGACTCCAGCTTAGAATCTGCTTTGCTCCGGAGAGGAAGGAAACAGGTAGGCTGCTGTTCCTGGGGAAACACAAAACATCTTTTTGAGCCCCGGGAAGAGAAGCTGATTAGCTACTGGGTTTTGGAAAAAGAACAAGGAGCAGAAAAAAAGAAAGGGTGGGAGGAAACTGGGAAACACGAGAGAGAATCCAAGGAACAGAGGAGGTGCAAAGACGAGGAGGGTGACACCAAGAGCACCAAGAATCCTGGAACCCATCTCCACTGGAAACTCCTTACCACAGCACAAGTTCTGTGCCTGACCTGCAGGGAACTTCCGAGCAAACCAGGCTAGGCAGAGACCACAGGGGGTCAGGGGTCGGGAGACGGGATTCAGGAGTCAGGGTGCCTCAAGTAAATTCTGCCTCTCTGCTTGGTGGTGGGCAGGCAGGGTCATTCTGTAGTCTGTTGTCTCCATATGTAGTTTTTGTTATTTCATTGCCTTCCTCAACGTACTTTAGTATTCCAGAAACCTTGCCCAGAAGAAAAGCTTAATAAACTTCATTCCAGAAACTCACTGAAAGACCATTCCTTTGAAACCATCGAACCACAGCATACACAGCAGGAATCTCACTCACTTGTGTCAAAAGCCTCATCTATGTCCTTCCATCCTACATTATTGAATCATTTCTATCCAGCATTCTAACAGGCCCCACAATGAAAGACCACTGACAATCCTAACTTCAAATCTCAGAAACATCCAAACTTTATCCTTTCCTGCCCCCTTCTCCCCTTCCGTGACTAGGACTTTGTTGAGGAACTTTTCTTCCTTATCATGGCAATGATGACTTAAGCATAGTCTTATCTTCAGGTTGTTTAAATGGTATTTTCCAGGAGCCAGTGATTTCAACCAGAGGGAGAAAATGGTGGGGTTGGAGAAGCATTAAACATAAACCCAGAGACCTTGCCAGTGTGGAGTTTGAGGAACATGAGGTATGTTCTTGTTTTGTTTCTTTGTGGTGTTTTTTTTTTTTTTTTTGGATGACCACTAATCCCATCTGCGATACCCAGGGTGCAGGGTCAATTCTACCACAGTCCGAATGTGAAGGCAAAGCAAAAGCCAACTTGGAGCTCACTTGCTCACCAGCTGCCTATCCTCCCCAGACCACTGCTCTCACTTGGCACTTTCTGGCCCAAAGAGGGGGCTGCTCTGCCTTGCTTCCCACCTAGTGCTCTTCTCTGTTCCCAAAGCTCAAACTGAGAATAAGGATTTTTCTTCCTTTCCCCCAGGATTGCTGGATTCCAATTTCCTCTCAACTCTCTCCTTCCCTTTGCAAACTCCAGGAGAGAAGTGGAGAGTTTCCCTATCTTACAGAGGGAAAAATAATTATAAAGAAGTAAAGAGGTCTGGGGATGTGGAGCCATAGTGTAAGGCAGTGCAGAGGCTGAACTGGCTTCATGGCAGGTGGTGTGCAGGGGTTGTTTAGGTTGCCAATGTCTTTTAACTGTTGTGAGTCAGGGTGCTATGAATATTGTAAAAATATCTGATCTAGTCCTTGCTTTCATTTATTTGGGGCAGATACCAAGAGATGGGATTGCCTTGTCCTAAAATAATTCCAGGTTCAACTTACTGAGGAACTGCCAAACTGATTTCCTCGAAGGTAGCACCATGTTTCGTCCCACCAACAGTGCCTAAGTATTCCAGTCTCTCTCCTCCTTTGCCAACACATTCCTCTTTCTAAAAAAAATAGCCATTCTAGTGGTGTGAAGTCTCATGCTTTTCATTTGCATTTCCCTGATGATCAGTGATATTAGCATTTTTTTCATGTACTTATTGCTTATTTATATATCTTTTTTTGATGTCTATTCATCTATGCACTTTTTCCTGCCCATTTTAAAATTGAGTTGTGTGTCTTTTTGTTGGTGAGCTGCATCAGTACTTCATATATATTCTTGCTGTTAATCAGATTTATGGCTAGCCATTATTTTCTGCCATTCTGTAGCTTGCCTTTTAACTGTCTTAATAATATCTTTTGACTATTAATACAAAATTTCTTATTTTATCAAGGAAAAATTTTGCACCAGATAATGCTAAGCAGGCAAGGCCAACAATAAACCAAGCTTTAGGCAAGAAATAAAGGAGATATCAGAGGCTAGTGTGTGTGTGGGTGGGGGGGGGTATGAGAGAGAGAGACAGAGACAGACAGATAGAGAGACAGAGAGAGAGACAGAGACCAGAGCTGGGGAGAGAGAAGACTCAACTCACAGGGGAGAGAGAGGACTCAACTCCCTTAAAGAAGAAGCTGGAGAGTTTTTAAGGACTGCAAGAACACTTGATAGGGGAGGTCAAGCAGTGTGGGGAGGGCCCATGATTAGGTGCTATATCCTTAGGTGGAATGTATTCTATCTGGACTCTCCAAGGGGCAAGTTGAGGGAGGTCAGGGACTTGTAGTGAGGAACAAGCCTCAACAAAGTTTAGTCAAGAGAAGGAAAAGTAAAGGCTATCCTGGCCAGTAAGACAATGGATGTGGGACTTCTTAACCTATACTGTTTTCGAGGATCCCATTGTCAACTGATGGACTTTATTTTCTGTCCCTCCCCTTAATTCCTTTTGCGTGGGTATCCTGTCTAAGAAATAATTGCAAAATCCAAGAATATGAATGTTTACCCCCGTTGTCTTCTAAGAGATTTATGCTTTTAGTTGGTGTGAGCTAGGGATCCATTCTCATTATTTTGCATATGGATAACCAATTTTGACAGAACCATTTGCTGTAAAGACTCTTCTTTCCTCAATTAATATTCTTGGCACCCTTGTTAAAAATTAGTTGATCACAGGTATAAGGGTTTGTTTCCGAACTCCTCACTTTCTATTCTATTGGTCTCTATTTTTGTCCCTATGCCATCATGACACTAGTTTGATTATTGTACATTTGTTGTAAGTCTTGAATTCAGGAAGCTTGAGACCTCCAACTTTGTTCTTTTCAAAAATTAATTGGCTATTTGATGACCTGTGAAATTCTTTATGAATTTGAGAGTCAATTTTTCCCTTTCTGAAAAAAGAAAAAAAATTCTGCTGGGACTTTGGGTCTTTGATAGTATTGCATTGAACCTGTACATTATTTTGTGTAGTATGACCTCTGTCCAATTTCCTGGCTGCTAGTACAATGAGTTGGCAAAAACAACAGGAGTTTTTTGGCTCAGGGATTTGAGATGAGAAGTTCTAAACTGAGGAAGGGCAATACTTTGTCCTCAAAGTGTGTCTTCTGGGGGATGGCTGCTGGCAGTGCCTAGGGTTCCTTGGGTTTTCCTTCACTTGTGGATATCCTCTACTTAGTACTAATCATAGGTTCAAATAGAAGAGGCAGAAGAGCCCTGTATAGGGAAACCGCAACAGAGTCCAACTGTGTCACTCAGAGGAGCATAAATTCCAAAGTAGAGCCCACTGATAAGGCACCAAACTCTTGGGCTATCTACCCTGACAATAGTGTCTGGATGTCTCTAGAGCCCTCAGGAGCCCTGCTCTTTGGTGTAGTATCTACTTTGGCAGTCTGTGAGATCCTGCTGAGACACACATAAACAGAACCTCCACAGTGACCTCCCGACTCACTTTGAAGTCTCTTAGCAATATAAATTTATTTGTCTTTACCTTTTCTTCCATTCGGTCAAGGTCTTTGCGTTGCTAGCTGGTGCTTGGTAGTGATCCCTCAGTGCCAAGGAGGTTCATGCCTGGTAGTCATGTCCCACACTGAGGGAAAGGTAATGTATTTAATGTAATGTATTTATATGTTGTGATCAGTTTAAATGAGGCCACATTTGAGCAACAAGGAGGTTCCCAGGAGGTAACTCTTAGCACCCTCTAATCCTAGGCTAAGCTTCAATTTCAAGAGTAAAGATTCATAAGCACAGTCATCACAATTAAGGGCTCATCAGTGGAAAATCTTCCATCACTAGTCATTGACCCTGTACATGGGGGATTCTTGCTGTTTTGTTAGAGAATGTGGCAGAGCTCCCCAGGATGGGACTTGGATAGTCCATCAGTTGTGTGAATTTCCACCCACCGTGACAATGTTGCATGAACATTTGAACATATTTATATACCATATATGTATGTCCAGGTGAGTTTCCTCCCATGTATCCCCCATCACTGACACCCTCAACAATGATCCTCCCCTGCAATAATTGTAACCCACTAGGTCCTGAGTTTCAGTGGTGTTGCAACACCTACTCTCTAGTTCATTGATCTTACCAGAACAACTAACAAGGAGGTGGTGATGGACAATTACCATAACAAGGAAAGGAGAGAGTCTACAAGCAAGACCTTCCCAGAATCCTCAGGACTGGACAATGAACTATGGGCTAAAGGCTAAAGTAGACTTACTGGTATTCTACTGCAGACTTATTGTGATTCTAGAAATGGAAGAACTTATATCATTGATGTGGAGACAGTGGCCACTGGAGGTTCTGAGGGCATGGAGAGCAAAAACGGGGTGTAATGTGGGGGCATTATGGAGACTTAAGAGTTGTCTTGAATGACATGGCAACAACAGACACAGGCCCTTGAAGATGTTGCCGTAGCCTACAGAATTGGATGGGAGCGAGTGTAGACTACTATGTGGACTTTGGTCCATGCTTAGCAGCAATACTCTGGGATGTGTTAATCAGTTGCAATGAATGTACTACCCTAATGAAAGATATTGTTAATGTGGGAAAAATGTGGAAGATGTAAGGAGTGGGAAATATGGGAATCCCCTTTATTTTTATGTAACATTTATTTAATCTAAGTATCTTTTTAAAAAATGTAATACAAATGTAATGTTACTATAATGCTATTATAAACTCTAATTATGTATGCATAGACCAAAATTGAATTTTCCTAATTCAAAAAAAAAAAAAAAAAAAGGAGAGTTGAGCCATTCATCTGTTAGTTCACAGTTGACTTTGTGAAGAGAATAGAATAGCTGAGACCAGAAAGAAATGAGCCCTGAGAAAAGAGACAAACCCTAGGCTAGATGACAGCTGAGCTTGGAAGAAGCTGGACTCATAGAGCCTTAAGAGGAAAGAGGAAGACTGTACCCCTGCAGATTTTACCTGCCATCTTGCATCAACACATGGCAACAGACTTTGGGTACAGAAGTACCTATTATTGTACCTTGAGTTGGACTTTTAAGAACCTTGTAACTGTAAGCTTCTACCACAATTAAACACTTTGCATCAGCACTCCTTTAGCTGACTAATACAACCACCCTATTTTTAACAACTTGTATTAGTGACATACTTTTTTTTCTAGTTCATGAAAGGACATTCTTATATCAGACTTATCATTCGCAACCATATTTCTGTTTTATATAATCCTATGCTTTATCTTCTAGTTGTCCTTCTAGAGACATACAAGGCCCCAACTGCATAATTAGCACTGTTATGTTTATTCACAACTATGTGCTACCAACACCTCCATCCATTTCCAAAAACCTAGAATTAGCCTAATGAAAAATTCTGCACAATTTAAGCATGAACTCTTTATTATCTATACTTTTTCCATCTACTGGCAACCTAAAGTTCAGATGTACATTCTATGAGTTTGTGTGTTATATGTATTTTCATTTTAGTGAGATCATACAGTAATTTAAGTTTTCTGCTTTTGTTGTATGCCTCTAATGTATTTTTAATTTCTACTACTGTGTTTTTCTGTCGTTGTTTGAGTCTTTTATGGACCCCTGAAAAGATCATGTCTCTAGATCTATTCCATTCCTGTTGGCTTAAATCTGTATATCTGGGCTCTTCCTTTGAATGGATTACTTCAGTAGGGTGCGACACAGGGTATGTCTTAATCTTCTTATTAGAGTCCTTTATAAAAGGAATGAATAGGGAAAGAAGGAATGGCAGAGACACAGGAGCTCAGAGAGAAACCCAATAGCTGAGATTGAAGTCATAGATGATATAGCCAGATGTGAAAAGCAACAGAGACTAGAGGAGAAGGCATAGATGGACAGACACTGCCATGTGCCTCCCCATGTGACAGAAAAGTGCAGGATTGCCCACAGCCAGTTTTCAGGGAATGAGCATTGCCTAATAATGTTTTGATTTGGATATTTTCTTAACCTTGGAACTGCAAGATTGCAAATCAATAAACCCCATTTTAAAGGGGAACTACTCTTCGGTATTGCTTTTGACGAAAACCCTATCATTACCATAATTTTTGCTGTTTTTATTTATATTTTCAAATTATTTTTTAGGCTCACACCTTGTCTTCTTTTTATCCTTTTTCTCTTTATACATATGCACATCAAAAGTGTACATTCAGTGACTTTTGCTAAAATAACAGCATTATGCCCTCATCATTTTCAAAAAGGAAAAAATCCCTACCCCTTAGCAGCTACCTCTCAATCTCTGTATTATTCCTGTTTCTTCCATAACCACTACTGTAATTCTATCTCTATAATTTATTTATATATATATGTTTTTTATACGTGGAGTCAAACAACATGTAGTATTTTGTGACTTATTTTTTCACTTTGTATAATTCCTTTTTTAAAAATTGGTAGAAAAATATTAACATTTGTTATACCATACTTTGCTTTAGGTACTTTTTGCCAAATATCACCCCATTATTAAAATTTTCTAAAAATAACATGCATTGTTTTGATTAGCAGAGAAACATTCTTATGTTTTGGAGCACTGCATGGACTATTGTTTACATTGTAATTTATACTCTCTCCCAGTCCACCCAGTGATGGCAGGACATACAATGTCCAGCATCTGTCCCTGTGGTACTACCCAGAACAACTCCAAGTCCTGAAAATGCCCTGCAGCATATCTCTTTTTGCCTCCCCTACCCTCAGCAGCTACTGTGACTTCTTTCTCTACCTCAATGCTACAATTTCTTTCATTACTAATCACAGTAGCTCCATAATAGAATATCAGTAAGTCCAGTCTAATCCATACTCTATTCCTCTAGTCCATGGATGCTGGGATTGTTATGCCCACTCCCCCTCCATATCAAGAGAGGGCTTAGATTCCACATGGATGATGGATGAAATGCTCCTACTTGCAGGTGTATGCATTCTTGGTTCCCTGGTGTGTTGGTTGACTTTCTTCAGCTCCCTGTTAGCTGGCCAGGGTAAGTCCCATAAACCAGATGGTGGGAGTTGCAAGTCTGCTGAGGCTTATGGCCTGGCTGTCACGGGGACAGTCCAGAGAGTCAGGTCTCCTGACCATTCCCCAAACACAGCACCAAATACTGGTCCTGTAAAAGTAATAGAAGAGGCATGTGTAGAAAGGTCATATCTGAGTCCAACTCCATCATTCAGTAACACAAACTCCAAAGTAGGGCCAAGTGACATGGCACTGAACTCCAGAGTCATCGTCCATGATTGTAGAAACTGTGGGTCTCTGTAGCCCTCAGAAGAACCAGCTCCTGGGGTTGTGTCTACTATGGCTGCCTCTGGGACCATACTAAGGAATACATAAGCATTACTGCTTTGATGACCTCCTGACTATTTTTTGGAGACCCATAGCAATATAAACTTATTTGTTTATATTGAGTTTATATTCCCCCTTTTATACAAAATCATAGAGCAGATTTTAACTCATGATATTACATGTAGGCTGAGATATTCTGCTGGTCTGAGTTGGCCCTTTTATTCAAGGTCTTTTTCTAGTTACATCATCAGCTGGTACATAGTAGTAATCTTTCAGCACCAGGGAAGCTCATCCCCAGGAGTCATGTCCCACTCTAGGGGGAACGTAATGCATTTACATGCTGAGTATGGCTTGGAGACTGGCCCATTTGAGCAACATAGAGGTTCTCAGGAGGTAACTCTTAGGCACCCTGCAGCTCTAGGCCTAGTTCATATTTCAGGCTCACAGGCTCATAATCATAGCCATCAGTATCAAGGGTTCATTGTTGGATCATCCACTTTATTGGTCTTTGCCATTGCACTTGGGGGATTGTTGCTATTCCATTGGTGAATGTGGTAGAGCTCCCCTGGCTAGGAACTCAGCACTCTCTCAGTTGTCATTTTTAACTGAAACCACTATGAAAATATCCAAATGTTTTTATGCATACATGACCTGGAGAAGCCCTCCCAATGATGTGCTCCCTACCAATATCACCCCACACCTGTGTTCCTGCCCTGCCATAGTTGAACCTTTCTGTGGTCCAAAACTTCTTTAAAAATGAAGCCTAATATATTACCATGTTCCATAATAGTAAAATGGAATATAGTGATGGGTTTAAATGTTAGATATAGAATACATACATATTTAGAAAAATTAGATAAAGTGAAAATAAATTGCGGTATCAAAAAATGAAATAATGAGAAAGCTTTGTATTTGATGTTTTCCCTTTCATTGCTGCTATAGGTGTTGCCCTATATGTACAGTGGCAAGGCAATTTCTTCCATTTATTTCTCAGTGTCTACAACCTTTCTTCCTTTATTTTTTTTCTACTTATTAATTTTGTCTTCATAAGTTTTAGAATACAGTAATTCACATATACTCTATACAGTACTCCCACATATCAAACAGCAAACCATTTGTCCCTTCCCCAGCAATGATCATTTTACATGCTCATATTATATTTGATGCAGCTGATGTACAGATATTGAAACAATAGCTTTCAAACATCGTTCCATTTCAGTTTTCATTGTGGTTTATATTTTAGACTACACAATTTTCTAAATTTTTAGTTATGTTATGTTTTACATTATGGTTTACATTTTAGCCAATAGATTTTATACATTTTTGGTGTAATTTAACATGTCCTATATTCATCATTGCATGACCACTTTCATTGTCCCACAGTTACTTTGATTCCATCTATTCAATACCTCTGCCCCCCTCCCCTCTGGGCCCACAGTGATTATCAAACTTCATTGCTTGAAAGACCATACTCAGAGATACTTGGAAAAATGCTGAGGGCTTGACATACTAGACTGCCCTAACCCATTGGGAGCCACCAATTCTCTCAAGAGTTACAATTCCCTTTGTTTGAGAACATCAGTTGTCCCCAGGATGTGGTTATACCTTCACTCTCATTGTATCGGTCTCCACCCCATGATACAACCCACTATGACAAAATGAGAGCTCACACACTCCCTAGACGTTTGCCCTGTGTCACATGCCCCCCATTTAAGCATCTTAAACAGGTAACCTTCCTGATTATATTTTCAAAAGAGTTTTTTCTACAATATTATTTCAACCACATATCTAATAATCTCCTATTTCCAAATTTTCTCCCCACCCTTCCCCCAATTTCTTGGGCCATCTGACCCTTCTTCCCATCCCTAGCCCCCTCAAGCCCACAAAACCCCACCCAAAGTTATCCCTATGCCCCCATTTTATCCATTCCCTATACAAATACTTACCTCCAGCTGATCATAGATTTCACCCTTGTAGGTGTCAGCTTGCAACCTTCCTCTACCCCCCAACTTCTTTTAAGCCTATCATCCAGTCTCTAGCTCTCAGGGAAAGCTTGGTTTACTTATTTCATATCAGAGAGGTCATGTAGTATTTGTCCTTCAAATTTCAGATACTCTATCTACTAATTCACTTTTACTTTCCTTAACCATTTCAACTCTGCTACTGTATGCCCCAAATGTATTAATTTGATCCTTTCTGCCTTTCATTCCCATAAGATCTGTTACTTCTCTTTGTAAAGTTCCAAATTCTTTGGGTTTACCCCCTGCCTTCTCGATATCCTTAATCTCTTTAACTATCTGTAGCACTTTGAGCTTATTTTATGATGCCCAAAAAAGAAAAAGAATATGCTTTTGAACTAATCCAATTCTGTGCATGTGAGACCATTTTGGTTGTACTATTTCAGTGAGGAATGACTCAGATTGAGTCTCTGCCCTCTTGCTGGGTCTTATATAATGAAGACACACAGAGATTCACAGGAAAAGCGAGTTCTGCTATTTTTAACCTTACATGTAAGAGAGGACTCAAGGAAATCTAGTGTCCAATGCTTACACATAAAACCCCTAAAGACTGGGCCCAGGGAGCACCTCAAAGTTCAAGAGACAAGTTCTATGTCTAGATGCTCACACTTGAGCTCTGGGAGGTGGTAGATTCTGAAGGGGGAGACAAGGACCTTGGCAGAGATTAGAACCCAACTTGCCTCTCAACATAGAAGGACATCAGATTCACCAGTAGCTGTCTTGGTGAGAAAGCATCTCTGATGAAACCTTGATTTGGACATTTTTGGCCTCAGAATTTAAGTTTTATTTTTAAAAATAATCCTAATTATAAAAGTCAACCCATTTCTGGAACTTTCCTTCTTCTGCCCTGTGGCAAACTAACACATCATCTAATTGCAGTTATTAAGGAAATTTGAATATCTGTGATTTATTATCTCAAATCTTGTTTCATCTGGTGATTTAATATGTTCCTTTGACTGGGCCATGTTTATTACTATGGTTTGTGATATTTTCGCTTGTGTCTTGTCATATGATTTTTTTTTTTAATGTTTGTTTTGTGTTCAATTACTCTTTTAGCCAGTGTCTTTCTTATCGTTTGGCTTTTTCCTAAGGCTGCTCTTTGACATTTGATTAAATTTATTTTGAACTTTTATAATACCTCATGCTTAACAAATATTTTTCAGTCCTTACTTATCTGATTTTCACTTTGAATATATGGTTAAGTTTATTCCTAAATATTTGTTTCTTTTAGGAGCTATCATAATTGAAATTATTTTCCCTGACTTTTTCCTCAGATTGTGCATTACTAGTGTCTTTTAAAGTCTCTCTCATCTGACATAAGTATAGCTATGCTGACTTTTTGTTGTTGTTATTATTGCATGCATTGAATATCATTTTCACTGTCAGTCTATTGGTATCCTTGGGTCTATTTTGAGTCTCTTTCAGACAGCATATAGATAGTTGATAGTTTCTCACCCATTCTGCCACTCTGTCTTTTGATTGGGGAGTTTAATCTATTAACTTTTAAAGTTACTACTATAAAGGCAGTTCTTAATTCACTCATTTTTGACCTTTGGGTTTTATCTGTCATATTTTACTTTTCATCCCTCTTTTTTATGCTTTCAGTTAATTTTACTGGTATGATCTTCATTTCTAGACTCTCTTCCAAGTCTTCTCTCCTGTCTTTTCTTTTCAGACTGTAGCAAACCCTTTAGTTATTTCCTGCAAAGCCAGTCTCTTCGTTGCAAATTCTCAGTTTCTGTTTGTCTGTGAATACAGTGTATTCTAAATTCACCCTTATTTTTGAAAGACATTTTTATTGGCTATAAGATGCTTGCCTGGAAGTTTTCCTCTTGCAGTATCTTAAATATATCATACCACTGTCTTCTTGCCTCAATGGTTTCTCATGAGAAATTGTCAGGTAAACTCACTGGATATTCCTTGTATGTTATAAGCTGATTTTCTCTTGCTGCTTTCAAAATTCTGTCTTTGGCACTTGAGATTTTGATTAGTATGTGACCTTTTTTTAAATTTTATTTTATTTCTAATTATCTTTTTAAAAAGTTAATAGATCACACAAAATATTACATTAATAAACATTTCATGTTCCCATATATCCCACTCCCACTCCCCCACCACCATCATTTTTAAATTGTATTTTATGAAGATATATAGATAACAAAAAATGTTACGTTAAAAAATATAAGAGGTTCTCATATACCCCACACTCTTCCCACATCAACAACCTCTTTCATCATTGTGGCACATTCATTGATTCTGGTGAATACATTTTGGAACACTGCTGCACCACATGGGTAATAGTGTACATTGTAGTTTACACTCTCCTCCAGTCCATTCAGTGAGTTATGGCAGAAAATATAAGTCCAGCATCTGTCCCTGCAATATCATTTAGGACAACACCCAGTCCTATAGTATATGTCTTGAAGTTGTTCTATTCAGATTTATTTGGGTGGGAATATGTTGTGCTTTCTGGACATGGATATTTTTGTCCTTCAATCAGGTTATTTTCTACCATTATTTCTTCAAATATTCCGTTGGCCCCCTTTCCCTTTTCTCCTTTCTGGGCCACCCATGACATGTACATTTGTATGTCTCTTGTGGTAATGTATTTTTCCAAAGACCTTGTTCAATTTTTTCCATTCTTTTCATCAGTCCTTTTGTATGTTTGCTCTTAGAGGCCATTTCTACAAGCTCACCAATCCTTTCTTCTGTCACCTCAAATATGCTATTATCTGATTCCAGTGTGTTTTTTTATTTCATTTACTGTGACTTTTATGCCCATAAAATCTGCTGGTTTTCTATGCATGCTATCATATTCTCATTTGTGCTCATCCACTGTCTCCTTAATATCCCTAATCTCTAGCCATCTAATTTAATTTATTAAGATTTGTTTGAATATCTCTGATTCATTGTCTCAACTCCTTTCTGTCATCTGGAGATTTATTTTGTTTCTTTAAGTGGGCCGTCTCTTCCTGTCTCTTGGTATTTATTGTCATTTTTTTGTTGGTGTCTTGGCATCTGGATTACTAGATATATTTCTTCTGTGTGCAGTTTATCTCTTTAGTTGAGGGCTTTCTTGCCCTCCTCTACACAACCATGGCTGGTTGTGTAAAGGAGACAAGGATGTAGTAGATGCTGTAAGTTGTGGAGGCTCAAGCTGCCAGTATTGCCCCAGGAACCAGTGAAATTTCTCCCACTTTTCTCCTTTGCCAGACCTAGGGTCAGAGTTACAGCTGTGTGTAATAATTCAAGTTGTGCAGGTCAAGACTGTAGTTGTACAGAGCTTCAGTCTCTTTCCTTCCCTGCCTGGGGCAGGGATGGAGCTGCAGGTATGGGCAGTAATCTATGCCATGCTGGTCCAAAATGACCACAAATTGCTTGGTGGACTTCCAGCCATTCAGTCTGTGTCAGGTGAATACATATGCAGTTACCCAGAGAGGCTGGTGCAGATCCCACCATCTTCCTTCCTACCAGAGCTGGAGCTGAATCCTAGCCTAAAACTGCCACCAGATCTTGGTGGAAAGAAGCCAGTGCCTACCATCACTGTGATTTCTCAGTCAGTCCAGCTTCCCCTCATGTAAGGGGCAGAGACAAAATGGTGGCTACTGGCCTCTTTCTGATTTGGACAGATTCAAACATTAGCTGTTCTTAGGATTATATGTTAGCCAGTTGAATTTACCAACTCTGCAGCCTGCCAATCTTCTCTTTGCCTTATTCCCAAATCTATGCTTTTCTAAAATACCCAGCAGATAGTGCTCTTCATCTAGCTGCTCCCCACAGCCCTAAGATAGTATTGTGCCTTTAATTCTCAGTTGACATGGACTTTGATAGGGGCATGTTTGAGAAGTGGTCTCACCAGATTCCAACTCTTCCATAGTTCCTAATGCCTGGCATCTAAGTCACAACCTTTACTGGGCCCCCTAAGGTAGGTGAGATGAATCTGCCCAAGCTGCCCCAAATGAGAGTTCAGACTATATAGAGCTTCCTTTATTTCCTGCGTGCATTAGGCTTGGTTGTGCAGTAGCCCTTTAAGGTGGGTGGGGTGAATCTGCTTGGGCTTCCCTGAGAACATACTCAGACACTTTAGCACTTCTTCTCCTACCGGGAGTGCAGTAGCTCTTAAAGGTGGGTGCAGTGAATCTGCCCATGCTGTCCCAAGAAAGAGTGTTTAGAGTGCACCGAATTTCCTCTTCTTCTAGGAACACTGTATTAGTCAGCCAAAGGGGTGCTGATGCAAAGCACCAGAAGTCTATTGACTTAAAATGAGTATTTATTTGGGGTGAAAGCTTACAGTGACAAGGCCCTAAAGAGTCCAACATAAAGTTGTTTTCTCACCCAAGGTATTAGTCATGTTTGAAGCAAGATGGCAGGCAAGCTCTGTATGATTTTTCTTCTTCCTCTTAAGTCTCCATGGGCCCAACTTTTTCCCATCTCTGCTGTAGCCTGGCATTGGGCTTCTCTGCTTCCTGGGACTTTAGGTGTTAGAGCTGTCTCGCTTCAATATATCTTCTTCTGTGTCTTAGTGAGTGAGTGCCTGGTTTATATCAGTCCACCAAGGGAACGGGGATTTAAATGAATTACATCCTACTGATGTGGTACAATCAAAGCCATATTCATAACATAATTTAATCAAAGATATCTCAGCTGAATTTCATAAAATCTAAGGGTACCCAAAGGAACAGAGCAGTTTGCAAATAAAATTTATCTTTTTGGAATTCATGAATAATCTTAAACTGCCACATCTCACCCTCTGAATTCCAAAAAAGGCATTACAATTTTTAAAAAACCTTAAATCCTTTCACTTAACTATGCTATATAAAACATCACATCACATTTATAGAAATACAGTTTTTCTTGGAGCAAATTTCCCTCTAGCTGTAGAACAGTGAAACTTACAAGTGATTTGTCTGCTTCCAATATACACAGGGACAGAAACAGAATAAAGATTTACATTATTATATGAAGTATTTGGGAGGGAAAATTGAGTCACTTGTCCCTAACAGATCTGAAAAACTGTCGTGCATATCCCATTATATTTTAAAGTCTGAGAGGCATTCTCCAGATAATTTCTTCTACCTGGGGCCTCATAGGGGCCCACCCTTTCCACAGTCTTTCCCAATGGCATTTTCTTGGTTCTACCCTCAAGCATCTGGGTAGTGACTGAGTTTCAAGGACATTAGAGTGAAGGCCACTCTTTCCTAACTTCTAGGGTCCAGTGACAACCCCCTTAGTAGACTGAGGTGGTAGTAACATTCTGCCTAATCTCTGGCATACAGGCCCATCCCTCCTTGATTGTGAGTTGGTGACCTGGCATTCCCTATTTTATGGGGACAGGAGCACTCCTCTCAGAGCAATGAATGAGGTGTCAACCACACTTACCTCAAACCTTGAGGAAGATGCAACACCCTCTCTAAAGCCTGGGATGGAAAGACTCTCCTGAACAGCAGGATGGGACATCCACCCTCTTCAAATGCCAGAGCAAAATTACCCTATCTGTACACATGTGCAAGTTTCCTCTCTTGGTCCAAGGAAATGTCTTAATTACAGATCTCAGCTTCCATGGTTTTCCTCTTAAAGTTGCTTTTCCTTCCACCTTTTCCCTCCTTGTCCCTTTTAGACCAGGCTAAAATGTTTTCTTCATACAGATGTCACCAAAAAATGTGTTGGTTTAGCATGCAAGAAGCAGGGGTCCAAGCCATCAACCAATAACACTTTACACAAGTCTCTCCTGAATAATTGCATTTTCAATCCTGGCTTACCAGTTTCAAGTTTAGTTAATTCCTCAAATAGGGCAATTTCATCTGTGAGTTTGATTTCCAGAGACTTGGAATTTCCAGAATCAGTTTCTGTTTTTTTCTAACCAATAATTAAGTTCTCAGCTTATCTTTATCCTTTAATGTTTTGCTAAAAGCTGCAAAGAGAAGCCAAGCTACTTTCTCCAAATTTACTTTGGAAATCTCCTTGGCTAAGTGTCCAAGTTTGTACTTTTCCATATAATACCAGGAGTCAATCTTGCTATGTTCTCTGCAACTTTAAAACATGGGCCACCTTTCTTCCAGGTTCAAATAATTATTTCATCATTTACTTCTAAGGTCTCATCAAAGGACTCTTTAGCATCCATATCCTTATTAACAGTTCCTTCAAAGCAATCTAGGCTGTTTCCATCAGGCACCTCAATTCCTAAAAAAAATACACCTTCCCCATTTATAAAACCATTCCAGCATTTTTGGTACTTGCAAAAGAACCATCCTGCTCCCAGTACCAAATTCTATACGTTAGCCAAATGCAAGGTACCAGAAATTGGTTGGCTTTTCTAGAGAATATTTATTTGGGGTAAAATCTTACAGTTACAGGCCTTCAATAGTCCAACTCAAGGCTGTCTTCTCACCCAAGTCTCATTTATATGTTGAAGCAAGATGGCAGGCAATCTGAATGATCTCTCTTTCCTGCTTCCTTTTATATCTCTATGGGCCCAGGTTCTTCACATCTCAGCTGTAGGTTGGTATAGGGCTTGTCTCTCTTCCTGGGCTTTATCTATTTTAGTCTTCTCCTTTCTGAATATCTTCTTCTGTTCCATCATGAATGACTGCCTGATTTATTTTAGCCCACCCAGGGAACAGAAATTTCACCTGAGTTATACTCTGCTGACATAGTCCAATCAAATCCCTAATCTTAAAATAATTTATTCAAAAACATTTCAGCTGAATCTAATACAATCAAAGGGTATCACAGCTAGAGGAACAAATCATTTTAAAAACATAATCTCTCTTGTTGGAATTCATAAATAATCTCAAACTGCCATTGGCACATTGGGGCCAGGGATGCCACAGCCCTTTAAGATGGATGGGGTGAAACACTGTCTACATTTCTTGGAGTTCACTGGCCCCTTATATAGGTGGGGTAAATCTATCAGCTCTGACCTTAGGAAGTGATCAAACCATACCCAACTCCCTCTGTCTGGGGATGTGGGCCCAAGCACTGTCCTCCGGTAGCTTTCCAACGTGGGCATGCTAAACACAATTCCTACCATCCAGAGAATCTAGTGCATTTTTCAGTCACCACAGTTTCCATGCCAGCCAGGACTAAGGCTTCCAGCTTCTTTGAGACTTGGGCATGTTTAAACTTCAGCTGTGCTCAGAATTGGACACCAACCAGCAAAATTTGATAATCACTAGCTGTCATTAGTTGCAGGCCATTTCCTCTTCCCTGATTTTATGGAAGGAACTTCTGTTTCCAACCAGGGAGTGGGCCCTAAGGCAATCCACCTTACCAGTGGGAGATCTGCTCATGAGTCTTCACCAATGACTGTCAGTCTCCTCCTTCTGCTCTCCCCTGGATGGTGTATGGTATTCTTATGGTCTCTGGAGTTCCTCAATTGGTCAAGACAGATCCTGATTGATTTTAGCTGCCCTGTGAGGACAATGCCCATTTGCAGTGAAGATTCATGAGTAGAGTACTGATGCTGGCGAGGTTGGTGCTCATCCTCCACTGGCAGCGTAAGCCACCTTGGGTGCTATTCCATGGCTGGAGTTGGAAGTTCCATTTCCCCAAAATAGGGGAGGAAGAGACAGTTGACTATCAAATTCAGTTATTGATTAGTAAATTTGGGTGGCTAAAGTATAATCTGAGAACAACTAAAGTTTGAACCTGTTTAAGTCACAAACAGACAGAAACTCTGCTTCTGGCATTAGAGGAAGCAGAGCTGATTGAAACTCACAACGACAGTATGGACTAGTTTCTTTCCAGAAACAGCCATATTTATGAGATTATTTATGAATTCCAACAAGAGAGATTGTTTGTAAACTGATTTGTTCCTCTAGATGTCATAACCTTTGATTGTGTTAGATTCAGCTTTATCAGATTACAGCCCTAACCTAGATGCTAGCCCCACCTCTGGCAGGTGGAGTGCATTAACCAGCCTCAATGGGTAACTGCAGGAGCTTTCAGCCAGGATAGGCTCAATAGACACATGGAACCCCACTACTCATACTCTCTGTACTCAGGAAAAGAGATGTTTCCTCTGCCTCTCTGAACAACTTCAGGTGCTTTTGACCAACATGATCTGGTTTTGAGAGCCTTTGATTCATCTCCATCCCCCTACCCCCACAGTACAGAAGGGGACTAGGGTTTGTTCAGCCTCTCTGGGCAACTGCAGATGCCTTCAGCTCATATAGACTGGGTACTTGGACACCTGTAGCTTCACCTCCACTCCCCAGTAGGATACAGGAGTAGATTTTTTCCTCAGCCTTTTCAGCAACTGCAGGTGCTTTTAGTCTGAACAAACTGAACTGTTTGGTGCCTGTAGTTCCACCTCTACCCCAATAGGACAAGAAGGGAAAGTGTTTCCCCAGGTTCTCTAGATAACTGTAGCTGCTTTGGGCCAACACAGACTGAATAGTTGGACATCTGTAGCTCCATCCCTGCACCAAAGTAGGATAGGAGGGGGAATTGTATTTCCTCAGAATTTCTGGGCAGTGGAAGATACATTTGGCTTGCATGCACTGGACTGTTGCATGTACCTGTGGATCCACCCCATACCCCAATAGTACAGAAGGGGACTGGTGTTTCTTCAGTTTCTACAGGCAAGAGCAGGCACTTTCAGTCTACAAAGACTGAACTATTGGGTGCCTGTGTTTCCATCCCCACTACCTAAAGTGCAGAAGTGTCACTACTCCCTCAGCCACTCAGGGCAACTGCATGAACATTTGGTCCACCCAGATTATATTATTGGGCACTCCAGAGGGTCCATCTACATTCCTAGAAGGGGATGAGGGAACTGGTGCTATATTAGTCTACCTGGGCATCTGTGATCATTTTAGACCCACATGGCATAGAGTGCTGCCCATACCTGCAGCTACATCTCCACCACAGACAGCATACAAAGAGGTGTGAAGTTCCATCAGTCTCTCCAGGCAACTTCAGATGGTCATGAGCTGCAGTATTTGAATTATTACATATAGCTTCAGCTCTGACCCTATCACTTGCAACGGAGAAAATTGGGAGAAGCTTCAGTGGTACCTGAGGCAAGGCAGAAATCTTCAATCTCTACAGCTTACAGCACCTACCATAACCTCACCTCCTTCTACATAAACAACCAGGGAGAAAGGACAAGAAAGCCCTAAACTAAAGAGAGAAACTTCACACAGAGTAAATATATCTAGTAAACCAGATGCCAAGACACCAACAAAAAATTACAATACCTACCAAGAAGTGGGTAGTTATGGCGCTGTTAAAGACACAAGATAAGTCTCCAGATGACAGAAAGGAGTTGAGACAATGAATCAGAGATGCCCAAACAAATCTTCTTAATAAATTCAATGAAATGGCTAAAGAGATTAATAATATTAAGACAAGATGGGATGAGCACAAAGAAGAACATGATAGCATACATAGAAAAATAGATCTTATGGGAATGAAAGGCACAATAAATTTTTAAAAATACACTGGAATCATATAACAGCAGATTTAAGGATGCAAAAGAGAGGATTGGTTAGTGTAGTGTAAATAAAAGGAATACCCTCTCCTTGAATTGCAAACAGAAGAGTTGGGAGGCGAGGGCCATTTTGGCTGATGACCTATTGCCCCACAGAAGGAGAGAGATTGGCACCAAAATAGCAATCAGTCTACCACAAAAGTATGTTAATTGCTCCAACTCTTTATTTACTGTTCTGGGAACTCCTCCCCATATGTAGGCAAGCATTCAGTGTTAATTATTTGATAGGCTCCATGCACTCAAAGCTGCTCTATATATTAGCTAGTCCCACTTTGTAATGTCCAGCCCTTTATAATCTTTGTTTTACCACTGTTGGGCAAGGTTGCTGCCCAATGGCCATCACCAGTACCTGTACATAAAATGAGATAACAGCTGCTGGCTTTCCATGAGGGTTTTATTGGGATATCAGTGTATTTGGCTGACCTCCCACAGCTCAATCTCCTGTGTTACAGTGAGCCTGGGAAAAGGCTTCCAAAAGTGAACATATAAAAGAACAGAGAACGAAAGAATGGAAAAAATTGAACAAGGTCTTAGAGAACTAAACAACAGCAGGAGATATGCACACATACATGTCATCGGTGTCACAGAAATAGAGGAAAAGGGAAAAGAGGCAGAAGGAATAATTGAAGAAATAATGGTAGAAACTTTCCCAGTCCTATTGAAGGGCATATAACAGCAGATTGGAGGAGGCAGAAGAAAGGATCAGTAAGCTTGAAGACATGGGCTCTGAAAGTGAACATACAAAAGAACAGGTGTATGAATAGAAAATAATGGAAAAATTTTAATGATGACTCAGGGAACTAAATGATGGCAAGAAATATGCAAACATAGTTGTCATAGATGCCCCAGAAAAAGAAGAGAAGGGAAAGGGGTAGAAGGAATATTTGAAGAAATAATGATAGAAAATTTCCTAACCCAATTGAAGGATATAGGTATCCAAGCCAAGAAGCCCAATGTACTCCCATCCAAATAAATCCAAATAGACCAAATTCTAGACACATACTGATCAAAATCTCAAAAGACAAAAAAAAAAGGAGAGAGAGAGAATTCTGAGAACAAGAGAAAAGCAATGCATTACATATAAATGCATATAAATGATACACAATGCATTACATATAAATTACATATAAATGATACACAATAAAATTAAGTCCCAATTTCTCACCAGAAACCACTGAGACAAGAAGACAGTGGTATGATATATTTAAAATACTGCAAGAGAAAAACTTCCAACCAAGAATCTTATATCTGGCAAGACTTTCAAAAATGATGTCAAGTTTATAACACTCACAGATAAACAGAAACTAAGAGTTTGCAACCAAGTGGCTGGATTTACAGGAAGTAAGGGAATGCTACAGCCTGAAAAGTTAAGAAATAACATTTATGGTCTTATATGACTTATGAAACTGCATAAAAATTATTCTCCATGTTCCCTTTATCCTCCAAAGGAAACATCTCATTTGTGTGCTCTCTGTCCTGTACTTTTAAAATTTCCTGTGCTTTCCTATCTGTTGTGCATGGTTCTTCTCTTGGGTATGTTCCTATCTGTACTCAAACATTCTGTATATGAAATGTATGCAATTGAATTGGATATTTAAAAGTGTCTATGATATGATGCTTTAGATTATATACAAGTTACCAGAATAAAAATTTTAAAAACACATAGAATTGTACAACACAAAAAGTGGAATTTAATGAAAAATTGATTGTAGTTAATAGTATACAATTATGATACTATGGTTCATCAGTTGTAAAAATGTACTACATTAATGCAAAATGTTAATATAGGGAAAACTGAAACATAATAAAACTGTAGTTTAGTATGAATTTAATGGAAAATTGTAACTGTTCTTATAAAATAATAATGATAATGATAATAAAATGAAACACTCTGGTCTGTAAAAAAGAGAAAAGACACGAAAGAGAGGGTTGGAAGAGAATCTAAAATGATTATACTAGTAATATAACTAAAAGTGTGAAAACATGGTGAAAATAAAATATAACAGATAAAACACAAAGGTTAAATTGGAAGAAATAAGAATGGTCTTTACAGTATTAACATTGGATGATATAGAATTAAATTTCCCAATCAAAAGACATAGACTAGTGGAATGGATAAGAAAATATGATCTATCTATATACTGTCTGCTAGAAACTCATTTTAGAGCCAAGGATGCAATAAATTGAAAGCGAAAGGCTGGAAAAAGAATATTCTATGCACACAGTAAATAAAACAAGAAAAGTAGGTGGAAAAGATACTTATATTAGATGAAAAAGACTTTAAGAACAAAACTGTTATTAGAGTCAAAGAAGGATATTATATATTAATTAAAGGGACAATATATCAGGAAGAAATAACAGCCATAAATGTACGTGCACCTAACCAGGATGCCCCAAAATACATAATACAAACACTGGCAAAACTGAAGGGAGAAATTGATATCATTACAATAATAGTTGGAGACTTCAATATATCTGGGTAGAAGATCAACAAAGAAACAGAGAGCTGGAATAACATAATAAATGGACTGACCCTACAGACATATACTGAGCATTGTACACCCAAACAGCAGGACATACATTCTTCTTAAATGCTCCTGGATCTTTTTCCAGTATAGAACATACTTTGGGTCACAAAGCAGAACTCAATAAATTCAACAAGACTGAAATTATGCAAACCTCTTTTTTCTAATCATAAGGAAATAAAGTTGGAAATCAACAAGAGATGGGAAAAGAAATTCATGAATATATGGAGATTAAATAACACATTCTTAAAATATCAGTGGGTCAAAAAAGAAATAGTGGAGAAACCAATAAATACCTTGAGATGAATTAAAACAAGAACACAGCATATCAGAACCTATGGGATGCAATGAAGGCAGTGCTGAGAGGGAAGTTATAGCCCTCAAAACTCTTATAAAAAAAATTAAAAGAACTAAAATCAATGGCCTAACTACACAGCTGGAGGAACTATAAAGAGATCAGCAAATTACTGCCTACGGAAGTATAAGGAATGAAATAACAGTGATCAAAGCAGAAATAAATGAGATTGAGGGGGAAAAAATGATAGAGAGATTTTTTTTTAAAAGTTAGTTCTTTGAGAAGATTTATAAAATTGACAAACCCTTAGCTAGACTGACAAAGGAAAAAGAAAGAACATGTAAATAAAATAAAATAAAAACTCCCACAGAAATAAAAGGAGTCATAAGAGGATATTATGAAAAACTGTATGTCAAAAAAAACTAGAAAATGTAGATGAAATGGACAAATTCCTAGAAACATACAAACCACCTACATTGACCTTAGAAGAAACAGAAGACCTCAACCAATTGAAGAGATCGAAATTGTCATCAAATAACTTCCCAAAATGAAAACCCCTGGACTAGATAATTTCACAGCTATATTATACCAAACAAAGAAGATTTGCAACTAGACTTATTCAAACTCTTCCAAACAATTGAAAAGAAAGAATGCTACCAAGCTCATTCTATGAAGCCAATATCACACTGATTCCAATGCCAGATAAAGATATTAAGAAAAAAGAAATTTCAGACCAATTTCCCTTGAACACAGATGCAGATATCTTTAACAAAATCCTTGCTAATTGAATCCAACAATACAATAAAATAAATATTCATCATGATCAAATAGATGTTATACCAGGTATGCAAGGGTGGTTCAACGCAAGAAAATCAATCAGCATACTATTACACTAACAATAAAGGAAAAAATCAATTGGTCCTATTAATTGACACAGAAGAGGCATTTGACAAAATACAGCCTCATTTCTTGACAAAAATCCTACAGAAAGACAGGAATTGAAGGAAACTTTCTCAACATGATAAAGGCCACAAGAGAAAGCCAAGAGCTAATATTGCACTCAACGTTGAAAGACTGAAAACTTTCCCAATGAAATCAGCAACTGGACAAGGATGCACATTGTTACCTCTGTTGCTCCATATGGTGCTGGAGCTTCTGGCTGGAGCAGTCAAAAAAAGGAAGAAGTAAAGGGCATCCAGGTCAGAGCAGAAGTACAGTTGTCACTATTCACAGATGATATGACTGTCTAGAGGATCCCAAAGGGTCTACAATGGAATTGCTAGAACTAGGAAACAGTTTCAGTGGAGTGTCAGGATGCAGGATTGATCTGCAAAAATCAGATTGTTTTCTAAACACTGGTAGTGCACAGACAGGGAAGGAAGTGGTGAAAGGAATTCTAAATGGAACTACGAGAATTAAATATTTGTGACTGAACTTGACCAGAGATGTAGAGCACTTGTGTTCAGAGGGCTGCAGGGTATTGCTGGGAGAAATAAAAAAAGACCTAAATGATTGATGGGTCATTCTGTGCTCATGGTTTGGAGGAATGAGTGTCATTGGGGAGTCAATTCTTCCAGAATTAAAGTTCAGATTCCATGCAGTCCTGACAGAGATTCTAACACCATTTTTAAAATAAATGGAAAACACAACTGTCAACCTTGGAGGGTGGGGATCCACAAATATCTAGAAACCTCTTGAAAAGGAGAGGTAAGTTTGGAGTACTTTCACTTCTGTACTTTAAATCACGCTGCCTAGCTGAAGTAGTGGAGACATCATGGTGCTGGAGTGGAAGTAGATGCATGGATCAGTGGAACCAAATTGATGGTTCAGGAGTAGACTGTCATATCTATGGTCAAGTGATTTTTGGCAGTTTTTTCAAGGCTGCCCAGCTGGTGCAGAAAAGTTTGATCAGAGAATGGTTTTGGGAGAGCTGAATGTCCATATCTGGGGCAGGAAGAGAGGACCCTGACTCAAACCTATTATAGGAATTGGCTCAGAATGAATCAAGGACCTGGATATAGAGGCTAGGATCATGGAGTTCCTAGGAATACATCTTCAAGACCTGGTGGTGGGTGGTGCATTCTTGAACCTTGTACTTGAGTCATGAACAATGAAGGCTAACAGGATGGGTGGCATCTCCTCAAATTTAACACTTTTTTCACTCAGGGGACCTTGTGAAAGGGGTGAGGAGGAGACCCATCTAATGGAAGAGGGTGCTTAAGGTCGAATATCTGGTGGGCGGTTGATTTAATTTCAATTTAAAGTGATCCTATAATTCAACAATAGGAGAACAAGTGATCCAGGTGGAAAATGGGCAAAGACTTAAATGGACATTTCTCCAAAAAAGAAGTGTAGATGATAAAAATGCACAGGAGAAATTCAATATTAGTAGACTACTGGGAAAATGCAGAATGAGATGACAATGAGATTCATGTCATATAGCACAGATTGGCCATTGTTAAAAAGGTAGATGACGATAACTGACAGAGAGGATGTGGATAGTTTGGAACACTTTTTCTATGTTGTGGAGTGGAGCAGTATCTGTGGAAGGGCAATTTGGCAGTTCTTCAAAAAGCTAGATATGAAGCTGCCTGTAATCTGGCAATTATTCTACTGGGTATATATTGAGAAGAACTGAAAACTGTGACATGGGTGGACATTTGCACTCAGAAGTTCAGAGCAGCATTGTTCACAGTTGCCAGAGGATGGAGGCAGGCTGGGTATGTTATGTATATATGGGGGAATACTATGCTACAGTAAAAAGGAATGAAACTGGGAAATGAAATTGTGAGAGCATGATTGAATCTTGAGGACACTGTGCTGGGTGGAATAGGCTGCACACAGGGAGTTTAATATTGTGTGATCTCACTAATGTGAATTAGGTGTTAGGAATGAACATAGTTTTCAGGCCTGTTATGTAGGTTATTAAGAGGTAAGGAGCATGGAGATTGTTGATGTTTAATTGCATAGAAATTTTAATTAACTTGACTGTGGAGGTATGAAAGTGAATGGAGTTGATGGTGGCACATTATAGTGAGTAGGAGTAGGTTATGGGTGGGGTTGTGGCTGGAGGGTTAGTCTAGGGATGTGGATATTGGTTGGAGCAGTAATAGAGAACGTCCTAGGGACTGAATATAGCAGTGAATCCAGGGGTGGATGAGGATTGTGGCTGATGGTACAAGGGCAGGAATTTCCTTCTGAAGCAGAGCAGATATACATCACCAATGCAGGGTGGTGGGAATGTGGAGAGTAATGGGATGAATATGATTGGTGTGGCCTATGGACTATTGTTGGCAGCAATACTGTAATATCCCTGCATAAATGCCAAAGATGTACTGTGTTAATCATGGGAGTGTGTAGAAAAAGATGTGCCTAATACACATTGTGGACTGTGATTAGTGGTGATGGTCTAATGATATCTCATAGTCTCTGGCAAATATTCCGCTGTGATGCAGTGTGTTGGTGTGAGTGTGTGTGTACTGAATGGGAATTCTACACATGTCCATGATTGTTTTATAAGTTTGCAAATTCTGTAATAAGAATATGTGTTCTAAAAAACCACAGTTCTAGGCTAAATAAAAAAACAAACAACAAAAAAAAAACACAGAAAAATACAATTATTTATTTGTCCATGAATTTACTATTTAAGTAGGGCTTAATGGGTATGACTTACAGAATTAGAAAATCTGTTTCAAGATGGCTTCCTTGGATAACTAGTGAATTGTTGATGGCTGTCATATGGAAGGTTAGCTGGAATTTTTAGCTGTGGGTCTTTCCAAAGTCTGTCTGGGCATTGTCACAGAAAGTTTCTCTCTATATTTTAAACATTCCTTTTGCTTTTTCTGGTTGCTGTCATTGGAGAGCTAATTAGGCTAATATCATTCTCCTGGAGCCAAACTTCCCATATCTGTTTTCCTTGCCAAAACAGTCTGGGACTCACAAAAAAAGTTTTAATCATTTCCAATATACCCGAGGGGTGGGGGGGCAGAGGGGAGCAGGGCAGGAAGAGCCAAAAGACCATAAAAGTTCTCTTGCAATAGACCCAGCAGAATACACTCTTCAGCCAACTGTTCCTCACTATCCTAAGGTGGTGCTCTGACTTTAATTCTCAGCCACCTTAAACACTTTCTGGAGGATATCTGAGACTGCTTCTGTTAGCCCCACCTGGATGAAATGGCATACAGCCCATCCCTTGTGGTCTGATTCTCTAATCAACCATTGCAAACTTCAGTGTGTCTTGGCCCCCCATTCTTGGGAAGAGCTGCTGGGGCAGGGTCAGAGCAGTGGCTGGAAATGTCCTTCTGTGCTGGCAGGATTTTATATAGTCTATGTTTCCCCAAGTAACTACCAAATGGCAGCCCTCTCCCTTCCCTGCCAGGGGCAGGGTGAGGACATATATCACTATATTTCTCACTGGACTCCACTTCCTCTCCTTCTAAAGGTATAGTTTAAATAGATATTTCCAGCTTCTTTCTGACTTTGGGAGGGTGAAAGTTAACTGGAATCTAGCTAGCCAAATTTGCTAATCTGTAGCCATAGTTTGTATCCTCCCTTACTTTTGGGAGTTAGAGCTTCCAATTCTAGCCAGAGCCCACCACAATTCCTGCAGTAGCCCAGCACATCAGTGGGGGATGTGCAACATAGAGGGATCCACTCATGAATCTTCATGGCAGATTTTCAGTCTCTTCCTTCTGCTCTTCCCCGGATAGTATAGAGTGTTCTTCTGGTATCTCAAGCTCCCAAACAGATGAATTGGAAAGCTCCAGGCTGATTACTAACTACCCTGGAGGACAAGCTGAATATTAAATCACTCTACACTTCCACCATCTTGAATATTTCCTCAGTTAGGAAGTATTTGATGAGAGATTCAGTCTCATTACTTGTAATAGAATTGTTGAGATTTTCTATTTCTTCCCAAGTCAGTGTATGTTTTTATGTTTTTAGGAATTTGTGCATTTCATCTTGGTTTTCTAATTCATTGACATAGAATTGTTCATAGCATCCACCTATGATCCTCTTTATTTCTGTGAAATGAGTAGTGGTATCCCCCTCTCTCAATTCTGATTTTACTGATTTGTTTACTTGTTCTTGTTTTCTTTGTAATCTACTTATGGGTTTGCCAATTTTATTATTCTTCTCAGAGAACCACCTTTGGTTTTGTTGATTCTATGTCTACTTTTTAAATTCTCAATTTCATTTATTCTTCTCTAATCATTTTGTATCTTTCCTTCTGCTTGCTTTGTGATTAGTTTGCTGTTCTTTTCTATTTCCTCCATGTATGGAGTTCACTCTCTAATCTTAGTTCTTCATTTTAAAAGGAAATTTTTTAAAACTTTAAATTTCCTTTTCAGCACTACCACCCCTGATTCTACCCCCAACCCTCCTGTCAATAGTCCAACACAATTCCCCCACCATACCACCCTCACAGACTAGCATGTCCAAACCCAACAGTATCAGTGTACCATTGTCATGTCCATTCACTCAACAATCACATCTTTACACCTTATCATAGATTTTTCCCATATGGGCATTGGCTCAAATGTCTACTCCCTTTCTCTCTTCTGTAAACCTATCTTCCAGACTTTAGCTTTGTGAGTGTGCTCAATTTTCTTAATTCATATCAGTGAGGTCATGTAATATTTTCCTTCAGTGCCTGGTTTGCTTCAACCAACATAAAGTTTTCAAAATTCATCCATATTATCCCAAGTGTTAATACTACATTCCTTCTTACAGCTGAATAATACACCATTGTTTGTATATACCAGAATCTGCTTATCTTTTCCTCTGTTGATGGACATTTGGATTTTTCCAACTTTTGGCAAAAGTGAATAATCCTGCTATGAACATCAGTGTGCATATACCTGATTGTACTCCTGCTTTCAATTCTTATGGATATAAACCCAACAGTGGAATTTCTGGATCATATGGCAGCTCTTTAGTTAGCTTCCTGAGGAACCATCAAGCTATCCTCCACAATGGTACCACCATTCTACATTTTCACTAACACTGAATAAGAGTTCCCTTTCCTCCATGTCCTTTCTAACACTTGTAGTTCTCTGTTGTTTTTTTAATAGCCACCAGTCTACTGGATGAAAGATGATATCTCATTGTGGTTTTGAATTCCATTCCTTAACAGCTAGTGATGTTGAGCATCTTTTCATGTGCTTTTTAGCCATTTGAATTTCTTCTCCAGAGAAATATCTTTTCAAATCACTTGCCCATTTTTTCAAATGGGTTGCTTGTTTTTCTATTTATGAGGTATAGGATTTCTTTCTATATGCTGGATATTAGGCCCCTATCAGATAGATGTTAACCAAATATTTTCTCCCATTGGGTAGACTTCTTTTCACTTTCTTGGCAAACTCCTTTGAAATGCAAGCTTTTAATTGAAAGAGGTCCCATTTATCTATTTTTTGTTGTTGTTGTTCCTCATAGTTTGGGTGTAAACTTTATGAAACCATTTCCTAATACAAGACCTTGTAGATGCTTCCCTACATTACCTTCCAGGAGATTAATGGCATTCTAATATTAATAGGTAAAATATATCTCTTTGTAATTTTCTTTTGCATTCCCATAATCACTAGTACCATTGAACATTTTTTTTTCATGTGTTTTTTCACCATTTGTATTTTTTCACTGGTAAAGTATTTATTCAAGTTTTTAACCATTTTTCTTTGAATCATTTGTCATTTTATTGCTTAAATATCATATATTTTTGTATATTATAAGTACTAGACCTTTAGCAAACATGTGATTTCCAAATATTTTCTCCCATTGAACACCTGCCTTTTCGCTTTATTAACAAAATCCATTGAGGTGCAAAAGAGTTTTAACTTTGAGGAGGTCCCATTTATGTGTTTTTTTTCTTTTATTCCTTTTACTTTGGGGGTCCCATTTATGTGTTTTTTCTTTTTCTCCTTGCTTAGGGTGTAAGTTTTAAGAAACTACCACCTACTACAAACTCTTGAAATGTTTTCATTGATTTTTTTCTAGGAGATTTATAGTTGTCACTTTTATGTTAGGTCCTTGATCCATGTTATCTTAATTTTTAAATAAGCTGGGAGATAGGACTAAAATTCTTTCTTTTGAACATGAATATCTAGTTTTCCCAGGACTATTTGTTGAATAGGCTGCCTTGTCAAAAGTCATTTGACCATGCATTTCAGGGTCTATTTCTGAGTTCGTGATTTGGATTAATTGGTCAATCAGTCTTTCTTTATGCCAGCACCCTCCTGTTTTTACCACTGCATGTCAGGAAAGGAGGGTTCTCCAACTTTGTTCTTTTTAAAAATATTTTTTGACTATTCTGTGCCACTTTCCATTCCAAAGTAGAAAATTTGATAACTGACTTTTTATTTCTGGAAAAAGGGCTATTGTGATTTTGATAGGGGTTTTGATGTATTTGTAAATAAGTTTGGATAAAATTCACATCTAACCAATGTTTAGTCTTTCAGTTCATGAATATGGATTATGCATCTATTTGTTTAAATCTCTTGGTTTCTTTAAACAGTGTTTTGTAGATTTCTACATACAGGTCCTTTATGTCCTTGGTGAAGTTAATTCCTAAATACTTGATTTTTACAGTCAATATTATAAACTGATTTTTTTTTCTGATTTTCCTCTCTAATTGCTTTTCCATAGTGTATAGAAACACCATTGATTTGTGCATCCTTATTTTGTGTGCTGGAACTTTTCAAACGTATTAGTCTAGTTGCTTTCTCGTGGATTTTTCAGGATTTTCCACATATAAGATAACATCATCAATGAATAGTGAAAGTTTTAGTCCTTTCTATCCTATTTGGGTGCCTTTTATTTCTTTTTTTTTAATTTATTTATTTTTTTTACTGACTTTGTAATAATATTACATTAAAAATATATATGTGAGGTCCCATTCAACCCCACCCCCCACCCCACCTCTCCCCCCCCCCCCCCCAGCAACACTCATTCCCATCATCATGACACATCCATTAGATTTGGTAAGTACATCTTTGGGCACCTCTGCACCTCATAGTCAATGGTCCACATCATGGCCCATACTCTCCTCCATTCCATCCAGTGGGCCCTGTGAGGATTTACAATGTCCGGTGATTGCCTCTGAAGCACCATCCAGGGCAGCTCCATGTCCCAAAGACGCCTCCACCTCTCATCTCTTCCTGCCTTTCCCCATACCCATCAGCCACCAGGTCCACTTTTCCCAATCCAATGCCACCTCTTCTATGTGGACATTGGATTGGTTGTGTCCATTGCACCTCTATGTCAAGAGGAGGCTCAGATTCCACATGGATGCTGGATGCAATCCTCCCACTTTCAGTTGTAATCACTCTAGGCTCCATGGTGTGGTGGTTGTCCTTCTTCAACTCCATCTTAGCTGAGTGTGGTAAGTCCAATAAATCAGATTGTAGGTGCTGGAGTCTGTTGAGGCTCAGGACCTGGCTATCACATTGTCAGTCCAGAGATTCAAATCCCCTAAATATATCTTAAACCCCAACATTAACTGCACCTCCAGCACATTGGCATGAAAGTCTTATGAAGGGAGATCCCATCTGAGTCCAGATTCATCACACATAAACACCATTTCCAAAGAGGGGCCATCTGACCTGGTAGTTAACCCCATCGGCCATGACCATAACTCCCATGGGTCTCTTTATCCCTCAAAGGAACCAATATCTGGGGGTTGTATCTGCTTTATCTGTCTCTCTGACTCTGCTCAGTTGTGCATGAGGGCAATCCTTCTGCCAGCCTCCAGACTCTTTTTTAGAAACTCGTAGCCATATAAACTCATTTCTCCTTTCCATTTCCCCCTTACTTTAGGTCAAACAGCATTTTAAAGTCATGGTATTTTATGTAGACAGGGATATTCTGCTGATCCGCATTGAACCTTTCATATAAGGTCATTTTCCAGTTGCATCATCAGTTGGTAGTTGATAGTGGTCCCTCGGTGCCAGGGGGGCTCATCCCCGGGTGTCATGTCCCACGCTGGGGGGAAGGCATTGCATTTACATGCTGAGTTTGGCTTCGAGACTGGCCACATTTGAGTAACATGAAGGCTGACAGGAGGAAATTCCCAGGCACAATGTTGCTGTAGGCCTTGTTCTTATTTTAGGCTTATCAGCCTTTTATTTCTTTATCTAGCCCAATTGCTCTAGCTAGATCTTCTAGCACAATACTGAATAACAGTGGTGACATTGGGCATCCTTGTCTTTTTCTGATCTCAGTGGAAACACTTCGCCATATTGAAAAATCTTACTTCTAGTAGTATCTTTAGGCTTTTATTTTTCAACAAAGGATGCTGAATTTTGTAAATGCCTTTTCTGTATCAATTGAGAGGATCAGTTGGTTTTCTTCTTCAATTTATTAGTGTGTTTTATTGCACTAATTGTTTTTCTTGTTTAGAATCACCCTTGCATACCTAGGGCTAAAATCCATTTGATTGTGATGTATAATTCTTTTAATATGTTTTTGGAATCTGTTTCAACTATTTTCTTCAGGATATTTGCATCAATATTTATTAGAGACATTATTCTGTAATTTTCTTTCTTCATGATACACTTAAATCTGGTTTTGATTTTAGGGGGATATTGGCTTATAGTATGATTTTGTTAGCCTTATTTCCTGTTGAATTTTTTGGAATAAATTTTGTAAGATTTGTATAAATCTTTGAATGATTGGTAGAATTCACCTGTGAAGCCATCTGTCTGGGTCTGCAATTTTCATCTTTGGGGGGTTTTTGATGACTGTTTCAAACTATTTGATAAGTGTTTGTTTAAGGTCTTATATCTTTACTAGGGTCAGTTTTTCATGAGTTTTTCATGAGTTTCTAGGAATTTGTCCTTGTCTACATTGTCTAGTTTTTTTACATACACTTTTGTATAGTATCCTGTTACGATCTCTCTTCTTCTTGCAGGATCAACAGTAATGCTCCCATTTTCATTTCTGATTTTATTTTTCCATCTTATCTCTATTTCTTTGTCCTATTGCTAAGTGTTTGTTGATTTTATTGACCTTCTCAAAGTGCCAAGTTTTGATATTGTTGATTCTCTATATTGTTTTTGGTTGTTGTTCTCAAGTTCATTTATTTCTGCTCTGATCTCCACTATTTCTTTCCTTTGGCTTGGTTTGGGATTAGTTTGCTCTTATTTTTCTATTTTCTGCAGATCTAGATCTGCAGATCTAACAGGTCGGCAGTTAGATCATCAAATTTAGCTCTTTCTTCTTTTTCACTATGTTTTTCCCTCTCAGTACTGTATTTGTGGTGTCTCATAGGTTTTGATATGTTGTGTTTTATTTTCCTGGTCAAGATATTTACTAAATTCTTTTGCAATTTCTTCTTTATCCACTGGTTATTTAAGTATGTGTGGTTTAATCTCCATATAGTTATGAATTTCCCCCTTTTCCATCCATTACTGATTTCCAGCTTCATACTATTATGATCAAAGAAACTATTTTGAATAATTTTAATCTTTTTTAATTTGAGACCTGTACTATGAACTTAGATACTGTCTATCCTGGAGAAGGATCTGTGAGTACTTGAAAAGAATGTATATCCAGTTGTTTTGGGGTACAATGTTCTGTAGATGTTTGTTAGGCCTAGTTCATTTTTTAATATTATTGAAGTTCTCTGTTTTTTTATTTATCCTCTGATCAGATGTTCTCTCCAGTACTGAAAATGGTGTATTGAAGTCTTTAACTATTTTAGAGACCTCTAATTCTCCCTTCAGTTATGCCAGTATGTACCTCATATATCTTGGGGCACTCTGGTTGGTGCATAAATATTCATTATAGTTATTTCTTCTTGCTGAATTGTCCCTTTTTTAAACCAATAGTGATCTTCTTCATCTTTTATAACAGTTTCGCATTGATAATCTATTCTGTTGGATATTAGTATCACTACAACAGCTCTTTTTTGGTTATTAGTTATATGAAATATATTTTTCCAACCTTTCACTTATGTCTGAGATGAAGTTTAATAGAAGGCTCATGTTTTGTTTTTTTTTTTTACCTCATCAGTTTTGATTGTGTTAGGTCTGTATTTGACATCCTTCTATATAAAAAACTGCAGAGCATAACAATATAAATATCTTAAGCTTATTTACAAAATTTCTCTAAAGCATCTTTGTGAAACTTAAATCTGCTCAATTCTAAACACTGAACAAAATGCTTGAGTATTTCATGAAACAGCTAGATAATTATTTTTTTTAATTTTCTATAAATAACTTTACATTTACTAATGTCTTTTGATACGTTATACCCCCACCCACCCAAATTGCTAAAGGAACATCTTATTTTAGACTTAATCTGAAAATAATCCATCCTATCAGTCTGGGTTTTTGACTGGGGAGCTTAAACCATTAAACCTATTGTAAAGGCTTTACTTACTTCATCCATTTTATCTTTTGGCAATCATTAAATTGTTTGTCTTATTTTCCCTTTAATTTGCCCTTCCTAATAATCTTCATTTCCATTCTTCTCTAAGTCTCTCATCTTTGTTTTTCCTTTCAGATGGCAGCACCCCCTTTAGTATCTCTTGTAATTTCCTTGTTTGGTAACATACTTTCTCTTTTTTTTCTGTGAAGATTTTAAACACCCTCATTTTTGAAGGATAGTTTTGCTGGATATCAAATTCTGGGCTGGCAGCTCTTATTTTTCAGTATCTTAAATGCAGTATAACACTGTCTCTCATCTCCATAGTTTCTGATGAGATGTTGGCCCTTAATCTTATCAAGGTTCCCTTGTATGTGATGCTTTTCTTTTCTTTTGCTGTTTTCATAATCCCGTCTTTATCTCTCATATTTGTCATTCTAAACAATAGGTGTCTTGAAGTAGGTCTAATTGAAATTATTGTGTTTGTGATGTTTTGTCTTTCTTGGATATTCATGTTTTTCATAAAGGTTGAGAAGTTTTTGGTCAATATTTCCTCAAATATTCTTTCTTCTCCTTTTCCATATCTCCTCCTTTGAGACACTGATAATGTGGTGTTTGTGTGGTTTGCATTCTCTTCCAATTTCCTAAGACCCTTTTCAGTTTTCTCTTATTTTCTCTTTCTGTTCCCCATCTTTTTCAGTTCAGATTTTCTGTCCTAAAACTCACTAACTCTGTCTTTAAGCAATTATAATCTGCTGTTATGTGCCTCTAATATATTTTTAAACTCATCCATTGTGTCTTTCATTCCCATAAGCTCTATTATTTTTCTTTACAAGCTTTCAAATTATTGTTTATACTTACCCAGTGTCTTATTATTATCCTTTATCTCTTTAGTCACATTTTTATTCAATTCTTTTAATTGATTTCAGAGATTCTAAGATGTATCATTGATAAGTTGTCTTAAATCCTGTACCTCTTCAGGATGCTTGATTTGTTCCTTTGGCTGATCCATCTATTCCTGTTTCCTGTTATGGATTGTGATATTTTGCTGATGTTTAGGCATCTGAATATGTTGCTGAATTTACTCTAATGGCCAACTTCTCTCTCTCATCCAGTGTTCCCCCCACCACACACACACACAGTTCTTTGATTTTAGGTACAACTTATTTTGAGTTCTTAAAATTGCACAGCTTAAGTTGTCAAAATCTGGCCAGGAATCACTAATAAGGTGATGATTTTTTCTCAGGAGAACTAAAAGCAGATTTCCTCTTTTCAATTTTGTGACCAGCCAGCAGATAATGCTCATTGGCAAATCATTCAATGGAGGTGTTTCTTTCAACCTCTCTTTCTAGTGTTTCTGGTCTGGCCAGGCCAGAGATCAGATTCAAAGCACAATCTACTTGCTGAATTCACTGAAGAGAAACCATTCTCCATCCTCCAATATACCCTCCATCTTCCCTTGTAAGAGCTGACTGAGAGAAAGAGGTCTGTCCTGCTCTCAGTAAGGAAGTGAGCCACAGGTTTTATCTAGGCTTAATGGCTAGAGGGTGAGGGATGGAGCCCACCCAACTGTCATGGGGTTTAGTAACTCATGCTTTTGGGTTTTTTGTTTTTGGTCCTTCATCTCTCTGTCCCTCACCCTCCTGGGTTTGTGCACCACTGTCCTTATGTGCTGATTCCCAAAGCATAAATCTCACACACCTTTCAGCCCTTCCTTCATTGTTTTTATGAAAGAGTTGAGCCCTGCCTGAGGATTCCAACACCATCTTCCTGGAAATTATGCATCCCAAAGTTCTTACCAGCTTCATTCCCGTAAGGACAAAAAATGTGTTTTCTATCATTTCAAATTTTTTAATTTATTGACATTTGTTTTGTGACCCAGCATATGTCTCTTTTATTCCTATTTATTTATTTTATTTATTTAATTTAATGAACTTTTTAAAAAGATACATAGATCACAAAAAAAAAATGGTACATTAAAAAATAAAAAAGATTCTCATTTACCCCACACCACACCACGCCACCACTCCTCCCATATCGACAACCTCTTTCATCATTGTGGCACATGCATTGCATTTGGTATATACATTTTGGAGCACTGCTGCACTACATGGATTATAGCATACATTGTAGTTTACACTCTGCTCCAGTACCTTCAACTACAATCAGGAGAATCACATTCACTAACCATGTGGGATCTATGCTGCCTCTTAATTTAGAGGTGGAGTGATCTCACCATCCCAGGGACCATAGAATGGAGGAATAAAATATGGATGAGAGTGGACTTACTGATATTCTACTATAGCAATGGAGGAAAATGTATCATTGATATAGAGACAGTGGCCATGGTAGTTGCTGAGGGCAAGGAGGTGGAAGAAGAGATGTGAGGCAGGGCATTTTTGGGATGTGAAGTTGTCCTAAATGATATTGCAGAGACAGCTGCTGGGCATTATATACCATGCCATAAGTTGTGATTTTTTTTTTAAATTTTTGATTACATAAATGTTTCAGAGAATATATAGGGTGATCCCTTATGCCCTGGTTCCCACACCTCTCATATTTTCCCACATTAGCAACATCTTTCATCAGTCTGGTATAGTCATTGTAATTAATAAACACATTTGGGAACATTACCATTAAGCATGGGCATAGTTTGCATTTTGGTTCACACTCTTTCTCATTCAACTCTGCAGGTTATGGCCAGATATAGCTTTCATTGTAATGTCATTCAGATGATTCCCAGGTCTTGAAAATGCCCCTCTATTACACCTATTTTTCATTCTCCCTACCCCAGAACATCTATGGCTCTCTACGTCCTCAACAATGGTATTTCATCCCATTGGTACAATCATAATAAGTCTATAGTAGAATACTAGCAAGTTTATTTAGTCCATAGTTCATTCCCTAATCCTGATGACTCTGAGATGGTGATGGCTACTCCACCATTAACTGAGACGGGCTTCAATCCTATACAAATAATAGATGGTACTCTTTTGCAGTTGTAGACACTCATGGTTCCTTGGCATGCTACTTATTCATCATCTTCTTCCCATTAGTTGTCCTGGGGGAGTCCACGGAATGGGAGAATAGGTGTTGCAACACCATTGAGATTCAGGTCTCAGCTGGCACATGGACAGTACAAAGATTAAATCTCTTTGATGTACACCTACCAACTCTAGTACTAATTAAATGTTTGAATAGAAGGACAGAAGAGTCTTGCATAGGGAAACCACTGCTGAATCTAACTCGGTCACAGTAGGGATCATAAATACCAGTTTAGAGCTCACTGTCAAAAGGCCAAATTCCTGAATTGTCTGCCCTGACTATAATGTCTGGAAGTCTCCATATCCCTGAGGAGTTTTGCTATTTGGGGTCATATCTACTTTAGCTGTCAATGAGATCCTTTTGAGATGCACTAAGCACTACCTCTGGGATGGCCTCCCTACTCACTTTGAATTCTCTTAGCTATACAAATTAATTTGTATTTATCCTTTCCCCTTTTGTTCAAGGTGCTTTTCATCTTTTGTTTTCCTCCAAATTCATTGCTTTTTGGTATGTGGTGGCAATCCCTCAGTGCCAGGGAGGTGCATCCATGGGAGTCATTTCCCATGCTCAGGGGAAGTTATTGCTTTTATATATTGAGTTTGGCTTATAGAGAGGAAATGTTTGAGAAACAAGAAAACTTCCATAGGTAACTCTTAGGCACCCTACATCATTACGTTAAGTTTCAATTTCAAGAGTAAATGCTTATAAGCATAGTCATCAATATTAACCATCCTTCAATGGATCATCCTTTTTCAAAAGTCATTGTCCTGTACTTGGGGATTGTTTACGATCCACCAGAGAATGTGGCAGAGCTCCCCTGGATGGTAATTTGATTTTTTTTTTTTTGGTATTGTGTGAATCTCCATCCACCATGATAATGCCCCATGAACATAAGATCATTTTATTGCCATATATGTATACGCAGGTGAACTTCCTCCCATTCATCCCCCCTCACTGACATCCTGCACCAATGATCCTTTCCATCATCTATCATAGTTGTAACTTTCTGTGATGTAAAACTTCTTAAAAAATGAGGCCAATGAAATAGCCTCATACAATTAATAAGAAAATATAATAGAAATGATAGTTTTATACATAAGAAGTAAAATACAGAAAAATTAATGTAAAGTAAAAATAGAGTATTATTTTAATGTTTTGGAATATTAAAAAATAATGAAAACATGTTTGAAGAAAATTAACTTTTTTAACCTTTTGCCTTTCATCACTTTAAGACTGTTTTCCTGTATTTGCAGTGTCATTTCTACCATTTATTCCCCCAATGCCTTATTTTTTTCATTTTTTTCTCCAGAGAAATTTTGGATCATGATAGAGTCACATAAATAATATAAGGGATTCCCATATACACAATATCCTCCCCCTTTTCCCTTCCCTCCACCTATAACCTTTTATATGTGGATGGTACATTTGTTATAATTGATGCACAAATATGGAAACATAGCTACTAACCATCGTCAGTGACTCAAATCATGCTTTACATTTTGGGCCATATACTTCTATAAGATTTAATAAAAGTTAACTTGGCATGCAGAACACTTCCATTACCCCCAATTTCCCCTAGTATCATCTATTTTATTTTTCCCTCCCATCTCCCTTTGGCCCATGGCAAACATTAGCAGGACAAGATTCATAGTCCCTTGCATCTTCACTAGGAGCTGGACACACTGGTCTGTCCTCCCAAATTAGGTTCCACTAATGCTTTCAGGTAACACCCATCTCTGTTTGAGAACATAGTGGGCCTCCCTAGGATGGAAGCCCAACACCTTCCTGCTCATTATGTGGGTCTCTACTCACTGATGCAACACATTATGCCAAAATGATCAATCACTCACGTGCTCCCAAGGAGGCTAACCCGGTTGCACACTGGTCTGACTGTGCCACTCATCCAACACCATAAACCAGTAACCCTCCCCTGTCATATTGCCAAAAGAGTATTCCTAACATTGTAATTTCAACCATATACCTTCCAATCCCCAGTGTTCAACTGCTCCCTTCCCCAACACTCCCCAGTTCCATAGATCATCCAACACCCCTTCCACCCTTCCCACACTGCCTTCCTGTCAAACCTGCACCACCCAACCCATTATCATCACTGTACCTCTGTCATGTCCCTGTACTCCACAACTACACACTTCCACCTTGTCATAGATTTTACCCATATGGGCCTTGGCTCACAGACTTCTTCTTTTTTTCTATTTCCTGTTAACCTATCTTCCAGCCTCTAGCTCTGTGATTCTGCTCAGTTTGCTTAATTTATATCAGTGAGGTCATGAAATATTTATCCTTCAATGCCTGGCTTACTTCATTCAATGTAAGATCCTCAAGATTCATCCATATTATCCCATGTGTTCATACTATATTTCTTCTTACAGCTGGGTGATATTACATTTTGTTTATCCATTCGCCAGGTAATGGGCATTTGGGTTGATTCCAACTTTTGGCAACAATGAATAATGTTACTATATCAGTGGTGTGCATATATCTATTCATGTCCTTGCTTTCAATACCTCTGGGCATATACCCAGTTGTGGAATTTCTGGGTGAAATGATAGATCTTTAGGCATTTTTATAAGAAGCTGCCAAACTGTCCTCCACAATGACTGGACCATTCTATGTTCCCACCAGCAGTGAATGAGGGTCCCCCTTCCCCTGCATCCAACAATTGTAGTCATCGGATTTTTAATAGCCACCAGTCTACTTGGTAAGATGATATCTCATTGTAGTTTTGATTAGCATTTCCCTAATATATACTGATGTTGATCATCTTTTCATGTGCTTTTTAGTTATTTGTATTTCTCCTTTGGAGAAGTGTCTATTCAAATCATTTGCCCAGCTTTTAAAATGGTTGTTTTTCTTTATTTTCAAGGTGGATTTCTTTATATATGATAGATAATAGACTCCTATCAGATATGTGGTTACAAAATATTTTCTCCCTTTGGGTAGACTGCACTTTTACATTCTTGGCAAACTCCTTCCAGGTATCAACACTTAATTTAGAGGAGGCCCTATTTGCATATTTTTTCTTTCACTACTCCTGCAGTGGGTATGAAATTCATGAACTCATGTCATATTACAATGTTTTGTAAATGTTTCCCTAAATTATCTTCCAAGGTCTTTATGGTCTTGGCACTTATGTTTAGATCTTAGATCCATTTTGAGTTAATTTTTGTCTAAGATTCAAGATAGTTTTCCTCTCTCATTCTTTTAAATATGGATATCCAGTTCTTCATGCATCATTTGTTGAAGAGGTCATTCTCTCCCAGTTGAGTGGCCTCGGTGGCTTTGTCAAATATCAGATGATTATATATATGAGGATCAATATCAGAACTCTCAATGTGCTTCCATTTGTCAGTTTATCTATGCCAATACCATGCAGTTTTGACCACTGCACCTTTTATATGTTTTAACGCCTTGTACTCTGATTCCATTTTTCTCTTTCAATATGTCTTTGGTTTCTAAGGACCCCTTACCCTTCCAAATAAATTTAATAGTTAGGTTTTCCAATTCAGTAAAAAATAATGTAGGAGTGGGGTGAGGGAGGTGGGGAATATTTGGGGACTTCATATTTTTTTTTATGTAACATTTAAAAAATATAAAGAAGGAAAAAAATACTGTTTTGAATTTTTTTGTGTTTTGTGTTAAATCTGTATATCAGTTTGGGTAGAATAGACATTGTTATGGTATTGAGTCTTCCTACACATGAACAGGAATATTCTTTCATTTGTTTAAATTTTCTTTGATTTCCTTTAACAGTTATGTAATTTTCTGCATATGAGTCATTTACATCTTTATGTAAATTTATTTCTAGGTATTTGATTCTTTTAGTTGCTATTGTAAATTGTATTTTTTCCCTGATTTCCTCCTCAGATTGCTCATTATTGGAGTACAGAAATGAACTGATTTTTGCACATTGATCTTATAGCCTGTGACTATGCTGAACTGATTTATAAGATCTAGAAGTTTTGTTGTATATTTCACAAGACTTTCTATGTATAAGATCATGTCATCTGTAATTAGTGAAGTACTTAGTACTTCCTTTCTAATTTGGATGACTTTTATACCTTTTTCTTGCCTAAGTGCTTGAGCATGTACTTTAACACAACACTAAAAGGACAGCAGTGCTATTGGCCATCCCTGTCTCATTCCCCACCTTGGAGGTAAATCTTTAGGATTTCTCCATTGCATCTGATGTTTGCTAAGGGTTTTTCTTATATACCCTTTATCATGTTGAGGAAGTTTCCTTCTATCCATATCTTTTGTTGCATTTTTATCAGGAAATGACGTTGCATTTTGTCAAATGCATTTTCTGCATCTATAAAGATGATCATATGATTTTTTTTCTTTTAATCTATTTATATGGTATATAACAATGATTTTCTTATGTTGAAACATCTTTGCATACTACGCATAAACTCCACTTTGACATGCAGTATAATTCATTTAACTTGTTGTTGAATGTGATTAGAGAGTATTTTGCTGAGGATTTTAGCCTCTAGGTTCTGTAGTTTTCCTTTCTTGTGGTGTCTTTATTTGCCTTCGGTATCAGTGTAATGTTGGCATCATAGAATGAGTTAGGCAATGTTCCTTCCACTTCAATTTTTAGGAAAAGTTTAAGCAGGATTAGTATTTCTTCTTCCCAGAATGTTTGATAGAATCAACTGTGAAACACTGGGTTCTGGGCTCTTCTTAGTTGGGATGTTTTTGATGACATTTTATCTCACTATTTGTAATCACTCTCTGTTAAAGAAAAATGTCACTCACTGGAACATGGAGACTGATGATTGCTGGCAGAAAGTTTATTGGGAAGCTCTCCCACAGAGGGGGTCTGAAAAATAGGCCTCAATCCCCGCCCAGCATGGCAGAGGTCTGAAGAGAGATGTCAGTTCACCTCTGGCAGAAGTGGTTATGAATTTATACAATTTATCTATAGGGGGTAAAATGCTTAGTCAGGGGGAGGGGTTGGACTTGGGAAAGAATTGATGACCAATAGGGATGGTTAGTGGGTGGTGTGCTAAGGAGAGGTTGGTGGTGCCATGTGGCTCCTTTATCTATTCTTGTGAAGGAATAAACTGTATCTGAATATGTAGACTCTGGATGGGGCTGTTCTATGTCATGGGAATGCAGGTCACTCTTAACCATTGTAAACCCTGTGGTCAGTTAATCATTATAAACCTTATCTATAATGTAAAAGAGAAACCTCTAACATTCCCAATTATATATATATTTGGTAAGGTACTTAAGAAGAGGTGTAAGATGCTGGGCTGGAAGGAAGCATGAGGGGTTTGGGGACATTGACTCAATCTAGCTACTTTCTGCTCTTTAGTGGGGGTAAGTGTTTCCCTTCCATTCTACCCTGTAGGTCCTGATTTCTGGTTCTGAAGAGGCTGACACTGGTGTTCACACAGCAGAAAGACACCATTCACATATTCCTGAGTTGTACAATTTGGTGTATGAATCAGATGAGGAGTTGTAAAAGACAAGGACTAAAGAGAAGCAGCAGCAATAATATCAGTAGTGGTGTTATAAGGGCTAAAATGATTGATTTTAGGGTGAGGAGAAATTAGAAAGAAATGAGGATAGTCATCACAGACTTCTGTAGCTGTTATCTCTGGCCTTCTGGGTGATTTTTTAAGTTTTATTTTTAATTTTAATTTATTGAAATATATCACTCATACATAAACATACATAAAAATTAAGTGTATAATAGTTGTGAACTTATAAAACAAACATATATAACATCAAACAAGCATATATAACATCTCACACTTCCACCAATAACTGCATTGTTTTTAAACATTTGAACTAAAGATTAAAGAACATTGTCAAAATATTACTATTAAACAAAGTAGTTTTTGCCTAACCAATGCAATTGTTATTATCTTTATATCATTTATATATGAACATACATAAACAATTAAGTGTATAGCAGAAGTTGTGAACTTACAAAGCAAACATGCATAATATCATACAGTGGTCCCATATGTCAACCCTCCACCAATACCTTGCATTGTCATGAGACGTTTATTACAAACTATTAAAGAACACTGTCAAAATCTTACTACTAACCATACTCCTTACCTTACATTTGGTGTGATTTTTCCCCCAAACAATCCTATTATTATTTTTAAATATATATTTTTTATGACAGAAGTTGTAAACTTATAAAACAATCATGCACATGTGCAGAATTCCCAAACAACACCTCTCCATCAGCACAAAATGTGGTGTGTCATTTGCTACAGACAAAATAATAGCATTTGATTTATTGCCGTGTCCATAATGTACATTTGGCTCACATTTTCCATACTGCCTCAATATCAACACAGTACATCTTTTTTTTCCCCAAATTCTATGCAATTGATTCATTTTTTTAAAAATATTACATTCAAAAAATATGAGGTCCCCATTCACCCCATTCACCCCATTCACCGCCCCCACCCCACCACTCCCCCCACAGTAACACTCTCCCCCATCATCATGACACATCCATTGCATCTGGTGAGTACATCTCTGGGCATCGCTGCACCCCATGGCCTGTGGTCCACACCATATCACACACTCTCCCACGTTCCATCCAGTGGGCCATGGGAGGACATACAATGTCTGGCAATTGTCCCTGGAGCACCACCCAGGACAACTCCAAGTCCCGAAAATGCCTCCACATCTCATCTCTTCCTCCCATTCCCCGCACCCAGCAGCCACCATGGCCACTTTTTCCACACCAATGCCAAATTTTCTCAATTATTAACCACAATAGTTCATGAATAGGATATCATTAAGTCCACTCTAATCCTTACTGTATTCCTCCTTCCTGTGGACCTTGGCTTGGTCATGTCCATTCCACATCTATGTCAAGAGGGGGCTTAGATTCCACATGGATACTGGATGCAATCCTCCTGCTTTCAGTTGTAGGCACTCTAGACTCCATGGTGTGGTGGTTGACATTCTTCAACTCCATGTTAGCTGAGTGGGGTAAGTCCAGTAAATCAGAGTGTAGGAGCTGAAGTCTGTTGAGGCTCAGGGCCTGGCTATCATATTGTCAGTCCAGAGATTCAAATCCCCTAGATATATCTTAAGACCTAGCACCAACTACAATTCCAGTAAAGTAGAATGAAAGGCTTGTGAAGAGATTGAGTCCAGCTCCATAATGCAGAAACACCAGCTCCAAAAAAGGGCCAAAGGACATGGCAGTGAACCTCACCTGCCATGACCGTGGAACCTGTGGGTGTCTTTAGCCCTCAAAAGGACCAATATCTGGGGTTGTATCTACTTTATCTGTCTCTGAGATTCTGCTCAGGTGTGCATAAAGGCAATCCTTCTGACAACCTCCAGACTCTTTTTTAGCAACTCATAGCCATATGAACTCATTTATCCTTTTCATTTCCCCTTTAGGTCAAACAGGATTTTTAATTCCTGTTTTTATATGTAAACAGAGATATTCTGCTGGTCCACATTGAACCTTTAATTCAAGATCATTTTCTAGTTACATCTTCAGCTGGTACTTGGTAGTGATCCCTCGGTGCCAGGGAGGCTCATCGCCGGGTGTCTTGTCCCATGCTGGGGGGAGGCAATGCATTTACATGCTGAATTTGGATTTGAGACTGGCCACATTAGAGTAACATGGAGGCTGTCAGGAGGGAACTCTTAGGCACAGTGCTGCTCTAGGCCGTGTTCTCATTTCAGGTGTATAGGCTCACAAGCATAGTCATTAGTATCAGGGGCTCACAGTTGGACCCTCACTCCTTCCTGGTCCTTATCATTGCACATGGCAGACTGCTGCTGCTTCCCTAGGGACCACGACAGAGACCCCCCCGGGCCAGAAACCCAGTACCCCCCCCAGCTGTTGTTTTTAATTGTTTCCACTGTGAGTATATCCAAACATTTCCATGCACCCTGGACACATGCCCTGTATAACTCCCTGTCAACCATATATCGCCTGTCAATAACATCCCATACCAGTATTCCTCCACTGCCATTGTTGAACAACTCTGTGATCCAAAACTTCCTGAAAAGTGAAGTCTAATACAATGTCAGGTTCCCTTACTAGTAAAATGGAATATAGCGATGAGTTTAAAGGTTAAACATAGAATACATATTGATTTGGAAAAATTCTACATCCTATCTTTTTCTTTTCTTTTTTCCTAATTATTGAGCTTGTCTTCACAAGAGCCCTAGATCACAGTAATTCATATATACAATATACAGTACTCCCACATATCCATTATAAAACCTTTTTCCTTCCACAATGATAATCTGTTAACTTATTCATACCATATTTACTGAAAGTGATGTACAGATATTGAGACAATAGCTTTCAAACAAGGTAACATTTGTGTTTACATTGTGGTTTATACTTTAGACTATATAGTTTTCTAAAATTTTTAGTTATCCTATGTTTTACATTATGGTTTACATTATTAGTCTGTCATCCCCTATATGTCTTTGGGGTAATATTACATGTTTTATATCCATCCTTGTGTACTCTTGTGAAACACTTCTTTGCCCTCACATTTACTTTGGTTCCATCTATTCAATATCTATTTCCCCCTCCCCTTGGGGGCCACAGTGACAGTCAATCTTCATTTCTTGAGGAGCCGTGTTCAGAGATACTTGCAACAGTGTTGAGAGCTTGACTTGCTCAACTGCCCTAATGCCCTGGGGGCCACCCTTTCTCTTGAGAGATACAGTTCCCTCTATTTGATGGCATTAGTCCTCCCCAGGATGTGGGTCTACCTTGACTCTCATTAAATGTGTCTCTACCCAATGGTACAACCCACTCTGGCAAAATGAGTATTCATATATTCCCGAGGAGTCTGTCCTGCATCAGATTATCCCCTTTGAGTATCTTAAACAGGTAACTTTCCTAATTATATTTTGAAAAGGTTTTCTCAGCAATTTACTTTCAACCAACACCTGACAATCTCCTATGTTCGTATGTTGCCCCTCCCTCCCCCCAATTTCTTGGACAATATTACCCATCCACCCATCCCTAGCCCCCCTCAAACCTGCAAAGCCCCACACAAAGTGTGCCCCATTTTATCTCTTCCTTGTGCACACATTTACCACCAGCTTATCATAGATTTCATTCATGTAGTTGTCAGCTTACATCCTTCCTCTAACCCCAATTTCCTGTAAGCCTATCTTCCAGTCTCTAGCTCTCTGAGGCAGCTTGCTTATTTCATATCATTGAGGTCATGTAGTATTTGTCCTTCAATGCCTGTGTTGCTTCACTCAACATAGGGTTCTCAAGATTCATCCATGTTATCACATGTGTTAATAGTGTATTTGTTCTTAAAGCCGAGTAGTGTTCCATTGTATGTGTATACCACATTTTATTGATCCACTCATCTGTTGATGGGCATTTGGGTTGATTCCAACTTTTGGTGATAGTGAACAATGCTGCTATGAACATTCTGTGCATATGTCGGTTTGTGTCCTTGTTTTCATTTATTCTAGGTTTATACCCAGCAGTGGTATTGCTGGGTCATATGACAAATCTATGGTTAGTTTTTTGAGAAACTGCCAAAATTTCCTCCAGAATGGTTGGATCCTTCTGCATTCCCACCAGCAATGGATGAGTGTTCCCATTTCTTCACATCCTCTCCAGCATTTGTATTCTTCTGTTTTTTTCATAGCTGACAATCTTATGGGAGTAAGATGGTATCTCATTGTAGTTTTGATTTGCATTTCCCTGATAGTTAGAGATTTGAAGCATTTTTTCATGTGCTTTTTAGCCATTTGTATTTCTTCTTTGTAGAAGTGTCTTTAAATCCTTTTCCCATTTTTTAAATGGGTTGCTTATCTTTTTATTTTCAAGATATAGGAGTTCTTTATATATGCAAATTATAAGTCTCTTATCAGATATATGTTGCCAAATATTTTCTCCCATTGTGTAGGTTCCCTTTTCACTTCTTGACAAACTCCTTTTAGGTGCAGAAGGCTTTAATTTTGAGGAAATCCCATTTATCTATCTGTTCTTTTGCTGCTCGTGCTTTTGGTGTGATGTTCATGAAACCATTTCCTATTACAAGGTCCTGTAGATGTTTCCCTACACTTCTTTCCAAGGTCTTTATGGTCTTGGCTCTTATATTTAGGTCTCTGATCCATCTTGAATTGATCTTTGTATAAGGTGTGAGATGGCAACCCTCTTTGATTCTTCTACATATGGATATCCAGTTCTCAAGGCACCATTTGTTAAATAGGCCATTCTCTCCCAGTTGAGAGAGTTTGGTGGCTTTATTGCATATTATATGGCTATATATATGAGGTTCTATATCAGAACTATCAATTCAATTCCATTGGTCTGTGTGTCTCTCCTTATGCCAATACCATGCTGTTTTCACTACTGTAGCTTTGTAATATGTTTTGAAGTCAGGTAGTGTGATTCCTCCAATTTGTTTTTTTTTTTTCCAATATGTCTTTGGCTATTTGATGCCTCTTTCCTTTCCAAATGAATTTCATAGTTAGTTTTTCTAGTTCCTTAAAGAAGATTGTGTTGATTTTTATTCGGATTGCATTGAAAGTGTAGATCAGTTTTGGTAGGATAGACATCTAAATATTTAGTCTTCCTATCCATGAACAGGGAATATTCTTCCATTTATTTAGGTCTTCTTGGATTTCCTTGAACAGTCTTGTATAGTTCTTGGTGTATAAGTTTTTTACAACATTAGTTAAATTTATTCCGACGTATTTGATTTTTTTATTTACTATTCTGAATGGTATTTGTTTTGTGATTTCCTCCTGATCTTGCTCAATATTGGTGTACAGAAATGCTACTTATTTTTGTGCACTGATCTTATAACCTGTAACTTTTTTTTTCTTTTTTTTATTGACTTTGTAATAATATTACATTAAAAATATATATGTGAGGTCCCATTCAACCCCACCCCACACCCCCCTCTCCCCCCCAACAACACTTGTTCCCATCATCATGACACATCCATTTATAACCTGTAACTTTACTAAACTCATTTATGTGTTCCAGAAGGTTTGTTGTAGAACCTCTCAGGGTTTTCTATGTATATGATCATGTCATCTGCAAATAATGAAATTTTGATTTCTTCCTTTCCAATTTGAATGCCTTTTATATCTGATGCTTGCCTCAGTACTCAAGCAAGTACTTACAAGACAATGTTAAGTAGAAAGGGAGAGAGTGGGCATCCTTGTCTTGTTCCTGACTTTAGAGGGAAGGATTTTAGGATTTCTCCATTGTAAACAATGTTGGCTGTAGGTTTTTCATATATACTCTTTATCATGTTCAAAAAATTTCCTTGTATTCCGATCTTTTGGAGTGTTTTTATCAAGAAAAGGTGCTGTATTTTGTCAAATGCTTTTTCTGCATCTATAGATATAATCATGTGATTTTTTTCCTTCAATCTGTTTATATACTGTATTATATTGATTGATTTTCTTATGTTGAACCATCCTTGCATACCTGGAATGAATCCCACTTGATCGTGGTGTATAATTCATTTAATGTGTTGTTGAATATGATTAACAAGTGTTTTGTTAAGTATTTTTGCGTCTAGGTTCATTAGAGAAATTGGTCTGTAATTTTCCTTTCTTGTGGTGTCTTTGTTTGGCTTTGGTATTGGGTAATGTTGGCATCATAGAACATAGGCCATGTTCCTTCTGTTTTGATTTTTTGGAAGAGTTTCAGCAGGATTGGTGTTAGTTCTTTCCGGAATGTTTTGTAGAAGTCAACTAAGAAGCCGTCTGGCCCTGGGTTCTTCTTAGTTGGGAGGTTTTTAATGACTGATTCTATGTCTTTACTTATGATTGGTTTGTTGAGATCATCAATTTCTTCTTTCATCAATATAGGCTGCTTATGTGTTTCTAGGAAGTTGTCCATTTCCTCTGAATTGTCATTTTTGTTGGAATATAGTTTTTCAAAGTATCCTCTTATGATAGTCTTTATTTCTGTGGTGTCAGTGGTGATATCTCCTTTCTCATTTCTTATTTTGTGTATTTGCATCTTCTCTCTTTTTTTTTCCTTGTTAGTCTTGCTAAATGTTGGTCAGTTTTATTGATCTTCTCAAAAAACTAGCTCTTGGTCTTGTTCATCTTTTCAAGTGCTTTCTTATTTTGTATTTCATTTAGTTCTGCTCTTATCTTTGTTATTTCATTCACTCTTGTTCCTGTTGGGTTACTTTGTTGTTGTTTTTTTTTCCAATTCCCCCAAATGTGCAGTTAATTCTTAAATTTTTGCTCTTTCTTCTTTTTTGATGTATGAATTTATGGCTATAAATTTCCCTCTCCATACTGCTTTTGCTGCATCCCATAAATGTTGGTATGTTGTGTTATCATTATCATTTGTTTCAAGGTAGTCATTGATTTCTTTTGAGATTTCCTCTTTGACCCACTGTTTTTCTAAGAGTGTGCTGTTTAATTTCCATATCTTGGTGTGAAATCTGGGCCTATGTCCCTTGCAGATTTCCAGCTTCACTCCACTGTGGTCAGAGATATTATTTTGTATGATTTTGATCTTTCTGAATGCATTAAGCCTTTCTTTGTGGCCTAGTATATGGTCTGTCTTGGAGAATGATCCATGTGCACTTGAGAAAAATGTATATCTTGCTGCGTTTGGGTGTAATGATCTGTATATGTCTATTAGATCCAGCTCCTCTAATATACTGTTCAAATATTTTTTTTCTTTGATGATTCTCTTTTGAGATGTTCTGTCCAGAGTTGATAGTGGTGGATTAAAATCCCCCACTATAATTGTAGATGCATCTATTCTTGCACTTAGTTTTTCCAGCATTTGCCTCATGTATTTAGAGGTGCCCTTGTTAGGAGCATAAATATTTATGATTGTTCGTTCTTCTTGGCAAATTGTCCCTTTCACTAATATGTAGAATCCTTCTTTGTCTCTCACAATTGTTTACATTTAAAGTCTATTTTGTCTGATATTAATATTGCTACTCCAGCCAATTTTTCTTTATTGTTTGTTTATAAGATTGTTTTCAACCATTCACTGTCAGCCTCCATGAGTCTCTGAGTCTAAGATGTGTGTCTTGTAGACAGCATATAGATGGGTCATATTTCCTTATCCAATGTCCCAGTCTGAATCTTTTGATAGGTGAGTTTAATCCATTGGCATTCAGTGTTATTACTTTCAATGAATTATTTATGTTAACCGTGTTTTGAATGGACTTGTGTTTGTCATATTTTGTTTGTTTGTTTTTTTATTTCTTCTCTTTTTGTCTTTTTTGTTGCTGTTACACTCTCCTCCAACTCTGCCTGTCCTGTTTTTTCCTTTCTTCCTGCTGAACTCCCTTTAGAATTTCTTGAAGGGGAGATTTCTTGTTGGTATACTCTTTCAATTTCTGTTTTCCTGTGAATATTTTGAACTCTCCATCATATTTGAATGCTAGTTTAGCTGGGTGGAGTATTCTTGGTTGGAAATTTTTTTCTTTTAGTACCTTGATGATATCATACCCCTGTCTTCTTTCCTCCATGGTTTCAGATTAGAAATCAGCACTTAATCTTATGGAGCCTCCCTTGTATGTGATGGTTCTCTTTTCTCTTGCTGCTTTTAGAATTTTCTCTTTGTCTTGAGCATTGGATAATTTGAGAAGTATATGTCTTGGGGTCAACCTGTTGGGATTTATGGTGTTTGGGGTGAGTTAGGCTTCCTGGACATATACATCCATCTCCCTCAATAAATTTGGGAACTTTTCAGCCATTATTTCCTCCAACACCCCTTCTGTTCCCTTTCCCTTCTCTTCTCATTCTGGAATGCCTATAAAACATATGTTTGTGCATTTTGCATTGTCATTCAGGTCCTTAAGTCCATCTGAATTTTTTCTATCTTTTCTATCAATCAGTTCTATTTGTTTGATTTCTGATGTATTGTCTTCCATGTCACTAATTCTCTCCTCTGCCTCTTCTAATCTGCTGCTATTTGCTGAAAGTGTATTTCTGATTTCTTGAACTGTGTTGTTCATCACTATCATATCTGTTATCTTTGTGCATGTCTGCAATTTCTTGTGTATTCTCTCCAAGTGTTTTCTTAATATTTTTAATCTCTTCCTTTACTTCATTAAGTTGGTCTCTAATATATGTTTTGAGATTTTTAATTACTTGTCCAACGTTCTACTCCTCTTCCTGGTTTTTAGTCTGTTCATTGGATTTGGCCATGTTTTCCTGATTATTGGTTTGGTTTCTAGATTTTTGTTGCTGCCTGGTCATCATTTTATCTTGACTGATTTAGTCAGTCTCTTAGTTTCTTTGTCTAGTCTTTGGGATTAATTAGTTGTTCATGTGTAAGTGTTATGTCTTCTCTTTGTCACTTTGTTCTTCTTACTCTATTTTCTATTGCTAAGTTCACTTTGTAGGAAAATACTAGGGCTAGAGAAAGCAAAATGAGTAAGAAAAGAAAATTATAAAGTAGTATTGGTAATAAATGTTAAAAGATCAACCATGTGAGATCTAGGAGAATGGATATTAGACTCATGTAAGCTGTGTAGAGTTATGGCAGTAAATAGAGTACCTATAATGAGACAGTCAGCTGAATATGGGGAGGAGTAGAGTATGAACCAAAAGACCAGTGTTTTCATGAGGGAGGGAAAGAGAAAAGAAAGACAATAATATCAAGAGTGGATAAAACAGAAAACAGAACAAAGGTATTAGAAATTAAAAGTTAGACAATTTGGGGGCCAAAGAAAGGGAGGTGGAATGTAAGGCAAACTGGAGATAATGGAGGATAGAAAAATATATGGGAAAGGGGATAGCGAAGGAGGCCAAAATCAATACACACAGAAAAGAGGAAATGGAGGATGAGGAATAACAGCAATTTTGTAGTGCTCCCTGCAGCACCTATTACATAAAGAAAATACAATAAAAAAGAAGAAAAAGAGGGAAAAGAAAAAAGAGAAGAGAAAAAGTGGGGGCAAAGAAAAGGGGTGGAAAGAAACAAGATAAAGAAAAAGAAAAAAACTAAATTAATGAAAAAGGATTCTTGGGGGTAATTTGAGGGAAAAGACCATGAGACATGCAATATTAGTAACCATGCCAAAAAAAAAACAAAGAAAAGAAAAGAAAAGAAAAGAAACAATGTTTCAAGCTATGAATCCTCTTTGTAGTTAAAAAAACGCTTAGGGATCTGACCTTCCCCCTTTCTGCCTTCCTCAGTCATTTCTCTCCCAGGCCAGCAGGAAAGTTGAATGAGAGGTCTGGTAGAAGATTCAAGTGGGTCCTTGTTGAACCAACTCAGCACAGAAGACTATTACTCTTTATTTCCAGTGTGAGAGCACCTACACCTCAGCAAAAACCCCAAATATTGTATTGGAAGATTGGATAGCATGTCCTACAGTCCCTCCCCTTTAGGTGTGCTAGGGGAGGTCTAATTTATTTTCTAACTCCACCTTCTCCCAGATCAAGTTTCCTATCCCAGGACATTTAGGTAAATTTGGCTTCCTCAGCAGATTCACCTCTCCTTTCTTCCCAGACTCTCCCCAGGTCAGCAGTTATACTCCTTCAAGCTCATGGAGAAAAAAACAACAACACAAAATGTGGAGGGCTAGGATAATTAAGGACCTCAGATTGACTTCAGGATGCAGTGGATTCAGGAATGGGAAACCAGTGATATTGCAGACTCACGGTGTGTGAGTCTCTGGAGCATGGGCCACCAGGGTTTATGGAATACATACCTGGGAACCATGTATCCAGTTAACACTGGGTTTGGGGACTCCACAGCACAACAAAGATTTCAGGGATCACTGCAGCTGGTCTGCCAGCCCTACAGGGAGGGGTCTCACCCACAACTTCTCACCTCTGTGTCAGTAACCCAAAATTCCATCTCTCACAAGAATCTCTTCTGCCACTGTCTCACCAAATAGACATCCAGACACCTCTTGCCCTGCAAGCCCCCAAATAGCCCACTCAGGGTTTGGGAGCACCACAGCACAACTAAGATTTCAGGGATTGCTGCAGCCAGGCCACCAGCCCTAGGGGGAGGGGTTCCACCTAAACTTCTGACCTCCATGTCAGAAACCCAAAATTCCACCTCTTGCAATATTTTCTTCTGTCACTGTCTCACCAAATCAACATCCAGACACTTGCCCTGCAAGTCCTTGAAACAGCCTGCTCAGGGTTTGGGAACATTGCAGCACAACAGAGATTTCAGGGATCATTGCAGCTGGGCCACCAGCCCTAGGGGGAGGGGTCCCACCCACAACATCTGACCTCCATGTCAGAAAACTCAAAATTCCACCTCTCACAAGAATCTCTTCTGTCACTGTCTCACCAAATCCACATCCAGACTCCTCCCATCCTGCAAACCCCTGAAACAGCCCATTCAGTGTTGGGAACACCTTTGAGCACAACAAAGTTTTCAGGAAATTCTGCAGCTGGGCCATCAGACCTAGAGGGAGGGGTTCTGCCCACAACTTCTGACCTCCATGCAAGAGACCCAAAATTCTACCTCTTGCAAGAATCTCTTCTGTCACTGTCTTGCCAAATCAACGTCCAGACACCTCCTGCCCTGCAAGCACCCAAAACAGCCAGATCCAGCAGGACTCTGACCCTATTCATCTGCTTCTTTGCAGGAGAGATTATGAGGTGCACTCACTCAGATGCCATCTTGCCCCACCTCGAGCATGCTTTTTTAAATCCCAAATCTCTGTGCCTAGTCATGTTGTCTGCCCCTTATTGTTTTCCACCTTCATGTCACTGTGACCAGAGGAATTGTTTTGTATAATTTCAATCTTCCTGAATTTGTTGAGTTGTACTGTGGCCTAGACTATGGCCCATCCTTAAGAATGATTCATGTGCACTTGAGAAGAATGTGTTTCCTACTGTATATGGGTTTATTCTGCTTGTCTGTCCTTGATCAGCTGCTTCTCATTCTTCATCATCTCCTGTTTATTAGTTTATTCCTTAGAATCAGCTATGTCTTCCTGTTTCTTACTATGACTTGTAATTGGTATCTGGACATCTGTTTATCCTGATGGTTTTCTTTGGAAGATTATCTTACATTTTTATTTGAGGGTTTTATTTTGTTTTGTTTCTTGTGTGCAGATGTATGTGGCAAGCTTCCTTTTTGACACTTGATTCCTCTTATTCTATATGTATGTATTTGTCTGTGTTCCCTTAAAAATATGAAGATCATAGGAAAGAGAGAAGAGAAAATGAATAAAAGTATCGATAATAAAAAAATCGGGGAAAAGACATAAAATAGCCAGGAAAATAAATGAGTAATAAGAGAAAAATAATGATATATGCAAAGGAATAAACATAAAAAGTCAGAATATAAAAATAAAACAAAATAAAAAGTCAGAGAAAATGAAAAAATTAAGACCAGACAAAAGAAGTTTAAGTGAAAGACAAGGAACAGAAAAGAGAAGATGGAAAAAGAAAAATAAAGAAAGAAAAGTTTTCATTTGAATTTCTTTTTTCTCTGTCCTCTCCCTCCTGGATACTGTAATCTCCTGGTCTGCATATCCACAAAGCTACTCTCTTGGATAAATTTTTGCCCATTCTCTGTTGTGAGAGAGTTGAGCTCTGCCTACCTACTCTGATGCCATCTTCCCAGAAGTGATACATAATCCCTTAATGTGCTGTTAGATTTGTATTTTTTGAAGATTTTTTCTATATTTATTAGAAAAATTGGTTTATAATTTTTTTCATGTTATCTCTATCTGACTTTAGCTTTAGAGTAATATTCGTTTCATAGAATGAGTTTTGTAGTGTTGCTTTCTCTTCTACTTTTTGGAAAAGTTTGAGCAATATTGGTATTCATTCTTTGAGTGAATGGTAGAATTCATCTGTGCAGCCATCTGGTCTGGGACTTTTCATCTCTAGGAATTTTTGATAACTGTTTCAATCTTTGTACTTATGATTGGTTTGTTGAGGTCTTCAAAGTCTTATAGGGCCACTGTACATGTGTTTCTTGATATTTGTCTACTTTGTCAACATTTTCTAATTGTTTTGGAGGTTGTTCATAGTATACTCTTATAGTCTCTTTGATTTCTATGGGATCAGTAGTAACATACCCCTTCTTATTTTTTATTTTATTCATTTGTATCTTCTCTCTTTTTTTGTCAGTCTAGCTATGGTTTTGTCAATTTTGTTAATCTTTTCAAAGAATAATTTTTTTTCTGGTTTTCTCTATTATTTGTTCTAAATTTCATTTATTTCTACTTTAATCTTTTTTTCTTTCCTTGTTTCTTCTTACTTTAGGATTAGTTTACTGTTCTTTTCATAGTTTCTGCAGATGTTCATTTGGGTCTTTGGTTTTAGCTATTTCTTCTCTTCATTGTTAATTTTGAGGGCTATACATTTCACTGTTAGCACTGCCTTTACTCCTTCCTATAGATTTTGGTATTTTGTGTCCTCATTTTCATTTCTCTTGAGATATTTACTGATTTCTCTGGCAATTTCATTTTTGACCCACTGACTGAAAAGTGTGTTGTTTAACCTCCATATATTTAGTTTTCCCTTTCTTTATTTTTTGCTCATTTCATCTCTATTTCATTACATTTAAATAATGCTTTGTATAAATTCCATCTTTTTAAAGTTTTTGAGACTTGTTTTGCAGCCCAGCATATGATGTATCCTGGAGAAAGATCCACGGGTATTTGAGAAGAATGTATATCTTGTTGCTTGATGCAATGTTCTATATATATCAGAGGTCTATTTCATTTATCATATTATTCAGGTTTTCCATTTCATTATTGATACTTTAGCCAGGCTTTCTTCCAAAGATGAGAGTTGTATTGAAGTTGCTGGCTACTGTTGTAGAGACATCTACTTCTCTCTTCTTCTTTCCTAGTGTACACATTATGTATTTTGGGGCACCTGGTTAGATGTATAAATATTTATTATCATTATTTCTTCCTGGTGAATTCCTGCTTCTATTAATAATATGATTTTCTTTTTCATCTCTCAAAGCAATTTTGTATTTCAAGTCTATACTGTCTGCTACTTAGATTGTTACTCCAACCTTTTTTGGATTATTTTTTGCATACAATATCATTTTCGAATCTTCTACTTTGAATCTCTTTGTGTTATGTGTATAAGATGAGTCTCTTAGAAAACATATAGATGACTAATTTATTTTAAAAATCTTTTGTTTGGAGAGTTCAATCCATTAACATTGAATGTTATTACTGTAAAGACATTATTTACTTCATACATTATATCTTTTGATTGTCCACTGATCTTACTATTATCTGTTTCTTACCCTTTTGTTTCTCTTACTTCATTTCCACACTCTTCTCCAGGCCTCTCTGTGAAGACCTTCAACTCACCCTCAGTTTTGAAGAAATATTTTGCTGGATGAAGAAATCTTGTCTGGCAGGTTTTCTCTTTCAGAACATTTTCATATACTATACCACTGCCTTCTTCCCTCTGCATTTTCTGATTAGAAATCAGCATTTAATCTTTTTAAGTGTTCCTTGTATGTGAATTGTTTTTCTCTTGCTGCTTTCTGTATTCACTATTTATCTCTGGCATTCTGATTAGTGTTGTATTGGAGTGTGTCTCTTCAGTTTTACTCTGTTTGGAGTTTATTGGCCTCCTTGGATATTGATATTTATGTCTTTCATAAAGTTTGGGAAATTTTCAGACATTATTTATTAAATAATTTTCCCACCGGCTTTCCATTCTCTTTTCCTTCTCAGACACTTATGACACATTTGTGCATTTTGCTTTGTCATTCAATTTCCTGAAATCCTGTTCTCACTTTCACCAATTTTTTCTTTCTGTTTTCCTGTCTTTTAAAATTCAGATGCTCTGTCTTTTAAAATTCAGATGCTCTGTTTTCTCTTTCTGTTTTCCTGTCTTCTAAAATTCAGATGCTCTGTCCTCCAATTCACATATTCTGTTTTCTAATCTGCTGTCATGTGCCTCCAATTCATTACCAAAAGATCAATTATTTTTCATTGCAAATTTTCAAAATTTTCTTTGTGTTCAACCAGTGATTCTTCTTCTTATCTTTAATCCTTTAGATATATCTTTGAATTCACTAAGGAGATTTGTTCAGACTTCTGTGAGTAGTTGTTTCAAATCCTATATTTCATCAAAAGGTTAATTCGTTCCTTTGACTGGGTTGTAGCTTCCTGTTTCTTAGTAGGCCTTGTAACTTTGGGGACAATCTTGGCATCTGATTTTTCATGTGTTTATGCAGTGCTCAGTTTCTCTCTTTAACCTATGGCTTTCTAATTGGTTGGCCTTTTGCTAAAGCTTCCTTTGCTCCTCTTATATGAATGTTAGTCTGTTCTATTTGCTTTTTAATTTCCCTCCTAGTCTTTTTAGTACTCCTTTGTCTTCCTTCAAGGCTCTTTCCTAAAGGGCTAATTTTGGTAGAAGTGTACCCCTGGAGACAACCTTCCCAGCTCTGGTTTCCCAATCAAGCAGGCTGGGGAGATCTATGAGGGGAGTGTATATCAATTCCATGTGCTCTGAAGAAGAGACCCAAAAGAGACTCCAATCTTCACTATGATTCTCTCCCAATCTAGTCTTTTCTAGTCTAGCACTCCTTATACAATTGTTCCCTGCTGCTCTAAGGTTATTTTGAGAATTAATTCTCAGTTGACTTAGTTCTGGGTGGGGACAGGTTGACGTTGAGTTTGCCAGCCTACCCAGGATCAAACTGTTGCAGAGGTCAGAGTTTTTTGATTTCAGAAACTGAAACTCCCTGTGCTGGCCACTCTCCCAGGAGGCTGAGGTGATTCCCAGCACAGTCTTGAAAAAGTGATCAGAGTACTCTTGACTCCTTCCTTTTTCTGGGACATTTTGGGGATAAGAGTGCAAGTGAAAGTGGGTAGGGTGAATCTGTCTGCAGAGAGTATTTGCTTCCCCTCCTTCTAGGAGGCATTGGAGCTAAGTGCTCAGTGACCCTTTTAATGTTGATGGGGTGACCCTATCCACTAGAGAGTGCACATGTCCTCTCTGTCCAGGCCTCAAAGTGAGACAGCTCCTCAAGGTATGTGGGGTGAATCTGCCTTCTAAGGAGCGGGGTGCTTCCTCTCCATAAAGGTGCACCATGGGACCCAGTGTGCAAGACCCAATCTGCCCCACTACCCATGAGAGACAAAGCACCCATTCCTTCCAGAGGATTTTGGGGCCCAGTGTTTATATGCCTCCTCTGCTCCAAGAAAGTGTTCATACTGTTCCCAAATTCCACTCCTGGCACATATGGGGGCCTAAGCAGTGGCTTTCCAAACTGGGCATGCTGGATCTAAGCTCTACCACCCTGGAGACAGGTCAGTCATCCCTGCTTCCACTCCCACTTGGGATGGAGACAGTACGAATGCTTCTGGTCTTTTGGTAGCTTGGCCATGTTTAAACTTCAGCTGTGTTTAGGAATTGGATTCACATAGCTGAATTTGCCAAACAACATCTGTCGTTGGTGCCTGGACACTTCCCTTCCCTTGCTTTTAAGAAAGAGAGCTTCTGCTTCCAGTGGGGAAGTGAATTTCAAAGTGGCTCATCTTACTGGTGGGGGATGTGCAACTTCCTCTGAGAGGTGGAGAAATCTCATGAATCTTCACTATAGATGGTCAAATGCTTCTTGTTTTTCCCTAGATGTTGCACTGTGCTCATATGGTCTCTGGTGTCCCCCAAACATTTGGTACAGACAGATCCTGGCTGATTATTACTTGCCCCATGGGAGGAGCAGATTGCTAGAGTTTATTTCTCTTTCTTGTTCTTGGGTCTCCTTCCTATTTCTGTTATTGATTTCTGGTTTCATATTATTTTGGTCACATTATATGACTTCAAAATTGTTAAATTTATTGACAATTTTTAGTGGAATAACACATGGTCTATGTGGAGAACATTCATATACCTATCACAAGAATATGGATTCTGCTCTGGTCAGATCATTCTGTGTAGGTTTTTTGGGCCTCTTTGGCTTGCAGTATTATTGAAGTCTTCTTCTTCCTTATTGAACTTATCTCTTGTTCCATCCTTTATTATAAGAGGGTTTTGAAGTCTTAAATGATTATTTTTAAATGTTTTTCTTCCTTCAGCATTGTCATATTTTCTTTGGATATGCAGCTCTAAGCTCGAATTTCATCTATACTTCCACAAAGTTTGAGTCCAATGGAAATTAAAGTTACAGTGCTAAATTTGAGAATCTGGGAAACTGAAAAGCATCATCTGATGTATAGATCAAGGAAACATGGTGGCAGACTTGGCCCAGTGGTTAGGGCGTTCGTCTACCACAAGGGACGTATGTGGTTCAAATCCTGGGCCTCCTTAACCCATGTGGAGCTGGTTCACATGCAGTGCTGATGCATGCAAGGAGTGTCATGCCATGCAGCAGTGTCCACTGCATAGGGGAGCCCCACATGTAAGGAGTGTGCCCTATAAGGAGAACCACCCAGTGCAAAAGAAAATGCAGCCTGCCCAGGAATGGTGCTGCACACATGGAGAGCTAACACAACAAGATCATGCAACAAAAAGAAACACAGATTCCCGTGCCACTGACAACAACAGAAGTGGACAAAGAAGATGCAGCAAATAGACAGAGAGAACAGACAACTGGGGTAGGGGGGAGAGGAGAAAATAAATAAATAAATGTTTTTAAAAAAGGAAACATAGATATTGGAGGTCATCAAAGAGAAGCTTGGTACCCGTCCAGGGGTCCTCCCCAGAGTACTTGGTAACCAATCTGCTACCTTTGGATATCTCTGGCCTTGTTTTGGCTAGAGAAAAATGACTTCAGAAAGTTCTTTCTGAGGTGACCCTCCTCCTGGAATTTACCTTCCAGGTAAGAGCAGCAAGAAATAATGGAAAGAGTGCTAAAAATCTATAGAGGTAAATAAAAACCATAACAAATCAACATTCCCAGAAGATGAACAGGAAAAGGAATATTATATCTGGAGATTAAACTGTTGCACAAACATTACAATCACAAAATTGTACTGTATATTCAGGGTAATCATCAGAGTAATAAAATCTGAGAAACCTGATCAATTAAACATGAACTATTTAAAATGTCTAGAATAAGTTGCAATAAGTGTCAAAGAAGAACCTTAGCATTAACACAAATCCATGAACAAGAAAATGCTAGCCAAGGGAGAGAAAATGAACTCCAGAATAAACTTACCAAGAAAATCAGATGCCTGGACACCATCAGAAATATATATGTTAGCCTATGAAAAGGAAGATTTTGTCCAGGAAAAAAGGAATGATTAAAATATCAACTAATGAGTTCCTAGGCAGAGGAGCTCTATCACAGTCCCTAAAGGAAAAGCAACAATCCCCCAAGTGCAATAGCAAAGACCAAAAAAGAATGAAGGTCCAGCAATGAGTCTTTGATGCTAATAACTATGCTTGTGAGCCTGTACACCTGAACAAGGCCTATGAACAAGGCCTAGGGCTGCAGGGTGCCTAAGAGTTGTCTCCTGAGAGCCTCCATGTTCCTCAAATGTGGCCAGTCTCGAAGCCAAATTCAGCATGTAAATGCATTGCCTTCCCCCCAGTGTGGGACATGACTCCTGGGGATGAGCCTCCCTGATGCCGAGGGATTACTACCAAGTACCAGATGATGATGTAACTAGAAAATGACCTTGAATAAAAGGGTCAACTCGGACCAGCAGAATATCTCAATCTACTTAAAATACCAGGAGTTAAAAATGCTTTTTGATGGGAATCAAAGGGGGAAATGGAAAGAACAAATTATTTTATATGGCTATGAGTCTCCATAAAGAGCCAGGAGGTTATCAGAGGGGTTGCCTTACTGGTTCTTCTGAGGGTTACAGTGTACCACAGGTTTTATCGTCATGGCAGATGGAGTTCAGTGCTATGTCAGTTGGCCCTACTTTGGAGTTTGTGTTTCTGTATGATGGAGCTGGACTCAGATGTGATATTTGTCCACAAGACTCTCCTGTTACTTTTACTGGCACTGCAGTTGGTGCTGGGGTTTAATATATACACAGGGGCCCTGAATCTCTGTACTGACCATGTGATAGCCAGGCCCTGAGCCTCAACAAACTTCAGCACATACATTCTGGTTTATTGAACTTACCCCACTCAGCTAACATGGAGGTGAAGAAGGTCAACCACCACACCATGGAGCCAAGAGTGCCTATGACTGAAAGCAGGATTGAATCCAGTATCCATGTGGAATCTAAGTCCCCTCTTGATATAGATGTGGAATGGACACAACCATTCCAAGGTCCACAGGATGGAGGAATAGAGTATGGATTAGAGTTGACTTACTGATATTCTATTCATGAACTATTGTGATTAGTAATCGAAGAAAATGTGGCATTGGTGTGAAGAAAGTGGCCATGGTGGCTACTGGGGGTAGGGAATGGGAGGAAGAGATGAGATGTGGAGGCATTTTCAGGACTTGGAGTTGTCCTGGGTGGTGCTTCAGGGACAGTTACCAGACATTGTATGTCCTTCCATGGCCCACTGGGTGGAATATGGGAGAGTGTGAGCTATGATGTGGACCATTGACCATGAGGTGCAGCGGTGCTCAGAGATGTATTCACCAAATGCAATGAATATCTCATGATGATGGAGGAGATTGTTGTTATGGGGGAAGGAGTGGGGTGAGGGGGTGTGGGTGTATGGGGATCTTATTTTTAAAATGTAATCTTTTTAAAAATGTCAGCTAAGACACAGAATTTGACACAGCTAATCAAATGTGTTTAATGAAAGAATGTTAAGAAACACTATATAAGCACAAAGAACAATTTGAAAATATAAACAAAAACATGACAGATATGAAAATGATAGATACAATTGAATAGATTAAAATCCACTAAAGATGTACAATAGCAGATTTGAAATGGCAGAACAAAGAATCAGCAAGCTCCAACATAGAACACTTGAAATCTTGCAAATGGAAGAACAGATTGAGAAAGGAATGGGAAAAATTGAGCAAGGTCTCAGGGATTTGAAAGACAGAATAAGGCACACAAGCATATTTGTCATGGTATCCCAGAAGGAGGAGAGAAAGAATAAATGGGGAGACAGAATGTTTGAGAAATTGTCAAATTCCCCAACATTTTGAATGACTTCATTGTAAATGTTCAAGAAGCATAATATACTCACAATAAAACAATTCATAATAGAAATGTTGTATGACACACCCTAATCATAATATCAGTTGTCAAAGATATGGAGAGAATCCCCAAACCAGAAAGAGAAAAGGTCTTTGTTACATTCAAAAGAAATCAAAATAAGCCTGACTGCTGGTTTATAATCAGAAACTTCAGAGAAGAGGGCAGTGGAATGATGTATTTAAAATAGTGAAAGACAAAAACTGCCAGTCAGTAATTCTTTATGAAGCAAAACTCTCCTTGAAAATAAGGAAGAGTTTAAAATATTCATACTTGAACCGAAACTGAGAGAATTCATTAACAAGGGACCTCCTCTGCAAGAAATACTAAAGAGACTTGTCCAGGCTGAAAGGAAAAGACAGGAGAGGGGTTTGGAAAGCATATAAATGAAGATTATCAGTGTGTTAGTCTGCCAAAGAAGTGCCAATGCAAAATACCAGAAATATGCTGGCTTTTATAAAAGATATTTATTGGGAGTAAAGTCTTATACCTCAAAGGCCTTGGAAAGTCCAAATCAAGGCATAATAAAGGGTGCTGTCTCACCAAATCAGCTGCTATGTGTTGAAGCAAGATGGCAGGTGATCTCTACCTGGTATCTCCTTTCCCTCTGGCCTCCCTCTTCTTTTGAGCTCCATGGGCCTAGCCTCTTGAAGCTTTATTCTTACATGATCCTTCATGCCTAAGTAGTGCTCTCTTTCTTAACATAGGGCTTCTTTCTGTGCCTTCTATATAAGTCTTAGCTGTCTCACTTCCCAAGGTCAGCTCTAAAGTATCAGGCAAATGGCTTATCTCTCCATGGGAGCTCAGCTGTTTGAAACTTCTCCTTCCTGTCACATGGCAGTATCCATATGACAGAGCTCTTTCATAGTGTTCCTGTCTGTGTGAGTCATTTGTATCAGACTAACCAAGGGGGTGGGTACTCAACCTGAGTATACCTTCACTGTTGTGAATGAATAAAAAACCCTTAAAGCAATCTTAACAGTTGATCTAATTAAAGTTCCCTCAACTGATTTAAATAAAATTAAAGGGTATCACACCCACAGGAATAGATTTCTTCACAACACAACTTACTCTTTTTTGTGGGATTCATAAATTATGTCAAACTGCTACAGTCAGTAAATGTAAATAAAAGTGTAAAAAGAGACATAAAACAAGATATGATGTAAAAAGAGAGAGGGAGAGAGAGAAAGAGAGAGAGAGAGAGAGAAATAGGTGAAGTAAATACTACCTATACAGTAATATCATTGAATGTTAATGGATTACAATAGACTTTAAAATGCAGAATGATACAAAGTATGATGCATTTATAGGACATCTATTGGAAACTCATTCTAGAATTAAGGACACGATAGGTTGAAATTGAAAAGTTGGAAAAAGATATTCCATACCAATAATAACAAAAAATGAGCTGGAGTAGCAATGCTAATATTGGACAAAATTACATTAATTGCAAAGTTTTTATCAGAGACAAAAAAGACACTATATGTTAATACAAGGAGCAGTTCACGAAGAAAAATAATGATAAATATTTATGCACCAAAAGGGTGCTACAAAATACATGAGTCAAACACTGGTAATATGAAGAGAGAAATAGATACCTCTAGAATAATATACTACTCTTAGCAATAGATAGACCATCTAGAGAGAGGATCAGTAAAGCAACAGAGCACGTGAATAACATAATGAACATATTACACCTAACAGGCATATAAAGAACATTACACCGCAAAATAGCAGAATATACACTCCTCTCAAGTGTTCATGGATTATTCTTCAAGATAGACCACATATAGTAGAGTCAGGGATAGAAAGGAGGAAGCTGGAACACCAAGCTCTGAGTTGTTGATCCTCCCAGTTTTCAGAAAGGGCTCCCTTCCCCATTTCTGAGATATCAGGTGGGGCTAAAACTCCTGGCAAATAATATCTGACTAAGAGGGGAACAGTCTTCTTCCTCTCTGCCAGCACCTCTAGATATAGAGAGAACAGTAAGTGTGTGCTCTGGGTCAATTAGAAGGGTGCTATAAAGATAAGGAAGCTGGCAAAAGAAATTTTTTTCTCCAGAGAGATCTGGCCCCTTGGAGATTTCTGACTCATTCAGAAATATCTGTCTCACTCCGAATTTCCCCTTTTCTTTCCTTTCTAAACTCCTTAGTCTCACCCAAGCCACCTAAAATGGGCAATTCAATTTTGGTCCTCTCTCCCCAAACCATGCCTCTGGCTGTCTCCTTCATAACATTAAAACTCTGTATTGGGAAGGAGATGTTAGACCTAAAACAGTCATTTTCTATTCAACCTCTGTGTGGTCAAGCAATGAAAGTCAATGGACAGAACACATCAATTTTCATTTCCAAATTCTCCAAAACTTAAAAAGCTACATCTAGCACAGCTGTGGGTAGTCTGAGGTTCCTTATCTTCAGGTTTTCCTCCATCATTTCTGCCTGCAATTTCAGTGCGTGAACTGCCCTCCTTCTACCAATCCTGTTCTTCCTTCCAAATTCTTCTTTTGTACAAAAAACCACCTCAAAAACTTTCATCCACAAACCTCACAAATTACTGGAAAATCTCAACTTTGATCCAGAAAGTCAAGCTTCTCCTGACCCCCTCCCTTTGTGCCTCCAATTTCTTCTCCATCCTCATCCTTGCCACAACCTTCTGCCCCTCAGCCCTCTGCCATGCCATCTTCTGCCACTCCTTTCTCCCCTCCTCATACGCACTCATGAGGACTATGTCCTACCCTTTCCTTGCCATCCCCCTCCACCTCTGTAACCATGCAAGTTACCCACCACATCTTAATTCTACACAAACATCCACAGCCGTCCTATATTTCAGAAAAATAGCAGAAGCTGAAAGAATAGTTAAAATACACATCCCCTTCTCTCTTTCAGATTTAAGTCACATAGAAAGCTTGTTAGGCTTGTTCTCTGAAAATCCTGCCACGTACATCAAAGAATTCTTTATTCACTCTTAAGATCTCACATATCATATCCTTACCTCTTCAACTACACCTGAAATAAAACCACATTTGCATGACTACTACAACTTTCACAGATTCCATGCACATTTAACCCCCCCAAAAAAAAAACACCAAGTAGCCTCCACCATAGTTCCAACCACTTATCAAGCCTCAGACTATCAGCCAGAATCTACTGACCTTCCCTACATGATTACTTTTTAACCTGTATAATAGAAGGCATGAAAAAGGCTGCCCTTAAAGAAATTAATTATGACAAAATTAAAGAGATTTCACAAAGGCTTGATGAAAACCGAGGCATTTTATGAATAGATTGACCAAGTCCCTCCTTAAATATACCAATTTAAAGCCTGAGTCAGACTCTAGTCAGTTATAACTACACACTCACTTTAGCACACAATCTAATCCAGATGTTAGAAAAAGTTATAGAAATTAGAAAAAAACCCTAAAATCCCCAAAAAACAACCATGATTAAGGTAGGTTTCAAGGTCTTTAAAAATAGTTAAGAGGAAGCCGAATTAGAAAAGTACAAATGAGATCAGGTTAAAACCTACCTCCTAGTTGCTTCCCTCAGGTCTGATTCTCAGAAGGCTAATCTCTCTTCTTCTCTTTGACCACATCTGGGACCTCTTTTAAGTGCAGAAAGGAAGGATATTGTGCATGCTCCTGCCCTGATCCCAATCCTCCTCTGGGTCTGGCCCAGTACATCATCATAAATGTCATTGAAAGTCAGGTTGTCCTGAAAATGCTGTTTCCAAGAAAGTTCCCCCAGCTCACAGTACCAACCTGGAGCCAAGATCTGCCTGTCCAGTCTTCCTCAGATTAATAACAAATGACTAATGTGTCCCTTGTTCAAGACAGCCCACATCTACATCAGTAAGTGAGAACTGAGGGTTAGTATCAAGGTTGGAGGTAAGCCAATATCCTTTTAAATTAATATGGGGGCCACATATTCAGTCCTTTTAGAATACTCTCACTCTCTATTGTGGGAGTTAATGGCATCCCCTCTTTTTCTTTAATCATGGAATCAGTTATATGCTCATTAGAGAATTTCACATTTTTTTCACCAGTTCCTTGCAATCCTGAATTACCCTTAAGGAAGTTATTACCTATTTCTCCAAGCAGTTAAATCCTGTCACTCTTGCCTAATCTACTTGCCTTAAATTCCTCACCACTGTCACAATCAGTACCTGTGCAATCATAAATGAAACCTGTTGCTTCTATATTAACAGAACAGAACAAATAGAAAAAGAATTCAAAGTTTTAAAAAAATATAAAAATCATCCAGAAGGGGACATCCAGCAAGATGGTGGCAGAGTAAGGCACTCCTAGAGTCAGCTCCTGCTACGGGGTAGTTAGCAAACACTGAGAGCTCTCTGGAGCTAATGGAAGCATCTATTTGGGGGCTACAGGAAACCAGAAGAACATCCTGCAAATGTCTTTGAATGAATGGAAGGAGGAGACTGCCCATCTGCAGGGAAGATTCATAAGTAGAATACTCCACATTGAGGGGGGCTATGCCCATCCTCCACTGTAGGCACAAGCTGCCTTGAGAGCTGTTCCACAGCTGGAATTGAGGTTCCACTTCCCAAAAATGGGGGAGGAAGAGACGGTTGGGCACCAGTTTCAGCTATTGATGAGGAAATTCAATGAGCTACAGAATAATCCTGAGTACAACTAAAGCTTGAGCCTGACAAGTCAGTAAGGGGCTAGGAGGTGCCATCTTTTTTTTTTTTTTTTGAAAATTTTTAATCATTTTTAAAAATATATTACATTAAAAAAATATGAGGTCCCCATTCACCACCACCACCACCATCCCACCACTCCCCCCACAGTAACACTCTCCCCCATCATCATGACACATCCATTGCATTTGGTGAGTATATCTCTGGGCATCGCTGCACCTCATGGTCAATGGTCCACATCATAGCCCATACTCTCCCACGTTCCATCCAGTGGGCCATGGGAGGATCTACAATGTCCAGAAATTGTCCCTGCAGAACCACCCAGGACAACTCCAAGTCCCAAAAATGCCTCCACATCTCATCTCTTCCTCCCATTCCCGGCAATCAGCGACCACCATGGCCACTTGTCCCACACCAATGCCACATTATCTCTGTGGACCTTGGCTTGGTTGTGTCCATTCCACATCTATGTCAAGAGGGGGCTTAGATTCCACATGGATACTGGATGCAATCCTCCTGCTTTCAGTTGTAGGCACTCTAGGCTCCATAGTGTGGTGGTTGACATTCTTCAACTCAATGTTAGCTGAGTGGGTTAAGTCCAATAAACCAGGTGTAGGAGCTGAAGTCTGTTGAAGCTCAGGGTCTGGCTATCATATTGTCAGTCCAGTGATTCAGATCCCCTATATATATTAAACCCCAGCACCAATTCAATTCCAGTAAAGTAACAGGGAAGGCTTGTGAAAAGAGATCACATCTGAGTCCAGCTCCATCACACAGAGACACCAACTCCAAAGAAGAGCCAAATGACATGGCAGTGAACTCCGTCTGTCATGACCATAAAATCTTTGGGTCTCTTTAGCCCTCAGAAGAACCAATACGTGTGGTTGTATCTACTTTATGTGTCTCTGAGACTCTGCTCAGGTGTGCATAAGGGCAATCCTTCTGACAACCTCCAGACTTTTTTAGAGACTCATGCCATATAAACTCATTTGTCCTTTCTATTTCCCCCTTAATTTAGGTCAGAAAGCATTTTTAACTCCTGTTATTATATGTAGACAAGGATATTCTGCTGGTCCACGTTGAACCTTTAATTCAAGGTCATTTTCTAGTTACGTCATCAGCTGGTACTTGGTAGTGATCCTTCGGTGCCAGGGAGGCTCATCCCTGGGTGTCATGTCCCATGCTGGGGGGAAGGCAGTGCATTTACATGCAGAGTTTGGCTTTGAGACTGGCCAAATTTGAGTAACATGGAGGCTGTCAGAAGGGAACTCTTAGGCACAGTGCTGCTCTAGGCATTGTTCTTATTTCAGGTGTATAGGCTCACAAGCATAGTCATTAGTATCCGGGGCTCACTGTTGGACCCTCATTACTTCCTGGTCTTTGCCAAGGCACCTGGGGGGCTACTGCTGCTTCCCTAGGGACAACAACAGAGCTCCCCTGGCCAGGAACCCAGCACCCACCCCAGCTGTTGTTTTTAATTGTTTCCACTGTGAATATATCCAAGCATTTCCATGCACCCCTGACCCATGCCCTGTATAACTCCCTGTCAACCATATGTTCCCTGTCAATAACATCCCATAGCAATATTCCTCTGCTGCCATTGTTGAACTACTCTGTGATCCAAAACTTCCTGAAAAGTGAAGCCCAATATAATGCCAGGTTCCCTTACTAGTAAAATGGAGTATAACGATGAGTTTAAAGGTTAGATATAGAATACATATTGATTTGGAAAATTCTACACCCTACCTTTTTATTTTCTTTTTCCCTAATTATTGAGCTTCTCTTCACAAGATCCTTAGATCACAGTAATTCATATATACAATATACAGTACTCCCACATATCCAATTTAAAATCTTTTCTCTTCCACAGCAATAATCTTTTAACATATTCATGCCATATTTACTGAAAGTGATGTACAGATATTGAGACAATAGCTTTCAAACAAGGTAACATTTGTGTTTACATTGTGGTTTATACTTTAGGCTATACAATTTTCTAAATTTTTAGTTATCCTATGTTTTACATTATGATTTACATTATTAGTCTGTTGGCCCCTATATATTTTTGGTGTAATATTACATGCTTTATATCCATCCTTGCGTACCCTTGTGAAATACTTCTATTGCCCTCACAGTTATGTTGGTTCCATATATTCAATATCTATTTCCCCCTCCCCTTGGGGCCCACAGTGGCAGTCAATCTTCATTTCTTGAGGAGCCAGGTTCAGATATACTTGCAACAATGTTGAGGGCTTGACTTGCTCAACTGTCCTAATGCCCTGGGAGCCATCATTTCTCTTGAGAGATACAGTTCCCTCTATTTGATGGCATTAGTCCTCCCCAGGATGTCGTTATACCTTCACTATCATTATATGGGTCTCTACCCAATGATATAACCCACTCTGGCAAAATGAGCATTCACATATTCCCTAGGAGTCTGTCCTACATCTATCTCACACCTTTTCCAAAAGTTAACACAAAATGGATTAAAAAAATTTAAACATAAATCAAGAACCATAAAACTTCTAGAATAAATTATTGGAAAATATCTTTAAGACCTGGTGGTACTTGGTGGTTTCTTAAAGGAGATAAGAGAAGGACTGAGTGGACTACTGATCTTTAATATATGTACAAATTTTAAATAGCTTTACTGTAAAATTGTGAAAATGTATAGTGTGGGTGGTAACACACAGTGAGTAACAGCTAGTTTATAAATGGGGATGTGACTGAAAATGTTAGTTTAGTTATGTAAATGCTAATTGACAGAATAGTTGAGAATAATCTAAGAACTGGATAAACTGGATAAACCAAGAGCTGGGTGAGAATTTTGGTTGATGCTACAGATGTAAGAGTGTCCCTTGTTAGCTAGAACAAATGTATATCACTACTACAGGGTGATGGGACTGTGGAGAAGCATGGGAAAAATACAGCTGGAGTGAACTATGTACTGTAGTTAGTGGAAATAACATAATATTCTTGCATCTATGCAAAAGATGTACTGTGTTGAGATCTCGGCAAGATGGTGGCTGAGTGATCACACCTGATAATCTCTCCTGCAAAGAAGTGGCTGGGCAGCTTTGGAAATTCTTTGGGACCAGGCTGTTTTGGGATTTTGCAGGACTGGAGGTGTCTGGATATCAATTTGGTGGGAAAGTAACAGAAAAATTCGTGTATAAGATAAAATTGAGGTTCTATTACATGGAGGCGTGGACTGCGCACAAGACGCTGCCTCCTGGGGTGGGCAGATCCGCAGCACTGGTGCTGCTGCAGCAATTCCTGGAGGCTCTGTGGTACTGGGGAATTCATAAGCCCTGAGCAGGCTATTGGGGGGCTAACAGGGCAGGAGGCCTTTGCAGACCAATTTGGGGAGACAGACAGGAGTTTTATTATGAGGTGGGGAATATTTGATTGCAGACACAAATAATAGTGCTTCTGGCTAGAGCCCCACCCCCAAGGCCGGCTGCCAATATGCAGTGACCTTAAATTGCTCACAATAAAGAGACGTCACCAGGAGGCTGTTTCAGGAACTGGCAGGGTGGGAGATGGCTGGAAGTCGATTAAGGGAATATTTTGCATAGCGTGGGAATTTTGGTTTCGGACTCTGATATTGGCGTTTCTGGCTGGAGCCCCGCCCCCTGGGCCTGGCTACTGATCTGCAGAGTCATTAAATTGGCTGCAGTGTAGAGGCACCCCCAGATGGCCATTTTGGGGGCTTACAGGGCAGGAGGTGTCCTGAAGTTGAATTGATGATACAGCCACAGAAGAGAACTAAGTGAGAGGGTGAATTGTGGGGTTCTGACACACAGGTCAGAGTTTGCCGATGTGACCTCCCCCATAGGGCTGACACCCAGCTGTGGGGATCCCTGAAGGCTGTGTTGCACTGTGGTGCTCCCAGGCTCCCTCTTAACCAGATTTGAGGTTGCCAGGTCTGAGTCCCCTAAACCCTGGTGGCCCACACCCCAGAGACTCACACCTCTTGAGTCTGCAATATCACAGACTTTCCATCCCTGAGTCCATCATGCCCTGAGGTCCATCTGAGGTAGTTGAATGTCCTAGCCCTCATCATTTGCATTTTTTCTTTTTTGTTTTGTTTTATTTTTATTTTATTTTTTATTGTCCTGATTGCTAACATTGCATTATCTCCTAGTCTTTTCTCCCATCTTATCCCACAAAGTCTTTTTTTTTCAGTTATTTAGGGTTTTTTTTTTGTTGCTGTTGTGGTTGTTCTATATCTTTCTTTCTTTTCCTTACTTGTTCCCCTCCCTTTAGCCACCCCCTTTTTCTTTCTTTCTTTCTTCTCTTATTGTTATTTTTTTCTCTCTTGTCCCTCATTTTCTTCTTATTTTATTTTATCTTAATTATACAATAGATGCTGCAGGGAACACCTCACATTTGCTGGGTTTCCTCATGCTCTGTTGCCTCATTTCTGTGTGAATTGATTTTGGCTACCTACACTATCCCCTTTCTCCTACATCTCGATATCCTCTATGATCTACTGTCTCTCTTATATTCCACCTCCTTTCTTTGATCCCCAAAGTGTCTAACTCTTAATTTCTAATAAATTTGTTTTGTTTTCTGTCTTTGATCTACTCTTGAAACTATTGCCTTTCTTTACTCTTTCCCACTCTCACAAAAACACTAGCTTTTTAATTCATACCATATTCCTCCCATATTCAGTCAACTATCTCATAGGTACTCTACTTAATGCTATAACTCTATACAACTTACATGAATCTAATATCCATCCTCCCAGATCTCATATTGCAGCTCTGTTAACATTTATTACCAATACTACTTTACACATTTTCCTTTCTTACACAATTTCCTTTCCCTGGCCCTAATACTTGCCTTCAAAGTGATCTCAGCCAGCAATCAGAAATTAGAATAAGAAGAACAAAGTGACAAAGAGAAGATATAACACTTACACAAAAACAACAGCTAATTAATCCACAAGACTAGACAAAGAAGCTAAAGAACTGATTAAAACCATCAAGGTAAAATGATGACCAGACAGCAACAAAAAACTACAAACCAAACCAATAATCAGGATAACATGGCTGAATCCAATGAAGAAACTAAAAACCAGGAAGGGGAGCAGGACTTCGCACAAGTAATTAAAGATCTCAGAACATATATCACAGACAAATTTAATGAGGTAAAGGAAGAGGTTAACAATATGAAGACAACACTTGGAGGGGAAATTGCAGACATATGCAAAAAGATAACAGATATGATGGAAATGAACACCACAGTTCAAGAAATCAAAAATGCACTTGCAGCAAATAACAGCAGATTAGAAGAGGCAGAGCAGAGAATTAGAGATGTGTAAGACAGTACATCAGAAATCAAACAGATAGTAAATTGATCGATAAAAAGAGAAAAAATCTAGCTAGGACTTAGGGACCTGAATGACAATGCAAAATGCACAAACATATGTATTATAGGCATCCCGGAAGGAGAAGAGAAGGGAAAGGGATCAGAAGGAGTGTTGCAGGAAATAATGGCTGAAAACATCCCAAATCTACTGAAAGAGACAGATGTACCTATCCAAGAAGCACAACACACCCCAAACATCATAAACCCCAACAGGCCCACCCCAAGACATAAACTTGTCAAATTATCCAATGCTCAAGACAAAGAGAAAATTCTAAAAGCAGCAAGAGAAAAGAAAACCATCACATACAAAGAAAGCTCCATAAGATTAAGTGCTGATTTCTAATCTGAAACCATGGAGGAAAGAAGGCAGTGGTATGATATCATCAAGGTACTAAAAGAAAAAAATTTCCAACCAAGAATACTCCACCCAGCTAAACTAGAATTCAAAAATGATGGAGAGTTCAAAATATTCACAGGAAAACAGAAATTGAAAGAGTATACCAACGAGAAATCTCCCCTTCAAGAAATTCTAAAGGGAGTTCAGCAGGAAGAAAGGAAAAAACAGGACAGGCAGAGTTGGAGGAGAGTGTAACAGCAACAAAAAAGACAAAAAGAGAAGAAATAAAAAAACAAACAAACAAAATATGACAAACACAAGTCCATTCAAAACACGGTTAACATAAATAATTCATTGAAAGTAATAACACTGAATGCCAATGGATTAAACTCACCTATCAAAAGATTCAGACTGGGACATTGGATAAGGAAATATGACCCATCTATATGCTGTCTACAAGACACACATCTTAGACTCAGAGACTCATGGAGGCTGACAGTGAATGGTTGAAAACAATCTTATAAACAAACAATAAAGAAAAATTGGCTGGAGTAGCAATATTAATATCAGACAAAATAGACTTTAAATGTGAAACAATTGTGAGAGACAAAGAAGGATACTACATATTAGTGAAAGGGACAATTTGCCAAGAAGAACGAACAATCATAAATATTTATGCTCCTAACAAGGGCACCTCTAAATACATGAGGCAATTGCTGGAAAAACTAAGTGCAAGAATAGATGCATCTACAATTATAGTGGGGGATTTTAATCCACCACTATCAACCCTGGACAGAACATCTCAAAAGAGAATCATCAAAGAAAAAAAATATTTGAACAGTATATTAGAGGAGCTGGATCTAATAGACATATACAGATCATTACACCCAAACACAGCAAGATATACATTTTTCTCAAGTGCACATGGATCATTCTCCAAGACAGACCATATACTAGGCCACAAAGAAAGGCTTAATGCATTCAGAAAGATCAAAATCATACAAAATAATATCTCTGACCACAGTGGAGTGAAGCTGGAAATCTGCAAGGGACATAGGCCCAGATTTCACACCAAGATATGGAAATTAAACAGCACACTCTTAGAAAAACAGTGGGTCAAAGAGGAAATCTCAAAAGAAATCAATGACTACCTTGAAACAAATGATAATGATAACACAACATACCAACATTTATGGGATGCAGCAAAAGCAGTATGGAGAGGGAAATTTATAGCCATAAATTCATACATCAAAAAAGAAGAAAGAGCAAAAATTTAAGAATTAACTGCACATTTGGGGGAATTGGAAAAAAAAACAACAACAAAGTAACCCAACAGGAACAAGAGTGAATGAAATAACAAAGATAAGAGCAGAACTAAATGAAATACAAAATAAGAAAGCACTTGAAAAGATGAACAAGACCAAGAGCTAGTTTTTTGAGAAGATCAATAAAACTGACCAACATTTAGCAAGACTAACAAGGAAAAAAAGAGAGAAGATGCAAATACACAAAATAAGAAATGAGAAAGGAGATATCACCACTGACACCACAGAAATAAAGACTATCATAAGAGGATACTTTGAAAAACTATATTCCAACAAAAATGACAATTCAGAGGAAATGGACAACTTCCTAGAAACACATAAGCAGCCTATATTGATGAAAGAAGAAATTGATGATCTCAACAAACCAATCATAAGTAAAGACATAGAATCAGTCATTAAAAACCTCCCAACTAAGAAGAACCCAGGGCCAGACGGCTTCTTAGTTGACTTCTACAAAACATTCCGGAAAGAACTAACACCAATCCTGCTGAAACTCTTCCAAAAAATCAAAACAGAAGGAACATGGCCTATGTTCTATGATGCCAACATTACCCAATACCAAAGCCAAACAAAGACACCACAAGAAAGGAAAATTACAGACCAATTTCTCTAATGAACCTAGACGCAAAAATACTTAACAAAACACTTGTTAATCATATTCAACAACACATTAAATGAATTATACACCACGATCAAGTGGGATTCATTCCAGGTATGCAAGGATGGTTCAACATAAGAAAATCAATCAATATAATACAGTATATAAACAGATTGAAGGAAAAAAATCACATGATTATATCTATAGATGCAGAAAAAGTATTTGACAAAATACAGCACATTTCTTGATAAAAACACTCCAAAAGATCGGAATACAAGGAAATTTTTTGAACATGATAAAGAGTATATATGAAAAACCTACAGCCAACATTGTTTACAATGGAGAAATCCTAAAATCCTTCCCTCTAAAGTCAGGAACAAGACAAGGATGCCCATTCTCTCCCTTTCTATTTAACATTGTCTTGTAAGTACTTGCTTGAGTACTGAGGCAAGCATCAGATATAAAAGGCATTCAAATTGGAAAGGAAGAAGTCAAAATTTCATTATTTGCAGATGACATGATCATATACATAGAAAACCCTGAGAGGTCTACAACAAACCTTCTGGAACACATAAATGAGTTTAGTAAAGTTACAGGTTATAAGATCAGTGCACAAAAATAAGTAGCATTTCTGTACACCAATAATGAGCAACCTCAAGACAAAATAAAGAAACAAATACCATTTACAATAGTCAATAAAAAAATTAAATACCCAGGAATAAATTTACCTAAAGATGTAAAGAACTTATACACAGAGAACTACAAAACACTGTTCAAGGAAATCCAAGAAGACCTAAATAAATGGAAGAATATTCCCTATTCATGGATAGGAAGACTAAATATTATTAAGATGTCTATCCTACAAAAACTGATCTACAAATTCAATGCAATCCTAATAAAAATCAACAGAGCATTCCTTAATGGAGTAGAAAAACTAGCTATGAAATTTATTTGGAAAGGAAAGAGGCCCTGAATAGCCAAAGACATATTGAAAAAGAAAAACAAAATTGGAGGCCTTCAAAACATACTATAAAGGACAGTAGTGAAAACAGCATGATATTGACAAAAGGAGAGACACACAGACCAATGGAACTGAATTGAGAGTTCTGATATAGATCCTCATATATATGGTCATATAATATTCAATAAAGCCACCAATCCCTCTCAACTGGAGAGAATAGCCTATTCAACCAATGGTGCCCGGTGAACTGGATATCCATAGGTAAAATAATGAAAGAGGATTACCATTTCACACCTTATACAAAAATCAACTCAAGATTGATCAAAGACCTATATATAAGAGCCAAGACTATAATGACCTTGGAAAGCAGTGTAGGGAAGCATATACAAGACCTCATAATAGGAAATGGCTTCATGAACTACACACCAAAAGCACGAACAGCAAAAGAACAACTAGATAAATGGGACTTCCTCAAAATTAAAGCCTTCTGCACCTCAAAGGAGTTTGTCAAGAAAGTGAAAAGAGAGCCTATGCAATGGGAGAAAATATTTCATAACCATTTATCTGATAGGAGACTTATAACCTGCATATATAAAGAACTCCTTTATCTAAAAAATAAAAAGACAACCCATTTCCAAAATGAGAAAAAGATGTAAACAGACATTTCTCCAAAGAAGAAATACAAATGACTAAAAAGCACATGAAAAAAATGCTCCAAATCTCTAGTTATCAGGGAAATGCAACTCAAAACTACAATGAGATACCACCTTACTACCATAAGATCAGCAGCTATGAAAAAAACTGAAGACTACAAATGCTGGAGAGGATGTGCAGGAATGGGAACACTCATCCACTGCTGGTGGGAATGCAGAAGGATCCATCCATTCTGGAGGACTGTTTAGTGGTTTCTCAAAAAAACTAGGTAGAGATTTGCCATATGACTCAACAATTCCACTGCTGGCTATATACCCAGTAAAACTGAAAACAAGGACACAAACAGATATATGCATACCAATATTCATAGCAGCATTGTTCTCTATTGCCAAAAGTTGGAATCAACCCAAATGTGTATCAGCAGATGAATGGATAAGTAAAATGTGGTATATACATACAATGGAATATTACTCAGCTTTAAGAATGAATACACTACAAACACACGTGATAACAGAGATTAATCTTGAGAAAGTTATGTTGAATGAAGCAACCCAGGCATTGAAGGACAAATTCTACATGACCTCAATGATATGAAATAAGTAAACCAAGCTGCCTTAGAGAGCTAGAGACTGGATGATAGGCTTACAGGAAATTGGGGGGTAGAGGAACGATGTAAGCTGACACCTACATGGGTGAAAACTATGATAAGTATTTATATAAGGAAGGGATAAAATGGGGGCATAGGGTTACCTTTGGGTGGGCCTTTGCAGGCTTGAGGAGGGCTAGGGATGGGAGAATGGGTAATATTGCCCAAGAAATTGGGGGGAGGGTGGGGGAACAGACGAACATAGGAGATTGTCAGTTATATGGTTGAGAATATAATGTTTAGAAAACTTTATCAAAAATATAATAAGGAAGATAACCTGTTTAAGACACTAAAAGGGGATAATCAATGCAGGTCAATGGTTACAATTAAAAACATACTGTAGCTTTGTAGTATGTTTTGAAGTCCGGTAGTGTGGTTCCTCCAGTTTCCTTTTTCTAGGAAATGTGTGAGTGCTCATTTTGCCATAGTGGGTTATATAATTGGATAGAGACCCATATAATGAAAATGAAGGTATACCCATATCCTGGGGAGGAGACCGATGTTCTCAAATAAAGGGAATTGTATCTCTTGAGAGAAATGTTGGTTCCCAATGCATTAGGGCAGTTGAGCATGTCAAGCCCTCAATACTGTTGCAAGTATCTCTAAACATAACCCTTCAAGAAACGAAGATTGACTGTCACTCTGGGATAGGGGATATCTGAGGATAGGGGGAAAGAGGTATTGAATAGATGGAATCAATATAACTGTGTGAGCAATAGAAGTGTTCCACAAGATTATGCAAGGATGGATATAAGACATGTTAAATTACAACAAAAATGTATAGGGCTGATAGGTTAAAATGCAAATCATAATGTAAAACATAAGATAACTAAAAATTTAGAAAATTGTATAGCTTAAAATATAAATCACAGTGTAAACCCAAATGTTACCTTGTTTGAAAGCTATTGTCTCAATATCTGTACAGCAGATTCTGTAAATATTGTATAGAACACATAAAAAGATTATTGCTGTGGAAGGAAAAAGGGTTTTATGTTGGATATGTGGGAGTACTATATATTGTATATATTAATTACTGTGATCTAGAACTTTTGTAATGATAAGGTTAATAATTAGGAATAAAAGAAGAAAAAGAAAAGATGTAGACACTGAGGAAAAGATGGAAGAAGTTATCTTGCCAATTTACATACAGGGCAACATTTATTGCAGTGATGGAAGGCAAAATATTAAAAAAAAAGCTTTTGCATTTTTAAATTTTTTAATACCCCAATTTATTTTTACCTTAAGTTTTCTAAATTAATATGTATTCTATATCTAACTTTTAAACTCATTGCCATATTCCATTTTACTATTAATGGAACCTGGCAATATATTGGGCTTCACTTTTCAAGAAGTTTTGGATCACAGAGAGGTTCAACCATGGCAGGGGAGGAATACTGGTGTGGGATGTTATTGACAGGGGACACATGGTTGTCAGGGAGTTCTCCAGGGCATTTATCTAGGGTACATAAAAATGTTTGGATATTATCATAGTGGTTACAATTAAAAACAACAACTGAGGGATTGCTGAGTTCTTAGCCAGGGGACCTCTATCACAGTCCCTAAAGGAATAGAAACAATCCCCCAAGTGCAACGGCAAAGACCAAAAAAGAAGGAAAGTCCAACAATGAGCTCTTGATACTAATGACTATGCTTGTAAGCCTGTGCACCAGAAATAAGAACAAGGCCTAGAGCTGCAGGGTGCCTAAGAGTTGTCTCCTGAGAGCCTCCGTGTTGCTCAAATGTGGCCATCTTGAAGCCAAATTCAGCTTGTAAATGTGTTGCCTTCCCCCAGTGTGGGGCATGACTCCTGGGGATGAGCCTCCCTGGTGCTGAGAGATTACTACCAAATACCAGATGATGATGTAACTAGAAAATGACCTTGAATAAAAGGGTCAACCCAGACCAGGAGAATATCTCAGTCTACATATAATTCCAGAGTTAAAAGTGCTTTTTGACCTGACTCAAAGGGGGAAATGGAAAGAACAAATGAGTTTATTTGGCTATGAGTCTTCAAAAAGGACCAGGAGGTTATCAGAGGGGTTGCCCTTATGCACAGTTCAGCAGAATCCCAGAGACAAATAAAGTAGATACAACCCCAGGTATTGGTTCTTCTGAGAGCTACAGAGACCCACAAGTTGTATGGTCATAGCAAATGGAGTTCAGTGCTTTGTCAATTGGCCCTACTTTGGAGTTTATGTTTCTGAGTGTGATGGAGTTGGACTTGGATGTGGTCTTTGTACACAAGACTCTCCTGTTACTTTTACCAGATCTGTAGCGGTTTAGTGTATACCCAGGGGACCTGAATCTCTGGACTGCCCATATGATAGCCAGGCCCTGAGCCTCAACAGACTTCAACTCCTACACTCTGGTTTATTGGACTTACCCCACTCAGCCAACATGGAGGTTAAGGTCAACCACCACACCAGGGAGCCAAGAGTGCCTACAACTGAAAGCAGGAGAATCAGATCCACCATCCGTGTGGAACCTAAACCCCCTCTTGATATAGATGTGGAGTGGACACAACCATTCTAAGGTCCACAAGATGGAGGAATATTGATTTGAGTGGGCTTACTGATATTCTATTCATGAACTATTGTGATTAGTAATTGAAGAAAATGTGGCATTGGTGTGGAGAAAGCGGCCATGGTGGCTGCTGGGGGTAGGGAGTGGAAGGAAGAGATGTGATGTGGGGGCATTTTCCAGGGTTGGGGTTGTCCTGGGTGGTGCTGCAGGGACAGTTATCAGACATTTTATGTCCTCCCATGGCCCACTCGGTGGACTGTGGGAGAGTGTGTGCTCTGGTGTGGACCACTGACTATGTGGTGCAGCTGTGCTCTGAGATGTATTCAGCAAATGCAATAAATGTCTCATGATGATGGAGGAGGTTGTTGTTATGGGAGGAGGAGTGGGATGAGGGGGATAGGTGTATATTTTTTTTAATGTAACATTAAAAATATAAGTAGACAAAACAAACCCACAGTGCATGCCTCAGTGCTTGAGCAAGTGCTTCTAAGACTATGTTGAATGAGAGGGGTGATGGTGGGCGTCCTTGTCTTCTTCCTGATCTTGGAGGGAAAGATTTTAAGATTTCACTATTTTAAATGATGTTGGCTGTGGGTTTTTCATATATGCTCTTATTTTTTTTACTCTTTATTTTTTCATATATACTCTTGATGTGGGAGGGGTGGCATAGGTGGGGTGGGGTGGGGGTTATATGGGGACCTCATATTTTTTAATATAATATTTAAAAGAAAATAAACAAAAAAATGGGAAAAAACATGCTCTTAGTAAAAAATATGCCAAGGATGAAATTGCAAAAGAATTTAGCAAATGCCTTGAAATGAATAAAAATGAGAATACCACATAACAAAACATATGGGAAAGCAGTGCTGGGAGGATGTTTATAGCCATAATATCTATATTTAAAAAGAAGAAAGGCTAAAAATCAAGACCTAACTGCACACCTTGAGGAATTAGAGAAAGAAAAACAAGCTGTAATAATCACAAATAGCAGGAAGAAGGAAATGAAAATTAGAGAGAAACTAAATGAAATTGAGACTAGGAAAACACTAGAAAAAATAACAATACCAAAACCTGGTTCTTAAGAAAACTAATAAAATTAACAAATCTTTAGGTAGACTAATAAAGAAAAAGAGAATAGATGCAAATATATAAAATAAAAAATGAAGATGTGGATATTGCCACTGATCCCACATGAAAAAAAATATAAGGGGATACATTGAAAAATTGTATGACAGATAACATGAAATAAAAAACTTCTAGAAACACACAAGCGCCCTACATTGTGGTAGAAGAAATTGATGAACTCAACAGACCCATCAAAAGTAACAAGAGTGAATTAGTGATCAATAATCTCCCAATTAAGTAGAGCCCATGACCAGATGTCTTCAATTGTGGACTCCAGCAATCATTCCCAAAAGAACTAACACCAATCCTGTTGAAACTTTTCCGAAAAAAAAAAAAAAAAAAGCAGTGGAGGGAACAATGCCTAACACATTCTATGATGCCATCATCACCCTAATATCGAAGCAAAATAAAGATGTTATTAGGAAGGAAAACTACAAACCAATCTCTCTAATGAAACTGGATGTTAAATTCTCTATTGAAACTGGATGTTAAAACACTTGCTAATCATATGCAACATCATATCAAACAAATTATACACTGTGACCAAGTGGGTTTCATCACTGGTATGCAAGGATGATTCAACATAAAATCAATTTAATAAACAGTGTTAATTTTTGAAAGAAAACAAGTACATTATCTTCCTGATGCATAAAAAGGATTTAATAAAAAGCTGCAGACTTTCTTGATAAAAACCCTTCAAAAATAGAATTAAAATGAAACTTCCTCAAGATGATAATGGATATAAATGAAAAACCCACAGTAAACATTATATTCAATGGTAAAATGCTACAACTCTCCCTCTATTAGAAACAAGACAAGGATGCCCACTGTCACTACTCTTATTTAACATAACTTGCTTGAGCACTTAGGCAAAAAAAAAAAAAAAAAGATATAAAGACATCCAATTTGGAAAGGAAGACAAAAATTTCATTATTTGTGGATTACATGATCTATACATAGAAAACCCTGAGAAACCTATAACAAAGCTCTAGAGCTGAGAAAATTAGTTCATTAAAGTGGCAGGACATTTTTTCATACATGAAAAAATCGGTAGCATTACTGTACACAAATAGTGAGCAATCTGAGGAGAAAATCAAGAAAACATTCCATTAAAATAACAGGTTATGGGTCAAATACCTAGAATTATACTTAAATATGTAAAGGACTTGTACCCAGAATACTATACAACATTATTAGAGGAAATCAAAGAAGTCTTAAATAAATGGAAGCATTTTATATGTTCATGAATTGGAAGAAAGATCATAATTGAGATGTCTATCCTATCCATATTGATTTACAGATTTAGTGCAATTTGAATAAATATTACATGAGAATTTTTTAACAGAATTGTGAATGCTAAGAAATTTATTTAGAAGGGGAAGAAGTCCTCAATGGTCAGAAATATATTGAAGAGAAGTGGATGTGACTCAAACAACTGGGCTCCCATATACCACATAAGAGGTCCAAGGTTTGAAACCCAGGGCCTCCTGGTGAAGGCAAGCTTCCCATGCCATGGCCTTGCCCATGTGGAGTGCCAGCCCACACAACCCACACAGGGTGCTACCCCACACAGGAGTGCCACCCTGCACAGAAGTGCCAGCCAATGTAGAGGGCTGATGCAGCAAGATGATGCAATATAGAGACACTAATGAGAGATAATAAGAAACTTAGAAAAAGCAGGGCGGTAAGGTGGTGCAAGAGAATGAGTGCCTCTTTTCCATTCTGGCAGGTCCTAAAATTGGTTCCCAGAGCTGCCTAATGAAAATATAAGCAAATATAGAAAAACACACAGTGAAAGGACACAAAGAGTAGATGAGGGAGGGGGAAATAAATATTTTAAATATATATATATTGAAAAAGAAAAATGAAATTGGAGAAATCACACTACCTGACTGTATTTATTTATTTATTTATTTTAAAGAACCTGTATATTACATAAATGTTACATAAAATATAGGGGATCCCCATAAGCCACATACACTTGCCTCCCACATATTCCCACATTAACAACACCCTTTAGAAGTGTTGTACATTTGTTAAATTGATGAACACATATTAAATTATGGTCATTAACAATGGATTATAATTTATGTTTTAGTTTATACTCTGTCCCATGCAATTTTGTTAGTTATGACAAAATGTATAATGACCTGTATCTACCACTGCAATGTCATGCAGGACAATTCCCATGTCCCAAATTTGCAGTGGCCACCAGAGTTTCATGAGAGGGAGATGGAAAAACAGTTGCAATTTGGGAGCATTTTCAGAACACTGTAATACAAATTATAAATCCATACTTAGTGGCAATGCTCCAATATGTGATTATCAATTTTAACAAATGAACAATCCTAATGATAGATGTTAATATGGGAAATTGAGGGAGTGGAAGGAAGTGAAGCATATGGGAATTCCCTATATTTTTTATGTAACATATGTTATCTAAAGCATTATATATATTTTTTAATTATAAAATAATTTAAAAAGTATTTTTAGAAAACCTACAGTGAGATATTATCTTACACCCATCATCTTGTGGCTATTAAAAAATAGTGAACTTCAAGTATTGGAGAGGATCTGGAGGAAAGGGAACACTTATCCACTATTGGTGGGAACATAGAATAGTGCAGCCATTGTGTGAACATTTTGGTTGTTCCTTAGGAAGCTAATAAAAGAACTGCCATATGATCGATCTTGAAAGCAAGGACATGAACAGATATCAATATTCATAGTGGCATTATTCACTTTGTCAAAAATTCATAGCAACCCAGTTGTATATCAACAGAAGAATGGATAAGCAAATTTGGGGATATACATAGTGTGGAATATTACTGAACTGTAAGTGGGAATGCAGTATTAACACATGGTATAACATAAATGAACCTTGAAGTACTAATTTTGATTGAAGTAAGCCAGGTAATTAAAGACAAATATTACATTATCTCATTGATATGAATTAGGCAAACTGAGTCTAAAGGTACAGTAGTTAAAACTGCATGGTTTCAACATAACAATAGATATAGTGAACACATGGAACAGAATTGAGAGTCCTTATAAACATTCTCATTTTTAGGGACAACTGATATTTGACAAAGTCAGCAAGCACACTCAACTGGGACAGAATGACTTCTTCAACAAATGGTGTTTGGAGAACAGAATATATATATCCAAAAGAATGGGAGAGGATCACCATCTCATGTCCTATACAAAAATTAATTCAAGATGAATCAAAGATCTAAATATAATAGCCAAAACCATTAAGCTCCGAGAAGATAATGTAGGGTGGCATCTATAGGATCTTATATTAGGAAATGTTTCATGAACTTTATATCATAAGCATGAGCAGTGAAAGATAAAATAGATAAATGGGACACCCTCAAACTTAAAATATTTTACACTTCAAAGGAGTTTGTCAAGAAAGTGAAAAGATAGCTTACTCAATGGGAGAAAATACTTGGTGACCATCCATGCAATAAAGACCCAATATCCAGCATATATATATATATATATATATATATATATATATATATATATAAAGCCTACATCTCAAAATTTAAAAAATTTAAAAAAAGAAACAAACCAATTAAAAAATGAGCAAGGGACTTGAATAGTCACTTCTCCAAAGAAGAAACATAAATAGTTAAAAATCACATGAAAATGCTCAACATCACTAGTCCCTAGGGAAATTGAAATCAAAACTACAAAGAGATGTCACCTTACATGTATTGGTCTGGCAAATATAAAAATCAGAGGATGACAGTGTTGGAAAGGAAGTGAAGGAAAGGGAACACTTATTCACTGCTGGTGGGAATGTAGAATGATGCAGCCATTGTGAGGACAGTTTGGTAGTTCCTCAAGAAGCTAACTAGAGAACTCCCAAAAGATCCAGCAATCCCACTTCTGGGTATGTCCCCAAAAGAATTGAAAACAGGGATATGAAAAAATATATGAACACAAGTGTCATGTTGATAGCACTGTTACTCAATATTGCCAGAAGTTGGAAGCAACCCAAGTGTCCATCAATTGAAGAATGTATATGCAAATTGTTGTATATACATAAAATGGAATCTTACTCAGCTGGAGAAAAGAATGCAGTGTTAACATATGGGATAACATGATTGAATATTTAATGTCTTTTTACTTTTTTAATTTTTTATTATCTTTTTTTTAAAGATACATAGATCACAAAAAAATGTTACATTAAAAAGTATGAGGTTCCCGTATATGGCACACCCCACCCCATCCCTCTCCTCCCATATCAACAGCCTCTTTCATTATTGTGGCACATTCATTGTTTTTGGTGAATACATTTTGGAGCACTGCTGCACTGCATGGATTACAGTTTACACTGTAGTTTATATTCTCCACCAGTACATTCAGGTGGGTTATGGCAGGATATATAGTGCCCAGCATCTGTGCTTGCAATATCATTTAAGACAACTCCAAGTCCCAAAAGTGCCCCCACATTTTGTCTCTTCTTCCCTCTCCCTGTCCTCTGTAACTACCATGGCCACTTTCTCCATATCAATGATACAATTTCTTCCAGTGCTATGTTGAGTGAAATAGGCCAGGCCCTGAAGGATAAACAATTATTACATGACCTCACTTTTATGACTTAAGCAAATTGAGCAAGCACACGATCCTGGCTGTGGAAGATACAGCACCATAGAGTGGATGCTGATTTAGAACATACACAGCCTCCTGGTGAACATTGCCCCAGCCCTGCAAGGTACTGCCATCTAGTTAGCACCATAATTGAGTCTTCAAAAGACCATTCCACCTTTCTATCAATCTAGCTGCTTCAGGGTGTTGGGGAACATGGTAAGACCGGTGAATTCCATGGGCATGTGCCCATTCCCACACATCATTTTTGCTGTGAAATGGGTTCCTTGATCAGAAGCATTGCTGTGTGGAATGCCATGGCAATAGATAACATTGGTAAGTCCACAAATGGTAGTTTTGGAAGAAGGATTGCATGCAGGGAATGCAAACCCATATCCAGAGTATGTGTCTATTCCAGTTAAAAGAATTGCTATCCTTCTATGGTGGAAGTGGTCCAATGTAGTCAATCTGCTACCATATAGCAGGCTGGCCACCCTGAGAAATGATGCCATATTGGGGACTGAGGATGGATCTATGCTGCTGGCAGATTTGGGTATTCAGCAGTGGCTGTAAACAAGTCAGCCTTTGTAAGGGGAAGTCTGTTTTGCTGAGCCCATGCATAACCTCCATCCCTACTTCCATGGCCACTTTGTTCATGAGCCTTTTGAACAATAGCAGGAGTGGTTGAGGAAAGAGGCTGAGCATTGGCCACAAGGTGGGTCATCTTAGCCACTTGATTATTAAAGTCTTCCTTGGCTGAAGTTACTACTGATGAGCATTCACATGGAACACAAATATTTTCATGTTTTGCCCACTCAAAAAGATCTGTCCATGTACCCTTCCCTAGATCTTTGTCACCCAATTTCCAATCATTTTCCTTCCAATTCCCTGACCATCCAGCCAAACCATTGGCAACAGGCCATGAATCGGTGTAGAAACACCTCTGGCCATTTCTTCTTCCAAGCAAATGAAACACCACAGGCACTGTTTGAAGTTATGATCTCTGGGAAGATTTTACCTCACCTCTGTCCTTCAGGGATGTCCCAGAAAGAGGCTGCAGTGCTGCAGCTGCCCACTTTTGGGTGGTACCTGCATACCATGCAGAACCATCTGTAAACAAGGTCCAAGTTTTCTCTTCCTCAGGCAACTGATTGTAGGGGACTCCCCAAGAGGCCAAAGCTGTGGACTGGGAAAGAGAAGGTAACCTGGCAGAAGTGGTGGCCATGGGCATTTGGGCTACTTCCTCATGTAATTTATTTGTGTCTTGAGGACCCACTCGAGCATTATCTCATATATACCACTTCACTTTATTATGGAGTGCTGCTCTGCATGGCCAACTTCATGTCATGATGGGTCAGATAATACCCAACTCATAATAGGTAACTCAGGTCTTATGGTAACTTGATAGCCCATGGTTAAGCATTCAGTCTCCACTAAGGCCCAGTAGCAGGTCAAAAGCTCTTTCTCAGAAAAATAAAAAAAAATAGTTATGTGCAGAGTATGTCTGGGCTTTGTTCCAAAATCCTAGGGGTCTGCATTGTGATTCTCCTATAAGGACCTGCCAAAGGCTCCAGACAGCATCTCTATTGGCACTGAAACATCCAGCATCATTGGATCTGCTGGGTCATATGGCTCAAGTGGTAGTGAAGCTTGCACAGCAGTCTGGACCTGATGCACACCCTCTTCTTATTCCAGTCCCCAATCAAAATTAGCAGCTTTTCTGATCACCCAGTAAATGGGCTGGAGAAGTACACTCAAATGAGGACTGTGTTGTCTCCAAAATCCAAAGAGACCAACTAACTGTTGTACCACTTTTCTGGTCATAGGAGGGGCAAAATGCAACAACTTATCATTCACTTTAGAAGGGATTTCTCCACATGCCCCACACCACTGGACACCTAGAAATTTCACTGATGTGGAAGATCTTTATATTTATTTGGATTTATCTCCCATTCTCTCTCATGCAAATGCCTTACTAATAAGTCTAGAGTCTTTGCTGCTTCTTCATCACTAGGTCCTATCAACATGATATTATAAATATAATGGACCAGTGTGATGTCTTGTAGGAGAAAGAGACAATCAAGATCCCTGAAGACAATATTATGACATAAGGCTGGAGAGTTGATATGCCCCTGAAACAGGACAGTGAAGGTATATTGCTTGCCTTGCCAACTGAGAGAAAACTCTTTCTGGTGGTCTTTACTAATGGCAATTGAGAAAAAAAAACATTTGCCAAATCAACAGCTGCATACCAGGGTCCAGGGGACATGTTCATTTGCTCAGGCAATGATACCATATCTGGCACAGCAGCTGTAATTGAAGTCACCTCCTGGTTAAGTTTATGGTAATCTACTGTCATTCTCAAAGATCCATCTATTTTCTGTACAGGACAAATAGAGAAGTTGAATGGGGATATGGTAGGAATCACAATCCCTGCATCCTTCAAATCCTTGATGGTGGCACTAATTTCTGCAACCCCTCCAGAAATCTGGCATTGCTTTTGGTTTACCTTTTTACTATATAGTGGCAGTTCTAGTGGTTTCCATTTGGCTTTCCTAACCATAAAAGCCCCCACTCCGTAAGTCAGGGATCCAATGTGGGGATTTTGCCAGTTATTGAGTATGTCTATTCCACTTATGCATTCTGGAACTGGGGAAATAACCCCAGAATGAGTCCAGGGGTCTCCTGGACCAACTATGAGATGGATGTGAGCTAAAACTCCATTAATCACCTGACCTCCAAAAGTTCCTAGTCTGACTGGTGGACCACAGTGATATTTTGGGTCTCCTGGAATTAAAGTCACTTCTGAGCCACTGTCCAACAATCCCCAAAATGTCTGATCATTTCATTTTCTCCAATGCACATTTACTCTGGTAAAAAGCCATAGATCTCCCAGGGGAAATGCAGGAGGAAAATCAACAGTAAAATTTTGGGGCAGTTTAGCAGGATCTTTCCCCAAGGATGCCCAGCCTTCTCCTCATTCAAGGGGCTCTGGGTCTGTAAGCTGTCACAAATCTGGGAATTGATTAAGGGGCCATGATTCTCTGTACCTGAAATTTGATTTAGGATTTTGTTCACTCAACCCAGAACTTCTCTGTTTATACGGATCCAAAAGAAATTTAGTAGATTGCCCATCTATTTCACTGCTAGATACCCAAGATGTATTAACCATTGCTATAACTCTATGCAACTCAGAACATTTTGAGTGCTTTTTTGAATCTGCCTTTCATTGTTGTAGTCACCCCCATCTTGGATTTGGTGATTAACTACCAATACTTGACTTTTTTCAAATTGGCAACAAATCCCCATAATCTTTAGGGATTCTAATTCCATCACAGCCCTCTCTACAGTAATATCTGGACTACAGAGAAGAGTACCTACAGAATTCTTCAGGGATAATTGAATTAGTCTTACAAATTTATTCCTCATAGTCTTCGACTGTCCTCTGGACATTCCTGGGGTGGGCTGGCAGCTCTCAAAAGGTAAATTCATTCTAGCACTCCAATCTCCTTAAGTCTTTGAACTCCCTCTTTTATTGTACACCAGGGCAAATCAGGCATCTCAACTTCAAGCATGCTAGGCCATTTTTTGGTCCATGTTTCACTCAGCCACCCAAACAAATTATCAGAGTCCTTTCTAACCCTTTGAGCTACAACATTGAATCCATAATTCCTGCTTAGTGAGTCCATGTTCATAAATTCAGCCTGATCCAACTCTATATTCTTTCTACAATTATCCCATACCCTTAGGATCCATTCCCACATATTCTCCTGATTTCTATCTGTAAAACTTGGAAAACAAATGCAGTTCTTTCTGAGTATACCTTACTTCCTCAGGGATCACACTTAGTATTTCATCTTTAGGGATTTGATGTGATAATAGTCTAGTAATAGGTCTCAAAGACAAGAGAGGAAATGGGTGGGTAAGGAGAAGTGTTAGAATGTCTTACAAGCTACTGACCTAGGGTATTCCCTTGCATTATCTTCTTGTGAGACAGGATTCATCTCTTCTGGCAGGCATTGGAAGGAAGTTTCCTCAGGGCAGACCAGAGGCCCGGCAATGCAGTCTTTTTTTTTTTTTTTTTTTTTTTTGCTGGTACCTGCATCAGATTTGGGAGGCTGTCCAGACTCCTTGGGGCAGGCCAGAGACTATGCTGGGCAGGGTTCAGCTTGGCTGGCAACCATCTCAAGGCTGGAAGATATTTCAGACTTCCTGGGGCAGGATGGAGGTTGATGATATAAAGTTGAAAATGTGTGATCTCCACAGGGCAGGCTATAGAAGGATTATCTGTAAAGTGTCAGCAGAATTCAGGGTTCCAAAGTCTCCATCAGTATTATCATTATCCCATAGTTCTCCATCCCAATTCTCTGGATTCCACCCTTTTCCAATCAGTGCTTCACTTTAACTGCAGAAACCTTGTAAGGTTGAGATTTTAGTTTCCCTTGTAACTCCGCTACTCATACAATGAGAGTCTGAGTTTGGTTCTCAAATATTTTGAGCCTCTAGTTACAGAAGACAAGATATCCTTTCAGAGCACACATAGAAACTTTGTATCATTCATGCAGTGTTTTAAGTTTCAAATTTGAAGACTTTAACTCATCTCTTTCTTTTGTAACAGTATCCAGAGTATCTAGGAGGAGTAAAAAAAAAATAACATCTTTATTCCATTTTACTCCACAAAATTCTGTTAAGGTGTTGAAAACACTCTCACCCAGATTCTTGCTATTTATAAGCATGGAAGTAGGGCAATTCAGTATTGATATTTTGCATATCTTGATTGCCAACTCATGCCATGAACTGTTAGTAGTCTTTTCATTATTGGAAAGTGAGTCTTCAGTATCCTTGGGTCCAATGAGAGTAGAAAGACAATTGCAAAACATGCAGAACCACCTCAGACACCCCATGTTTAAGACACTGTTCTTTAAGAATCATTTCCATTACCAACCTATATCAGTCAGAGTTCTCTAGGGAAACAGAATCAACAAGAGATATCTGTCAATAGTATGCATTTTATAAGAGTCTCTAATGCAGCCATTGGGATATACAAGTCCAGGTTCCACAGGCAGGCTGCAACCAGGAGCTCCAACAAAAGTCCAAGGAAAGTCCTTGATGAGATCTGGGTGATATCGCTGTCCAAAGATGAGCTGGGTAATTCACTCTCAATGCTAGACTTACTTCCCCTTTTAAGGCTTTCAGTTTATTGGGTTAAGCATCACTCACTGCTGCTGACAATGTCCCTGATTAATGTAATTGTACTCAGCTATCTATGATTTACCACTGCAGTGAAGTCAATGGTGATTAAAGTCCATAAATGCTCTTGTATTATACAGTTAGCTACATTTTTGCTTGAAGAAACAATTGGGCACAATTACATGGCTGAGTTGACACAATATTCTAACCATCACACAAGCTTAAAAAATAGGTCAAGGAGTAAATCAGATGGAAACTGGAAAATCTTTGAGATTAATAAAACAGTCTCAAAACTTATGAGATGCAACATTAAGAAAGATCAATCTCAAACCAAAAACAAAATTTTGAAACTTAGGAAGTATATAAGTGAATGAGGAAACTGAACTCACAGCCATCCCCAGGAAGGTAATGGTTAAGATATGTCAGGGATAAATAAAAATGTAGAATTAAAAAGTCAAGAAAATTAATTAATTAAATGTTGGTTTTTGGAAAAGAACAGTAAGATTGACAGTCCGAAGAGGACAATTCCTATTACTAGCTCCAGTGGAGTAATCTCACCATATGGATAACAGTAAAGGGCATACTAATGACATACTAATGCCACAATAGTCCTAAGGTTCCAATCTACACAGTTTGCAGTCATCCTAGTAGTCACCAATCTATAACTTACATAGACACTGGATGACACATTTCACTCAAATGTATAACCATTGACACTTATATTAAAAAGAAAAAAAAGTTAACATCACCTGGAGGAATTAGGTGATTTTGAATTAAAGAACTAATCCAAAAGCAAGAAAAAGGAAATAAATAACAAAGATTAGAGCTGAAATAAATTAAATAAACAAAACCAAAAGCTGGTAATTTGAGAATATCAAGAAACCCATGCCAGTCAAACAAAGTAAAAGAGAGAGAATATGCAAATAAATAACATTAGAATTCAGCGAGGAACATTACTATTGATCCAAGAGAAATAAAATAGAATGTAGGAGATATGAAAATCTGTACACCAACAAATTAGACAACCTAGATGAAATGGTCAAATTCCAAGAAACACAGGAACAACTTAGAGTGATACTAGAAGAAACACAAAACCTCAACACACCCCAATCACAAAAATGATTAAATCATATGTCAAAACCTCCCAAAAGAGAAAAGCCCAAGACCAGATGGCTTAACACGTGATTTCTAACAATCATTTGAGAAGACTGAAATTTGAATTTTCTCAATATTTTCCCAAAACAATGAAGAGGAAGGAACACTATATAACTCATTTTAGAAGACAAAAGTATGCAAATATACCAAAGCTAGATAATGAAACCATCAGAAAAAAAAAAGTCTATCTTCTCCAATGATATAGATGAAAAAATCCTAAACAAATTATTTGCAAATGGAATCCAATAGCACATTGTAAGACACCATTATCAAGAGTGTTTTATCTCAGATATTCAAGGGATTTTCATCAATTAGGAAGACTGAGAATTAGGGGGCTACATGGCTCACTTCTATCCCAGAAACATAGGTGGAAAACAGGCAGAAACACTCTGGAAAAACTGTTTTAGGGCTTAGGGGAGACCTGGGATGCACCCAAAAGAGAGGGGAGAAAAGAGAATGAGACTCAACAGTGGAGTATGTTGGGCTGCTGCTGCTCGTGGCACCCAGCCCACACTCTCAGAGCAGTCAGCTTGAGTTCCTCTAGTCTCTGGTGAACAGTCACAGACTGAGAGGGCTGCAGTGGTCCACTTCCCAAAGAAATGAGAGGGAGACACATTTCACTGTAATTTAAATTTTGGCAAGAGAGTTTGGGTCTGCTGGATTCCACAGTTGCCACCCTTTCTGACTGAATGCATCCCTGACATTATCTTCAGCTGGGAGCTGACAAAGAGCAATATCTGGCTTCTTAAACACTCTCCTTACTGACTGGGAGTGACTGCTGCTGACATCTAGAGGAGCAGAAATCTCTTTCCTCTCTGGGAAAAGGATAGGTGCACCGAGGGAGGAATTGGACTTTTTGAACAGAACATTTGAGTTGTGAGGCCTTTGTTGTAAATCGTCTGCCTGGATGGGATCTTTCCCCATCATTATTTTGACAGTGCACACCCTATCATAATTGGAGAGAACATATTTCCTCTTGGGTTTGGGTGGAGAGGTTTGCTAAAGAGTACTGTAGCAGTTTGAGATTTCTTATGAACACCAAGAAGAGAAAGATTATGTTTGTAAACTAAGATCTTTCTCTGACTGTTTTACTCTTTGGGTGTATTAAATTCAGTTGAAGGGCATTGATTAGATTACCTCTTAAAATTGCTTTTAGGACTTTTTGATTCAACTATGTGAATAAGGCATACTCAATTTAGGTCCCTGCCTCCTTGCTGGGTCACAAAAATGCACAAGAAGAGACATCTCTGTTATTTTTTTTCTTGCCATATGACAGAAAGAAAAAGCCTCAAACACCTGAGACCCTGGGGAGAGATGAGCCATTTGCCTAAAAGCTTACAGCTAACCTTTGGAAAAGTGTGGGACAGCAAAGACTGATATAAGAAGTCCTTAGAGACCAGCCCAATGCCAGCTTGCAGATGAAATTAGGAAGGAGAGGGGCAGCTGTGCATGAGATAGAAAGATAAGCTCGGAGGGGAAGGAGAAACTGGGAAGACATCAATGGCCATCTTCCTTCACCATGTGGTAACATGTCAGGATCAACAGTAGCTGACTTTGGTAACAAAGCATCTCTGATGGTGCCTTACTGGGAACAGTAAGTTTTACCCCTAATAGATTTTCTTTATAAAAGCCAACAGATTTCTGGTACTTTGTATCAGCACTCCTTTGACAGATTAATACAAGTACCATCTCCTATCAGACCGGGAAAGTACACCACAGAGAATAAAACAAAACAAAACAAAGGGCTTTTTCTGCTTTTACTGTCCACCTTCCTAAGACCCTTGGAAGACTCTCTGTAACCCACTGGCTGTACCAAAAATGACTTGACATTCCTCCCCCTTCTAGTAAGAACAACATTTCATCCTTAAATAATTGAAAAGCAAACCTTGAGAAATAGTTGCTTGTGAAATTGCAACTGATCAGTAAATTTTGTGGCATAAATGCTTAACTTTCTTTTCTAGAGAACTTTAACAATGTTTTCTTCTGAACTACCTGGCTTCCCTGATGTTTCATGTATCACTCTGAAAATAGAACTTCTGCCCTACTGAGAAACACTGCAAATTTATGATGCTTTATTTTGGTCCTAAGCAGTGTGTTTTTAAATCACATTCCACTTCATGTGTCTTCCCCATCTGCACATATACATGTACTATAAACAATCCCTCTCATTTTGTCTCAGAAGTGCTGTCTCTCCTCTCCATCTAGAACATAGCTTAGGTCATGACCAGGATTGGAACCATCATCTTCCCTACCATCCCCAAAGTCAAGACTCCAAATAAGCTCTCAAATAACCCTCACTTCCTCATGAAGCTGGGCTTGCCCAAGTCTTTCTTTGGTCTTATGTTTCCTCTTAGTTCAGTGGAAGCTGCCACTTTACACAACTTCTCACTATATTTAGAATACTGACACTATTTTGGTCACTTTTGTTGGGACAATTTTTAAATCCTAGAATATGTTTAACCAAGAATCAAGTAAGGTAGTGACTCAAACTACACAACAATAAATCCTAGGCAAGAGAGAAAAACTGACCATCTGAGTAAATTCAGTATCATAATCAGATACCTAAAACTCAGGGGGAAAAAAAAATTACAAGCCATACTGAGAAAAAAGGAGCTAAGGCTATGTAAAAAAGAATAAATTGAAGCATGGCACAAGACATAGGATTTGAGACAACTAATCAATAATGTTTAAACAATCTCCTGATTTCAGGAAGTAGAAGAAATATGGTAAAGAAGATAAAGGACATTAAGAATAATCTGGGTTAACCTGAAGAATTGGGAAGCTTGAATAGTAAAGGCAACAGAGCTTATGGGAGTGAAGGACACAATGGATAACATTACATTAAAGGGGGAAGGCAGGAAGATGGCATCAGTTTAAGTGGGCACTCTCCATCTCTCATGCTAAAAATAGCTGAGTGGAGGAAAGATCCTACCAGAGTGAGCTGTTTTGAGAATCCACAGAGCAGGAGGCTTCAGTGCATCAATTTGGAGGGAGCTGGACAAGAGATAAATTGCTCAAGGTAAAACTTACTTTCTCACCATTGTGAAAGAAAATGGTGGATGGCTAAACCCACACTCAAGGCAAAAATTTGCTGTGAGTCTTGACTACTGCCTATCACACAGCAGGAGGAAACATTCTCTGAGAGTGGGAGAATTCTGGTGAAAAGGTAGAGAGGAGGTTCTGTTCTGTGATTTTGGTTGCTTGGACCCTCTCTGGGTTTTGAGGAGCATACCAGCTGGCACCAGGAAGAGAGGAGAGGAGAATTTGCTGACATGGTCAGATTTACCTAGCTGTCCTGGGAGAGAGGAACTTGGCCTAAGAGAGGATGGAGTCAGGCAAATGACTAATCCCATACTGAAAACTATCAACATTTCATCTCCCCTTAGGGAGGCTGGCAGCAAAAGTGCTTAATAAGTTTCCAAGAGCCTTTTTAGGGTTCCCTGGGAGGAGAAATTATCTGGAAGAGGGTTGAGAACTATTTTTCTGTGAAGAGTTTGGCCACCAGGGTCCCATTTCAATTTCAGAAGGGAAATCACCCTGATCAGGGGAGATGAGGGGGGATCTGATCAAACAGGCTACCATATTCTGATGCCCTAGAAGAGAAAGCAATGAGTAGAAAGGGGGCAGAGACAGGCTCCTAATCAGCAGGAATCTACCTAATGCAAGGAGTCAGACCTGCCTGAGGGAAAGTGAGTGGATAGTTTTCTGAAGAGCTAACCAATCCAATGATAAAATTTAGTTCAGTGGAGGAGAAATCCTACCTTGAATACACAAGGTCCCTACTTCACTTCCAGGCTCCTCTTACAGAGTGATCCACTGGGTTATCAAACATCCAGCTGATAGTGAAGGACAGGAAATCATAGACATTATTTTTGTATTAACTTTTTGGGGTCTCTTATTTTTCCTAAAAAAAGGTGACTTTTTAAAAGTTTAACTTGGGTTACTCACTAAAACACTCTTCAAACCCTGCAGAAGGCAGAGGGCAGGGTAATTGATTGAGGAACAGTGGCAGCCTGAGAAGTTCCTCAGGGACATAAGAAGGTAGGCTTTTATCCTTAGTTTTTGTTTGATTGCTTGCTTGTATGTTAGTTTGCTTTTTGTTTTTTTTTCCTTCCCCTCCAACCTTTGTAATTAGGTCATGCTGGATGGTTCCTTGTTTGCTGTTTCCTTTTCCTTGCTTTCCCCTTTTCTGTGTATAACCATTTTGTCTACCAATGCTATCTATTTTCCTTCCTTCATCTTTCTATCTTCAGCTTTCTGTTGTTTTTCTTAAGTCCCAAATTTCAGTTGGGACTAAAAATTGTTTAGTTCACAATTTTTTTTTTCAGTTTTTATTTCTATCTCATCTATTCTGTTTTCTATATTTTTTGTTAATGTTTTCTTTTTGTCTTTTCTTTTCTCTTTATCTCTTTCCTCATCATTCTTGCCTTTAAATTCATTCTATATATTTTTCTATATTAGGCTTCCCATTTCATAGTCACTACTCCACTTTTTATTCCCATAACATGAGTTAAGTGTTAATTTCCCTAGGTCTTATATGTTCCTCTTCTAAAATTTTTATTATTATTGATATTGTCCTTTTTCTTAACTCCTTTGTTTCCTCTGGCACTATTTTTTCTTTCTTTTGAGGGAACATAGACAACAGCAAGGAAATGGAACAAGAGGAAAAAATGTCAAAGAGAAAAATTAACACGCAAACACAAAGAGCAACTAAATAATGCACTAGAGTAGAAAGAAAAGCTAATAAACTGAATCAGCCCATCCAGATAAAAAGATATACAGAAAGCAACAAAAATTATTAAACGTACTAAGAAACAGGAAGACATTGCAGTCCAATGAACAAACTAAAAAATCAGGAAGAAATGCAAAACATCAAACAACTAATCAAATCTGCCCAAACAAGTATCATGGACAAACTTCATGAAGTGAATGAAGACATTAGGATAGTAAGAAGACTCTGTGAGAACATACTGATGAAATTGTAAACTTATATTAAAAGATAACAGATATGATGTTGATGAATGGCGGAGTCCAAGAAATAAAAAAAAATACTGGAAGCACATAGCAGCATATTGGAACAGGCAGAAGCAAGTGTTAGTGAAGTGGAAGACAGTACATCTGAAATAAAACAGAAAGTAGAAAAGATAGATAAAAAAAGAGAAAAAATTCATTAGGGGCTTAGGTATTTGAACAATGTTACATAAAAATGCAAAAACATACACATTATAGGCATCCCACATAAAGAAGAGGAGGGAAAGGGGACAGAAGGAGTGTTGGAGGAAATAATGGCTGAAAACTTACTCGCCTTAATAAGGGAGGTGGATGAATATGTCAGGGAATTGCAGTGCACCCCTAGCAGTATAAATCCCAATAGGTCTACTCCAAGGCTTATTTGTCCAACAGTCCAATACTCAAGACAAAGAAAATACTAAAATCAGCAAGAGAAAAGTGAACCATTATATACAAAGAACATTCAATAAGATTAAGGGAAGATTTCTTATCTGATACCATGGAGGAGAGAAGACAGTGGCATGACATAGTTAAGGCAATAAAAGAAAAAGAGCTTGCCACCAAGAATTCTCTATCCAGCAAAGCTAGCACTCAAAAATGATGGAGAGATAAAAAATATTCATAGATAAACAGTAATTAAGAGTATGCAAATAAGAAACCTGCCCTTCAAGAAATACTAAAGGAAGCACTTCAGGAAGAAAATGAAAAAAAAAAAAAAAAACAGGAAAGAGAATGTAGCAGGTTGATATATTATGGATTCCAAAAATAGATATTGAATTATGTTTGTAAACTTGCCTGTACCTGGGCATGATTAAGTTATGATTAGAGCTTTGATTAGGCCACATCATTAGGATATTGAGTCCCTACCATTTGATGGTAAGGTAAAAGGCATGGCAAAGGACAGAGTGCAGTGTTTTTGATGTTGGAGTTTAATGCTGAAGCCTTAAGCTGGAGTCCTGGGAAGTAAGTTCACAGAGGAAAGAGAAGCAAGCCTAGGAAGAGAGAAACCTTGAGTCCAGGAAGAAGCAAGCCCTGGGAAGAGAGGGATTCTGAACTCAGAGAGAAGCAAGCCCCTGGAAGGAGGAGCCCAGGAAGCCTGAAACCTCACAAACATCAGGAGCCATCTTGCTCCAACATGTGAAATAGACTTTGGTGAGGGAAGTAACTTATGCTTTATGGCCTGGTATCTGTAAGTTCTTACCCAACTAAATACATTTTATAAAAACCAACCAATTTCTGATATTTTGCACCATCACACCTTCGGCTGACTAATACTCAGAGAGAGTGTAAGAACAGGAGGCGGGGCAAAATGGCATCTGAGTGAGTGCACCTTATAATCTCTCCTGCAAAGAAGTGGCTGAGTAGGGTTGGAATTTTGCTGGACCAGGCTCTTTCTGCTGTTTTCAGGACAGGGGGTGTCTGGACATCGATTTAGTGGGACGGTGACAAAGGAGATTCTTGTAAAAAGTAGAATTTTGGGTCTCTTTTACAGAGATCGGGGTTGAGAATGGGAAGCTTCAACCTGGGGCTGGCAGCCTGGCAGCAGTGATCCCTCAGGGCTTTGCTGTGCTGGGGAATTCCCAAGCCCTGAGTGGGCTATTCAGGGGCTTGCAGGGTGGAAGGTGTCTGGAAGCCGATTTGGTGAGACAGATGGAAGAGATTTTTGTGAGATACAGAATTTTGTGTTTCTGACATGGAGATCAGAGCTTCCTAGGGCAGATGGCCCATCTGTGGCATCAACAAACTGCTTGTAGTACAGTGGCACCTCCAGCAGGCTGTTTTGGGGCTTGCAGGGTGGGAGGTGTCTGGAAGCCAATTTGGTGAGACAGAGACAGAGGAGATTTTTGCGAGATATGGAATTTTGGGTTTCTGACATGGAGATCAGAGCTTCCAGCTAGAGCCCCTCCCCCTAGGGCTGGTGGCCCATCTGTACCATCACCAAACTGCTTGCAGTACAGTGGCACACTCAGCAGGCTGTTTCAAGGGCTTGCAGAGTGGGAGGTGTCCAGAAGTTGAATTGGTGAGACAGTGACAGAAGAGACTCTTGCGAGAGGTGGATTTTGGGTTTCTGACACAGAGGTCAGAGTTTGCGGGCATGACCCCTCCCCCTAGGGCTGACACCAAGCTGTGGGGATCTCTGAAGGCTGTGTTGCACTGCAGTGCTCCCAGGCTCCCTGTTAACTGGATGTGTGGTTCCCAGATCTGGGTCCCCTAAACCCTGCTGGTGCACATGCCAGAGACTCCACCTCTTGAGTCTGCAATATCACAGACTTCCCATCCCTGAATTCACCATGCTCTGAGGTCCATCTGAGGTCCTTGAGTGTCCTAGCCCTTGGCGTTTGTGGGGTTTTTTTCTCTCTTTTTTCTTTCTTTTTTTTTTTTTTATTGGCTTCGTTGTTAATATTGCATTATCTCCTGGTCTTTTCTCACATTGTATCCCCCACAGAACTTTTTCATTTATTTAGTGCAGTCACCCCTCGGGCTGAAGTGTAGCCCGGTGGGGGAGCGGCCGCGGCAGGCCAAGCCGCTGCCCCCATAATAGGGTGGCTGGTCGGACTCACCGCCACCCCTGAAGGGAGCTCGGCATGGGTGCAGAGTGCCCTCGGGTCTCCCCTTCTCGGCAGCCATGCTTCCACGGCCGCCCCTCCTCCTGGATGGTGCCACACGATGCCTGTGGGGCAGCACCCTTCTTCTTCTTTCTCCCTACGCAGGTGCAGGGCGGAAAATTCCAGTCTGCCCTTTTCCCCTCCCACGACAGCAGCAACAGCCAGGCGTGGGTGGAAAAATCCAGTCTGCCCTTTTCCCCTCCCCCAACAGCAGCAACAGCCAGGCGTGGGTGGAGAAATCCAGTCTGCCCTTTTCCCCTCCCCTGACAGCAGCAACAGCCAGGCGTGGGTGGGAAACTCAAGTCTGCCCTCCACCCCAGCAACAGCAGCCACCAATCCCTAAACCCTGCCCCTTCCCTCAGCAACAGCGACAGCCAATCCCTAACCACCACCCCTCCCCCATCCGGTACCACCCACTGACCTTTCGCCAGCAACCAATCAGAACAGGGCGTGGCTTCAACCAATCAGCCTTCCCAGCCCCTACAAAACTGTTGCCTCTCCCTCAGTAAAGTGGACTTGCGTGTTTACCTTGTCTCCGCGGTAGTTCTTCTGCCGTGCACCCTCCAGTCCTGAGAGCCCCTGACAAGGGCCTGGCCTCCCTTGTCCCCAGTTCATCACCTGCTTCTCCGGGTGACCCCTTTGTCGCCTGCTTCTCCGGGCGACCCCTTTGTCGCCGGCTTCGCCGGGCGACCCCGTCAGCCGAACCGCACAACCCCTTGTGAGACCGATCCCTCGTCTGCTGCCGGACCGACCCCTCGTCCCAAGTGGGACTGACCCCTCATCCCAAGTGGGACCGACCCCTCGTCCAGAGCTGGACTGACCCCTCGTCTGCAGCCAGTCCCCACCTCTACCGACTGAGCAAGCGCCGCAATTTAGGTTTTTTTTTCCTTCTTCTTTTCTTTTTCCTGCTTGATTCCCTTCCTTTTCATTGCCCAACCCCCCTAATTTCTTCTCTTTTTTTCTTTTCACTCTTTTTCTTCTTATTTTATTTTATTTATACAACAGGTGCTGCAGAGAGTGCCTCATATTTGCTGTGTATCCTCATCCTCCATTTCCTCATTTCTATGTGAATTGATTTTGACCACCTACACTAAGCCCTTTCCCTCACATCTTGTTATCCTCCATCATCTGCTGACTCTCGTACAATACACCTCCCTTTCTTTGGTCCCCAAATTGTCTAACTTTTAAATTCTAATAACTATGTTCTGTTTTCTGTCTTTTATCCATTCGATAATATTATCTCTTTTCTTATTCCCACACTCATGAAAACACTGGCTTTTTATATCATACTATATTCCTCCCCATATTCAGTTGATTATCTCATTTAGGTACTCTCCTTACTGCAATAAATCTACACAACTTACATGAGTCTAATATCCATTCTCCCAGATCTCACATTGTGCATCTGTTAACATTTATTACCAATACTACTTTACACATTTTCTTTTCTTACACAATTTCCATTCCCTGGTCCTAATATTTTCCTTCAAAGTGAACTCAGCCAGCAAAAAGAAATTAGACATGAAGAACAAAGTGACAAAGAGAAGACATCACACTTATGCATGAACAACAACTAATTCATCTCAAAGACTAGACAAAGAAGCTAAGGAAATGATTAAACCTGTCAAGATAAAATGATGACCAGACAGAAAAAAAAAAAAAAAAACTACAAACAAAACCAATAATCAGGAAAACATGGCTGAATCCAATGAGCAAACTAAAAACGAGGAAGGGGAGCAGAACATCAGAAAAGTAATTAAAGATCTCAGAACATATATTAGAGATCAACTTAATGAAGTAAAGGAAGAGATTAACAATATGAAGAAAACACTTGGAGAGGAAATTGCAGACATATGCAAAGAGATAACAGATACGATGGGGATGAACACCACAGTTCAAGAAATCAAAAATACACTTTCAAAAATAGCAGCAGATTAGAAGAGGCAGAGGAGAGAATTAATGACATGGAAGACAATACATCAGAAATCAAACAGATAGTAGAATTGATCGATAAAACAGATAGAAAAAATCCAGCTAAGACTTAGGGACCTGAATGACAATGCAAAATGCACAAACATATGTAATATAGGCATCCCAGAAGGAGAAGAGAAGGGAAAGTGGACAGAAGGGGTGTTGGAGGAAATAATGGCTGAAAACTTCCCAAATCTACTTAGAGAGATGGACATACATGTCCAGGGGAAACAACGCACCCCAAACACCATAAATCCCAACAGGCCCACCCCAAGACATACACTTGTAAAATTTTCCAATGCTCAAGACAAAGAGAAAATTCTAAAAGCAGCAAGAGAAAAGAAAACCATCACATACAAGGGAGGATCCATAAGATTAAGTGCTGATATCTCATCTGAAACCATGGAGCCAAGAAGGCAGTGATATGATATAGTTGAGGTACTAAAAGAAAAAATTTCCAACCAAGAATACTCTACTCAGCTAAGCTAGCATTCAAAAATGATGGGGAGTTGAAAATATTCACAGATAAGAGAAATTGAAAGAGTATGCCAACAAGAACCCTGCCCTTCAAGAAATACTAAAGGGAGTTCTGCAGGAAGAAAGAAAAAAAAAGGCCAGGCAGAGTTGGAGGAGAGTGTAAGAGCAATGAAAAAGACAAAAAGAGAAGGGAAAAAAACAAACAAAATATGACAAACACAAGTCCAATCAAAATATGGCTAGCAAAAATAATTCCTTGAAAGTAATAACACTGAATGTCAAGGGATTAAACTCACCTATCAAAAGATTCAGACTGGGACACTGGATAAGGAATTATGACCCATCTATATGCTGCCTACAAGAAACACATCTTAGACCCAGAGATACATGGAGGCTGAAAGTGAATGTTTGGAAAACAATCTTACAAGCAAACAATAACCAAAAACAGGTAGGAGTAGCTATATTAATATCAGAAAAAAAATGGACTTTAAATGTGAAACAATTGTGATAGACAAAGAAGGATACTACATTTTAGTGAAAGGGGCAATCTCTCAAGAAGAATGAACAATCATAAATATTTTTACTCCTAACAAGGGCACCACCAAATACCTGAGGCAAACACTGGAAAAACTAAGTGAAAGAATAGTGCCTCTGCAATTATAGTGGGAGATTTTAATACACCACTATCAACTTTGGACAGAACATCTCAAAAGAGAATTAAATAAAGAAACAAAAACTTTGAACAGTATATTAGAGGAGCAGATCTAATAGACATATGCAGATCATTACACCTGAATACAGCAGGATAAACATTTTTCTCAAGTGCACATGGATCATTCTCCAAGATAGACCATATGCTAGGCCACAAAGAAAAGCTCAATGATTTCAGAAAGATCAAAATCATACAAAATAATACTTCTGACCACAGTGGAGTGAAGCTGGAAATCTGCAAGGGCCAGAGGTCCAGATTTCACACCAAGATATGGAAAATAAACAGCACACACTTAGTCAAAAAGAAAACCTCAAAAGAAATTAATGACTACCTTGAAACTAATGAAAATGATAACACAACATACCAAAACTTATGGGATGCGGAAAAAGCAGTTTTGAGAGGGAAATTTATAGCCAGAAGTTCATAAACAAAAAAGAAGAAAGAGCAAAAATTGAAGAACTAACTGCACATTTGGAGGAATTAGTAAAAAAAAAACAACAAAGTAACCCCACAGGAAGAAGAAAGAAAGAAAGAAAGAAAGAAAGAAAGAAAGAAAGAAAGAAAGAAAGAAAGAAAGAAAGAAAGAAAGAAAGAAAGAAAGAAAGAAAGAAAGAAAGAAAGAAGCAGAATTAATAAAAAAGAAAATAAGAAAGCACTTGAAAAAATAAACAAGACCAATAGCTGGTTCTTTGAGAAGATCAATAAAATTGACAAACCCTAGCTAGACTAACAAAGAAAAAGAGAGGGAGGATGCAAATACACAAAATAATAAATAAGAAAGGAGATATCAACACTGACCCCACAGAAATAAAGACTATCATAAGAGGATACTTTGAAAAGCTTTATTCCAACAAAAATGACAATTCAGAGGAAATGGACAAATTCCTAGAAACACATAAGCAGCCTATATTGACAAAAGAAGAAATTGATGATCTCAACAAACCAATCACAAGTAAAGAGATAGAATCAGTTAATAAAAACCTCCCATCTAAGAAGAGCCGAGTGCCAGATGGCTTCACAGGTGAATTTTACAAAACATTCTGGAAAGAACTAACACCAATCCTGCTGAAACCCTTCCAAAAAAATTGAAACAGAGGGAACATTTCCTAACTCATTCTATGATGCCAACATTACACTAGTACCAAAGCCAAACAAAGACACCACAGGAAAGGAAAATTACAGGCCCATTTCTCTAATGAACCTAGACACAAAAATCCTCAACAAAATACTTGCTAACCGTATTCAACAATCCATTACAAGAATTATACACTATGATGAAGTGGGATTCATTCTGGGTATGCAAGGATGGTTCAACACAAGAAAATCAATCAAAGTAATACACCATATAAACAGATTAAAGGAAAAAAACATGTATCTATAGATGCAGAAAAAGCATTTGAAAAATACAGCACCCTTCCTTGATAAAAACACTGGAAAAGATTGGAATACAAGGAAATTTTCTGAACTTGATATACAAGGAAATTTTCTGAACATGATAAACAGTATATATGAAAAACTCACAACCAACATCATTTACAGTGGTGAATCCTAAAATCCTTCCCTCTAAGATCAGGAACAAGACAAGGATGCGACTCTCACCCCTTCTACTTAACATTTTCTTAGAAGTACTTGCTTGAGCATTGAGGCAAGAAGCAGATATAAAAGGCATTCAAATTGGAAAGGAAGAATTCAAAATGTCATTATTTACAGATGACATGATTCTATACATAGAAAACCCTGAGAGGTCTATAACAAAGCTTCTAGAACTCAAAAATTAGTTTAGTAAAGTCGCAGGTTATAAGATCAATGCACAAAAATCAGTAACATTTCTGTACAACAAAAATGAGCAAGCTCAGGAGGAAATCAAGAAACAAAACCATTTACAATAGTCAATAAAAAAATCAAATACCCAGGAATAAATTTAACTAAAGATGAAAAAAAACTTCTACACAGAGAACTACACAAGATTGTTCAAGGAAATCAAAGAAGACCTAAATGAATGCAAGAATATTAAATGTTCATGCACAAGAAAACTAAATATTTTTAAGATGTCTATCCTAACAAAACTGATCTACACATTCAAAGCAATCCCAATAAAAGTCAACACAGCATTCTCAAGGAACTAGAAAAACTACCTATGAAATTTATTTGGACAGGAAAGAGGCCCTGAATAGCCAAAGACATATTGAAAAAGTAATACGAAATTGGAGGAATCACACTACCTGACTTCAAAACATACTACAAATCTATGGTAGTGAAAACAGCATGGTATTGGCACAAGGAGAGACACACAGGCCAATGGAACTGAGTTGACAGTTCTGATATAGATCCTCATATATATAGTAATATAATGTTCAATAAAGCCACCAAACCCTCTCAACTGGGAGACAATGGCCTATTCAACAAATGGTGCCTGGAGAACTGGATATCCATATTTAAAAGAATGAAAGAGGATTACCATCTCACATCTTATACAAAATTCAAATCAAGATGGATCAAAGACCAAATATAAGACCCAAAACAATAAAGACTTTGGAAAGCAGTGTAGGGAATCTTATATAAGAATTTGTAATAGGAAATGGCTTCATGAACTTCACACCAAAAGCATGAGCAGGAAAAAGCAAATAGATAAATGGGACGTCCTCAAAAATAAAGCCTTCTGCATCTCAAAAGACTTTGTCAAGAAAGTGAAAAGAGAACCTACACAATGGGAGAAAATATTTGGTAATCATATATCAGATAGGAGACTTATAAACTGCTTATATAAAGAACTCCTATATCTTGAAAATAAAAAGATAAACAACCCATTTAAAAATTGGGAAAAAGATTTAAACAGACACTTCTCCAAAGAAGAAATACAAATGGTTAAAAAGCACATGAAAAAATGCTCCAAATCTCTAGCAATCAGGGAAATGCAAATCAAGACTACTATGAGATACCATCTTACTCCCATAAGATTTGCAGCTATGAAAAAAACAGAATACAAATGCTGGAGAGACTGTGGAGGAATGGGAACACTCATCCACTGCTGGTGAGAATGCAGAAGGATCCAACCACTCTGGAGGACAGTTTGGTGGTTTCTCAAAAAACTAACCATAGACTTGCCATATGACCCAGCAATTCCACTGCTGGGTATATACCCAGCAGAACTGAAAATAAGGACACAAACCGATGTATGCACACCAATGTTCATAGCAGCATTGTTCACTATTGCCAAAAGTTGGAATCAACTCAAATGCCCACCAACAGATAAGTGGATCAATAAAATGTGGTATATACATACAATGGAATGCTACTCAGCTTTAAGAACAAATACACTACAAACACGCGTGATAACATGGATGAATCTTGAGAACCTTATGTTGAGTGAAGCAACCCAGGCATTGAAGGACAAATACTACATGACCTCAATGATATGAAATAAGTAAACCAAGCTGCCTCAGAGAGCTAGAGACTGGGTGATAGGTTTACAGGAAATTGGGGGTAGAGGAAGGACATAAGCTGACACCTACATGGGTGAAATCTATGATAAGTTGGAGGTAAGTTGTTGTAAAAGGAAGGGATAAAAGGGAGCATAGGGTTATTTTTTGGTGAGGCTTTGTGGGCTTGAGCGGGCCTAGAGAGGGGGGATGGGTAATATTTCCAAAGAAATTGGGTGAGGGTGGGGCAACATATGAACATAGGAGATTTTCAGTTATTTGGTTGAGAGTATAATGCTGAGAAAACCTTTTCAAAAATATAATAAGGACAGTTACCTGTTTAAGATGCTTAAAGGGGATAATCTGATGCACGACAGGCTCCTAGGGAATATATGCATGCTCATTTTGCCATAGTGGGTTATATCATTGGCTAGAGACCCATATAATGAGAGTGAAGGTATACCCACATCCTGGGGAGGACTGATGCCATCAAATAGAGGGAACTGTATCTCTCAAGAGAAATGGTGTCTCTCAGTGCATAAGGACAGTTGAGCATGTCAAGCCCTCAACACAGTTGCAAGTATCTCTGAACATGGCCCTTCAAGCAAAGAATATTGACTGTCACTGTGGGCCCTAAGGGATGGGAAGAGGTATTGAACAGATGGAACCTATGTAACTGTGTGGGCAATAGAAGTGTTCCAAAAGAGTATGCAAGGATGGATATAAGACATGTAAAATTGCACCAAAAATATATAGGGCCTGATAGGCTAAAATGTAAATCATAATGTAAAACATAAGATAAGTAAAAATATGAAAATTTGCGGTCACCCCTCTGACTGAAGTGTGGTTTGCTGGCCTGGCCAGGGGCAGCAGCCACGGTAGGCCTATTCCAAATGGCTGCCCCCATAATAGGGTGGTTGGTCGGGCCCACCGCCACCCCTGAAGGAAGCTTGGCATGGGTGCAGAGTGCCCTCTGGTCTCCCCTTCTCGGCAGCCATGCTTCCGCGGCTGCCCCTCCTCCTGGATGGCGCCACACGATGCCTTGTGGGGTGGCACCCTTCTTCTTCTTTCTCCCTGCACAGGTGCAGGGTGGAAAAATCCAGTCTGCCCTTTTCCCTCCCCCCAACAGCAGCAACAGCCAGGCGTAGGCGGGAAACTCCAGTCTGCCCTCTACCCCAGCAACAGCAGCCACCAATCACTAAACCCTGCCACTTCCCCCAGCAACAGCAACAGCCAATCCCTAATCACCACCCCTCCCCCCATCCAGTACCGCCCACTGACCTTTCTCCAGCAACCAATCAGAACAGGGCGTGGCTTCAACCAATCAGCCTTCCCCAGCCCCCATAAAACTGTTGCCTCTCCCTCAATAAAGTGGACTTGCGTGTTTACCTTGTCTCTGCGGTAGTTCTTCTGCTGTGCGCCCTCCAGTCCTGAGAGCCCCCGACAAGGGCCTGGCCTCCCTTGTCCCCAGTTTGTCGCCTGCTTCTCCAGGCGACTCCCTCATCGCCGGCTTCGCCGGGCGACCCCGTCAGCCGAACCGCGCAACCCCTTGTGAGACCGATCCCTCGTCTGCTGCCGGACCGACCACTCGTCCCAAGTGGGACCGACCCCTCATCCCAAGCGGGACCGACCCCTCATCCAGAGCTGGACCGACCCCTCATCCGCAGCCAGACCCCACCTCTACCGACCGAGCAAACCATCGCAGTTGGTGCCTAACGTGGGGCAAGGCAACTCCACTACAGCCTCACTCCATAACCTGGCGGCCCCCCCCCTCCTCTCACTGTGGGGCTTCTCTCATGCAACATTGCTGCTACCTGAGCCTTGGCTACCTCATATGATCCACGGCGGTCTGGGAGAATCTCTGGATGGCTTTCTCCTTCCATGTCGGGAGCTTATACCGACCCGCTATGATTAAGAGGAGCCTTGGATTTCTCGGGAGCGCGCGCTTGCACGTCTGAAGTAACCCTACCACAGCCCTACGCCTTCCTCTCTTCTCACCCCTATCTTTTCGCTCTGCACTGCTGCTCCTGAACCTTGGTGACCTCATACAATCCACGGCAGTCTGGGAGAATTGCTGGATGGCTTTCTCCTTCCATGTCGGGGGCTTATACCGACCCGCTATGATTAAGAGGCACCATTAAAACTCTCAGGAGTGCGTGCCTGAGCACCTCCACCCCTGCCTTCACCTCTGCCTCCTCCCCTCCATGCTTGCTCCCCTTTGCCTTGCTCCACTGCTCATCATTCTGCCTTCCCCTCATCAGGGCCTTCTTTTGGCCCGCAACCACCATCGGAGTCCCATCGGCTCCAACCCCTCGTCTCACCGCGCACCTCGGCTCCCATCACTGCATTCTCCAGGTAAGGGCCCCTTTTCTTATCAGCTCCAAAAGGCCATTAGCAATGGGTAACATCCTATCTGCTAAGCAAGCCCCACAAGTTCGGGCCGTCGCCGGTCTCCTAGACACTCACCAGTGTAAGATCTCTTTGAAACAGCCCCAAGTCTTCTGTATCCACGGCCCCCCCATGCCGCCATCGCTCTCAAGCAGCTCCAGCCCCGCTAAACGGCCCGCAACCCGCTTTCCCTGGCCCACGGCCTGTGTTCTAGCATCTAATAATGTTTCTGCTTTTGCCTCCCCATACTTCTGCAGAGCTTCCTCCTGTCTCGACCTCACTCTTCTCAGCCATCCAAAGCATCCTTTCTCGTCCCCTGCTCCCCTCCCTTTTTTTTGCCTGAACCCCCACTGCATTGCAGATTGGGCCACCCCATGTCGGCCCGCCCCATTAACATCAGCCTCTCTCGCACCCATGAAGACTTTGGCCTTCTTGTTGCCCTCGCCTACATCTCCACCACTCCCGACACTGCCGCCACCACTACCGCTGGTGCCCTGACACAACTTGTCCTCACAGCTGCGATCCTCCAGACCATCACACAATCTGTCTCTGCCACTCTTCATGGCCAAGAAGAGATCAACTACCTGTAACGGGCTATCATCCTGAACTTTTAACAGCAGATGGACCTTATAGCCGCTGAGATCAACGAGAATTGGACATTGGCCACCCTTGTTTGCAACGGCAAGATACCGCCCCCCAAATTGTACATTTATATCCCCGGCATACTCACCTCCCTCTTCAGCCCCACTTCCCTCATTGCTTACTGCTCTTGGGCCTCGGCTACTTGTTACTGCTGCCATCCTGGCCCTTATTTGAAAAGAAGGGGGAAATGCGGTCACCCCTCGGGCTGAAGTGTGGTTTGCTGGCCTGGCCAGGGGCAGCAGCCGCAGTAGGCCTATTCCAAACCCCTGACCCCATAATAGGGTGGTTGGTCAGGCCCACCGCCACCCCTGAAGGAAGCTTGGCATGGGTGCAGAGTGCCCTCAGGTCTCCCCTTCTCGGCAGCCATGCTTCCGCGGCTGCCCCTCCTCCTGGATGGCGCCACACGATGCCTTGTGGGGTGGCACCCTTCTTCTTCTTTCTCCCTGTGCAGGTGCAGGGTGGAAAAATCCAGTCTGCCCTTTTCCCTCCCCCCAACAGCAGCAACAGCCAGGCGTGGGCGGGAAACTCCAGTCTGCCCTCTACCCCAGCAACAGCAGCCACCAATCACTAAACCCTGCCACTTCCCCCAGCAACAGCAACAGCCAATCCCTAATCACCACCCCTCCCCCCATCCAGTACCACCCACTGACCTTTCTCCGGCAACCAATCAGAACATGGCATGGCTTCGACCAATCAGCCTTCCCCAGCCCCTATAAAACTGTTGCCTCTCCCTCAATAAAGTGACTTGCGTGTTTACCTTGTCTCTGCGGTAGTTCTTCTGCTGTGCGCCCTCCAGTCCTGAGAGCCCCCGACAAGGGCCTGGCCTCCCTTGTCCCCAGTTCATTGCCTGCTTCTCCGGGTGACCCCCTCGTCGCCGGCTTCGCCGGGCGACCCCGTCAGCCGAACCGCACAACCCCTTGTGAGACCGATCCCTCGTCTGCTGCCGGACTGACCCCTTGTCCCAAGTGGGACCGACCCCTCATCCCAAGCGGGACCGGCCCCTCATCCAGAGCTGGACTGACCCCTCATCCACAGCCAGACCCCACCTCTACCGACCGAGCAAACTGTCGCAAAAATTGTATAGTCTAAAATATAAACCACAATATAAACACAAATGTTACATTGTTTGAAAGCTATTGTCTCAATATCTGTACATCAGTTTCAGTAAATATGGTATGAATATGTAAAAAGATTATTGCTTTGGAAGGGAAATGGTTATGTTGGATATGTGGGACTCCTGTATATTGTATATATGAATTACCATGATCTAAGACTCTTGTGAAGTTAAGCTTAATAATTAGAAAAAAGAAAAGAAAAAGATGGGATATAGACAATTTTTTGATACCTCAATTTACTTTTTCCTTAATTTTTCCAAATTAATAAGTATTCTATATCTAACCTTTAGAATCATGACTATATTCCATTTTACTATTATGAGAACCTGGCAATATATTGGGCTTTACTTTTCAGGAAGTTTTGGATCACAGAGCGTTCCAACAATGGCAGCAGAGGAATACTGGTGTGGTATGTTAGTGACAGGAGACACATGGTTGGCAGGGAGTTCTACCAGGCATATATCCAGGGTACATAAAAATGTTTGGATATTTTCATAATGGATACAAGTAAAAACAACTACTGAGGGAGTGCTGAGATTCTAGCCAGGGGAGCTCTATCACAGTCCATAAAGGAACAGCAACAATCCCCCAAGTGCAACAGCAAAGACCAAAAAAGAATGTAGGTTCAACAATGAGTCCATGAAACTAATGACTATGCTTGTAAGCCTGTGCACCTGAAATAAGAACAAGGCCTAGATCTGTAGGGTGCCTAAGAGTTACCTCCTGAGAGCCTCCATGTTGCTCAAATGTGGCCAGACTTGAAGCCAAACTCATCATGTAAATGCTTTGCCTTCCCCCCAGCATGGGACATGATCCCCGGGAATAAGCCTCCCTGGTGCTGAGGGATTACTACCAAGTACCAGTTGATAATGTAACTAGAAAATGACCTTGAATAAAAGGGTCAACTCGGACCACGGAATATCTCAGTATACGTATAATACCCAGGAGTTAAAAATGCTTTTTGATCAGAATCGAGGGGAAAATGGAATGGGCAAATGAGTTTATATGGCTATGAGTCTCCAAAAAAGAGCCAGGAGGTTATCAGAGGGGTTGCCCTTATGCACACCTCAGCAGAGTCCCAGAGACAGATAAAGTAGATACAACCCTAGGTATTGGTTCATAGAACCCACAGGTTCTATGGTCATGGTAGATGGAGTTCAGTGCCATGTCAGCTGGCCCTTCTTTGGAGTTTGTGTTTCTGTGTGATGGAGCTGGACTCAGATGTGATCTTTTTTTCACAAGCCTTTCCTGTTACTTTTGCCAGAACTGTGATTGGTGCTGGGGTTTAAGATATACCGAGGGGGTTTGAATCTCTGGACTGACCATATGATAGCCAGGTCCTGAGCCTCAAAAGACTTCAGCTCCTACACTCTGGTTTATTGGACTTACCCCACTCAACCAACATGGAGTTGAAGAAGGTCAACCACCACTCCATGGAGCCAAGAGTGCCTACAACTGAAAGCAGGAGGATTACATCCAGCATTCATGTGAAATCTAAACCCCCTCTTGATATAGATGTAGAGTGAACACAACCATTGCAAGGTCCACAGGATGGAGGAATATCATATGGAGTAGAGTGGACTACTGATATTCTATTCATGAAGTATTGTGATTAGTAATCAAAGAAAATGTGGCATTGGTGTAGAGAAGGAGGACATGGTGGCTGCTGGCTGTGTGGAATGTGAGGAAGAGATGAGACTGGAGACGTTTTGGGGACTTGGAGTTGTCCTGGGTGATGCTGCAGGGACAGTTACCGGACATTGTATATTCTCCCATGGTCCACTGGATGGAATGTGGGAGAGTGTGGGCTATGATGTGGACCATTGACCATGAGGTGTAGCGGTGCTCAGAGATGTATTCACCAAATGCAATGAATGCCTAATGATGATGGAGGAGATTGTTGCTATGGGAGGAAGAGAAGTGTGAGGAGGTGGGGGTTATATGGGGACCTTATTTTTTTTAATGTAATATTAAAAAAATAAAGACAAAAAAATAAAATAAAATAAAAGAGAACTATGAAAATTAGTGTGATGAAGAATTACAAAACCTGGGTGAAACAATTCCTAGAAACATCAAAGTATCAAAAGGAATAATGATTAAAATTAAATCTGAATAAACCCATAATTACTAAAGAGACTGATTAAGTAAACAAAATCATCCAATATCAACAACAAAGATAAAAATGGGCTCAGAACTTAAATAGACATCTCTCCAAAAAAAAAAAAGAGATGTACAAATTGCCATGAACCTTGTGAAAAAATGCCCAATATCATTAGCCATAAGAAAATGAAATAAAAACCACAATGAGATACCATTTCATACCAGTATGATAGCTATTTGGAAAGAGACCTAGAGCAAAAGGGGGAAACAATGAAGGCAAATGAGTTTTATGACAAAGAGATTTCGAAGGGAGTTGGGAGATCATTCTGAATATTATGCTTATGTTTATCTCAGGAGGATCTCACTGCCTGTAAAAATGCCATAAAAAGAGGTGTCCTCGGACTCTAGAGACATCTAAACACTAGACACATAGGAAACAACCCCAAGAAATCAGCACCTCTTCAGGGGACATTATCTCGGAGTATATGATAACTCATCTCTCCCAATGTGTCAGAGTTAGACTCATGTATAATTTTCCTACACATGGTTCTTCTATCCCTTCTTTATTTGAAACTCTAATTAACACTAAATACCTATTAAATATATGTTCTAGAGCCTTAAATCTTCCAGCTGTTCATATGCTGGGTAAGCCTTAAGTCTCAACAGAACTGCAGCCAGTGACTACTCTCTGGTTCCTTGGACTCACCCAGGACAATTAACAAAAGGATGATGATGGACAAGGCCCACGCTAAGAAGCAGAGAGTATCTTCAACTGCATGCAAGACAGTTCCATCCATCTGACCCATGGGACCTAAGACCCCTCTCAATCAGAAGCAGAGTGGGCATCACCATCCCCAAAGATGGATGAACAAACATAAAGGGGGGGGGGGTCAACTATGGACTAAGTAAAGTAGTTACTAATACAGTAATGGAAACATAATATTAATATAAAGACAGTGGTCACTACAGGTACTGAGGGGAGGAAGAGGGAGCAATAGGTGTAATGGGGAATTTTTGAGATATTGGAATCATCCTGCATATTACAATGATGGATACCACCATTATACATTTTGTCAAAACCTATAAATTGTGTGGTGCAAAAAGCAAAATATAATATAAACTATAGACCTGGTGAATAGAAATGTTTCCATATATGTGCATGAATTGTAACAAAATATTCCACACTTTTGAAAGATGTCATTAATGGAGAAAAGAGTGGGAAGGGAGGTGTTGGGGAATATGAGAATCCTACTATATTTAAATAATTTGAAGCTCCTTTAAAAATAAAAAATAAAAAATTATTTTTAAAAAGGATGAAAAAAATGAGGATAAGCACAATGTCTTCGCAGACAAACAAAATTTAATAGGATATGTTACCAAAATTATTACAGTGTTACAAGAAATACTTAAGGGAGTGCTGCAGCCTGAAATGAAAGAAACAAGGGTGAGAGATTTAAAGAAGAGTGTAGAGATAAGATTATTAGGAAGGATAAATTAAAGGGTAAAGAGAGAGACAAAATAATATAATATGACAACAGAAAGCCAAAGGACAAAATGGATGAATTAAGTAATGCCTTTACAGTAGCAATAATGAATGATAATCATTTGAACCCCCAACCAAAAGTCATAGACTGTTAGAATGGATTCTTAAAAATATGAGCTATCCATACACTGTCTACAAAGTCTCATTTCACAACCAACTCAAATTTAAAGGTTGGAAAAGATATTCCAAGCAAATAATGAAAAAAAGAGCTGGAGTAGTGATACTAATATAAAAAAAAATAGATTTTTAATGCAAAACTGACATACGGGATGAAAAATGTAATTATATATTAATAAAAAGGGGTAATTCACCAAGAAGTAATAATTATGATAAGTATTTATGCACCTAACCTGTGTGTCCCCAGTTGCATGAGGCGCACACTGGCAAAACTGGATGGAAAAATAGACATCTCTACAACAATAGTTGGAGACTTCAAAACACCATTCTCAGTATTGCATAGAACATCTGGACAGAGGATAAAGAAACAGAGAATTTAAACAGTATATTAAGTGAACTACACATAATAGACCTCTACAGGCATACACCCCAAAACAGCAGGATGTACAATCTTTTCAAGTGCTCATGGAAGCGTCTCTAATATAGAATTTATTTTGTGTCACAATTCTCAATAAATTTGAAAAGATTGAACTCTATTGTAAACTGTGGACTATACTTAATAGTACAATTATAATAATATTATTTCATCAATTATAGCAAAGTTACCACACGAATGCAAGGTATTAATAATGGGGAAACCTGTGTATGTGAGGTAGAGTATATGAGAACTCTGTCTTTTTTGCATGATGTTTCTATAATCCTATAGCTTCTCTAATAAAAAGAAAAAATAACTTAAAAAAAAGAAATTACATAAAGCTCTTACTCTGAATATATAGGAATGAAGCTGGAAATCAGTAATGGAAGGAAAAAGGAATAACTCATAAACATACAGAGATTAAACAACACACTATTAAACAATCAGTGGAGCAAAGAAGAAATTGCAAGAGAATTCAGCAACTATCTTGAAATGAATGCAAATAAGAAAACAACCTTTCTAAACCTATGGGACACTGCAAAGGCAGTGCTGAGAGGGATATTTTTAGCTCTCAATGCTTACATTTAAAAAAGAATATAGAGCTAAAATTGAAGATCTAAATACACAGCTGGAGATATGAGAAAAAGAACAGCAATGTAGTCCTAAATCAAGCCAAATGTAGGAAATAGTAAAATCAGAGTGATAATAAATGGAATAAAGAATAAAAGCAACAATAAAATAGAGAGAATCAATAAAACTAAGAGTTGGTTCTTTGAGAAGATAAAAAAAGTCCATAAACTCTTAGCTGGATTGAGAAGGGAATCTCCTTTTTTCTTTTTCTTTTTAATGATAGCAGGCAGGAAGTTTATTGGGAAGCTCTTCCAACAGAAGGGGTCTGAAGAATAGACTTCAGGCCCCTCATATATTTTTAATATAACATTTATATAATATAAAGCTTCTTTAAAAATAAAAAAATTAACTAAAACAAAAAGAGAGAAGTCACAATAAAACAAAAATGGGAGGGTTACATTATCACTTACCCACAGAAATAAGAGAGATCATAAGAGGATACTCTGAACAACTGTATGTCAAAAAAAAAAAAACTAAATAATGTAGATGAGATGGACAAATTCCTAGAAACACACAAACCACTTACACTGTCACTAGAAGAAGTAGGTCGCACTAAACCAATCACAAGTGAAGAATTGAAACAGTTATCAAAACCTCCCAAGAATAAAATTCCAGGACCAGATGGACTTATATGTGAATTCTACAAATCATTCAAAGATGACCTAATAGCAAGATTCCTCAAGCTCTGCCAAAACTTTGAACAGGAAGAAGTCTACTGAATTCATCCTATGAAACTAACATCACCCTAATGCCAAATCCAGATAAGGACACTAAAATTTTTTTAAAAATCACAGACCATTATCTCAAATGAAGACAGATGCAAAAATACCCAACAAAAAACTTGCAACCAAATTAAAAAAAAAATGCAGGAAAAGAATTATATACCACCATCAAGTGGGTTTTATCCCAAGTGTGCTAGTGTGGTTCAACACAAGAATATCAATTAGTGTAATAAACCGCAGTGATAAATTGAAGAAGGAAAATCTCATGAATCTAGATCCTCTCAATTGATACAGCAAGGCATCTGTCAAAATAGAGGGCACTTTCTTGATAAAAAAGCCAATAATGAAATTTATTTCAAAGGGTAAGGGACCCTGAATAGCCAAAATTGTCTTAAAAAAGAAAGAACAAATTTGGAGAACTTTCACTTTCTGATTTTTTTGTCATTACTTAGCTACAGTGGTAAAAAACAAAAACAGAAACAAAAACATTATGGTACGGTCGTAAGGACAGAAAGATTGATCAATTCAAAAAAACTGAATTGAGAACTCAGAAATTGACCCTCACAGCCAAGTGATTTTGTCAAATCTGTTAAGACCACCCAGTTGGGCCAGAACACTCATTCAACAAATAGTCCTGGGAGAACATGATAGCCATATCCAAATAAAAGAAAGAAGATCCCTATCTCATATCTTATACAAAAAATAACTCAAACTGAATAAATGACCTAAACATAAAAAGAACAACCACAAAACTCCTAGAAGGAAATGCAGGAAAATATCTTCAAGATCTTGTGGTAGTCAGAAGTTTCTTAAATTTTATACTCAAAGCACAAGCAACACAAGAAAAAAGAGATAAATGGGTCCTCCTCAAAATTAAAAACATCTGCACCTGAAAGGATTTGTCAAAAGGGTGAAAGGTAGTCAGTTCAATGGAGAAAATATTTGGCAATTAACATATCTGTTAGGTGATTAATATCCATGTTATATGAAGAGATCACACAACTCAACAATAAGAAATCACACTTTCTGATTAAAAATGGGCAAAAGACTTCAAAAGACAACTGTCTGAAGAAGAAATATGTTTCGAAGAAATACATGAAAAGATGTTCAACATCACCAGCTATCAGGGATATGCAAATCAAAACTACAGTAAGATATCATTTCACACCTATTAGACTAGCTGCTTTTAAATTCAGAAAACAAGAAGCAGATGTATTCAAGCAGCTTGGCATCCACCTACTGCATGGGAGGTCTATTCTCAGCGCCTCTTAAAGAAGATGAACAATGAGGAAACATAAGAGACACAACAAGTAGGGAGCAGATGTGACTTAAGTAACTAGACATCTCCCTCCTACATGTGAGGTCTCAGGTTTTGTTCCTGGTTCTTCCTAAGAAAAAGATGAGCAAACACAGAGTGCACACAATAAACAGACACAGAGGATACAGTGAGTGCAAATAAGGAGGGGGGAATAAAAAGTAAATCTCTTTTTTTTTAAGTCAGGAAACTAAATGTTGGAGAGGATGTTGAAGAGATAGGGATGCTTATGCCCTGTTGGTGGGAATATAGAATGCTACAGCCTCTGTGGATGACTGTTTGGCAGTTCCCACCTATTTTTGATGTTCAGGGTCATTCTTTTAAAATTTGCACCTCATCAAAATCCTCTCTCTTTCCCAACTCCAGATTTGGCTCAATGGGTAGAACAACTGCCTACCACATAGGAGGCCCAGGGTTCAAACCCACACCTGACTTGTTTGGTGAGCTGGCCCACATGCAGTGCTGATGCACACAAAGAGTGCCCTACTACACAAGGGTTTGCCCCATATAGGGAGGCCCCATGCACAAGGACTGTGCCCTGTAAGGAGAGCAGCCTCATGTGAAAAAAGTGCAACCTGCCCAGGAGTGGTGCTGCACACATGGAGAGCTGACTCAGCAAGATGATGCAGCAAAAAGACACAAAGTCTCCCAGTGCTGCTGACAAGAATACAAGCAGACACAGAAGAACACACAGCAAATGGACACAGAGAGCAGACAACCAGGGTGGGGGGAAGGGGAGAGAAAAAAGTAAATGATAATTTTTTTAAAAAAAAGAGACCTTTTCTTTTTCTGGGCTTTCCTTTTACCTTTCTTTCTAATTCTGCTCTATTAGCTAGTGTGAGGGAAGGGTACAATATGTTGGAGAGAAGGGACAGTGGCTGTTATTTCTTGGACACTTTTCTACTTATGTTTCTTATTTTTTTTCAGTGCTCATATTTATTCCCTTGTAGCCTAGGTACTTATGGTCCAGCCAACCCTGTTGCAAATTTGTCAAGTCAGAAGAAAATGCCAGACAGTAGCAACTGATGGTGTAAATATTTTGTACAGTAAAAAAAATAAATGTTTAAAAGATGGACTAAGGAAAAATACAATTGGTCATAGATTTGTGGGTCTATGGCTGAACTCAAGTTGATTCCATTGGTCAATGTATATATCCTTCTGCAAATAACACAATTTTAAAAATCACTGTAGCATTCTAATAAGCTAGTAATTCATGAGCTGTCAGTCTTTCAAGTTTGTTCTTCATTTTCCAGATGGTTTTGGCTATCTGAGATGACTAACACTTACAAAAAATGTGATCATTGGTTTTGCCATTTCTGCGGGCTACAGGAATATTGATTGGGTTTGCAATGGATATGTAAATAATTTTGAGTAGAATTAATATCTTAATATTTAGTCTTCCAATCCATGGAAGTTCCTTGCGTACATTTAGGTCTTCTTTCATTTTTTTAATAAAATTTTTATACTTTTGCATGTATAAGTCCGTTATGTCATTGGTTACATTTATTCCTAGATATTTGATTATTTTAGTTGTTACTCTAAATTGAATTTTATTGGTGATATTCTTCTCAGAATGCTCATTACAAGTACATAGACACACTACTGATTATTACATGTTGATACTTTAATCTGCTACTTTACTAAATTAGCTCTAGTAGCTCTGTTGCAAAATTTCCAGCACTTTCTATATGTAGGATCATAGGCTCAAAAAACAGGGAAAGTTTTACTTCTTCATTTCCAAGTAGAAGTTTTTTTTCCTTGCCTAACTGCTCTGGATAGAACTTCCAGACCAATGTTAAATAACAGTGGTGACAATGGACATTTTTGTCTCATTCCTGAATTTAGAGAGTTTTAGTCTTTCATCATTAAGTATGATGTTAGCTGTAGGTTTTTCACATATGCCCTTTAGCACATTAAGTAATTTTCTCCCATTCCTATTTTTAAGCTGCTTTTATTTACAAGAAAGATACCATGTTTTGTCAAATGAGTTCTGAATTGAGCTAATCATTTGGTTTTTCCCTTCAATTTTTGCTTTTTCTTTCTTTGTTTCCTTTTTTTCTTTTCCTGATTTTCTCTCCTTGTTTATTTCTTTCACTTTAATCTCTTCCATTGCTTTCTTTCATTCTACCGTCTCTCATTTGGGATTCATCATTTTGATATTTTATTCTATTTTTTCTTGTTTCATGTTTAATTACACATTTTTTATTCTTATTCTTTCATCTTTTATGATTTTTACACTTACTATTTTTTCCTGGTACTTTTATGTTTCTTTTCCTAGCTTTCTAATTATTTCTATTATTCTTTTTCTCTTTTCATATTCTGTTCCTATGAACTTAATATTTTTCCAAGAGAATGTGGACAACTATGAAGATAAAGAGTAAATGGAACCATGGATCAAAGAGTAACTTTAACCCAAAACAAAACAAGATAAAATCCTAAAGTAGAAGGAGAAGTTAAATGTTGAAATAACCCATTCAAGAAAAGCATATTCCAGACTCTAGCAAATAAAAAAAATTACAAGCCAGGCTAAGAAATAAAAAGACACAGCACAGTCCATGAAAAAATAGAAGAGATGCAAAGTGTGGAAAAACTAATCAAGGATGCTGTCACAAATATCATGAATCAATTTAATAAACTAAAGAAAGAAATAAAGGCTATTAAGAAGAGGTTGGAGAAACATATTGAAGAAATCATAAATATACATAAAAGGTAACAGATCTGATGGTAATGAATGACACAATGCAAGAAATAAAAAATACACTATTTACATATAACAGCAGATTTGAACAGAGGAAAGAGTGATGTCAAAGACAGTACATCTGAAATAATGAAGACAGAACAGAGATAAAAATGTAGAAAAAGATCACATGGATTCAGGTAATTAAATGACAAGATGAAATGCACAAACACACTCATTATAGGCAACCCAGAAGGAAAGGAGAAGGGAAAGAGGGCACGGGTCCTAGAGGAAGTAATGGCTGAAAATATCCCAAATCTTTTGAGGGACATGGATGTACATGTCCAGAAAGCACAGGATACCCCACATAGAATAAATTCTTAGAGGCCTACCCCATGATATAAACCTACCAAAGTGCCCAGTGCTCAAGATGAAGAAAAATACAGAAAGCAGCAAGAGAAAAAGAGATTCATCACAAAAAAGTAGAGCTCCATGAAATTAGCACTGATTTCTCATCTAAAATGATGGAGCCATGAAGAATGTAGTATGGCTGTTAAGGTGCTAAAAAAACAAAAACAAAAACAAAAACAAAACCCTGAATATCAAGAACTCTGTATTCAGCAGAACTGACATTCAAAAATAGTGGAGAGGTTTGCATGTTGAAAGGATGAAAGGAGAGGGCAATTTGGAGTGATATAGAGAAAGAGGAATATTAGGAAGATTAACTAAAAAAAAGAGAGAGAAATAAAAATAGAATTTGACATGTATAAACCTAAAGAAAAAATGACTATTTTAAGTACTGCCTTGACAGTAATAACAATGAATACTAATGGGTTAAATTTCCTAATAGAAAAAAAAAAAAAAAAACAGATTGGCTGGATATAAAGGGAAATATGACCAATCTATATGCTGTCCAGAAAAAATGCATCTTAGACTCAGTGTTGAAGGAAGATGCAAATGGTGGTTGAAAAATGATTTTACATGCAAACAATAACATAAAAAGGGTGGGAATATCTATAGTAATTATCAGGCTTAATAGGCATTAAAAGCAAAACTATTATAAGGAACAAAGAAAAACACTATGTATTATTTAAATGGGTAAACTGTGAAGAAGAAAGAACAATCATAAGCATTTATGCACCTATCATTATTTAAAAAGGTGAAATGTGAAGAAGAAAGAACAATAATAAGCACTTATGCACCTATCATGCATAAGTAAGAGGAGAAAGAGAAACCATTATAATTGTAGCAGTTTACTAGCATGAATTCCAAAAAGAGATATTGGATTATATTTGTAAACTCGTTTCTCCCTCTGGGTGTATTAGATTGCATTAACTTCAGAAGCTTCAATTTTACTTGATTAAATTTTGATTAGGGCTTTGATTGGGCCATGCCAGTATGAAGTTGAGTCTCCACCCATTTAGTGGGTCTCCAGAAGAGGGAGTGTTGATGCTGGAACTCTGGGAAGTACATACAAAGGGGAAGAACACAGAGTAATAGAGATGACTCCATAGACACAGCAGAAGCCCAGCAAAGAGAGAGCACCTAATAGTCTACACAAGGCCTTAGGTAGAAAACAAAGCAGCTGAACAAAAAAAAACGAATGAGCTATAGGAGAGAGACAAAACTTATCCGAGTCTCAGCCGATATCGGAAGAATCTGGGACCACAGAACCTTAAGGGAAAGAAAAAGGCTGACCTTTGCAGATATTGGCAGCAATGTAGCTCCAACACATGGAAACAGACTGTGATGAGTGAAGTAACTTACACTTTGTAGCTTGGTAACAGTCAACTTCTACCCCAAATAAATACACTTAGTATAACCCAACAGACTTTTGGCCCTTCCCTTCAGCTCCCCTTTTGACTGACTAATACAAAATTTGGTACCAGACAATGCGGTCTTGCTTTTGCAATTACCAATAAGGTGAAACATTTACTAAATGGATAAAGTGTATTTTGGGGGAGAATTGTGAGATGCTAAAAGGAAATGCCTAGATTACTTTGAGGAGATTGTTGGTAGGAAAATGGATGCTAAAGAGATATTTTATGAGGCCTTAGAAAGTAAATGATAAAACTATTATTGGAAACTGGAGGAAAAGTCATTCATGGTTTAAAGATGCAGGTAACTTAGCAATATTAAATCCTGATGATTTATGGAAGGCAGAATTAGAAAATTTAAGCCTGGGCATTTATCTCAAGAGCTTTCCAAAGTAAACTCAGAGAATGTGGCTTGGCTTCTCCTTGTAGGTTATAGTAAAATGCTAGATGAAAGAGAGAATCTGAGAAGTGAACTGTTGGGCACAATGAAATCAGAAATTATTCCATAAATTCTGTGACTCTGGAAATCAAGCCCCCAGATATAGGGTCACATATCAGGACTTAATTAAACTTGGAACTTGTAAATCAGGGTTGAAAATGGATTCAGCCAGGAAAGACTTGCATAAAGTCTTATTTTCTATGACTTGGACCTTTATTCTTTTTAAAAAAATATATTTTATTGTGTTTTTTAGAAAAGATACATAGATCATACAAAATGGTACATTAAAAATATAAGAGGTTCCCATATACCCTGCTCCCCACTCCCCCACTCCTACAGCATCAAAAACCTATTACATCAGTGTGTCATTTTCATTCCATTTGATGAATACATTTTGGAGCAGTGCTACATAGTATGGATTATAGTTTACATTGTAGTTTACACTCTCCCAGTCCATTCATGGGGTTATGGCAGGATATATAATGTCCTGCATCTGGCACTGCAATATTATTCAGGACAATTTCAAGTCCCAAACATCCCCAATATCACACATCTTCTTCCCTCACACTGCCCTCAGCAACTCCTATGCCACTTTCTCCACATCATTGATACAATTTCTTTCACTGAGTGAATCACAATAATTCTCTAGTAGAATACCAGTAAGTCCACACTAATCCATACTTTATTCCACCATTCTGAGGACCCTGGGATGGCAATGTACTCTCAACCTCTAAATCAATACAGGGTTAAGATCACACATGGCTGATAGATGGAATTCTCCTGCTTGCAGTTGTAGACTCTCTTGGTTCCCTGGGATGTTGAATGACCATCCTCACCTCCTTCTTTTCTGATATGGATAATTCCAATGAACCAGAGAGTAGGTGTTACAATTTTTCTGAGGCTCAAGACCCAACTGGCATGTTGACAGTCCAGAGATTCAAGGCTACTGAGCATACACCAACCCCAACACCAAACAAATGTTCAGTAAAAGTGAAAAAAAGGCATGTGTAGAGAGTTCACATCAAAGTCCAACTGCATCACACTCAGGAGCACCAATTCCAAAGTACAGCCTACTGGTGAGGCACTCATTGCCAGAGCTGTCTGCTATGACCATAGGACCTGAGTGTCTCCATAGACTTCTAGAGAATCTTTCACTGGGGTTGTATCTATTTTAGCTGTCACTGAAATCCTGCTGAGACATGCTTAGTGTGATCCCTCTGATGAACCTCTCGACTCATTTTGAAGTCTCTTAGCCATATAAACTCATTCACCTTTACCGTTTCTTCCTTTCATTCAATATCTTTTTCTAGTTGCATCACCAGCTGGTGCTTGGTATTAGTCTCTTGGCACCAGGGAGGCTCATCCCCATGAGTCATGACCCTGTTAGGGAGAAGGTAATACATTTACATGTTGAGTTTGGCTTAGAGTATGGTCACATTTGAACAACATGGAGGATCTTAGGAGGTAACTCTTAGGCAGCCTACAGCTCTAGGCCTAGTTGAAATTTCATAAACACAGTCATGAGTTTCAAGGGTCCATCCTTAAACCATCCTTCTTCACTGGTCTTTGCACTTGCACTTGGGGGATTGTTGCTGTTCCATTGGGAAATGTGTCAGAGCTTCCCAGGATGGGACCTCAGCACTCCTTCCCCTGGCATGTGTAAATCTACCCACTATGACAATACCCCAAAACATCAAATATATCTATGTACCTATATATGTTCTGAAGAACTCTTTCTCGCACATGCATCCCCCTTTACTGAGACCCCACACCACTGCTCCTCCCCTGCCATAGTTAAATCCCTCTGTGGCCCAAAACTTCCTCAAAAAATGAAGCCTAATATATTGCAAATTTCAATTAGTAGGAAAATGAAATAGTGATGATAGGTTTAAAGATTAGAAAGAAAACATAATAACTTAGAAAAATAAAGTAAAAAATTGTGGTATTAAAAAATAAAAAATATCATAAAACTTTTTTGGATGTGCTACCGTTTGTCACTGTAATAGGTGTTGCCCTGTATGTACAGTGGAAAAGCAATCTCCTCCATTTCTTAATCAGTGTCTACATCCTTTTTTAAAAAAATTTTATTTAGTCTTCAAAATGTTTTATATAATAGTAAAGTCACCTACAGAATATAGGAAACTCCCATATACCCAACATAAAACCTTTTCCCACTCCCCCAGTAAAGATCTTTTTACATGTGAATGTGGCATTTACAACAACTGATGTATGCATATAGAAACATACATACTATCCATGGTTCCATTACAATTTAAATTATGGCTTATAATTTAGACTACAGTTTTTTATATTTCTGGTTACATTATGGAGTGTATTATGGTTTACATTTTTGAATATACACATTCATAATATTTTGGTGAAATTTAAAATGGCCTGTATCCATCATTGCATAATCTTCCTTGCCCCCAGTTACACCCTCTTCCATCTATTTTATTCCTCTTTCTCCCTCCCTCGAGGATCATAGTGACAACCAAGCTTCACTGCTTGAAGTACAAGATTCATAGGTAGTTGCAACAATGCTGAGGGCTTGACACACTAGTCTGTCCTCCCCAATTGGGAGCCACTCATACTCTCAAGAGACACACTTCTCTTTGTTTGAGAATATCAAGCCTCCTCAAGATGGGGGTACAATACTTTCCCTTTCATTGTATGGGTCTCCACCCACTGATATAATACTCTATGAAAAGATGAGCACTCACACACTCCCTAGAAGGCTGTCCCAGTTTCATCCAGTGACAGATGCCCCATCAAATACCTTAAACAAGTAATCCTTCCTTATTATATTTTCTAAAGTGTTTTCCCAACATTATAGTTTCAGCTACATACCTGTCAATCTCTGGTGTTCACCCACTCCCCACAATTCCTTGGATCATATGACCCACACTCCCAAACGTAGGCTCCCTCAAGCCTGCAAAGACCCACCCAATATTATCCATATGTCCCTTATTCCTTCACTACACAATTATTTACCTCCATTTTATCATAGATTTCATCGATGTAGGTGTTAGCTCACATGCTTCCTCTCCCTCCCTGTTTCCAGTAAGCATATCTTCCAATTTCTAGCTCCCTGAGACAACTTGATTTCCTTAATTCATATCAGAGAGGTCATGTAGCATTTGTACTTCAATGTCTGGGTTGCTTCACTGCCCATAAGGTCCTCAAGTTTCATCCATATTATCCCACGTGTTAATACTATATTCCTTCTTACAGCTGAGTACTATGCCATTGTAAGTGTAGCAGTTTAATATTATTGGTGAACTCCAAAAAGAAATATTGGATTATCTTGTAATCTGATCTATGCCTGGGCATGATTGAGTTATGATTAGGGTGTTGGCATGGCAAAGAACAGAGGTGAGAGTTTTATGATTTTGGAGTTTTGATGTTGGAGTTTGATGCTGAAGACTTATGCTGGAGCCCCAGCAAGTCAGCCCCCAGAGGAAAGAGAAGTCATCCCCACCAAGAAAGAAACCTTGAACCTAGAGGAAAGCAAACCTCTGGAATGTAGGAACTCAGGAAGCCTGAACCCTTGCAGACTTTGGCAGTCACCTTGCTCCAAATAGACTTTGGTGAGGGAAGTAATTTATCCTTTATGGACTGGTATCTGTAAGCTCCTACCCCAAATAAATATTCTTTATAAAATCGAACCAATTTCTAGTATTTTGCATCAGCATCCCTTTGGTTGACTAATACAGTAAGTATATACCACACTTTTGTCTACCCACTCATTAGTTGATGGGCATTTGGGCTGATTCCAAATTTTGGCAATATTGAATAATGCCACTATAAACATTGGTGTCCGTTTATTGGTTTGTGTCCTTGATTTCATTTCTGCTGGTTATATATCAAGCAGTGGAATTGCAGGGTCATATAGAAAACTGCCAAGCTGTCCTCCACAATAGCTGGATCATTTTACATTCCCGTCACAGTCGATGAGCATTCCCATTTCTCCACATCCTCTCCAACACTTGTAGTCCTTTTTTTAATAGCTGCCAGTCTAATGGGTTTAAGAGGGTATCTCATTGTAGTTTTGATTTGCATTTCCCTATTAGCTAGTGAGGTTGAGCATCTTTAAATTGCTTTTTGGCCATTTCTATTTTTTCTTTGGAGAAGTGTTTAGTCAATTCTTGCCCATTTTTAAATGGGTTGATTGTCTTTTGATTTTGAGATGTAGGGTTTCTTTGATATGCTGGATATTAGGCTCCTAACAGATATAAGGTTACCAAATATTTACTCCCATTGCATAGGCTATCTTTTCACTTTATTGACAAATTCCTTTGGGGTACAAAATGCTTTAATTTTGAGAAAGGTCCATTTATCTATTTTTTCTTTCATACTTCTTGCTTTGAGTGTGAAGTTCTAATACAGGGTCCTGTAGGTGCTTCCCTACATTGTCTACCAAACTGTTCATGGCCTTGGCTCTTATATTTCATCTTTGATCCACTTTGATTTGATTTTTGCATAAATTGTAGGGTGGTATTCCACCCTCATTCTTTTCCACATGGATATTCAGTTCTCCAAACACCATTTCTTGAAGAGGCCATTCTCTTCCAGTTGAGTGTCCTTGCCGGTCTTGTCAAATATCAGATGACTGTACATCAGATATATCAGAACACTCAATTTGGTTCCATTGGTCAATATGTCTATCCTTGTGCCAAATCATGCTATTTTGACCACTGTAACTTTCTAGTATATTTTACAGTCAGGTAGTGTGACTTCTCCAATTTCATTTTCTTTTTCAGTACTTCTTTGGCTATTTGTGGCCACTTTCTCTTCCAAATAAATTTTATTTTTAGTTCATTAAAAAGTGCTGTATTGATATTTATTGGGATTGCATTAAACATGTAGATTAGTTTGGGTAGGATAGACATCTTAATGATATTTATTCTTCCTATCCATGAATAGGGAATATTCTTCCATTTATTTAAGTCTTCTTTGATTTTCATAGTGTTGTGTAGTTTTCTGTTTATAGGTCTTTTACATCTTTAATTAAATTTATTCCCAGATATTTGATTTTTTAATGTACTATTATAAATGATATTTTTTCTTGATTTCTTCCTCAGGTTTTTCCTTTTTGGTGTTCATAAATGCAACTGATATTTATGTGTTGATCTTATAACCTGTGATTTTACTGAACTCATTTATAAGTTCTAGAAGCTTGTTGTACATTCCTTGGGGCTTTCTATGCATGAAATCATATCATCTGCAAGTAGTGAAATTTTGAATTCTTCCTTTCCAATTTGGATACTTTTTATATCTGGTTCTTGCTAAAACAGCGATAAATAGGAGAGTGATAGTAGGCTTCCTTGTCTTGTTCCTTATTTAGAGGGAAAAATTTTAGGATTTCACCATCGTAAATGATGTTAATGGTGGGTTTTTCCTATATATCCTTTATCATGATCAGAAAGTTTTCTTCTATTTCTATCTTTTCCAGTGTTTTTATCAGAAAATTGTGCTGTATTTTGTTGAACGTTTTTGCTGCTTTTATATATATAATTGTGCGATTTTTTTCTTTGATATGTTTATGTGGTGTATTACATTGATTGATTTTCTTATGTTTAACCTTCCTTGCATGCCAGGAATGAAAACCCTTGGTCATGGTGTGTAATTCATTTGATGTGATGTTGAATACCATTACAAAGTATTTTGTTGAGAATTTTAGCATCTAGGTTCATTAGACTAAGTCCAAATTTCCCTGTCTTGTGGTGTCATTGTTTGGCTTTGGTATTAAGGTAATATTGATATCATAAAATGAGTTAGGCAGTGTTCCTTCTATTTTAATTTTTTGGAAGTGTTTAAGCAAGGTCGATGTTAATTATTTCTGGCATGTTTGGTTGAAATCAACTGTAAAGTTCTCTGGCCTGGGGCTGTTTTAGTTGGAAAGTTTTTAATGATTGATTCTATATCTTGTGATTGGATTGTTGGGATCATCAATTTCTTCTTTCATCCATATAGATTGATATGTGTGAACTTGTCCATTTCCTCTAAATTGTCCTTCTTTTTGGTGTATAGTTTTTCAAAGTATCTCCTTAACATACTCTTTATTTCTTTGGGATCTGTGGTGATAACCATTTTCTCATTTCTTATTTTGTGTATCTGTATCCTCTTTTTTGTTCTTATTGTTAATCTAGGTAAGGGTTTGTCAATTTTATTGCTCTCTTCACAAACCCAGCTCTTTGTTTTATTTTTTTCTAGCACTTTCTTATCTCCTATCTAATTTATCTCTGCTGTTATTTATTATTACTTTCTTTCTTCACCCTGTAGGATTCAATAGTTTTTTAAAATAAATTTCCCCAAGAGCACAACTAAGATTTAAATTTTAGCACTTTCTTCTTTTTTGACATGAGAGTTATGGCCCCCATAATTTTTGATACATTCTGTTGTCATTTTCATTATTTTAAGATAGTTACTGATTTCTTTTGAGATTTCCTCCTTGACCCACTGTTTGCTAAGAGTCTGTTGTTTAGCTTCCATATCTTTGATCCTAATCAGTTTTCTGGCCTTTTCAGATTTCCAGTTTCATTCCAATGTAGTTAAATAAATTATTTTGTATGGTTTAAATCTGTCTGAATCCAATTGAACCTTTCTCTGTGGCCTAGTATGTGGTCTATCTTGGAGAATAATCCATGTGATCTTGAGAAGAATGTATAACCTGCTGTATTTCAATGTACTGTTCTGCATATGTCTATTAGTTCCAGATCCTCTAATATGATATTCAATGTCTTTGATTATTTATTGATTCTCTGTTGAGATGTTCTGTCTAATAGTGATAATTGTATATTAAAATCCCCCACTAAAATTGTAGGGTCATCTATTCCTTCACTTACTTTTTCCAGTGTTTCTCTCATGTATTTTGAAGTGCCCCAGGTAGGTGCATAAATGATTGTGATTGTTTTTTCTTATGGAAAAATTTCCCCTTTTACTAATATGTAATGTCCACCTTTGTCTCTCACAATAGTTTTTCATTATAGTCTATTTTGTCCAGTATTAATATAGGTACTCTTGCACTTTTTTGGTTATTATTTGCTTGTAAGGTATTTTTCCAGGCATTCTCTTTATACTTCCTTGAATCCCTGGGACTTAAGTGGGTTCTGGTAGAGAACATACAGATGGGTCCTATATCCTTATCCACTCTGTCAATCTGTGCCTTTTGACGTGAGTTTAATTCATTAATATTCAGTGTTATTACTCTCAAATAATTATTTATATTACCCATATTTTCTTTTATTTGTGTATGTCATATGTTGTTTTATTTTCTTTTTATCTTTTTAGTTGTTCTTAAATTCTCCTCCAACTCTGTCTGTCCTGTTTTTTTCTTTCCTTAACTAAAACTCCTTTAGTATTTCTTGAAGGGCAGGTTTCTAATTGGCACCCTCTCTTACTTTGTTTATTGTAAATATTTGGAACTCTCCAACTTTTTATTTTAATTCATTTTTTAAAAATACCACATTCAAAAAATATGAGGTCCCCATTCACCCCCACTGCTCCTACCCCACCACTCCCCCCACAGCAAAACTCTCCCCCATCATCATGACACAGCCATTGCATTTGCTGAGTACATCTCTGGGCATCACTGCACCTCATGGTCAATGGTCCACATCATAGCCCATAATCTCCCATGTTCCATCCAGTGGGCCATGGGAGGATCTACAATATCCAGTAATTGTCCCTGCAGCACCACACAGGACAACTCCAAGTCCTGAAAATGTCTCCACATCTCATCTCTTCCTCCCATTCCCCACACCCAGTAGCCACCATGGCCACTTGTTCCACACCAATGCCACATTTTCCCGATTACTAACCACAATATTTCATGAATAGAATATCAGTAAGTCCACTCTAATCCTTACTGTATTCCTCCTTCCTGTGGACCTTGGATTGGTTGTGTCCATTCCATATCTATGTCAAGAGGAGGCTTAGACTCCACATGGATACTGGATGCAATCTTCCTGCTTTCAGTTGTAGGCACTCTTGGCTCTACGGTGTGGTGGTTGACATTCTTCAACTCCATGTTAGCTGAGTGGGGTAACTCCAATAAACCAGAGTGTAGGAGCTGAAGTCTGTTGAGGCTCAGGGCCTGGCTATCATATTGTCAGTCCAGAGATTCAGATCCCCTAGATATATCTTAAACCCCAGCACCAACTACAATTCCAGTAACGTAACAGGAAAGGCTTGTGAAAAGAGATCCCATCTGAGTCCAGCTCCATCATGCAGAAACACCAGCTCCAAAGAAGGGCCAACTGACTTGGCAGTGAACTCCGTCTGCTATGACCATAAAACCTGTGGGTCTCTTTAGCCCTCAGAAGAACCAATACCTGGGGTTGTATCTACTTTATCTGTCTCTGAGACTCTGCTCAGGTGTGCATAAGGGCAATCCTTCTGACAACCTCCGGACTTTTTTAGAGACTCGTAGCCATATAAACTCATTCGTCCTTTCCATTTCCCCCTTAATTTAGGTCAAAAGGCATTTTTAACTCCTGTTATTATATGTAATCAGGGATATTCTGCTGGTCTGCATTGAACCTTTAATTCAAGGTCATTTTCTAGTTACGTCATCAGTTGGTACTTGGTAGTGATCCCTTGGCACCAGGGAGGCTCATCCCCTTGTGTCATGTCCCATGCTGGAGGGAAGGCAGTGCATTTACATGCTGAGTTTGGCTTCAAGACTGGCCACATTTGAGTAACATGGAGGTTGTCAGGAGGGAACTCTTAGGCAAAGTGCTGCTCTAGGCCTTGTTCTTATTTCAGGTGTATAGGCTCACAAGCATAGTCATTAGTATCAAGAGCTCACTGTTGGACCCTCATTTCTTCCTGGTCCTTACCGTTGCACCCGGGGACTGCTGCTGCTCCCCTAGGGACCACGACAGAGTCCCCCGGGCCAGGAACCCAGCACCCCCCCCAGCTGTTGTTTTTGTTTCCACTATGAGTATATCCAAACATTTCCATGCACCCTGGAAGATGCCCTGTATAACTCCCTGTCAACCATATGTTCCCTGTCAATAACATCCCATACCAGTATTCCTCCACTGCCATTGTTGAACCACTCTGTGATCGAAAACTTCCTGAAAAGTGAAAGCCCAATATAACACCAGGTTCCCTTAATATAAAATGGAATATAGTGATGAGTTTAAAGGTTAGATATAGAATACATATTGATTTGGAAAAATTTTACATCCTATCTTTTCCTTTTCTTTTTTCCTAATTATTAAGCTTTTCTTCACAAAAGCTATAGATCACAGTAAATCATATATACAATATACAGTACTCCCACATATCCATTATAAAACCTTTTCCCTTCCACAGCAATAATCTTTTAACATATTCATACCATATTTACTGAAACTAATGTACAGATATTGAGACAGTAGCTTTCAAACAAGGTAACATTTGTGTTTACATTGTGGTTTATACTTAGGCTATACAATTTTCTAAATTTTTAGTTATCCTATATTTTACATTATGATTTACATTATTAATCTGTCAGCCCCTATATGTTTTTAGTGTAGAATTACATGTTTTATATCCATCCATGCATACTCTTGTGAAACACTTCTATTGCTCTCACAGTGACATTGGTTCCATCTATTCAATATCTATTTCCCCCTTCCCTTGGGGCCCACAGTGACAGTCAATCTTCTTTTCTTGAGGAGCCATGTACAGAGATACATGCAACAGTGTTGAGGGCTTGACTTGCTCAACTGTCCTAATGCCCTGGGAGCCACCATTTCTCTTGAGAGATATAGTTCCCTCTATTTGATGACATTAGTCTTCCCCAGGATGTGGGTATACCTTCACTCTCATTATGTGGGTCTCTACCCAATGATATAACCCACTCTGGTAAAATGAGCATTCACATATTCCCTAGGAGTCTGTCCTACATCAGATTATCCCCTTTAAGTATTTTAAACAGGTAACTTTCCTAATTATATTTTGAAAAGGTTTTCTCACCATTATACTCTCAGCCAACACCTGACCATCTCCTATGTTTGTATGTTGCCCCTCCCTCCCCCCAATTTCTTGGGCAATATTACCCATCCACCCACCCATAGCCCCCCTTAAGCCCGCAAAGCCCCACCCAAAGGTAACCCTATGCCCCCATTTTATCCCTTCCTTGTACACATACTTACCTCCAGCTTATCATACATTTCACCCATGTAGATGTCAGCTTACATCCTTCTTCTACCCCCCGATTTCCTGTAAGCCTATCTTCCAGTCACTAGCTCTCTGAGGCAGCTTGGTTTACATATTTCATATTATTGAGGTCATGTAGTATTTGTCCTTCAAAGCCTGGATTGCTTCACTCAACCTAAGGTTCTGAAGATTTATCCATGTTATCACGTGTGTTTGTAGTGTATACGTTCTTAAAGCCGAGTAGTATTCCATTGTATATATATTCCACATTTTATTGATCCACTTCATCTGTTGGTGGGCATTGGAGTGGCAATAGTGAACAATGCTGCTATGAACATTGGTGTGCATACATTGGTTTGTGTCCTTGTTTTCAGTTCTGCTGGGTATATACCCAGCAGTGGAATTGCTGGGTCATATGGTAAGTCTATGGTTAGATTTTTGAGAAACCACCAAACTGTCCTCCAGAGTGGTTGGATCCTTCTGCATTCCCACCAGCAGTGGATGAGTGTTCCCATTTCTTCATATCCTCTCCAGCATTTCTATTCTTCTGTTTTTTTCATAGCTGCCAATCTTATGGGAATAAGTCCATCATTTTTTAATGCCAGCTTTGCTGGATAAGTATGCTTGGCTGGAATCTTTTTCTTTTAATACTTGCCTATGTCATACCTCTGCCTTCTTGCTTCCATGGTTTCAGATGAAAAATCAGCACTTAATCTTATTGAGCTTTCCTTGTCTGTGATGGTTCTCATTTTTCTTGCTGCCTTCAATATTTTCTTTGTTTTGAATGCTGTATGATTTGAAAAGTATATGTCCCTTGTATATCTTCCCATGGCCCACTGGATGTAACGTGGGAGAGTGTGGGCTATGGTGTGGACCACAAGACATGGGGTGCAGCCATGCCCAGAGATGTACTCACCGATGCAATGGATGTGTCATGATGATGGGGGAGAGTGTTACTGTGGAGGGAGTGTTGGGGTGGGGGCAGTGGCAGTGAATGGGGCCCTCAGATTTTTTTAATGTAATATTTTTTAAAAATTGAATAAATAAAATAAAAATTTTAAATAAAGAAAAGAAAAGAAAAGTATATGTCTTGAAATAGTTCTGTTGGGATTTTACTTTTTGGGGCATTCTGCATTCTTGGATATGTACATTCATTTCCTTCATTAGTAGGAAATTTTCAACCATTATTTTCTCCAACAAACTTTCTGTCCCCCATCCCTTCTCTTCTCCTTCTGGGATGACTTTAAAGCATATGTTTGTGCATTTTGCATTGTAATTCAGATCTCTAACTATCTGCTTCATTTTTTCTAACTTTTCCTCAGTCTATTCTACTATCTATTTTACTTCTTTTGTACTGTCTTCCACACTAATAATTCTTTCCTCTGCCTGTTCAAATCTGCTGTTATTTCCTGAGTGAGTATTTTTGATTTCTTGGATTGTTCCATTCATCACCATCATATCCTTTATCTTTTTACATATGTTTACAATTTCTTCTGTACACTCTCCAAGTGTTTTCTTTATATCCTTAATCTCGTCCTTCACTTCATGAAGTTGGTTCATGATATTTGTTGGAGAGCATTGATTTGTCGCTTGATGTTCTGGTCCTCTTCCTTTTTTTTTGTTTGTTCATTGGACTGGGACTTGTCTTCCTTATTAGTCATATGGTTTGTAATTTTTTGTTGCAGCTCATCATCATTTTATCTTGATTGGTTTGTTCAGTTGATTAGCTTCTCTCTGTAGTCTTAGGTTTTCTTTAGGTGCTGAATTTGTGTGTTAAGTTTTCTCTATGACTCTTTGTTCTTCTTATTCTATTTCCTGGTTGTTGTATAAGTTCCCTTGAAGGAATATGACTAGAGCCAAGGAAAGTAAAAGAGGTAAGAATAGGAAAAATATAAAAGAAGTATTGATAGTAAATGTTAGCAGAATAACCATATAAGACCTAGGAGAATGAATATTAAACTCATAAGAAGTGAAGAGTTAAGGAATAAAACTGTGGAGTATTTACAACGGAAAACTGAATATGGTGAAGAATACAGTGGAGAATATAGTATGAATTAAAAGGCCAATATGATGAGGAGAGAGGAAAAAGAGAAAAGAAAGGACAATGACAGATAGAATTCATAAAATACAGAAAACATACCAGAAGTGTTAGAAGTAAAAAGACAGAAAAATTGGGGGCTAACTAAGGGGAGGTGGAATGTTAGAGCAAAAACAGAATATGGAAGATAGGAGGATGTATGAAGGAAAAGAGACAGTGTTCATAGTTAATATCAGCACACACAGAAAAGAGGAAATGAAAGGAGAGGATACAAAGCAAACAGTAAACAAGTCAGCAGCTCCTAATTAAAAAGGGGGGGAGAGAAAGAAGAGACAAGTATTTTTAAAAAGCAATAGACAAACGCACAGGAAGGAGTCAACCAAACGTTAAGAAAAGCTAGACTTCCTTCTTAAGCCTCTGTTAAGCTTGTTAGGCTGCTGTTGTTTATCAATCAATTATCCTGTAGTTTTCTCACTGCAGATTTTGAAGTGGGATTTTAGTGAGAAAATTAAGTTATATTGTGCAACAAAATTAATCCTTTCTTGTAAGAAAATTAAGGACCCAAGGAAAGCTAATTACAAGGATAATGTCTGTTTTCCGTGTCATAAGGTATCAGTTAGATGTGATGTTTAATATCCCAGTGGATCACTACTCTCAGTGGAACTGGTAATTGCACTAGAGACCTTGCACATTCAAGGCTGAAACTCCTCCACTGAACTAAACTTTCTTTCTGACTTGATTTGCTCTTCAAAAAGAGTCCCTTCCCCTGGGGCAGGATTCACTCTTTACAATTGAATAAACTACTGATTAGAAATCTATCCTTCCCCTGACTCTACTTTTTTTCCCAACTACTTTCTCTCCCAGGTCAGCACGAAGCCTATTTGTTAGTTCCCTTTGGTCATTCAAATGAGATCCTGGTGAATTAACTTACCACAGAAAATAATAACTCTCAGTATCTTAGAGAGAGAGCATCCACACGTTTCCAGGAGCTCTAAATATGCTCTTGGAATCTTATTCAGCATTTCCTACTATCCCATGTACACAGGTGTACTATGTAGGACTAGTTAATTGCTTGACTCCACCTTCTACCAGAAATTTTCCCCAGCCCAGGGAGGCTAGGTAAATCAGGCTTCCTCAGCAGATTCACCTCCCATTCTTCCTGGTTTCTCCTCAAGCCAGCTGGTATGGTCTTCAAAGCTCAAAATACAGGGTCCAGACAATTGAACCTACATTTATGGGACTCTCTCTCCACCTTTCACCAGAACCCTCCCACTCTCAGAGGTTGTCTAATCCAGCTGTCACCAGCAAGGTTTGGTGAATGCTGTGGATTTCTGGCCTGAGGAAGGGGCTTAACTTCCCACAACTACAGTCTCTAGCACCAAAACTCACAGCTTTAACTTTAACAATCACTCCTTTTTTCACACTCTCTCCAGATTTATATCCTGAGGTTTCCTGCTTTGTTCTTCCCAAAACAACTTACTCAGGAAGATTTTATCCCCACTCAGCAATTTTTTTTTGTAGGAGAAATGATGTCAGTGCATTTCCTCTAACCCCACCTTGCCCCTCCTACCCTGAATGCTTATTCTTGAATGCTTAATCAACAAGCTTTTTGAGAGAGCTGTATGAACAAAACCACTGTCAGCTTACTATGGGCAAAACCAATGATAAGGTAGAAGGTATTGATTTCAGTGTTTGGGGGAGACATAGTGGTGCAATGAGGTGGGTGGATTGATTGTGTTGGAATGTGAAGGCAAGCAGGGCAGTCGGTTTACATTGGGCTATTCATGGAAGTGCAAGGAGGGCTGGAGGAAGAAAAGGTGAACTCGGGATTTGCAGGACTGTGGTTAAAGCTACAATGGTGGGAACAGGGAAGGGAGTGTTATTTGTGCAGGATATCAGAGGTGGGGCGATATGAGGGAAAGGGCACACTGGAGACATCCTTTTAAGGAATATGAAAGTGTTGATCTTTTCATAGCATTTTATCATAGTGGGTGGCGGCCCACACAATAAACAAGAGAATATTAAACTTCCATCCTTGAAAGTTCTGCTATGTTCTCAAATAGAGGGACAAGAGTCTCCTGAGAACATAGTCAGTGCATAATAAAAAAAAGACAAATCAATGGGTCAAGTCCTCAATGTAAATGCATGTTAACTATCAATCTTATTTTTTTAACTGCAACTTAGTGGCTACCATCAATTATGAGTGAAGGAGGAGGGAAGAATGGTTGGAGGATGGTGCATTTTTAGGGCAATTTGTTCTGCTTGATGTTCCAATGATAGATACAGGCCATTATGCATTTTGCTATAACGTATAAAAGTGTCTGATACAGAATGTAAACCATAATGTGAATGATTGGAAATGATTAGTGACAATGCTTCAATATCTGTTCATCAACTAACAAATAAGACATACTCATGTCAGGGGAAAATGTGAAGGGTTGAGGTATTTGGGAATCTGCTGTATGTTTCATATGTATTTTCTGTAACTTAAAGTTTCTTTTTTTCTTTAAGAAAAAGTGAAAAAAATAAGATACTGGGGAACATACAGAAGAAACTGTTACTGTAAATAACATTAATGTCTTAAAGGGATGGAACACACAATATAAAATTTTATTTTGCATTTTTATTTGGTTTGGTCTTGGGGTTAGTTTTGGATTGCAGAAGAGTCACAACTGTAGTTAGGGGGGATCACTGGTGTTGGTATCAGTGGTGGGGTTATGAATGGGGAGGGGTGCATCTGGGGTCTGCCTCTATGGAATATTTGTTAAAGTTGTCATGGGTTGCTTTTTCAGTAGTAGAAACCCAAGGATAACCCATGAATTATCAAATTACCTTCCTGGGGAGTCCTGCTATATTCTCCCATAGAGGGGCAAAACTTTTTAGAATACTGGGCAATGCCTACCAAAGACAGACCAAAATGCCAGTCCCTTGGTAATGATTCTTGTACTCATAAACCTTGTTCTTGTGAAATTCAAATATAGATAGTAATATATGTTGCCCAAGAGCTACTGCCTAATAGCCTCTTTGATGCTCAAATGTCGCCTTTCTCTAAGCCCAATTAGTTATATAAACTCACTACTTTTCTCCTGGTGTGATACATGTTTCCAGGTGATTAGCCTCCCTGACATGATGGGTTATTTGACAATTAGTGATGCATTTGGAAGAGGACCTGGATCCAAAGGGGCAAATATTAAATACAAATGAGTTTTTGTGGTAAAGAGATATCATAGTGAGACTTGAGGTCATTCCAGAGGTTATGCTTGTGCTTGTCTTGCAATATCTCACTGACTGCTTCAGTAAGCAATTACTCAAGAAGCAGGGAGCCTGAGGGCTCTAGAGACATCTACACACTATAGGAGGGCAGACAGTCCCATGAATTTGGCACCCTATCAGTGGAAAATATAACTTATTCGTCCAATGTATCAGGGTATAACTCATTTATAATTTCCCTACACATGGTTTCATTTCCCTTTTATTTGAACTTATTATTAGCACTATGTCAAATATGTGCCCCAGATATTTAATATTCTGGGTGCTCATATGCCAGTTGAGCCTGAATCTCAGCTGAGCTGAGTTGTATCCAATATCTACTTTCCAGTTAATTGGAAAGTTCTCTCCTGGATAGAGCTCTCTATATTCCTGTGTGTCTCCTTGAGTGAGTTTCCATTCATATAGGTCCACCAAGAGGGTGGGATATCAACCAGAGTCATGCATTGCTGATGTGGCCAAATCAAAGTTCTAATCTTAACAGGGAATTTTCAAGGCCCCTTCAAATAAATCCAATATGATCAAAAGGTATCAAACAAAAGAATAGATTATTTTACAAATTATAATCTCAAGCTGGCACACTCCACACTCTGAATTCCAAAAAGATATTACAATATTCAAAGAGGCTTAAATCCTTTCAGTAGCAATGCTCAGTCCAAACTCATGCTATGATCAATTATAGAAAACAGTTTATCTTGTGGCAAAATTCCCCTCTGGCTGTAGACTTGTGAAAATTGCAAAACAAGTTATCTGCTCCCAATATACAGAGAAACAGAGAAGATAAACATTTGCCATGAGAAGAATTTGGGAGGAAAATTAGTGTCATTGGTTCCCAAAAGTACTGAAAATCTGAAGGGAATACTCCATTATATTTCAGTCTGAAAATAATTCTTAAGATGATACATGGAAAAAATATAAAAATGAAAACACTAGCCAAAAGACATCTGGTATTGCTGAATGCCATATCCTTTCCAATAACTGTAGACTTTAAGGCAAGAAGTATAATAAAAAATAGTGAAAAAAATGACAGTGTCTTCTCCTCTAGGACTCATGGGGCCCAATTTTTCTACAGGTTTGCCAAAAAACAATTATCTTGATTCCACCATCAACAATCTGGGTGGTAACTAAGCTCCAGAACTCATCCTCCAAAATCATGGGGGCGTTAGGCCACAATTTGCCTAATCTCTGGATTTCAGTCTTAACCCTCTTAGTACAGTGAGGTGGCAGCAACATTCTCATAATCTCTGGTATACTGGTCCAAAGTCAGAGCACTGAGATGGCAATCTGACCTTTCCTAATCTATGGGTAACAGGTATAGGAGTGGTGAATCCCTCTCCTCAAACATTGGGGAAAGGTCTTCCACCTTCTCTTTGGAGGCACAAATATCCCTGAACAATGGGCTGGAACATCTACCCTCTTCAAATGCCAAAGCAAGCTCACCATCTCCATTCACATAGGTAGGGTCCCTCTTTTGATCAAATTCCAAACTTCAATTTCTGTACTTTTCCTTGTAAATCATATTTCCCTTCCATCCCTACTCTCCAAGTACCTTTTATCCTGGCTGGCAGTGGTTTTGTTCATACAGATATCACAGAAATCTTGTTGGTTTAGCATGTAAGAAACGAGGGTCCAAACCATCAGACAGTAAGATTTCAACAAATGTTTCCTAGATAACTCCATTTTCCATCTGAGCTTATAAGTTCAAAGTTTAGTTAATTTCTCAAATAAGACACTATCATCTAAGGACTTGATTTTCAGAGGCTTAGGATTTCCACAATCAGTGTCTGATATCTTTCTGTCCAACAATTCAGTTCTCTGCTTAACTCTTTGCCTAGCATTTTCTATAAGGTGTAAGGAGATAACAGGAGGAATTCTCCTAGTTTACCTTGGAAAGTTCTTCAGCTAAGTGTTCAGGCCCACTGTTTCCAAATTTTGCCTTTCACAAAACATCAGAAATCAATATTTCTAAATTCTCTGCAACTTTAAAACTTGCATCTCCTTTCCTCCAGTTTTCAATAATAGTTTCATCATTTCCTTCTAATATCTCATGAAAAGTCTCTTTAGTGTCCATATGCCTACCAGCATTCTCGTCAAAGCAATCTAGGCCTTTTCTATCAAGGATATCACAACTCCTCTAAAAAATATCCCTTATGCATTTATATAACTATTCCAGAATTTTTGCTAATTGCAAAAGCATGACCCCTCTGCTGGTACTAAATTCTATATTAGTCTACCAAAGGGGTGCTGCTGATGTAAAGTATGAAAAAATTGTTGACTTTTATAAAGAAATACCCTTTTTGGGGTAGAAGCTTACAGTTCCAAGACCCTAAAGTGTTCATTTCAAGGTAGCTCTTTCACCAAAGTCAGTTGTCACATGTTGAAACAAGAAGGTCACTGATCTCTGCCTGGTCACTTCTCCAGGGCTTTAGCAGTTTGAACCTTCTTCTTTATATCACTTGACAAAATTATCTCTTCTATCATCTTCCCATGTGTCTTCTTCAGTGAGTTTCCATTTATATAGCCCTACCAAGGATGTTGGAACTCAACCTAATGTATGCCTTATTCATGTTATTCAACCAAAGTCCTAATCTTAACAGGTAATTTAATCAAGGGCCCATGAACTTAATTCAATATAATCCATGTGTATCACACTCAGCAGAATAGATTAGTTTATAAATATAATCTCTGTTTTGGGGATTCATATATAATCTCAAACTGCCGCTCATGTATAGGGACATTATAAATGAGCCTAACTCTGTTATATTGAGGAAACATGCTATCATATATTCCAAGGTAAAATTCACCAATGGAGTGCTGATTTATGGGGTTGCAGACCTTATCTATAGTGTAGCTGTCTATTTAAATCATGTCAGCAATGCTGTTTGAAGCTTTGCATATTGTGGAAGTTACTGAGATCTGCCTGTGAAATGCATAAGTGTAACTTCTGGAATAACTTCCCAACTCACTTTGAAATCTCTTAGCCTAAAAATTATTTTGACTTCATATTTTCTTCTTTTGGCCTATGACTTTTCCAGATATATATATATATATATATATATATATATATATATATATATATATATCACTGTTTAGTTTAAGTACTAATCTCTCAGTGCCATGGAGGCTGATGCTTGGGAGCCATGTTCTGTGAAAGAGGAATATTGTGAGTTTATTTTCTGAGTTTAACTTAAAGAAAGGCCACATTTGAGTATCCAAGAGATTTTTAGGGGGCAACTTTGATTCAATAGATAATATTGCACTGTTACAATTTTACAAGATTAAGATTCATAATTACAAGCATTACTATTGAAGTTATGGCTTTGTGGGATGCAGACTCCCTCCCCAAGTGCTCAGCACATAGCTGTCTGTGTGACTTAGGCATAAATTAAAGGTTAACATCCTTTCTCCGAGGAAAGAGAATATATAGATATTATCATAAACTATAATTTTTCTGACTTTATTTCTGACACCTCTATTCTCTTTTCCATCTTTTATTAGCTTTCTATATTATTGTCCATTCCTTTTTTTCCCTCTCTCCTATTTACACTTGCCTTTTAAATCATACCATATTCTTCTCCATATTCAGTTTCCCATCTCATTGTAGGTGCTCCACTATTCATTTTTATAACTCTACACAGCTTACTTGTGTTTAATATTCATTCTCTTAGGTCTGACATGGTTTTTCTGCTAGCATTTACTATCAATACTGCTATTATACTTTTCTTTTCTCAACTCTTTTGCTTTCTCTGGTCACAATAATTTTCCTTCAAGGAAACTTAGACAGCAACAAAGAAATAGTACAAGAATAAAAAAGTATCAAAGAGAAGATTTAACACACACACACACAAACTGCACCTAAATAAATTTCAAGGCAAGAATGAGAAGCTAACCAATGGAGCAAATTAATCAAGATAAAATAATGACCAGACAGCAACCAAAAAATTACAAGCCATACCAATACTCAGGAAGACATAGCCCAAGCCAATGAACAAACTAAAATCTAAGAAGAGGAGGAGAACATCAAATATCTAATCAAAGTTCTCCATGCAAATATCTTGGGCCAACTTAATGAAATGAAAGAAGAGATTAAGCATATTAAGAAAGCACTTAGGTAGCATACAGAAAAATTAAAATACACAAAAAGATAATGGATATAATGGTGATGAATGCCACAACTGAAAAAAATCAAAAATACACCCTCAGCAAATAACAGCAAATTTGAAAATGCAGCGAAAAGAATGATATGAAAGACAGTATATCTGAAATAAAGAGATAAAAGAAATGATTAATAAAAAGATAGAAGAAATCCATCAAGGAGTTAGGGATCTGAATGACAATGCAAAAACTCAAACATAGGCATTATAGGCATCCCAGTAGGAGAAGAGAGGAGAAAGGGGACAGAAGGAGTGTTGGAGGAAATAATGGCTTAAAATATCCAAAGTCTATTGAGAGAGAGGGATGTACATGTCAAGAAAGTGCAAAGATTCCCAAACAGCATAAATCCCAACAGGCCTACCCCAAGACATATAAGTCTCAAATTATCCATTGCTCATGACAAAGAGAAAATAGTGAAGATGGAAAGAAAAAGAGAACCACCACATACAAGGGAAACTCAATAAGATTAAGTGTTGATTTCTCATCTGAAACCATGGAGGCAAGATGGCAGTGGTATGGCATAGTCAATGTACTAAAAGAAAAAAAAATTCCAGCCAAGAATACTCTACCCAGCAATCAAAAATGATGGAGAGTTCAAAATATTCACAGATAAAAAGAAAGTAAAGATTATGCCAATAAGAAAACCTGCCCTTCAAGAAATATGAAAAGGAGTTCAGCAGGAAGAAAGGAAAAACAGAAGAGTTGGAGTAGAGGGTAAGAACAACTAAAAAGACAAAATGAGAAATAACAACAACCTAGGACCTTCACAAATCCAAAGAAAATATGGCTAATATAAGTAATTCCTTGAGAGTCATAACATTGAATGTTAATAGATTAAACTCACTTGTCAAGAGACACAGATTGGCAGAATGGATAAGGAAATATGACCCAACTATATGCTGTCTACAAGAAACCCCTCTTAGACCCAGGGATTCAAGAAGGTTGAAATTGAATGACTGGAAGTCATTCTTCTATGCATACAATAACCAAAAAAAAAAGGCATGAGTAGCTATATTAATATTGAACAAAATAGACTTTAAAGGCAAAAGTATTGTAAGAGACAAACATGGGCATTGCATTTTACTAAAATGGGTTATCTTTCAAGGGGAAAGAGTAAATTGGTGGAATTCCCTACACCATTATTACCATTGGGCAGAACATTTCAACAGAAAAGCAATAAAGAAACAAAGACTTGGAACAATGTATTACAGGATCTGGATCTAATGGACACACACACAATATTACACCCAGATACAGCAGCGTATATATTTTCTCAAGTGTACATGGATCATTCTCCAAGATAGATGACATGCTAGGCCACAGAGAAAGTCTCAATGAATGCACATAGATTGAAATCACAAAAAAATAATTTCTCTGACAACAGTGGAATGAAGCGGAAAGTTCGCAAGGACCAGAGAACCAAATTAGACACAAAGATGGAAATTAAGCAACACACTCTTAGACAAACAGTGTGGCAAGGAGGAAATCTCAAAAGAAATCAGTAATATCTTGAAACCAGTGAAAAGACAACACAACATATCAAAACTTAAGGGATGCAACAAAAGCTGTATGGAGAGTGATAATCATAGCCATAAAGAAATTGATGATCTCAACAAACAAATCACAAGTACAGAGGTCGAATCAATCATTAAAAACCTCCCCCAAAAAGAAAGATTCTGGACCAGATGGGTTCACAGGTGAATTCTACCAAACATTCAAGACATAACTAACACTAATCTTGTTCAAATTCTTTAAAAAAAAATCAAAATAGAGGGAACATTGCCTAACTCATTTAACATTACCTTAATACCAAAACCAAAGACACCACAAGAATGGAAATTTTCAGACCAATCTCTCTAATGAACCTAGATGTGAAAATCCTCAACAAAATACTTACCAATCATATTCAACAACACTCCAAACGAATTATACACCATGATCAACTGAGTTTCATCTCTGGTATGCAAGGATGGTTCAACATAAAATCAATCAATATAATACACTACACAAACAGATCAAGGGGGAAAAAATCACATGATGATATTTATAGATGCAAAAAAGGCATTTGACAAAATACAGCACCCTTTCTTAATGAAAACACTGCAAAAGTTGGGAATAGAAGGAAACTTTCTGAACATAATAAAGGGTATATATGAAAAACCCACATCTAACATCAATAATAGTGAAATTCTAAAATCCTCTAAGATCAGAAACAAGAACAAAGAACAGGGATGCCCGCTATCACCCCTACTGTTTAACATTGTGTTAGAAGTACTTGCTCATGACCTGAGGAAAGTAACAATAAAATGCATCTTAACTGAAAAGGAAGAATTCAAAATTAAACTCTGCAGAATACATCATCCTATATAGAAAGTCCTGCAAAATCTACAATCAAGCTATTAGAACTTATAAACAAATTCAGTAAAGTCACAGATTATAAAATCAATACACAAATGTCAGTTCCATTTCTGTACACCAGTAATGAGCAACCTAATGAAGAAATCAAGAAAAAATACCATTTACAATAGTAAATTAAAAAATTAAATACCTAGGAGTATATTTACTTAAAATTATAAAAGGTTTATACACATAAAACTATACAACACTGTTAAAGTAAATCAAAGAAGACCTACATAAATGGAAAAATATTCCCTATTCATGGATATGAACACTAAATATCATTAAGATGTCTATTCTACCAAAACTGATCTACTGGTTTAATGCAACCCCAATACAAGGTTAATGCAGCATTTTTTAAATGAACTAGAAAAATTAAATATGAAATTTAATTGGAAAAGAAAGAGGTCCCTAATAGACAAAAAAGAAAATTGAAATTGGAGGAATCCCGCTACCTGACTTTAAAACATACTACAAAGCTACAGTCGTCAAAACAGCATGGTATTGGCACAGGGATAGCATTCCTTCAGACCAGTGGAGCTGAATTGAGGGTCCTTGCATATAAAGTCATCTGATACTTGGCAAGACTACTAAGCCCATTCAACTGAGAGAGAATGACATCTTCAACAAATGGAGTTTGGAGAACTGGATGTCCATATACAAAGAATGAAAGAGGATTACCATCTCACACCTTATACAAAAATCAAATCAGGATGGATCAAAGACCTATATATAAGAGCCAAGACCATAAAGACCTTGGGAAACAAGGTAGAGAAGCATCTACTTGATGGCTTCATGAATTTCACACCCAAAGTACAAGCTGCAAAAGAAAAAATAGCTAAAAGGAACCGCCTCAAAATTAAAGGCCTTTTACACCTCAGAGGTGTTTATCAAGAAAGTGAAAAGAGAGCCTACACAATGGGAGAAAATATTTGGTAGCCATATATCTGATAGGAGACTAATATCCAGCATATATAAAGAAATTTTTTATCTTGAAGATAAAAAGACAAACAACCCATTTAAAAATGGACAAGAGATTTGAACAATGCTTCTCCAAAGAAGAAAGTGGCTATAAAGCACATGAAAAGATGCTCAACTCCACTAGCTATTAGGGAAATGTAAATCAAAACTACGACAAGATACCTTATTATACTCATTAGACTGATGGTTATTAACACAATGTAAGACTACAAGTGCTGGAGAGTATGTGGAGGAATAGGAACCCTCACCCACTGCTGGTGAGAATGCGAAGGGTCTAGCATTCTGAAGGATATTTGGGGGTTCTTAAAAAAATTAGCTATAGATTTGCCATATGATACAGCAATTCCACTGCTAACTGTGGTTACATACCCAGTTATACACCCTGTTACCCCTTCTTCCATCTTTCCTATTCCTCTCTCTCCCTCCCCTCAGGAACCACAGTGAAAACAAAGCTTCACTGCTTCAAGGGCCAGATTCATAGATATTTGCAGCAATGCTGAGGGGTATATACCCAGAAGAACTGGAAACAAGGACATAAGTACATATAGGCACACCAATGTTCATAGCAGCATTATTCATTATTGCCAAAAGTTTAAATCGATCCAAATGCCCATCAACAGATAATGGATAAAGAAAATGTGGTGTATACTTCCTATGGAATACTACTTCATTGTAAGAAGGAATACCGTAATAACACATGGGATAACATGGATGAATCTTGAGGAACTTATGTTGAGTGAAGCAAGCCAGATATTGAAGGACAAATACTGCATGACCTCTCTGATATGAATTTAGCAAATCAAACAGTCTCAGAGAGCTAGAGACTGGATGACAAGTTTACAGGAATTTGGGGGGGGAGAGGAAGGAGAGGAGCTGATGACTACATGGGTGAAATCTATGATAAAATGGAGCTAAGTAGTTTTGCAGGGAAGGGATAAGAAGGGTGCACAGGGATAATATTGGGTGGAGCTTTGCAGGCTTGAGGGAGGTTGCGGTTGGGAGGATGGGTCAGATGGTCCATGCAACTGGGCATGGTTTTGGGGGAGCAGGTGAACATGAGAGATTGCCAGGTATGTGATTGAAACTGTAACATTGGGAAAGCTCTTTAGAAAATATAATAAGGAAGGATTACTTGTTTAAGGAGTTTGATGGGGGGCATCTGACATAGACTACTCCTGGGGCAGGCTTCTAGGGAGCTTGTGAGTGCCCATCTTGTCATATTATTTTCTTTCATTGGGTGGAGACCCAAACAAGGAGCAGAAAGTTGTTGTACACCCATCCTGGGAAGGCCTGATGTTCTCAAAGGGAAGGGTATCTCTTGAAAACATTGCTGGCTTCCAGTTAGGGAGGAGGACCAGTGTGTCAAGCCCTCAGCATTGCTGCAAGTATCTATGAATCTGTCCTTTTAAGCAGTGAAGCTTTGTTGTCACTATGGTCCCTGAGGGGAGGGAGAGAGAGGAGAGAATAGATGGGAAGAAGGGGTAACTGGGGAGCAAAGAAAATGTTCCACGAAATCATGCAATGGTTGATATAAGCCATGTTAAATTTCACAAAAAAAATTACAAAGCATATAGAATAAAATGTAAACCATAATATACACCCAAATTTAAAAATTGTACAGTCTAAAATATAAGCCATTTGAATGTAATATTAAAAAAAGAAAGAAAAATATATATATATATATATATACCATACCGTGGACCAAAAAGGAACCATGGTTAGTAGCTTTGTTTCAAAATCTGTACATCAGTTGTAACAAATATAACATCCGCATGTAAAAAGATCATTGCTGGAGGAAGAAGAAAAGAGTTGGATAGTGGGTACATGGATGTCCCCTATATTTTATATGTGTAGCAGTTTGATTTAATTGATGAATTCCAAAAGAAATATTGGATTATATTTGTAACCTGATCTGTACCTGGCCATGATTGATTTATGATTAAGGCTTTGATTGGGCCATGCCATTAGGGCATTGAGTCCCAATCTACAGATAAAAGGCATGACAAAGGACAGAGTTTCAGCTTTTTCTGTGAGGGTTTTTGATGTTGGAGTTTGATACTGAAGCCTCAAGCTGGAGCTAAGGGGAAGTAAGCTCACGGAGGAAAGAGAAGCCAGTCCAAGGAAGAGAGGAACGCTGAGCCCAGGAAGAAGCAAACCCTGGGAAGAAAGGAACCTTGAACCTAGAGAGAAGCATGACCCTGGAAGGGAGGAACCCAGGAAGCCTGAACTCTCGCAGCCATCAGCAGCCATCTTGTTCCAAATAGACTTTGGTGAGGGAAGTAACTTATGCTTTATGGTTTGGTATCTGCAAGTTCTTACACCAAATAAATACCCTTTATAAAAACCAACCAGTTTCTGGTATTTTACTTCAGCACACCTTGGACTAAGTAATACAATAGGTGACTTTACTGTAATCTAAAACTTTTTGAAGACAAAATTAAAAATAAAATGATGTAGATACTGAGGAAGAATGGTAGAGATTACCTTGCCACGGTACATTCAGGGCAACACCAATTAGAGTGATGAAAGGCAAATCTTAAAAAGAAAGTTTTATGATATTTTTCATTTTAACACCCCAAATTATTCTTCACTTATTTTTAGTTTTCCTAAATTAGTATGTATTCTATTTCTAACCTTTAAACCTATCATTACTATTTCATTTTCCTATGAATTGAATTAGGCTCCATTTTTTAAGTCTTGGATCAAAGAGGCATTCTACTATGGTAGGGGATGAGCAGTGGTGTGGGGTGTCATTGGTGGAGAATCATGGGTGGAAGGGAGTTCCCCAGGGCATGTATATAGAGTATGTACAAATGTTTGGATATTTGTTGAGCATTGTCATAGTAAGTAGAGTTACAAATGACTCTACAACTGAGGGAGTGCTGAGTCCCTAGCTGGGGAGCTCTGTCACATTCACCAATAAACAGCAACAATCTCCCAAGTGTAAGGGCAAAGACCAGTGAAGAAGGATAGTCCAAAGATGGACCCATGATACTGATAACTATGCTTATGATTGAAATTTCAACTAGGCCTAGACCTGGAGAGTGCCTAAAGGTTACCTCCGAAAATCCTCCATGTTTCTCAAATGCAGCCACTCTCTAAGCCAAACACAGCATGTAAATGCATGACATTTCCCCCAGTGTGAGACATGACTCCTGGAGATGAGCCTCCCTGGTGCTGAGTGATTACTACCAATTACCACCTGGTGATGCAACCAGAAAAACAACCTGAATAAAAGGAGGAAATGGCAAAGACAAATGAGTTTGTATGGCTAACAGACTTAAAAATGTGTCATGTGGTCATCAGAGGGGTCATTCTTTCTTACATCAGGATCAGCAGGATCCCAGCAACAGCCAAGGTAGACAACCCATGTACAGGTGCTCCAGAGGGCTGCAGAGACACTCAGGTCTTAGAGTCATGGCAGATGGCTCTGGAGTTCACTTTCTTGTACGTGGGCCTACTTTGGAATTTGTGCTCCTGAGTGTGATGGAATTGGACTCAGATGTGACCTCTTTACACATGACTCCTCTGTCACTTTTACTGAAAGTGTGATTGTTGCTGGAGTTCGTGTATATTCAGGAACTGTAATCTCTGGACTGGCCATATTCCAGGTGGACTCTGAGCCTCAGCAGAGTTACAACACCTACTCTCTGGTTTGTTCCACTTAACAAGGTCAGCTAAGAGAGTGGTGAAGATGGTTACCCACCACTTCAGGGGACTGAGAGTGCCTACAACTGCAAGAAGGAGAATTGCATCTGTCAGCCATGTAGGATCTAAGCCTCCTTTTGATTAAGAGATGTGGAGGACATCACCACAGGATGGAGGAATAAAATATGGATTAGAATGGACTTACTGCTATCCTACTATAGAACTATGGTGACTCTAGCAATGGCAGAAATTGCATCATTGATGTGGTAACAGTGGCCATGGGAATTGCTGAGTGCAGGTAAAGGGAAGAAGATGTGTGAAGTGGTGGTATTTTTGGTACTTGGAGTTGAATAATATTGTAGGGACAGATGCAGAACTTTATATACCTTGCCATATCCCATGAATGGACTGTGGTAGAATGTAAAATCTAAATCATGTGATGCAGTAGTATTCACCAAATGCAATGAATGTTCCACAATGATGAAAGAGGTTGTTGATGTGGGAGAAGGGGGGTGTGGTAGAGGGTGGGGTATATGGGAACCTCTTACATTTTTAAAAAAGATTTATTTCTCTCCCCTTGCCCCCCCCTCACCTGCCCCAGTTGTCTGTTCTCTGTGTCTATTTGCTTCATCTTCTTCTTTGTCCATTTCTGTTGTCAGTGGCATGGAAATCTGTGTTTCTTTTTGTTGCATCATCTTGTGTCAGCTCTCCATGTGTGTGGCAACATTCTTGGGCAGGCTGCACTTTCTTTTGCACTGGGTGGCTCTCCTTACAGGGTGTGCTCCTTGTGCGTAGGGCTCCCCTACATGGGGGACATCTCTGCATGGCACAGCACTCCTTGCATGCATCAGCACTGCACATGAGCCAACTTCACATGGGTCAAGGAGGCCCAGGGTTTAAGCTGTGGACCTTCTATGTGGTAGACGGATGCCTTAACCACTGGGCCAAGTCTGCTTCCCTCTCTTACATTTTTTAATGCATTTTTTGTGATCTATGTATATTTTTTACAGGGCAATTAAATTTAAAAAATTATAAAACAAAACCAGTTAAGGAACCTAAGGGGATGGATTGGGTGTGGAAAATACAGGAGATGTTAGTTTAGCCTAGAAGTTTATTAGACTAGAAAATTAAAATGATAGGGAAAAAGGTGATATTACAAAATAAACATTGTTTTGTATACTCTGACCATGGAATTCCCCAATTAATTTGTTTTATATTTTTAAAAATTGTATTTTTATTATTTTCAAGTTATTATTTCATTTTTTATTATCTCCAATTAAATTTTAATAGAATTTGTGATGACAATAATAATGTAATGGCCACATTTCAGTAAGTAAAGAAAAAATCCTTGTAAGTTGTGGGAAGATTATTCTAAATTATAATTAAAACAGATTAAACTATAATATATTACAGAACTTGGCAGCCAGTGTGCTTTTAGGTTCTTCACAATTTTAGAATTATATTACACAAAAACAGAGTTTTAACTTCTTGTGGTGGAAGGAAGAAAAAACATTTCTTGCATAACTATAATGATTTCAACTTTATTTAGCTTTGGTGTAATCTATTAACATTAACTATATATATTTAAATCTTTAAGACATTGGAAATTATAAGTTTTTTACTAATGAAATTTTTACAAATCTTTTTAGAAAAATGTTTCTGCTTAAATTGAAATGAACAGATTTTTTTTTCTTTTTCATAGAACAGAATTAATGAAAAGAGACTAAATATATATAGAAAGAAGTAAAATATTTGTGGAAGCAAATTCACAGTCAATGCTGACTAAAACTTGATAAGTTTGTTTAGGGGAATGAATTTTGTCCTAAGATTAGATGACTGGTTTTCATAAAATCAGAGTGAAGAATGTGTCCACGTAGTTGCTGAGGTCAGGGAAAGGAAAGAAGAGATGTGATGTGGCAACATTTTCAAGACTTGAAGTTATCCTAAATGATATTGCAGGGACAGATGCTGGACATTATATATCCTGCAATAACCCACTGAATGGACTGGGGGAGAGTGTAAACTACAATGTAAATTATAATCCATGAGATGCAGCAATGCTCCAAAATGTGTTTACCACATACAATGGATGTGCCACAATGATGAAAGAGGTTGATGAAGTGGGAAGAGTGGTGCAGTTGGGAGGTGGGGTGTATGGGAACCTCTTATTATTTTTAATTTAACAATTTCTGTGATCTATAAATCTTCAAAGAATAAAAAAACAAATTAAAAAGAGAAAGAAAAAAAAATCAGAGTGGAAATATGTAAGACAAGGATTGAATGAATATGGAAAGTTCTGAAGACATTGTTGAAGGTAGTATGAAGTAAAGGAATGTATTTTGTAAGGGTGAAATTTGTCTGGAGATGAAATAAATATAGACATATTGTTATGGTTGGTTTTAGGATGTTTGTGAAAGTATTTTCTAAACTGAAATATTTAAATGGCTAATTCCAAGAAGGTATTATTAATTAGAAACCTAGATTGATAAAAAGTAACTTAAATACAGTGAAACATGTCAGAGGCCACTTCAATCTGCACATTAAAGTAGTGGTAGTGGGAAGATCATTTTGATTCCATTGGAAATCTTGGGTTAGCATAAAATAATGGAGAAAGTACTTTTTCCTATCCTGCTAAGTTAAAATACCTGTTTATTAGCATAATCATGGGAAAGGTTGCAGAAGTAAAAAGTAAAGGAATAAAAATATTTAAGTCCATTTAATGTTATAAACTGCATTGGATGAATTAGAAAGTTTATAAAATTTAAGAGATAGCTTCAGTCTTGTCAAACTCTCTTGCTCATTCAAACCCAGGCATCCAGTATCCTGAATGGTGTCTCTCCATTTGAGTTATTGGCTAGGTTGGCCACTACAACCCTTAAATTAATAAAAGGATCTTCCTTATCTGGCCATGCTTCCAAAGTGGATGGAGAGTATGTTGGTATTTCAGGCAGCTGGCAATAGCTTGATACAGCCAGATTTACAATGGGTATTGCCTATAGATTGGTTCTTTTCAGAGTGTCCAAAGGTGCTGTGAACCAGAGAAGTGAAGCATTGGAGCCTCCCTCCAAGAGCCAATGATGCCACAGCATGCTGGCTGTGTGAAGGACATACCAAGTGGAGTATTACTTACCAGAGTAATGTGAGTAAAACCTAAATAGACACAATTGACATTATGGCCTGCTTCAATGGAGAGACAACATGTATGGTAATGCAAACTGGAACTTAGTTCTGTGAACTGCAGCTGAAAGAGGAATTTGTGCATTGATTAGTATACTGATTAGTATTAAGTACTGTATCTATATACCTGGTAAGTATGACAATATCTATATGAATATATATGCAATTCATTTTCTAATGAATTAATTAATGTGACTATAAGATAAAAGAATGGCTTTCTTAAGTGTTGTCCTTATTTTGCCTGCCATATGCTTATCTTGTTGTTGCCTATATTGTCTTTGTGAGTTTATGTCTAGGTTTGTGCCTTTTTTTACCTCTGCTAGCTGTCCTAAGCATAACCACCACTCTGGGAAGTGAGGGTGGCAGCTTTCTAGCAGCATTTGAAACTTACAGGACAAGCCCATCAGCTTCAGAAAGATGTAGTCTCTGGAGACACCTAGGCTTTCTCATTCCTATGGTCCAGTATGTCATGGCTATCCTACCTTTGGAGACTGCTTATCACCATTTTATTTATCCTTTTAGTAGGACCACATATTTTGAAAATTCTAACATAAGTTTATTTCTTCCAGAGTCAATTCCTTCTAGAAAAATGTATTAGTCATGCGGGGATTTCATTCTGTTCCAATCATGGAGCAGGCCCACATTCCCTCAGACATAATAAAATAGCTGAAGAGTTTCACAAATCACTAGGCAGGGAACTTCTGCCCCTAATCAGCAGGAAGCAGCTACAGGAGAATAACCACTTCCCTTCAACTCCCCCTTAAGAGTAAGGGGGTGAACTCTCTGAGGAGGGAATTGGGGCAGGTTACATTAGGAAACAGGGAAGACAACTGGTCAAAATAAAGTCCACCAAAGACCCTGGTCACAAGGTTCAGTTTGAAAGTCCTGGACTACTTTATTATCTGTTCATGGAAATGTTTCTTACCCTTTGTGTTCCCCGTAAACATTTTTCTTTTTGCCCCTATGCCCTTGCCTACAGTGAGCTTCAGCAGTGACTCATGCCCACAGTCAAACCCAATGTTTGATCTTCCTTGGTAAGTCGAGGATGCTCCTGGCCTTCCTTGGACCATAACTACAGCAAATTGACAGCATGAAACACATTGCTGGCATGACAGAATACAACCCACTGACAAGTTTGGAACATGACTTTCTCATTTAAGACTGAAATATAGCTTCCCTCTTTCAATGAGACTTGATTATATGTTTTCTCTTTTAAGGGAACAGGTGAATAAATCCAGGCCTTTATTAGGATATGCTGTATATAATAGTTTAGGATGTTACATTGCTCTTGTCTGCATGGAATGACAAGATGGAATTTGTGATGTGGGATAATTACCCATGGATTTTTGCCCTACTGTCAATGTAGGCTGCTTTGTAGGACTGTGGGAGTCCAGGCTCCCTCCCCAAGTCCTCAGCACCCAGCCACCTGTGTGACCTAAGCATAAGTTAAAGGTCAACAACCCTCCCCAGTGGGTAGAGAATGTATAATGTTATCATAAATTAAGATCTTCACACAGCAGTAAATATTCTTCCTGTGAGCATAGGGAAAATATCAATATACCCGATCTATATGCTTCACATGACCCTAGCAAAAATTCTGTTCCAAAACCCCTTATATATCATCCTAATTTTCTCATCTCTTTGTGGAGCCCTATGTTCATTCATTCCTTGGCTGACCACCACCAAAGATCTCTCCTGTTCATAAGTCCCAATAAAGTTTATATCCAATTCTCTTCTCAATGCATTCTTTGGTCTTGCAGCCACACCAACTCATGCCCTTCAGGAGTTGGGTTATAACAGGCAGATTGGCCTCTTTTCTGTTATTAGGCATCGCCTGTCTACTCTAGTGATTCTTGCCCCTCTATTTGAGATTGCAGCAGGACTCCAAAGGACGGGAATATAGAATTTTGTTGGCTCTTTTGTGGGTCTCTGTCCACAGAGATAATACATATGACCACATGAACACAGTCATATTCCACAGAGACATACCCCAGTGCTAGCTTTAGCAGCAACTATACTAAATTGGAATGATACAGAGATTAGCATGGCCCCTGTGCAAGGATGATGCAAAATCATGGAGCATTCAATAGAGGCATGCCTAGATGTACCCTTCTCCACGCATCTCCTCACCAACACCCTGCACCTAGTACCATCCCCTGCCATAACTGCTGAAAGGACACTTCCACAATTGTATACTTAACCACTCCTCAAACTCCTAAGTTCATCTATTCCTTCCTCCGGTCCTCCCACCAGCTCAATCAGTAACCCAACCCAACCCCCAGCCCCACTGAAACTCACACACCTGCATCACCAACCCCATTCACATCACTTCCACCATTACCCTATCCAATGCCAAACCACCCCATTCACAACTTCACAGGTTCTACCCAGATTGAGCATCATCTTACCACTCTCTACTTTCTGTCTCCTGCTGACTCATCTTTTAGACTACCTTTGTGATTCTAGTCAATATCCTTTGTTTATATCAGTGAAATTATACAATATTTATTCTTTACCGATTTACTTATTTCACTAAACATAATGTCTCCGAGATTCTGATGGATATAGTGTGATGAATACATGACTGCAACTTCTTTCTCCCCTGTTACTATGATACAAAGGAAATAATTATATGCAAATTAGAAGGTAATGAGATACAACCCTCAGCATCAAATTCTACTTTTGCTGAGCAAGACCTTCTGTTGAGCCAATGAAATATGAAAACCATTGAAGTATAACCATTTGGCCAAACCTGCACAGAAGTCCTTTGCTGTCCTCACTTCAACTTGCTTAATTAACATAGTAAAACTCCCACCCAGGGGTGGAGTTATCCACCACTTTTTGATCATGCAATGTATGTGCAAATGTGATTTCCTGGACATACTAATCATAAAATTATATAACCGGCTATGTGTATGTGTGCTAGTCCATATGCATAAAAGCTAATGCATAATCAGAGCCAATGTTAAGTAGTAATGGGTATTTAAGAAAGAATGAAACCACAGCACAGGGAATCAGGTCTGAGTCACTTTAGACAAATCTTGGCTCCTGTCTGCACACATAATACTTGTAAGCTCTACCTAACACTCAGGTTAAAGTTTTTTGGTGTTATAGATATAGATATAGGTATAGATTATAGATATAGATATAGATGTAGAAATAGACGTAGACATAGACATAGACATAGACATAGACATAGACATAGACATAGACATAGACATAGACATAGACATAGATATAGATATATAATCTGGTTATCCTCAAAGGCCCAGCTTTGGGGCCTAACAATTCTTCCATGTTTAGCAATTCTTCTTACAGCTGAGTAATATTCCTTTGCCTTCTATACCACTGTTTGCTTATCCTTTCATCTATTGATGAATATTTGGGTTGCTTTCAACTTTTGGCAGCAATGAATAATGCTGCTATGAACATGGCTGTGCACATACCTGTTCATGTTCATTTATCTGGGTATGTCCCTCGAGTGGGATTCCCAAATCATATAACAGTTCTTATTTACCTTCTTGAGGAACCACCAAACTGTCTTACACAGTGGCTGCACCATTCTACATTCCCACCATAGGTGGATGAGTGCCCCTTTTCCTCCACATATTCTCCAACACTTGCAGTTTTCTAGTTTATTTTACATAGCAGCCAATCTAATAAATTTACAATGATACATGATGTAGTTTTTCTTCCTTAAAGTCTATTTATTCACAATTGCATTTATTTGTATTCTACTGTTTTTTTCATTTCCTTCTGTATGCTTAGTTTGAGTTTGCTTTACTTTTTCTTGTTCGTTCGGGTGTGCAGTTAGGTCTCCACAAGCTTTTTATTCTTTTTTAATGTGTGTATTTGTGGCTATAAATTTCCCTTTTAGTCCTGCCTTTGCTGAATTACATAAGTTTTGCATGATATTTTATCCTTTTCATTTGTTATAAATGTTTTACTGTTTTCAATTTTAATTCTTCTCTGAACTACTGGTGAAGAATGTGCCATATAACATCCATATATACTTTTTAATTTTTCCTTTTCTATTATTGATTTATAGCTTCATACCCTTATGATCATAAGAGTTGCTTTGAATAATTTCAGTCTTTTAAATTTATTGATTCTTGTTTTGTCACCCAATGTATGTTTATCCTGGAAAATGATCCATGGCCACTTGAGAAAAATATATATCTTGTTTGGGGGTTCTAACCTACTAACTTGAAAAGACACTAACTTAGTTTCAATAGCATACACTTTCTCTGCTTGCATATCCCTCTATTTCCCCCTCTTCTTATTGTACTTTCCCCATATTACTTCTTTATATTTTAAATGTCCATTTTCAGGAAAAACACTATTTTTTTTTTTTTTGCTCAACTGCATTCTGACTCTAATAGGAATTAAAGAGTAGGGACAAATATTGAGAATACAGTGCTATTGGGATTTTAAATATACTTTCCTTTATTAGAGAATGTGTAGGTTTACAGAACAACCACCCATGAAATACAGGATTCTCATATATCACCCTATGCATTGGTATAGAATATTTGTAACAATTGATAATAGTGCATTTAAAAAATCCTAAGGTCCATAGGATGGAGGAATAGAGTATGGATTAGAGTGGAGTTACTGATATTCTATTCATGAACTATTGTGATTAGTAATCAAAGAAAATGTGGCATTGGTGTGGAGAAGGTGGTCATGGTGGCTGCTGAGGGTAGGGAATGGGAGGAAGAGATGAGATGTGGGGGCATTTTCTGGACTTGGAGTTGTTCTGGGTGGTGCTGCAGGGACAGTTACTGGACATTGTATGTCCTCCCATGGCCCACTGGGTGGACTGTGGGAGAGTGTGGGCTATGATGTGGACCATTGACCATGAGGTGCAGCGGTGCTCAGAGATGTATTCATCAAATGCAATGAATGTCTCATGATGATGGTTGTTGTTATGAGGGAGGAGTGGGGAGAGAGGGGTGGGAGGTATACGGGACCTCGTATTTTTTTAATGTAACATTTTAATGTTACATTAAAAAAATAAAGAAAGAAAAAAAGTGTTCTATTAATTAAATTCCATGGGTTAACCTAGGGCTCACTGATTGTGAAGTACAGTTCCATAGATTTTTAAAAATATTGTCTTCTGTTGTTGTATAGTAAATCTAACATTTCCCTTTTAATCCTATTGAGATGTATACTTCAGTGCTGTAAATTGCATACACAATTAACAATATGCTACCACCACAACCATCCATTTTCACCATAAATATCCATCGCCTGAATATTTCCATATTTCCAAATAGGAACCCTTTTCATTTTAAGTCATAACTTTCCATTCCTTATAAGCAAATTATCCCATGTGTAACACATATTCAACATTGATATTGGTCTTGTAGAATGAATTTGGGGGTGTTCCTTCTTCAATTTCTTTGAAGAGTTAAAGGATAAATGGAGTTTTCTTTCTGAATTATTATGTAGAATTTCCTGGTGAAGTAATCTTTTTTGTCTTTTCCTTTTTGGAAGTTTTTAAATTACTGATTCAATATCTTTATTGGGAAGCGGCTTGTTGAGATCTATTTTTTTGAGTCAGTGCAGATGGTTTGTGTGTTTGTAAGTATTTGTTCATTTCATCTAGACTATCTAATTTATTTCATACCATTGTTCATACTATCCATTTATAGTCCTATTTATTTCAGGGGAGTTAGTAATAATAATTTCCTTTTCATTTCTAATTCTAGTCATTTGTACACTCTTCCCTTTTTTGTTAATTTTATTGATCTTTTCAAGGAACCAAACTTTGTGTTTTTTTGCTTCACTGTCTATTGTCTACTCCATATATCTCCATTCATTTTGCCTTTTCCTGCATTCTCATTTTGGGTTTAGTTTCCACTTCTTTTTCTAGTTATTTCAGTTTTGAGTTTATGTCTCTGCTTTGAAATCTTTCTTCTTTCTCAATGTAAACATTTAGAAATACAAATTTCCTGTGCTGCATTCCATAAGCTTAGTATGTTGCATTTTCATTTTCATTTGCTTCAAGACATTTCCTAATTTTGCTTTTGATATTTTCTTTAACCCATTGGATATTTAAAGGTATTTTGTTTAGATTCCAAGGATTTGTGAATTTCTCATTTCTCACTATTTCTTGTATCTTTGAATTTAAGATGAGTCTGTTGAAGACAGTATATACTTCAATCATGTCTTTTTATCCATTCAGCCAATCTCTCCCTTTAATGGGAAATTTAATCCATTTACATGTTTCTCTTTAATTATTTTTTTATTTTTAAAAAAGATTTAGATTACATAAATGTTACATAAAAAACATGAGGGATTTCCATATGCTGCATTCCCTCCCCTTTCCACACTTTCCCACATTAACAACATCCTTCTGTAGTGTGGTACATTTGTTACAAATTGATGACCCCATATTGAAGCATTGCTACTAACCATGGATTACAGTTTACATTATAGTTTGCACTTTGTCTCACACAATTGGTGTTTTGACAAAATATACAATGGCCTGGATCCATCACTGCAATGTCGTACAGGACAAATCCAATGTCCTGAAAATGCCCCCATATTATACCTATCCTTTCCTCTCCCATCCCTCAGAACCTCTGGTGGCCATTGTCCTTACATCAATGAAAAGAGTTCTTCCATTGCTATAATAATAATAATAATACATCTGTAATAGACTAAAAAGGAGTCTATTTTCACCCATTGTTCATTCTCCAGTCTTAAGGATTTGGGGATGGTGTTGTCCACTCTACTTCTAATTGAGATCCCTTGGGGTGGATGGATGAAACTATCTCTCTTGCAGTTGCTGACACTCTCTTTCCTTGGGATAGTCATTGTCCATCATAATATCCTTTCAGTTTGTCCTGGGTGAGTCCAATGAACTGGAGAGAAAGTGTTGCAACTCTGCTGAAATTCACAGCTCAATTAGCCCATGGATCCTAAGATATATATATCTCTGAGACATATATTTATCAAGTATAGTGCTAATTATAGTTTTAAATAAAAGGATCAGAAGAGCCATGTGTAGAGGATCTATAAATGAATCTAACTCTGTTATACTGGGGAACATAAATTCCAAAGTAAAGCTCACTGACAGGGTGCTGAATTTCTGAGCTGTTTGCCCTGCTATCATTTCTGGATATCTCTAGATCCCTCAGGAACCCAGCTATTTCAGGCACTTTTTATTGTGGCAGTCACTTTCTTCCTTTGCTTGAATAATAATTTCTACTTCAGTACATAGTTGCATTTCCACATTTTTGCTTTTAATAAATCTTTTTTTCTTTCTGTTCCTCAGCAGGATTCATTTCAGAGACTTTTCTTTGAATTCACTAATTCTGTCTTCTTCCTGATCCAGCCTACTCCTGAATCTCCTGGGAACTTTTCATTTCACTTATTTTAGTAGTTAACTCCAGTAGTTCTGTTCAGCACCTTTTAAAATTTTCTCTCTTTGCTAAGATTCTCATATCACTTATTAATTGTTTTTGTAATGTCTATTAGTTATTTCTCAGATTTTCTTTATCTCCTTGGGCACTTTTAATAATATTTATTAAAGGCTTTGCTCAATACATACAAATTCTTTTTCTTTTTCTTTAGTGTTTTCTGAATTAGTATACTTTTCCTTTTATGGACCACCATTTCCTGTTTTTTGGGGGGGGTGTTTTGGTATGTATTCATCATATATTCTTTTCTACACACACTATATTTTAATATTTTAAAGGTGAACTCTGGAGTTTATCTCATGGGATGTCTATTTCTTGCTAGGAACTAATGTCAGTAAGGAATTTTCTTGAGCTTCACCCTTCCTATCAGAAAAGTCTGGCCAAGCAAATGTAGGGTGCATATTTACCCCTGCCTGTCTGGACACTCTCTTCTTGTCGTTTTGCTTGTTTGTTAGTTTGGAGCTTCCACGGAGATAGAATCCACTCTCTACTGAGTTTGCAGCTGCAGGCCTCTGCCCTACAGCTCTCTGCCTCTGTAATTTCTTATATTCCTTTCATTGTCTCAAGCTTTTTTGCCTGGATAAAAATTCTTGGAAAAGGGGTGTACCAGAGAAGACTTTCTTATGTCAGTCTTTACCAACTGAAACAGAGACTGATCTCCACTGAGTGGGAACATATTGGCTCCAATATACCTTGGGGAGAGGATCAGGAAGGCCACGAGATATCTCCTCTGAAGCCTTGAGGAAGCACAACATCATCATGTCTCCACTGCATCCACCCTTGTCTAGGGCAGATTTAAACAATAATTGCCACCACCCTTGTTCCATCATATTGAAGCAATGCTGTCTCAGCTCTGGACCCCCAGTGATCCAAAATTTCTAATCAAAAGATTAGATAGTTCAGTAATTAGTGTTGCCTATCTCTGTTCTTGAAGAAGAGGAATTTTGTGTCTCTTGCTACCAGTTAGCTATCCAGGGGCTGGGCCTCATAGTGGCCTGCATTGACAGGAGGATGCATGGCAGGAGTCACCACACCAGGAAGAAATAGATCCATAATTATCCTTGTATGGGTTTCATTTTAACATTTTGGGAAGAAAAAGAGGCTTCTACACCAAAAATGATAAAACTGGCTTTTAAAACTTACCTACGTATGCCTTTGAGTTACTCTCTAACATAATTTTATTTCACCAACAAGGACTTCCTTAAGCAATTTTGTGGTATAGGTCTCCCTTATTTTTATTCTATTTTTATTTTTTAGGGGAATATGTTATTTTGTCCTTCAGCTGTGGAAGATAGTTTTGCCAGTTGTAGAATTCTTGGTTCATAGTTTATTTTTCTTTCAGCACTTTAAATATGTAATCCTGCTTTCTCTGGAGTCCCCCATTTCTGATGAGACATTGGCAATTATAACTCAAGCACATGGGTTAGTCAGCTTGATATCAACTTTACTGAATGTATTAAACTATTAGATAGCAAATCAGCTAGGAAACAAAAGACTTGAATATCCCAAGTAGACATAAAAGACATTTATATAACATACCACTGAACACCAGCATAATCTCATTCTTCTCAAGTTTACCTGGAATGCTCTCCAGGTTAAGTCATGTATTATTCCATATACATCTCAATAATTTTTTTAAATGTAAATCATCATACTAGGTATATATACAACTACAATGGAAAATCTTTAAAAATCAATAGCAAGGAAACTGAAAAATTCAACAATACATAAAAATTAACACATGTTAAAGCAATGAACCTAGAATAAATTCCAAGGGAGATTAGAAAATACACAAGAATAGTGATATAGTTCAATAAAATTGAATTGAAACTACAAGGAAAAAAATCAGTGTATTATGGATAACTGATTTTCAAGAAGGTTGTCAAGTCATTTAATTGGGAAAACAGTCTTTTCTGTAAATGATGCTACCAACCTAAAATGGGCACATGAAAAGAACTCAGGCCTTCGCTGAGTTAAGATTGCAAAGTAAGAAACTTGAGGATTCTATCCCCCCATTGAAGCTTTGAACAACCACGAGTAGAAGAAACATGTTTTTCAAAACTCCAGAAAATAAAGAATTTCTATAACAGTTTGAGTACTGAATCAAAAGAAAGACCATTTATAAGCAGTAGGAAATGGTGGCCTGGTTGGCAAGTCCTCATCCCATAACCATTTTGGCAAGAAAACAGCCAGTATTCCCATTTGGATCCTTGTTCCAGATGGAGCAAAGTAATCCTCATGCATACAATGGGACCAAATTTGGTGGTGGTTACTTGAGGGACTTGTTGTCCCAGAAGCCTTGTATATGTAATATTGGTAGGACAGTCAATGGCTGCCTGTGGCAAGGGATTTCTGGCTGCAGGACAGATAGTGCATTTATTGATTTGGTACAATTATCAATATCCAGTAAAACAATATTTTTATCTCCTCAAAGAGAAATTCTACACCCATTCAACAGTAACCCTCTCTTCCATAGCCCTTTTCCACCTCTAATCTAATATTTTCTCTTTGAAATTTGTTCTGTGTTTTTCATAACTCAGTACCACACAATAAGGTCTTTTTGAGTTGGGAGGTCATCAGGGGGGTTGCCCTTATGTACAGCTGAGCAGAGTCCCAGAGACAGATAAAGTAGAAACAACCCCAGATATTGATTCTTCTGAGGGCTACAGAGACCCACAGGTTTTATGATCATGGCAGATGGAGTTCAGTGCCATATCAGTTGGCCCCTCTTTGGAGTTGGTGTTTCTGTGTGATGGAGCTGGACTCAGATGTCATCTCTTTTCACAAGCCTTTCCTGTTACTTTTACCAGAATTGTAGTTGGTGCTGGGGTTTAATATATACGCAGGTGATCTGAATCTCTGGATTGACCATATTATAGCCAGGCCCTGAGCCTCAACAGACTTCAGCTCCTACACTCTGGTTTATTGGACTTACCCACCCAGCCAACATGGGGTTGAAGAATGTCAACCACCACACCAGGAGCCAAGAGTGCCGACAACTGAAAGCAGGAGGATTGCAGCCAGTATCCATGTGGAATCTAAGCCCCCTCTTGACATAGATGTGGAATGGACACAACCAATCTAAGGTCCACAGGATGGAGGAAGAGCATATGGATTAGAGTGGACTTACTGATATTCTATTCATGAATTATTGTGATTAGTAATCAAAGAAAATGTGACATTGGTGTGGAGAAATTGGCCATGGTGGGCTGGGGTGGGGAATGGGAGGAAGAGATGAGATGTGGAGGCATTTTTGGGACTTGGAGTTGTCCTGGGTGGTGCTGCAGGGACAATTACTGGACATTGTAGATCCTCCCATGGCCCACTGGATGGAAAGTAGGAGAGTGTGGGCTATGATGTGGACCATTGACCATGAGGTGCAGTGATGCTCAGAGATGTATTCACCAAATGCAATGAATGTCTCATGATGATGGAGGAGAATATTGCCTTGGGGGATAGTAGTGGGGTGAGGGGAGTGGAGGTTGTAAGGGGACCTCATATTTATTGAATGTAATATTAAAAAATGAATCAAGACCAAAAAAAATAATATCTTTTTGTGCCAATCTTACTTCACCTTGATGTCTTGAAAGCTCACACATATGCTAACAGGGTTCAGGCCTTACTTCCCTTTAACTGCTGAATTATATTGTATTGTTCATCCATCACTTATTGTATATCTATTCATCTGTAATGTCCACCTTTTGGTTGTGTCAATAATATTGCCAGAACTTTAATTTACTAACATGTGATTGATTGCTTGATTTTAATTACTTGGAGTATATAACAAGAAATTGGATCACCAAGTCATATATTAATCATGTACTTAATTTTCTGAGGAAATGCTACACTGTTTTACACAGCCACTGCACCATTTTATATTCTTACAAACAAACAATGAGTATTCTTATTTCTCCAAAACCTCTCCTACATTTCTAATTTTCTTATGTACAGTTTGGAATTTGTTCATCTTCTTTTTGAAATATCTGTTAAAATATTTTGTCCAGTTTTAAATGGGTTGTTTGTCTTCCTGTTGTTAAGTTGCAGATTTTTATATATTCTGGATATTAAACTCTTATGGACTATGTGATTTCCCAATATATTCTCCCATTGAATAGACTATGTTTTTACTTTTATGATAAAGTTCTTTGATGTACATGTCTTTTAAATTTTGTTGAGGTCACATTCATTCATTTTTCCTTTTGTTTGTTTTTTTAATGTTTATTTAAAGAAACCATTTTCTAAAACAAGGTCTTAAATAAGCTTCCTTATTCTTTCTTCTTGGGGTTTTAATGTTCTGGTTCCTATATTTTGGGTCTTCAATCAATTCTTATTTAATTTTTGTGTATAGGGTATGGCAGGGGTTCATTTTCATTCCTTTGTATGTGAATATCCAGTTTTCCAAGTGCAAAGTGTTGAAGAGACAACTATCAATTGAGTAGATTTCCCACCCTTGTCCAAATGAGATGACTTAAAAGTAAGGATTGGTGACTGAACAGTCTATTTATTTCTCTGGACTATATATCTTTCCCGCTGCTTGTACGATGGTATTTCAATTACTATTTTCCCCTTTTTTAATTTAAGAAGTTGTACCATCATGGGTAATGTACAGAATTCCCATATCACTCCACCACGACCTTGCATTATTGTTGAATGTTTGTTACAATTCAAAAGAATATCCTCAAAACATTACTGCAAACTATATCCTATAGCTTACATTTGGTGCATTTTTTCATAAACTGCCCTATTATTCCTACCATGTATTAGTATTATATGTTTGTTTTAGTTCATGAGATAATGTTCTCATATATGTATTTTTAGCCAAAGTTCATCATCAACCATATAGTTCACTGTGTTATACAGTCTCAAGCCTTGTATAATCTATCCGAAGTCCGCGCTCAGTGGTGCCTAGTGTCATTATACAGAATTGTTTCAGTCATTACCTCAGTCAATTTTCAAGCATTTTTCTTACTCAATTAGAAAAAAATCCCATCCCATATTCCCTTATAGCTCACTATTACAATATTACTGTTACTAAAATCCATAACTTACATTAATTGTGTTTTTTCCTTGCAGTATCATATTCTTAACAGCTTGTAATAGTGGCATGCACGTGTGCTATATCATAGGAGAACATTCTTGGACTTGCGCTATTACCAAAATCCTCATCCACCACTGAGTTCACTGTGTTAGACAGTTCCTAGATTACTCTCTAGTTTTCTTTCAATTGGCATTTATATCCCTTGACTACCCTTTGAGCCACAATCACATTTACAAATCATCAGTGATACTTATACTTAACCGTACATTACCATCAACTCTATCCATTGTCACATATTTACAATCAACCTTATTAAAAATTCTACATACGTTATCAACTCACTCTTCTCAACCTTTATCTTTTTTTAAGATTTTTTTCAACCTTTATCTTATCTCCTAGTAACCTATACCCTAGATTTTAACTCCACAATTTTAATCATTGTATTTAATTTCTATTGAGACCATACATCATTTGTTCTTTTGTGTCTGGTTTACTTAACTCAATATCATGTCCTTAAGATTCATCCATATTATCTTTGGTGTCCTGACTCCATTTCTTCTAACAGGTGAATAGCTTTCCATCATATGCCTGTACCACAATTCATTTGCCTATTCACTGCTTGATGGACACTTGGCTTGCTTCAATCATTTAGCAATTGTGAATAAAATCACTGCAAATATTGGTGTACAAATAGTTCACTACACTGTTTCCAGTTTTCCTCAATATAATCCTAGTAGTGAGACGGTTGGACCATATGGCAATTCTGTATTTAGCTTCCTGAGGAACCACCAAACTCTTCCACAGAGGCTTCATCATTGTACATCCCAAGCAAGAATGAATGTTCCTATTTCTCCACATCCTCTCTAGCTTTCTCCACATCCTCTTTAGCATTGTAGTTCTCTGTGTCTTCAATATTGGTCATTCTATATGTTACGAAATGTAATTTTGTAGTTTTTTCCCTTTTTTTGGTAATTGAAGAGTTGTGAGTCAAGTAAACAATCGTACAATTTACAGGATTCTCATAGTTTCCCCCACTGCAAGCACCTTACATTGTTGTGACAATTTGTTACAAGTGATTACTATCTCTTTATTTCATAGCTTATATTTGGTGTATTTCCACACAAAACATCCTATTTAAAAGCCATGTATTCATACTGAATGTTGTTATAGTTCATGAGAGATTGTTTTCATATTTTCATTCTTAACCTCAGGGTTCACTGTTTTGTACAGTACTCTGTATTATACAATCCATCCAAAGTATACATACACTCAGTGTCTCTCAGTACCATGACAGACATTTCCTATTATTAACTAAGTCCATATCAGGATGTTTTCATTACTGCAAAAGGAAAAATCCTACACCATCTTACATCCCTCATTATTGACCCTTAGCATTGATAAAGTACCTTCTTTACCATTGATGTAAAAATATTACAAAACTACCCTTAACTTTACTCTATACATTACATTAGATGTATTTTTTACATGTATGTCCATTTTCTTAACACCTTGAAACAGAGGAACAAACTTGTATTTGTACTATTAACTGCAACTGTCATATGGTGGTTGAAGTCGTATGTTACATAGTCCCTGGATTATCCTCTACCTTCCGTTCAATTGACAGTAACCATCATAGATTAGCACTTTCAGCCAAAATCACATATGCACTTTATCTCATTGAGATGTTTCCTTCTATTCCTATCTTTGGAGTGTTTTTCTTTTCTTTTGTTTAAAGATTTATTTATTTATTTATTTATTTATTTATTTAATTATTTATTTATTTATTTATTTATTTATTTATTTATTTATTTCTCTCCGCCCTCCCCCGCCCCCGTCATCTGTTTTCTGTGCCTATTTGCTGCATCTTCTTTGTCTGATTCTGTTGTTAGAAGCACAGAAATCTGTTTCCTTTTGATGTGTCATCTTGTGTCAGCTCTCCGTGTGTGCGGCACCATTCCTGGGCAGGCTGTACTTTCTTGCATGCTGGGCAGCTCTCCTTATGGGGCGCATTCCTTGCATGTGGGGCTCCCCTATGCAGGGAACAACCCTGCATGGCACAGCACTCCTTGCACACATCAGCACTGCTCATGGGCCAGCTGCACACTGGTAAAAAAGGCCCAGGGTTTGAACCATGGACCTCCCATGTGGTAGAAACACACCCTAACCCCTGGGCCAAGTCCACCACCTGGAGTGTTTTTCTGTGAAGAAAGGGTCTTATATTTTGTCAAATATCTTTATTGTCTCAATCAAAATGATCATGTGATTTTTCTTCTTCAGTTTTTTAATGTACTTAGTTACACTGATTGATTTTCTTGTGATGAGCCACTCTTGCAAGCCTGGGATAAAATCCACTTGATCACTATGTCCAGCCCTTCTTTTGTGCTCCTGGATTCTATTGGCAATAAATTGGGAAGGATTTTTGCACATATGTTTATTTGGAAAATGGATATGTAATTTTCTTTTATCATAATATCTTTATCTGGTTTTGGCATTTGGATGATTGTTGGATTCCTAGAATGAGTTTGGTAGCATTACCTTCATTGAATTTTGGGGGAAGTCTTAGAGCACGACTGAATAAAATTATCTTTGAAGTTTGGTAGGATACTTCCTTGAGGCCATTTGGTCATTTGCCTCTTAGTTTTTGATAATTTTTATGACTTTCAATCTGTTTACTTGTGAATTTTATTTAAGTCTTACGTATTATCTTCTAGAGTCAATGTAGGTTGTTCTTGCATTTCTGAGAACATGTCCATTTCATCTACAGTGTTTGTTGGCAGACAGTTGTTCACAGTACCCTTTTAGGTCTCTTTTACTTTTGTGGGGTGAGTAATAATGCCCTACCTCTCATTTCTGTTTTTATTTATTTGCATCTTCTCTTGCCTTTTTGTAAGTCTAGCTAAAGATTTGTCAATTTTGTTGATCTTTCAAAGACCCAACTATGGTTTTGTTGATCCTCTCTATTGTTTTTGTTGTTGTTGTTGTTCTCAGTTTCATTTATTTCTGCTTTAATTTTTGTCTTTTTTTTTTTTTTTTGCTTACTTTGAGATTACTCATCTATTAATTTTCTGTAATCCTCCAGGTATGTTCTTAGGTCTTTAATTTTAACTATATATTCCTTTTTTAATGTAGGCACTTAGCATAGTAAAGTTTCCTCTCAGCACTGCCATTCCTACATCCCATAAATTTTGCTATGTTGTCTCCCTCTTTTCATGCATCTTGATATACTTGATTTCTCTTGCAATTTTTTCTTTGACCAGCTGTTTGTTTAAGACTGTGCTGTTTAACCTCCATACCATTGTGCATTTTTCCGGTCCTCCATCAGTTACTGATTTCTAGCTTCATCAGAGAAAGTGCTTTGAGCAATTTCAATATTTTTAAATTTATTGAACCCAATATTTTTAAATTTATTGTTACCCAACATAAAAATTCACAGGTATTTGATATTGTTTTGGGAAGGTACATTTTTGGAAAGGTACTGTTTTGGGAAGGTACATTGTTCTGTAGATATCTATTAGGCATAGTTTATAAAATTACTCAATTTCTCTATATCCTTAGGGATATTATGTGTTGATGTTCTTTTAATTGGTACAAACATTATATTGAAATCTCCCATTATGATTATGGAGAAACCTCTTTCACTCTTTATTTGGCCAGCATTTGTCTCAATAATTTTGACACTGTAGTTATGTACATATATATATATATATATATATATATATATATATATATATATATATATATGGTTGTTATTTCTTCTTGGATTGCCCCTTTAAATAATATATAATGTCCTTCTTTGGCTCTTATAACAGCTTTGGATTAAAATCTGTTTTGTCTGATATTTTTTGTTTACTGTTGCATGAAATAACATTTTCAAGTTTTTCTCTTCCAAAGTATTTGTATCCCTGGGTCTAAGGTAAGTTTCTTGTAGACAGCATATAGATGGTTCATTTTAAAGCCAAGTCTACTAATATGCATATTCTAATTGGGGGTTTTAATACATTAAAAATTTAATATTATTACTGTAAAAGCAGTACTGTACCCATTTTTCTCATTTAATAAATTTTATTTTTTAATGTTTTAAATTACAGAAAAGTTTAATGAAAGTATAGGGGATTCCCATATAATCCACTTCTACCCTTTCACATTTTTCCCTATTAATAACACCTTACATTAGTTAGAACATTTTTTACAACTGCTAAGCAAATATTGAAACTGCTACTAATTAAAGTCTATAATTTACATTATGGTTTACAACTTGTACTGTACAATTTTATAGGTTTTGACAAAAAAGTATAATAGCCCTCAACCATCATTGCAATTTAACACAGAACAATTCCAATACCCTCAAGCATGCCCTATATTCCAATTACTTTTCCCTTGCTCTCCTCTCAGAATGTCTGGTAAGCACTGTGTTTATATCAACTTTACAGGTTCTTCCATTACTACAATGATAATTCTACTTTGGTCTATGGTTGCATTCCTACCTTATATTTATTCATTCCTCAATCTTGAGGATAATTTCTCCCATTAAGTAGGCCTCCTATTCACTTTCTTGACAAACTCCTTTGAAGCATAATAGTTTACATTTTGAGGAGGTCCTTTTATCTATGTTTTCTTTCATTGCTTGTAATTTCAGTTTAAAATTAATGAAACCATTTCGTACTACAAGATCACAGAGAAGTTTCCCTACATTGTCTTCTAGGGGCTGTCTAGTGTTGCTTTTTATATTTGAGTCTTTGATACATATGTAGTTAAGTTTTGTATAGGACATGAGATATTGATCCTCTTCCATTATTTTGGGCATGGCTATCCAATTCTCCAAATATCATTAGTTGATAAAACTATTCTGAATCAGTTAGTGGGCTTAGTGGCCTTGTTGAGTATCAGTTGGCCATGTATGTATGGGTCTATATCTGAACTCTCAGTTTGGTTCCATTGGTCAGTATGTCTGTCTTTGTGCCAATGTCCTGTGGTTTTGACCACTGTAGCTTTATAGTATGCATTAAGTAAGGTAGCATGTTTCCTCCAATTTTGCTTTTCCTTTCAATATGTTTTGGCTAATTTGGGGGTGACTTACCCTTCCAAATAAATTTGATAATTATCTTATCCAGTTTGTAAAATGTACTATTGGAATTTTTTTGGGATTGTGTTGAATGTGGAAATCATTCACATAGGACAGACATCATACTGATATTTAGCCTTCCTATTCATTGACATGGAATATATTTCCATTTATTTTGATCTTCTTTGATTTCCTTTAGCAATGTAGTGTCATTTTTTATACACAAATCCTTAACATCCTGAGTTATGTTTATTCTTTGATATATGATTATTTATTTGCTACTGTATTTTCTTGAATTCCTACACAGATTCTTCATTATTAGGGAACAGAAATGATACTGAATTTTGTGTGTTGATTTTTTTTTTCCTGGACACATTACCAAACTCATTTATGAGCTCCAGAAGCTTTGTTGTACATTTTTTGGAACTTTCTAAGTATATATAATTATGCCATTTGCAAATACTGAAAGTTTTACTTCTTCCTTTGGATTCACTTTATTTATGAATTTGGATTCACTTTACTGCTTTTTCTTGCCTGAGTGCTTGAACAAGTACTTTTAATACAATGTTAAATAAGAGAGGTGACAATGGGCAAACTTGATCTTAGAGGAAAAACCTTTAGCATTTCACCATTGAGTATGATGTGAAATGCTAAATGATATGCCCTTTAATATGTTGAGGAAATTTCCTTCTAATCCTGTCTTTTGATGTGCTTTTATCAAGAAAGGATGCTGTCTCTTGTCAAATGTCTTGTTTTGCATTGATAAAGATGATCATGTGATATTTCCTGCAATCAATTATATGATGTATTACATTAATTGATTCTGTTGAACCATCCTTAAATACCTGGAATAAAATCCACTTGATCCTGATATCTTATACAATTGATGTGTTATTGAATATGATTAGCAAGTATTTTTTGAGGATATTTGCATCTAATTCATTAAAGAGATTGGTCTGTAGTTTTCTTTCCTAGTAGCATCCCTATGTAGCTTTCGTATTAGGGTGATGTTGACATCATAGATTGAGTTAGATAGTGTTCCCTCCTCTTCAACTATTTGGAAGAGTTTGAGTAGGATTGGTGTTAGTTTTTTTCTGGAACGATTGGTAGAATTCATCTCTGAAGGCAACTGATTTTAGGCTCTTCTTATCGGGAGTTTTTGTGATTAATTCAATTTTGTTACTTGTGATTTGTCTGATGAATTCATCAGTTTCTTCTTTCATCAAAGCAAGCTGCTTGTATATTTCTAGAAATTAGCCCATTTCATCTAAATTGTTCATCTTTTTGGCACTTAATTTTTCAAGTATGATACTCTATTTCTGTGGGATCATTCGTGACATCCATGCTCTCATTTTTCACTTTATTTGCATCTTCTCTCTTTTATTCATGTTTGTCTAGGTAAATGTTTTTTAATTTTATTAATCCTCTCAGAGAACCAGCTTTTTCTTTCATTAATTCTCTCTAATTGTTTTTTATTCTCAGTTTCATTTATTTGGGTTCTAATCTTTGGTATTTCCTTCTTTCTCCTTGCTTTGGGATTAGTTTCTTGTTTTCTAGGTGTGCAGTTAGGTCCTTGATATTACCTCTTTTTAATTTTTTCATCTCCCCATTTAGGGTATAAGTTTCCCTTTCAGCACAGATGTACCTGCATACCATTAGGTCTGATGTGTTTTGTTTTCATTTTCACTTTCTTTGAAGTAACTACTGTTCCTCTTTAATTTTCTTCCTGGCCTACTGCTTATGTAAGAGTTTGCCTATTCCAGTTCTCCTTTTTTAACTTATAACTGCATTCTTTTGTGTTCAGAACAAGGATTTTGTATAATTTCAATCTTCCTAAATTCACTGAGATTGTGTCTTATGAGCCAGCATCTGATCTATCATGGAGAATGATCCATGAGTACTCAAGAAAAATGTATAACAATTCGGTTTGCAGTGTAATCTTTTGTATAAGTAAATCAGGTCTAGTTTCCCTAACATATTATTCAAAGTATCTGATTTTTTATTAAGCTTCTATCCCAATGTTCTGTCCAATGGTGGTAATGGTGTATTGAGCTATGATTGTAGAGTCAACTATTTTTCATCTTAGTTTTCCCAGTATTTTCCTCATGTATTTTGGGGGCCACTGGTTGGGAATATAAATATTTATGATTGTTCTTTCTTCTTGGTTGAGTACACAATTTATTAGTATATGTTGTCTTGCTTTGTCTCTTACAACTGCTTTGCATTTAAAGTTTATTTTGTTCAATATTAGTATACATACTTATCTCCATTTTTTGGTTAATATTTGTATATAATATTGTTTTCCATTCTTTTATTTGCACCCTTCTTTTGTCCCTGATTCCAAGGTTAATTTCATGTAGAAACAATATAGATGGGTCTTATTACCCTATCTATTCAGTCAACATGTGTCTTTTATTTGGAGATATTAATCCATTAACATTCAGTGTTATTATTACTCTAAAGGCAGTACTTACTTTAGCCATTTTTTCTTTAGGGTTATATGTGTCATATTTTATTTTATTTCTATTATCCTTTTAGCTAATCTTACCAATAATCTTCCTTTATATACTGTAGTTGTTTGAGATTATTTATGAATCCCTAAAAGATAAAGATATTGTTTGTAAACTAATCTATTCCCCTTGGTATGATACCCTTTGATTATATTAAATTCACTTGAGATGTCTCTGATTAGGTTGCCTGTTGTGATTGTTTTGAAGAACACAAGCAGGCTGTGAGTGAAAGGTTGGAATGATTTTACATACAAACAGTAACCAAAAAAAGAAAAAAAGGCAAGCATAATTATACCATCAATTCCTGCAAGCTAAACCAACTGGTGTTTGAGAGATCTGTATGAAGAAAACCACTGTCAGCCTGGACTAAAAGGGACAAGGAGGAGAAGGATGGAAAGGAAAATGGCTTTCAGAGGAAAAATGGAAGCTGAGGTTTAAAATTAAGACATTTCCTTAGGCCATGAGAAGGACACCCCTTCCCCCCATGTGAATGGAGAGGATGATTTTGCCTCAAAATTTGATGAAAGTAGATGTTCCAGCCCACCATTCACAGAGTGTTTGACAAACAGTCTACAGAGAGATTGTTGCAGATTCCCTGGTTGTTGGGGAGAGTTAAGTCACCACCCCACTTCTCTGTCATTGGTGGGCCTAATCCCTATATGTGGGGAGATTGGGACCACTACCCCACTGCTCTGAGAGTTATAGCCTCTTACCCATAGTTTGGGAAGAGTGAGGTGTCCACCCCACTGCTCTGAGGGTGTTGGGCCTGTATGCCAGAGATTAGGGAGAATATTGACATCACCTCACTCTAATAAGGGTGTTGAGACTGTACCCCAGAGATTGGAAAAAGAGTGACTATCACCCCAATATTATTGGAGGGTGATATCTGGAGCTCAGTCACCACCCAGATGCTTGATGAGGGTGGAAGAAAAAACATGGCCACTGGGCAAGCCTGTAGAAAGGGTGGGCCATCATGAGGCCCCATGGAGTAGAAGAAACAATCGTCTTAAGTATGACTCTCAGATTTTGTTTTTGTCTACTACTTCTACTGTGATTTCAGATGTGCTGTCTTCTGTGTCATTAAGTCTTTCCTCTACCTGGTCAAATATGCTGTTATGTGCTTTTAGTGTATTTTTAACTTCTTTCATCATGCTTTCATCATCATCAGCTCTCCTATCTTTTTATGTGTGTTTACAATTTCTTCTGTAGGTCCTGCAGGTTTTCAAACTATTAGGGAGCTGGAATGCATGTTTCCTTCCCAAATTATCCTTGTGATAATGCAAATATTTATTCTATATCTGTACCCTATTTGTTTATTGGAAGCACATAATTTGTCAGGCTTCAAAGATCTAAAGCCAGAAAGGAATTATGATCCAAGAAAAACTCTTCCTATAACTGATTTTGATGTGATTTTTTAATCAGTATTACCACTAAAATTATGCCCAGATTTTTGGAAAATGATAATATCTTTTTGGGATTCACCAGGTGGAGTGTGGCAGTATGAGATTACTTGGAATCCCAAAAAGAAAGATATTATATGTGTATATTAATCTATTAACATTTCTCTGGTTGTGATATCCTTTGATAGTGTTAAATTCAGTTGAGTTGCATTTATTAGATTACCAGTTACAATTGCATTGAAGACCTTTTTTCTTCTTTATTTTTTTAATGTTACAGTAAAAATACATGAGTCCCCATATACCACCCCCACCCTCCTCACCCTATTCCTCTCACATCCACAACCTCTTCCATCATTGTGGCACATTCACAGCAATTGGTGAATACATTTTGGAGCACTGCTGCACCACATGGACAGTGGTCTACATTGTCGTCTACACTCTCCCCCAGTCCACCCAGTGGGCCATGGCAGGACACACAATGTCTGGTATCTGTCCTACAGTGGCATCTGTCCCTACAGCAGCACCCAGGACAATTCCAAATCCTGAAAATGTCCCATATCATATCTCTTCTTCCCTCTCCCTACCCTCAGCAGCTACCAAGTCCACTTTCTCCACACCAAAGCTGCAATTTCTTCCATGACTAATTATGATAGTTCCCCAGCAGAACACCAGTAAGTCCACTCTAATCCATACTCTATTCCTCCATCCTGTGGACCCTGGCATTGTTATGTGCACTCCATCTCTGTATCAAGAGGGGACTTAGACTCCACATGGATGATGGATGCAGTTCTCCTGATTGCAGTTGTAGGGACTCTTGGCTCCCTGGTGTGGTGGTTGACCTTCTTCACCTCCCTGTGAGTTGGCCAGGGTCAATTCAATAAAACAGACAGTAGAAGTTAATCTCCTATCAGATATATGGTTACCAAATATTTTCTCCCTTTGGATAGGCTTTCTTTTCACTTTCTTGACAAACTCCTTTGAGGTGCAAAAGGCTTTAATTTTCAAGAAGTCCCATTTATCTAATTGCTCTTTTGCTGCTTGTGCATTGGGTGTGAAGTTCACAAAGCCATTTCCTATATCAAGGTCCTGTAGATGTTTCCCTACATTGCTTTCTAAGGTCTTTATGGTCTTGGCTGTTATATTTAGGTCTTTTATCCGTCTTGGGTAGATTTTTGTATAAGGTGTGAGTTGGTAATCCTCTTTCATTCTTTTACATATGGATATCCAGTTCTTCAGGTTCCATTTGTTAAAGAAGCCATTCTCTCCCAGTTGAGTGGGCTTGGTGGCCTTGTCAAATATCATATGACTGTATATAGGAGGATCTATATCAGAACTTTCAATTCAGTTCCACTGGTAAGTATGTCTATCCTTGTGGCAATGCCATGCCATTTTCACTATTGTAGCTTTGTAGTGTGTTTTGAGGTCAGGTAGTGTGATTCCTCCAATTTGATTTGTCTTTCTCAGTATGCCTTTGGCTATTTGGAGCCTCTTTCCCTTCCAAACAAAAGTCATTGTTAGTTTCTCTAGTTCATTAAAGAATGCTGTGTTGATTTTTATTGGGATTGCATTGAATCTGTAGATCAGTTTTGGTAGGATAGACATCTTAAAAATATTTAGTCTTCCTATCCATGAATAGGGAGTAATCGTCCATTTATTTAGATCTTCTTTGATTTCCTTCAAAGTGTTGTGTAGTTTTCTGTGTATAAGTCTTTTATATCTTTAGTTAAATTATTCCTAAGTATTTGATTTTTTTATTTACTATAGTAAATGGTATTTGTTTCTTGATTTCCTCCTCAGATTGCTCATTATTGCTGTACAGAAATGCTACTGATTTTTGTGCATTGATCTTATAACCTGTGACATTACTGAACTCATTTATAAGTTCTAGAAGTTTTGTTGTAGACTTCTCAGGGAGTTCTATGTATAGGAGCATATCATCTACAAATAGGGAAATTCTGACTTCTTCTTTTCCAATTTTGATGCCTTTTTGTCTGGTTCTTGCCTCAGTGCTGGACCAAGTGCTTCTAACACAATGTTAAATAGAAGGGGTGATAATGGGCATCCTTGCCTTGATCCTGATCTTAGAGAGAAAGATTTTAGGATTTCAACATTTTAAATGATGTTAGCTATGGGGTTTTCATATATACTCTTTATCATGTTCAGAAAGTTTCCTTTTATTCCAATCTTTTGCAGTGTTTTTATCAAGATAGTGTGCTGTGTTTTGTCAAATGTTTTTTCTGCATCTATGGATATGATCATGTGATTTTTTTCCTTCAGTTTATGTGACATATTACATTAATTGATTTTCGTATGGTATTCCTTGCATACCCGGAATGAATCCCACTTGGTCATGGTGTATATTTTGTTTAATGTGTTGTTGAATATGATTAGCAAATATTCTGTTAAGGATTTTCATGTTTACATTCATTAGAGAAATACAAGCTACTCAGTGAATGATTTGTGTTCCCCTTGAATTCATACTGTAGGTGCAAATGTGTGCTCTCCACTTGGTCATTATCCTACACACATGCCTTTTGAGGATGCAGATAATCATTGCCTGGTTCCTTAGATTTCTGCTTTACAGACCAACAGGGTATCAAGTGGCTTGGCTGATGAGACAGCACACAATCTTTTGAATGACCTCTTTCCTTTATCCATCTGGGGCCAGGGTTTCACAGCCTTTCTAATCTGCATGTACTCTGGTGGGCATCCTTCCTCCTGAGAATGACATCTCTGTGGGCACCTTGTGGGGTATTTGAAACTCATTCAGGTGGAGGAGTGTGATTTTAAAGGGGAGAGAGGCAAGAACTAAGGGACACCACAGAGGAGTTTTCAAACCACCAGAGAAGACTCTGATAATGATTCAGCTACAACTTTTGCTTCAGAAAGATTTTGTAATTTGTGATGTCAAAGGTTTATTTGGAATTTATAGATATTTTAAGAAATAAATTTCCTGCTGCTATGTCTCTTATCTCTTAAACAGTTAGAAATGTGTGATATTTTATGAAATAAGTAATGTCCTTTAATTCCAACATGGGCTTTCATTTCAAATGTAAAGAAGAATACCAATTAAAAAAAAACACTTTTGTTCTGTTTTGAGCACTCTGGCCTATAGAGATGGAGCTGGCCAATGTGGTGTGTTGTGAACAGATGGGAATGCTTTCCCTGGTACCACCTACACTCTGCAGAAGGACATCTGCCCACCAAGCCAAATGCTTTTTGCAGCCTGCTGGACCCCAGATGGTCTACTGGTGCTTGCTGGCCCTCCTTTAATTCCTTCCTTCTTCAAAGACCTTATGGAATTCATAGTACCTGCAAACTGAGAGAGTTTGTGGAGTTGGCTAAACCAGTGCCTTTCAGTACTTGAGATATGTAGACAGTGAGAATATAGATGGAAACTGATGCCTTCTCCCTTCAACTTAAATGATTGCCTGTCTATATTAGGTTTCTATGATCACCACAAAGTGACCTAACATAACATGCATTAGTTACCTCATGGTTTCTAGGAGTCAGGAGTCCATGTATGGCTTAGCTGGGTTCTCTGCTTAGGGTCCCATCTGTTTGCAATTAAGGTATCATCTGATCTTTGTTCCTTTCTGAGCTTGTCTTCTTCCAAACTCATTTGGGTATTGGGAGAATTCATTTCTCCTAGAGATTGCCTACAGTTCTTTGCTATTTGGTCCTCTTTAATCTTCTCATGACACACTGTTTAGTACTTCAGGGCCAGCTGGTGCCACCTAGCTTTATAATTCTGTAGGCAGTCAGTCTCCTTTGCTGATTGAAGCTGCAATTAGCCATAGATGCAGTTAACTGACTACAGTACAAATCCATCTATGGAATACCCTCACAGTAATAATTAGGCCATTGGTCTCTTCATCAAATAACTGGGCACCATAACCTTGCCAAGTTGACACATGCAATTAACACACAAAGGTAGTGAGTGACATGTCACTATGCCTGGCCCTGTATTGGAAGGAAATGGAGACATAATCTTCCATCATATTCACAGGTCCAGCCCACACTCAATCAGAGAATATACAAAGGCAATGCTCACTGGCGCACCAACCTCAAATGTGTCCACCAAACCATTTCTCCCAACTCTTAGCTGGCCCATATATTAGTTTCCTAGAACTTCCTTAACAAATTACCACAAACTGGGTGGTCTCAAACTACTGACATTTATTGTCTCAATGTTCAGCAAGGCAAATATTCAAAATGAAGGTGTTTGCTGCTTTAGTTTCTCCTGAAGGCTGTAAGGAAGGCTCTGTTCCATGCCTCTCTTCTAGTTTCTGGTGGTGACCAGCCATCCTTGGTGTTCCTTGGCTTGTAGATGCATCATTGCAAACTGCCTCAGTTTTCACAGCACTTTCTCTTTTGTGTGACCCTCCATGTCCTCTGCTCTTCTTACATGGATGTCACTCATTGGAATTAGGATCGATCTAAAACCAGGAAGATCTCATCTTGAGGCTCTTAACTAATTACATCTTTAAAGACCCTGTTTCCAAATAAGGTACCATTCTCTGACTCTGAGTAGAACTGACTTGTGAGGACACCAGTCAGCCAGCCACAGCCCATAAAGCTTTGCCAATAGTTAGACCTCATCCAAACCTCTGGAGCGTCTCACATCAGGCTCTCTTTTGTCCTCCGTGCTTCCTTTCTTGAAGTATAACAACAGAATTGAGTATGTCTTCTCTGTAGGCACTTGTGTAAGTGCTATGCATGGATCACACTATTCCATCCACCAAACAATCTTCATATTAAGAGGTGGTGTCATTACAGAGGAGGAACCCTGAGGCATTGTATGCACAACTTGTGTGTAGTCTTCTTGCGTGCCCTGCTTTTTTCTGAAATTATTTATTTATGCAGCTCCATTTTCCCTCCTTAACTCCCAGTTTAAATAATAGCTCAAGTACCTCTTCAGGGCAACTCTTCCTGAACCACCTGCCTGTACAAGGTCAGCAGGATGCATAGGGGCACACACACATGCATAGACTCATATCCATGTGTAACATTGTCATAGTTGGAATTTTAAATTTTGCTGTGATTATTCTGTAGGAGATTGGACTCCAAGAGAACAAAGGTGGGGATCCCTGGATACAGTGCTGAATCCCCTGTCCTAATATTTTAAAATAAATCAATGGTGGGAAACCTTGACTTAACCTTCCAAATAAAAGTGTCTCTGAAAGGATAAATGGAGACTCCTTGCCACATCCAAAAGCATGGATTTTGGCTCCATACTCTATTTCCAACACAAGTATTTTACATAGCCACGAAAGGAAGAATGTTGATTGGATTAGTTGAAGTCATACTCATAAGTATTGACTAAGCAGTTCTGCAGAGTTTCTCTGGTACTCCAATGAATGAAATGGAGTGAGAGCTCTTGATAGATTCAGCATTATCACAACCTCAGATGTAGGCATGATGGCAACAACACACCCTCAATTCCATAGACCTGAATTTCTCCAATTAACTAGTTCAGTAAGACAATCTGTAATCTTGCAGTTTATCATTCCTTTACTTTCTCCTGCTATTCCCTGAAGTTTTGTAATTTTTTTTCAAAATATCACCTGTGTTTTTATACATTCTCTTATACTTTTATTTCACATATATTCCTTTGGTAAATAAAATATGTTGGACTCTACTTTTGTGGGTTTTTTTTCCAAATTTGAATGTCTTTTATTTTTTTAAATTCACTTTTTAAAAATATTACATTAAAAAAATATGAGGTCCCCATTCACCCTCACAGCCCCCACCCCACCACTCCCCCCACAGCAACACTCTCCCCCATCATCATGACACATCCATTGAATTTGGTGAGTACATCTCTGGGCATCGCTGCACCTCATGGTCAATGGTCCACATCATAGCCCAAACTCTCCCATGTTCCATCCAGTGGGCCATGGGAGGAAATAAGGGGCCAGTAATTACCCCTGCAGCACCACCCAGGGCAACTCCAAGTCCTGAAAATGCCCCCACATCTCATCTCTTCCTCCCATTCCCTGCACCCAGCAGCCACCATGGCCACTTTTTCCACACCAATGCCACATTTTCTCGATTACTAACCACAATAGTTCATGAATAGAATATCACTAAGTCCACTCTAATCCAAATTCTATTCTTCCATCCTGTGGACCTTGGATTGGTTGTGTCCATTCCACATCTATGTCAAGAGGGGGCTTAGATTCCACATGGATACTGGATGCAATCCTCCTGCTTTCAGTTGTAGGCACTCTTGGCTCTATGCTGTGGTGGTTGACATTCTTCAACTCCATGTTAGCTGAGTGGGGTAATTCCAATAAACCAGAGTGTAGGAGCTGAAGTCTGTTGAGGCTCAGGGCCTGGCTATCATATTGTCAGTCCAGAGATTCAGGTCCTCTAGATATATCTTAAACCCCAGCACCAACTACAATTCCAGTAAATTAGCAGGAAAGGCTTGTGAAAAGAGATCCCATCTGAGTCCAGCTCCATCATGCAGAAATACCAGCTCCAAAGAAGGCCCAACTGACATGGCATTGAACTCCATCTGCCATGACTATAAAACCTGTGGGTCTCTTTAGCCCTCAGAAGAACCAATACCTGGGGTTGTATCTACTTTATCTGTCTCTGAGACTCTGCTCAGGTGTGCATAAGGGCAATCCTTCTGACAACTTCCAGACTCTTTTTTAGAGACTCATAGCCATATAAACTCATTTGTCCTTTCCATTTCCCCCTTAATTTAGGTTAAAAAGCATTTTTAACTCCTCTTATTATATATAGATAGGGATATTCTGCTGGTCCACGTTGAACCTTTAATTCAAGGTCATTTTCTAGTTACGTCACCAGCTGGTACTTGGTAGTGATCCATTGGAGGTTCATCCCCAGGTGTCATGTCCCACCCAGGTGAGGGGGAAGGCAGTGCATTTACATGCTGAGTTTGACTTCGAGTTTGGCCACATTTGAGTAACACGGAGGCTGTCAGGAGGGAACTCTTAGGCAAAGTGCTGCTCTAGGCCTTGTTCTTATTTCTAGTATTGTTTTATAATACCATTTAAAATGATGATTATTCTGTGTATAATTTTCCATTCTATCATGTCATAATTTCCCCATTCCTCACCTTAATGTGTATCCTTCAATTCCCCTTTAATTCTCTGGCTTAATGGAGTTTAACGCTGCTTAATTTCTTAATTGTAGTGTTTCCCCATATGATTTTTTAATAGATGAATCAGAATGGTTTTATTTCTTACCTCTCTCATCTCTGAAAATAGCATCACTAAGTACCCATTTGCAAATATTTTTATCAAAACTGCCTTTCGCGTTTCAGATAACCCTAAGGCAAGTGAGGTTTTGGCTTATTTGTAACTTTGCCCCAGCGGCCTTTTGAGGAGCATCTCACAAACTAGCCAACAGAGTAGATTGCTCAAAATTATGAAGGCAATTTGGAGCACAGACTGGGTGGGACTGGACTCGTCTTTCTTGTGCTTGAGAGCCTGGGACAGAAACAAGCCCACCAAGACTGCATTCCTGTTTGAGCATTTCCCCCTCTGGCTGGCCAGTTTCTTTGACTTCTTTAAAAAATACTATTCCAGTTTCCTATAGACCTGGGTCTCTGACTCTTACATCTGGGCCAGAGGGGTGTGTGTAGGGGTGTGGCAGAGGGTATCTAATAAATGTTTTGTCATGCAAGCCCCCATGTTAGATTGGATGATCTATTATTGTGGAGAAACTCTTTGTTTTCTACCTGGATGCCTGTCATTTTTTGTGTTTTCTGTTTACTTTCACAAACTTAAAAATAAGTTGCCAGGATACACCTTTGTGCCTAGCTCTTTTCATGTATTAACCTGGAAATGACAGCTCTTACAATGTGAGTTGATACCTTTACAAGGTGAAGTAGGTGAAATCTGCTCTCCAGTGCCTGCAGAATTCCTCACTCTGGTGTGCAGTTCTTGACCTAAGTAACTCCTGCTCAGATCTGGTTTCTGTTCGGTTGTTCATCTCCAGGAAGCACTGTCCTTTACGAAGGTAATCTAAGTAGTACTTGATTCTAAATAGTCTATACTAGCCAAGCATGTGACAATATTTGGTTTCTGGGGCTTTTCCTGAGTTGTCCAACTTTATAGCCATAAACCATTACCCATTTTCTCCCACCCACTGTTTCTCTTACCTTTTCTTTTGAGTGGTTTTAATTTTTTAAAAATATTTTTACTAAGTATATCATTCATCCGTGAACTTACATAAACAATAAGTATATAGTAAAAGTTGTAAATTTACAAAGCAAAATGCATAACATCATGCACGGGTCCCCTACATCACTCCTCTACCAGTACCTTGGGTTGTGAAATATTTGTTACAAACTATGCAAGAGCATCATCAAATATTACTACTAAGTATAGTTCATGTCTTATATAAGATATATTTTACCCCCAAACAACCCTATTATTTTTATGATATATTTTTCTTACAGAGGTTGTGAACTTACAAATCAATCATGCACATGTGTGAAATCCCATTCCACAACCCTTCACCAACTCACCAAACCATGGTGGAACATTTGTTATAGTTTATGCGATAATATCATAAGATTGTTACCACCAACCATGGTCCATAGCATACATTTACATTTGGCACACTTTTTCCATTCCCCCCCCCTCCCCATATTAGCGAATATTTTACTATTGCTGTTAACCACAACCCATAGGTCACATGATTGGTTTTAATTTTCATTAATTTGAATGGACAGATGAAGAAGTCAGGTTTTCTGGGGGTGGGGGGTGAGGGTGGGGAATGCCCTGGCAATTCCGTGAAGTCAAACACATATCCTTGTTTTATTTAGTTAGTTTTATTTCATTTTGAGGGGGTTATGGTATTGGTGGAGGTGGTATGGTGTTAGGGATTTGTGTAAACATATGTTCTCTTGGAAGGGTAGTTGATTGTGAGGGAAGAATCCCAAGTGTTCCCTAATTACTGAATTTGTTTCCTTTCAGGTTTCATAGAATGATTCCCAAACTGTCCATGCCATAAGGTGACCCTTGAATAGATGAGTCTCTGTTCAGCCTCAATAAGAGATTAATGGGATCCCCTCTCAGCTAGAACTTTAATTTCCCCCTACCCAATGTTGGCTATTTTTTGTTGTTATTTGCATGCGTGTTTTAGTTGGGAGAGTCACAGCAGGGGATGCTAGCTATATGCCATAAATAGAGAGATATAGTTTTATCCAAATTATAAAAAATGTTGGGGTGTTGACCAGTAGATTTGGCTATGGGAGTGGGGTGTCTTGGAGAAAGAATGGCATTTTAATGTATTTCAACCTCATTGACCACTCTCATTTCATCCTTTGGCTTTTAAATACTTGGAGCTTAATTCAGTAATCCCCTAGCTCTTCATCTGAAAAATGAAACAAAGCCTCCAAAACCTGGAGAGTTTTCACAAACACATGAAATTGCATATAACTATCAAGAAATAAAATATTTGTGCTGGTGATTATTTTCTTGTCAATCTCAAATTTACATGCTGTTTAAAAAAATGGCACTCATTTAGCATAAACACCTAGAGAGATATTAAACTTACAGTTTTGTCCTAAAGCAAATGATTTTTGGATTTACAATAGAATGACATGATTGACTCAGAATCATTAAGTATACTGGATTAAGCATTTGTATTTAAAAATCCCATTGCGTAATCATCACCCTGTATTCGTTTCTAAAATAATGCTGGTGTATATACAGAACACTGAAATCAAGATATAATAGAGGTTGTCATGTGTTTAATAATGCTGACCAGTATTTTGTGATTACAGTATTACCTAAGAATTTTAAATTCATGAATGTAAGATGTTTTAGTCTGCCAAAGGTATGCTGATGCAAAATACCAGAAATTGGTTGGTTTTTATAAAGGGTATTTATTTGGGGTAGGAGCTTACAGATACCAGGCCCTAAAGCATAAGTTACTTCCCTCACCCAAGTCTATTTTCACATGTTGGAGCAAGATAGCTGCCAATGTCTGCAAGGGTTCAGGCTTCCTGGGTCTCTCTTCCCAGTGTTTGCTTCTTTCCAGGCTTAGGGTTCCTCTCTTCCTAGGACTCCAGCTTAAGGTTTCAGCATGAAACTCCAACAACAAAACTCCAACATCAAAAAACCCTTAACTCTGTTTTTTGCCATGCCTTTTTTCTGTGAGTCCCCACTCACCAAAGGGTGGTGACTCAATGCCCTACAGGCACAAGATATTCACATAATTACTTAGTGAGGTAAACCTATAAATCCAATATAATCTAATATGCCCAGAGGAAAAGATCAGTTTACAAACATAATTCAATATCTCTTTTTGGAATTCATCAATACTACTACATAAGGGTTTGCAAAAGCTTAAAAATAGCTGTGTTTCTAACACTAAGGACTATCACACAGAACCTCTCTATAACTGTTCTCCTCAAATTTAGACCACAATTTTTCCTAAATAATGGGTTTTATTGGGTAACTGTTAAGTTGTGATGATTCAACTGCCCCTAGTCCAGCAAGTTTCTCCCCATTTCCCACTTGTGCTCTGCATGTCTTGAATTTCCTCCTTTAATTCCCCTCCAAAATTGGTTCCCTCTCTAGACCACAATTCCAGACCACTCCATCATACCTTCCCAATAAGAATTTGTCATTTCTTAGAATACCATTTGTTCTTCGTCTGTTCTTCTCCAATGACAAATGATATTTTAACTTTGTGTTTAAAATTGTTTAGGTAAAATTCATATTTTCTTTACTAGAACTATGATTCTAGGACAGTTAATGGCTTATTCACCTCTGTGTTTTATAATTTGTTATGCAGAGAGAAACAACATTGCCTTGCATAACATTGCATCTTGCAAAAAAAGGTTTTCACTATTTGTTAAAAAGTGGCATTGTGTTGCCATGAATATTTGGGTTCTGGGTATGAATCACAATAATGCAATGGCTTGGTGTTGATTTTGGACAAGTTACTAACCACTCTGTGCTATAATTTTCCCATATATAAAATGGGTTCAAAATTCGTTCCTGTCAGTATTTGTCTGTTGCATTTGTAATAGTCGCGCACACACTAAGAAAAATATGTGATGTAGAGTTATTCATATTGATATTCTAAAATAAATTGGAAGCCATGCTGCTAATTTTCAGTCTTCCACCAGCTAGTGTGTATTAGAGACCTGACTCTGTACTGTCATACTTATTAGGTAGATAACCAGCTGGGTCAAAGACTAATTCTAGACTCTTTAGGCAATTCAGTCTCATTTTCTACTCTTCAGTTTTTTTACCTATAATATGTAGGTATCAAATAATAGGAACCAGGGTTCCTTGGAGAAATGACTAATTCTGTAACTGGGGCATGAACCTATATGAGAATAGCTGAGAGCTTTATTCATAATCACCAGCATACTGGAAACAACCCAAATATATATCAACTGGTAGGTCAATAAGCCAATTAAGGGCCATCCAAACAATGGAATACAGCTCAGCAATAAAATACCTGTAGCAACATGAATGAATCTGAAACGCATTAGCTAAGTGAAAGAGGCCAGACTCAAAAACAGCTACATACTGTATAATTTTGTTACCTAGCATTTAGAGAAGTTAAAATAATAGCAACAGGGAGACAGATGAAGTTCTGGGTTTACAGAACAATCACACAGGATTCCCATGCACTACCACACCACCAACACCTTGCATAGGTATGAATCATTTGTTACAATTGATGACAACACAGTTTTTAAATAATTGTGCTACTAATCCATGTACTACAGAGTCCATGGTTTAATTTAAGGTTCACTGTGTATTGTAGTTCCATAGATTGTTTTATTTTTTAAATTGTGTTACCATATATACAATCTAATACTTCCCCCTTTAATCACATTCAAATATATTTCAGTGCTTTTAATTGCATCCCCAATTTTGAACACAGTCATATATTACCATTTTTTATTCCACTGTAGTCATGATATTCAATATGGAGTTAAAACAGTTTTCTGTCACAGGTAAAAATCATGTTAATAGTAAATTATAAAGCCCTCGTTTAAGAGAAAACCATCAGATTAGCTTTGATTTCCAAATGTAAAAACACATGAAGAAAAATATTTATTTTATTTTATTTTTTAATTTATTTCTCTCCCCTTCCCACCCGGTTGTCTGCTCTCTGTGTCCATTCACTCTGTGTTCTTCTGCATCTGCTTGTATTAACAGGTGGCACTGATTCTCTTTTTTGTTGTGTTATCTTGCTGCGTCAATTCTCCATGTGTGTAGCAACACTCCTGGGCAGGCTGTGCTTTTTTCACACAGAGGAGCACCCCTTGCAGGGCATACTCCTTGCACATGGAGCTTCCCTATATGGGGGTGCCCCTGCATGGCACGGCATTCCTTGCACGTGGCAGCACTGTGTGTGGGCCAGCTCACCACATGGGTCAGGAGGCCCTGGGGATCAAACCCTGGACCCTCTATATGGTAGGCAGATTTTCTATTGGGTAAGCCACATCTGCTTCCCAGGGTTTTGATTTTAAATCATCTGTTTAATGAAGAGATGTGTTTGGCTGTTAGGTTGCTGAGTAAGTCTGAGTTCCATGAAATTTGATGTCTGAGCACATTTTCTTGTGTATGTTGATATGTGTATGTGAATGTGAGCATGAGGGAGAGAAGTAAACAACCACTGCATTTAAGTCAAGCAAGGTGTAGCAGTTTGATATTAATAATGAATTCCAAAAAAGGTATTGATTATGTTTGTAAACTGCTCTGTTCCTCTGAGTGGGATATCCTTTGATTGTATTAGATTCTACTGAGATGTCTTTGAGTAAATTAAGATTAGAGTTTAGTTCAACCACATCAGTAGGGTATAACTCAGGTTAAGTCCCTGCCCCCTTGGTGGGCTTTATAAATGAACACTTACTCAAGAGCATATACAGAAGAAGACAGAGAAGAAAGAGAACTTTGTCAGTTTTGATCATGGAGCCCCAGGCAGAGATGAGCCATTTGCCTGATAGTTTGCAGCTGAAGACCAGAGCACTGAGCAGCTGAGAAGCCAGAAAGAAGTGAGCTCTCTTTCCTAGAGCTGAGATTGAGAAGATTCTGGGCCCATGGAGCCTTAAGAGGAAGAAGAAGGCTGAACCCTCAAAGACATCCCCCACCATCTTGTTTCAGTATGTGGCAACTGACTTTGGTGAGGAACTCCTCTTAGTTGGACTCTCCAGTGCCTTGTAACTATAAGCAATTACCCCAAATAAATACCATTTATAAAGGCCAACAAATTTCTGGTACTTTGCATCAGCACCCATGTGGCTGACTTAGGACATAAAGTTATACTACATAATGAAAGAGCCCAGAATTTCACTGTCTTGCAAACTTATAGGCTTGTTAAGAAGTTCAGCTTGGTTATGGGTTGGCTTTGCTTTGGTCTATCTCCTTATCATTCCAACAGAAAGGTTAAAAGCAGAGGGTCTATTTGGTTTAGTTGTAGGGCAGGGGAAGGGATAGCAGAAACCTGATAATTCATAAAGTTTCAGCCAGAAAGAAAAATATGCCTCTTCTCTTTACATCTCATTGGCCAAACTGATATTAATAGATTGGAAAGGTATAATCCTACTCCAGCGATATTGTTTAGTTTGGTAAAGGCTACCAAGGCAGTGTAAAAGAAAAGTATTAGCTTTTGCAGTGGGGATATATAAACTCACAAGCTTACAGTTCTAAGGCTGAGAAAAGTGTCCAAATCAAGGCATCTGGTGAAGCTGTCTCCCCAAAGGGTACTCTTGCTTTCTCTTTGCTCCTTTGGCTTTCTTTCTCCCAGGTTCCATTGATTTCAGCTTCTGGTTTCCAGGACTTCCACCATTTCTGGGGGTTTCTCTCTTGTCTGCAATGTCTGCTCTTTCTGTATTAATTCATTTTTAAACAACTCTAGTAAGAGGAATAAGACCCACCCAAGTAAGGTTATACCTTACTGCAGGCATCAAATCAAATGGACCTTAACTGAATCTAATCAAAAGGTCTCATCTATAAGAGGTTCTGTAGCTCTGAGGACATGATTGGCAGTGAATATTTTGAACAAAGAGTACAGCTCAACTATCCTGAATGTACCGATTGAACACCAGTACACAAAATTAAAGGATAAAGAGCACTTTAAAAGACTTATGGTTTCCCTTACGTTTGTTTCCTTGTTGCTTTGGCTGCTGTTTATATTAGTAATTCCTTGTTTTTTAACTGGACAAAGCAGACACTAATTCTTTTTTAAAAAAAATAACTTTATTTCAAATTCAAAAAAGTAAAATAACAAAAATGCAGCTCAACAAATTATGGAAGCATTAATCCTAAAACATTCAGTCTAGGCACTTTTATCTCCTCTAATTTCAGCTACTAACTCCTCTAGTGTTATTCCTCTAGTGTTCAGAAAGATGCACATAGGAACACAGATTGGTTAAATGAGATAGTCAAGGTCTCCTTATTAATGAGAAAATGAAGAGAAAAAAAATGCCTAATCATACTTATATCTCACAAAACCAAACTCCATATTCTTTTTTTTTTACTTTTAGCACTAATATAGTACCAACTTTGCTCTTGCTACAAAAACATCACAATGTGCTTGTTAAATAAATATGTAAATCACATTAGTTATATTTGCCATGTATCACTACATTCTTAACATCTTTTAGAAGAATATTTCTGTATTTTTATTATTAATCAGAATCCTCACCTGCTGCCAAAATCATTATTATACATTCCCTATATTATCTTCAAACTGTCCTCCAACTAATATTGCCAAAATTACATCCATAAATCATCAGCATATGTTACATTCATTATAATGTGTTATCAAGTCTAACTATTACCACGTATTTACATTTTACCTTATTAAACATTCTATATATATCCCACATCTTCTCACCCTTCTCATCCCATGGTCCATGTCCCAACAACCTCTTCAAAGTCCAGCTCCATAAATCTACTCCTTGTATTTATTTCATAACTGTGAAATCATACATTGTACTCTTGTGTCTGGCTTGTTTCACTCAACATAATATTCTCCAGGTTCCTTCCATGTTGTTATGTGCCTCCTCAGTTAATTTCTTCCTTCAGCTGAATCATATTCCATCATATCACTATACCACACCTTGCTTACCCATTGATCAGTTGATAGACACTTAAGTTTTTTCCATCTCTTAGCAGTTGTGTATGATGCTGCTATGAACAATTGAAATAACTGTTCACATACTTGTTTGCAGTTCTTCTGAATATATTTCTAGTAGCAGAATTTCCAGATCAAATGGCAGGTCTATGTTTAGTTTCCTGAGGAACTCCAGATAATCTTTCGCAGAGGCTTCATCATTTTTGGTTCCCACCAACAATGAAGAAGTATTCCTATTTTTCCATGTCCTTTCTAGCAATTGTAGTTTTTTAAAAATAATGGACATTGTATATAGCATGGGATTATATCTTATTGTAGTTTTGATCAAAACAGATGCAAATTCTGTGAGCAATTAGTTAAGTTGAAAAGGGAAAAAGTGGCAGGTGTTTTTTATCTGCTTTAAGAATTATCTCACATCCTAAGGCTGTATATAGTGGCCTTATGAGTCTTAAAAAACAATTTTAAGGACCCTTATTGAAGTCATTTCGCTTTCCTTTTTCTGGTGTGACAGAATCATGAATTTATTTAAGGGTGGGGAGATTTTGTATAAATCTGGAATTTTTTTTTTCAATGACTAAAAATCATGTGTCTGTGTCAAACACACCCAATGCATGGCAAGTTTCATATCAAGTCTGCCTTCTTTTCTTGGTAAATACCATTAAGCCATGTTAAGCATCACACATTTTATTCCTTACAGAGACAGCAAAAAGAGAATAAGTCAAACATGCCAAGTTCCAGTAATCCAGATCTTTCTTGCACACCAAAAGGTTATATGGCATAGAAATTCTACCCTAGTTAGCGGTCTATGACCTTGCTGTATAGAAAGATGCTTTTCAGCAGATGTAAGGCTATACGATAGCACTCAAAATCTTCCAGAATGTCTTTGCGAAGAGATTGCAAATCCTCTACCTGCAGAGGATTATTGTTTTTTAAATGCAACATTTCAGAAAATCTTAGGGCAAATAATAGCCACAGTTACTTTCAACATGAGTTCTCTAAATAAGAATATGTGAAGACTATGTAGCATAATACAATATTAAATTAGTTTCAGGTTTAAATACATTGTGATTTAATCTCAAACTCAGATTCTTCAGGTAAGAAATACATACTATCAACTAAAAGTTCTAATAAAAATGGAAGAGACTCATGTAAATCTAATAGGATTTTTCTTTTCTTTTTGGGAACATAAAAATTTCAATAGCAAATCACAACAAATAGAGTGCTTTTGTAAAGTTATGTCATACTCTTGGACAAAAATAAGCATAAGCATAAAATGGAGAGGTGTAGAATCTTCAGATTTATTTTGATTCCTGCCTAAGAGAATGAAAAATCAATTCTTTTCTATTCCAGCAATGAAAGAAATGAAAAGTTTTATTCAAATTTTTCTTTCAGTCTGACTTCCAAAGCCATTCAGAGAAAAAGAAGAAAATATACAAGTTATTTTCATTAATACAATGCAACATTTTTAACTGTTAGAAAATTAGAACCAGACCTTGCTTTAACTATATCATAAAAGCACACCAACAATTTCCTGAAATGACAACCCTAGATAATTTAAATGATTGAAATAATATATTTTATGAAATTAAAATTCCTTTTGAGGCCACATGATGATGATTTACAACCCAACAAACCCATATAGAAGACATCATCAGAGTAGGTAGGCAGGGCTCAATCTCTCACATAAACAATGGAGAAAGGGCCAAGGACTTCTAATAAACTTGTTTTGGGGGTTAGTAGACCAAGTCAGTGCTGCACAACTCCCAGTAGGGCAAGGGACAGAGAGAGGAAGAGTCTGAAACAACAAACATGGGTTACTACCCCTGATGGTGGCCACCAGCCCCCACCCTCAAGACATTAAGCCTAGATAACACCCTGGCTCACTGAAGCTAACTGAGAGGGGATCAGACATCTTCATCTCTTTCAGCTTTTGCAGAGGAAGAGGGAGGGTAACTTGGAGGGCCTCTCTTCATTGAATTTGACCAGCAGAACCTGATATGAATCTTGGCTCTGGCCAGACCAGAAACACAGAAAAGTAAGATTGAAAGAATCACCTCCATGGAAAGGTTTGCTGAGAAGCACCATCTGCTAGCTGGTCAGTAAATTGCAAGGAGAAAAACTGCTTTTGCTTCTCTTCAGTCCCATCCTGAGAGAAAACCTGTGCCCCATTAACGAATCCCTGGTTCCATTTTGATGACTTAGGTGGGACAATTTTAAAGGCTTAGAAAAAATTAAACCAAAAAATCAAAGAAGAGCTATGGGAGAGGGAAAAAAAACTAGGCAAGAGAGAGAAATTGACCATCAGAATGAATTAACCAACATATTCTGATGCCCCGTCATCAGAAACAAAACAAAAGCCATATTAGGAAACAGGAAGAGATGGCCTAACCAAAGGAAGAAACCAAATATCCTGAAGAGATACAGGATTTATGAGTTAATCAATGATAATTCCAGAAATCACCAAAATAAATTCAAAGAGTTGAAGAAAAACATGACTAAAGAGACAAAGCATATTAAGAAGGTGGGTGAGCCTAAAGAAAAATTTGAAAGCCTGCAAAGGAAAATGACAGTGCTTATGGCAATGAAAGACACAGTGGATGATATTAAAAATGCATTAGCGGCACATAACAACAGATTTGAATTGAAGGAAAACAAAATTTATGATTTTAAGGACAGACCATGCAAACTTAAGGCAGGAGACAGAAAGAGAGAAGAATGGAAAAAATGGATCAGGGTCTCAAGGAATTGATTGATAACATGAAACACAATCATATGCATTATTGGTATCCCAGAGGAAGAAGAGAATGGAAAAGTAGCAGAAAGAATATTTGAGGAAATAATGCCTGAAAACTTCCCAGCCCATATGAAAGACATAAATATCAAGATCCAAGGAAGACAAAGCACCCCAAAGAGAATAATAAGAATACACCTTCTCCGAGACACAAAGTATTCAAAATGACAAATATTAGAGAGAGAAAATTCTGAAAGCAACAAGAGAAAAGCAATGAGTCACATATAAACAAATCTTAATAAGGTTATGTGTCGAATTCTTATCAGAAATCTTGGAGGCAAGAAGAAAGTGGTATAATGTATTTAAGGTACTGAAAAAGAAATACTGTCAGCCAATTATTCTGCATCTGGCAAAACTGTCCTTCAGACATGAGAATGACATTCATCCTCATTGTTTTGTTTGAGGTCTTCATAGACAGACAAACTCTAAGACTGTCTTAAAAGAGATACTAGAGGGAGTGCTGCAGCCTGAAAAGAAAAAAAACAAGGGTGAGAGACTTGAATAAGAGTGTAGAAATGAAGAATATAGGAAGGGTAAATTAAAGGGTAAAAAGACAGCCAGTAGTAAGGTATGATCACTGAAAGCCTGAAGGGCATAATGAACTAAGAAAGTAATGCCTTAGCAATAATAACATTAAATGTTAATGACTTGAACTCACCAATCAAAACACACAGACTGATAGAATGGATTAAAAATATGAGCAATCTATATGCTGTCTGCAAGATACCTCAGATGTAAGGACACACCAGGTTAAAAGTGAAGGGTTGGGAGAAGATATTACATGCAAATAGTAACTAAAAAGGAGCTGGAGTAGCAATTCTAATATCAAACAAAATAGATATTAAATACAAGATTGTTATGAGGGATGAAGAAAGTCTATGTATTAATAAAAGGGGCAATTCACCAAGAAGAGGTAACTATAATAAATACTTATGCATCTAAACTAAGCTATTCAAAATACGTGAGGCACACAGTGACAAAAATGAAGGGAGAAATAGATGTGTCTTTGACAATAGTTGCAGATTTCAATATACCACTCTCAGTATTGGATAGAACGTCCTGACATAGGATAAATAAGGAAACAGAGAGCTTGCATAATATGATAAATGAACTAGACCTAAGATATTTATAGAGCTTCACACCCTAAAATAGCATGATAAACATTATTTTCAAATGCCGCGGATCTTCTGCAGGATAAACCATATGTTGGGTCAAAAGATAGGTCTCAGTAAGTTTTACCAGATTGGTAGTATACAAAATACTTTCTCTGATCATAATGGAATGAATGTGGAAATCAATAATGGATGGAAAAAGGGAAAAATTGTAAATATATGGAGATTAAACAACACAGTCCTAAATAATCAGTGGATCAAAGAAGAAATTGCAAAAAAATTCAGTAAATATCTCAGGATGAATGAAAATGAGAACACAATATAACAAAACCTATGGGAATCCCACAAAGGTAGTGCTGAGAGGGAAATTTAGAGCTCTCAAGGCTTATATTAAAAAAAGAAGAGGGAAATGGATGTGGCTCAACCAATTGGGCTTCTGTCTGCCATATAGGAAGTCCAGGGTTCAACACCCAGGGCTTCCTGGTGAGGGCAAGCTGGCTCACACAGAGAGCTGACCCATGTGGGAATGCAACCCCACACCGGAGTGCTGACCTGCATGGGAATACTGCCCAGCATGGGAAAGCTGTCCCACTCAGAAGTGCTGGCTGACACAGAGAGCTGGTGCAAAAAGATGATGCAACAAGAGACGCAGAGAAGAGAAAATAAGAAGATATAGCAGAACAGGGAGAAAATAAGAAGATATAGCAGAACAGGGAGTTGAGGTGGTGCAAGAGAGTAATCACCTCTTTCCCACTCTGGAAGGTCCCAGGATTGGTTTTCCAAGTGCCTAATGAGAACACAAGCAGACACAGAAAAACACAAAGCAAATGGACACAGAGGGCAGACAACAGGGGAATGGGGAGTGGGGAGAAGTAAATAAAAAATAGATTTTAAAAAAAGAGTTGAAATTGATGATCTAACAGCATACCTTAGGGACTAGTAAGAATAGCAAACCAATCCCAAACCGAGATGAAGGAAAGAAATACTAATAATTAGAAAAGAAATCCGTGAGATCAAGAGCAGAAAAATGGAATCAACAAAGCCAAAAGTTGGTTCTTTGAGAAAATAATAAAGGCGAGGAACCCTTAGCTAAACTGATAAAGAAAAAAAGAAGTTGCAAATAAAGAAAATCTGCAATGGGGGCGGGGGGGGAATTACCCCACAGAAATAAAAGAGAACATAACAGGTTACTATGAACAACTTTATGCCAACAAACTAGAAAATACTGATGAGCTAGAATATTCCTAGAATCACATGAACAGTGTACATTGACCCTAGAAAAAATAGAAGATCTCAGCAAACCAATCCTAAGTAAAGAGATTGAAACAGTCATCAAAAACCTTCCAAACATGAAAAACCCAGGACCAGATGGCTTCACAGGTGAATACTACTAATTCTTCAAAGATGATCTAAAGCCCATCTTGCATATGTTGTCCCAAAAACTGAACAGAAAAGAATGCTACCAAACTCATTCTATGAAGCCAACATTAGCCAGACCATAATCAAGCAAAGATACTACAAAAAGAAAATTACTGACCAGTACCTCTAAATTAGAGTATAGATGCAGATATCCTCAACAAAATACTTGCAAACTCAACTCAAAAGGACATTAAAAGAATTACACAGCACAATCAAGTGGTTTGATCCCAGATATGCAAGGGTAATTCAACACAAGACAATTAATATAATAAATGACATGAATAAATTGAGAAAGAAAAATCACATGATTCTCTTGATTGATGCAGAAATGCCATTTGACAAAATACAGCTTGCTTTCTTGATAAAAACACGTTGAAAGATAGCAATAGAAGAAGCTTTCTAAATATGGCAAAGTGCTTATATGAAAAAACTAAAGCTAGCATTGTACTCAATGGTGAAAGACCTAAAGCTTTCCCACTGAGATCAAGAACAAAACAAGGATGCCCACTGTCACCATTATTTCTCATTATTGTGCCAAAAGTTCTAGCTTAGCAAGTAGGCTGGACAAAGAAATAAAAGGCACCCAAATAGGAAAGGAAGAAGTAAAACTTTTACTATTTGTATTAGTCAGCCAAAGGGGTGCTGATGCAAAATACCAGAAATTGGTTGTTTTTTTACAAAGGGTATTTATTTGGGGTAGGAGTTGACAGATACCAGGCCCTAAAGCATAAGTGACTTCCCTCACCAAAGTCTTTTTCACGTGTTTGAGCAAGATGGCTGCCGATGTCTGCAAGGGTTCAGGCTTCCTGGGTTCCTCCCTTCCAGGGTCTTGCTTCTCTCTGGGTTCAGGGTTTGTCTCTTCCTGGGGCTGGCTTCTCTTTCCTCTGTGAGCTTACTTCCCAGGGCTCCAGCTTAAGGCTTTAGCATCAAACTTCAGCATCAAAAACCTTTCAATTCTGTCCTTTGCCATGCCTTTTATCTGTGAGTCCCCACCCACCAAGGGGCCAAATCAAAGCCCTAATCATAACTTACTCACACCCAAGTACTGACCAGTTTACAAATATAATCCAGTGTCTATTTTTGGTATTCATAAATATATCAAACTGGTACACTCTTCATTGATGATATGATCCTATATCTATAAAATCCTTAAAAATCCTCAAAATTAAGCTACCAGAACTAATGGTTGAGTTCAGCATAGTGGCAGGATATAAGATTTATGTGCAAACATTAATAGCATTCCTGTATCCTAATGAGCAATCTGAGGAGGAAATTAGAAAAAAAATCCATTTATAAAAGTGACTAAAAGAATCAAATATTTAGGAATAAACTTAATCAAGGACATAAAGGACCTATATTCAGAAACTTACAAAACATTACTAAAAGAAATGGAAGAAGACTTAAATAAATGGAAAGACATTCCATATTCACGTCTGGAAGACAGAATTTTGTTACAATGCCATTTCTACCCAAACTGCTTCAGAGTTTTAATACAATCCCAATAAAATTCCAAACAGCCTTTTTTGCCAAAATGAAAAGGCCAGTTATCAAATTTTGAAGATCAGAGGATCCAAATAGACAAAAATGTGTTAGAAAAGGAGAATGATGTTGGAGGTCTCTTACTTCTTGACTTTGAAGCATATTATTTAGCTATAGTGGTTAAACAAAACAAACAAACAAAAAACAGCATAGTCCTGGCATAAAGACAAACACATTGGCCAATGGAATCTAATGGAGAACTCAGAAATGGACTGCTCATATCTACAGTCAAGTGGTTTTTGACAAGGTGGTCAGTCCTTCTCACTCAGCCTGATTAGTCTGTTCAACAAATGGTTTTAGAAAAACTATATATCCATTTCAAAAAAAAAAAAGAAAGAAGACCCCTATCTCACACATTATACAAAAGTTAACTGAAAGTGGATCAAGGACCTAATATAAAAACTGACAACCCTAAAACTCCTAGAAGAAAATGTAAGAAAATGTCTTCAAGCTCTTGTGGCAGGGAGTAGTTTCTCAGACTTTACACACCAAGGTCTTGCAAAAAAAGAAAAAAATAGATAAATGGGACCTCCTCAAAATTAGACATTCTTGCACTTCAAAGGATTCTGTCAAAATGGTGAAAAGGCAGCCAACTCAGTGGAAAAAATACTCCAAAATCATATACTGATAAAGGTTCAAAGTCCATCATTATATAGAGACACTACAACTCGACAATAAAAAGAAAAACTACCCAACTAAAAAATGGGTAAAGACTTGAATAGACAGTTGTCCAAAGAAGAAATACAAATGGTAATAAAACACATGAAAAAATGGCAACGTCATTAGCAAGTAGGGAAATGCAAGTCACAACTACAATGAGATATCATTTCACACTATTAGAATGGCCATTATTAAAAAGTCAGAAAAGATAGGAATGCTTATTCACTGTTGGTGGGAATGTAGAATGGCATATCCACTGTGGAGGACTATTTCGCAGATCCTATGGAAGTTGAATATAGACTTGCCATGTGACCTGCCAATACCAATACTAGGTATGTACCCAGAAGAAACTGAGAGCATGAAAAGACATCTGCACACTGATGTTGATAGTGGTCTTATTCATATTTGCCAAAAGAAGGAAACAACCCAGCTGTCCAACTACTGATAAATGGGTAAAAATTTGTGGTGTATACACATGATGGAATATTATGCACCTGTAAGAAGAAATGAAGTTGTTAAGTATATGACAACATGGATGAACCTGAAGTCCACTATGTTGAGTGAAGCAAACCAGGCACAAAAGGACAAATACAGTATGATTACACATTTATGAGCTAATTATATTGTGTACACTCATGGAATTAATAATTAGATTATAGTTGACCAGCAAATAGAATGAGGGTAGAGAATGGAAAGCTGAGAGTTAATATGTGCAGAATTGGCAAAAAAGTTGCTTGTAAATATTTGGAAATAAATAGAAATGGTGAAAGCACATCATAGCGTTTGTAACTAGCGGAGCTATTTAAGAGGTATGACGGGTGGTTGAAATATAAAATCTAAGGACATGTATATTACTAGAAAGAAAGCTAAAGAATGTAACATGGGATTGTATAATAGTGAAACCTCATGTGAATATGAATTTGGATAATATTTCATATGTAAGACTGTTTTTACAAAATACAAGTAAACTAAAGAGAGCAAAATAGAATAGTAGCTGTGTATAGCAGAGGAAGAATAGAGAGATGATGAATTTTTTTTGTTTTTTGTTTTTTGATTATTACTGGAATAATGAAAATGTTCTAATGATGAATGCACAACTATGTGATTATACCAAATACCACTGTTGGTACACTTTGGATGGATTTATGCTCTATTAATAGCATTCAACAAAATTTATTTGTTAAAAAACTAAGAGAATGCAGCTTTCATTTTCATACTTGAGAGAACAATTAGTTATACACACTACATAAGAATCAGTGCCTCTCTCACCAGTATTTATGGTCATTTTTTAAAGCTGGTAGTGCAGGCATCCCTTACTTGTAGAAAAAGTGGACTTGAGATAAATATATGATTCATGCCATAGATATATTTATCTATCATGTGACCTTCCTGTGTTGGTTATGTTGTTCATCATTGAAGATTTGAGAATATATATATTTTTTAAAAAAGACAAAGACTTTGCTAACAATCTAATGGGAACACTGTTAGTGAATAAATTTCACCTATCAATTGTAATAAATACTGTTAAGAAAAATTTTACTGGAGTGAATATAAGAGAAATGTAAATTAGTTTACAGATAAGGGTTTGGATGATTACGAAATACCATTCTGATGCACTGAATTTAATATGAGGAATTCAGAACTGTGATCCCGTAGAATATCTTAGGGGGGTTATATGGGATGAGAGCAGGGAAAGTTTTCCAGGAAATGGGTATAGCACAAGGTCATAAAATACCCTAAGGGGATCTGATTATATGAGTTAAATCATGTTCATAGTGTGTATCACTTAGCTTTTGCTGCATAAGAAACCATTCCAAAGCTATGCATTAAGAGACAACAACTTTTATTTAGATTTTGATTCTGTGGGATGGAAATTTGGGCTGTGTTCAGCCTGGCAGAATTTTCAGGATATGCCTGGACTCATTCATAAGTCTTGAGTATGTTGCCAGGTATGTTGGGGGCTCATTGGACAAGGACAGCCTCGGCTCAGATGCTCGCCTGTGCTCCACGTGGGATGTTTCTCCACTGGCTACCCCGGAATTGTTTACTTGGCAGCTTAGCAGGGTTCCATGTGGTCCATGTGGAAATGTGCAAGGCTTCTTACATTTGAGTGCTAAGAACGACCAGTGTCTCTTATCCCAGGTCCTGTTGGGCAATCTAAGTCACAAGAGCAACCAACATTCAGGGACTGCCCCACCTTCTCATGGGACAGCTAGAAAGTTACATTGAAAAATGAGTCAATACAAGCAGAGGTGGAGAATCTGGGACAATTGTGCAATTCATTTTGCACAGTTAGAAATGCCAACTAAGAGATATGAATTGTCCTGTTTAGTCTATTAATTCAGTATTGTTTTAATTGGAGACTTAAGGGATTTTTCACATTTGATCTTAAAATTCACCTTAAAGAATAAATAGAATAGATAAGGCAGTTCTCAAATGGAATTACAAGGAAAGGATACTTGGCCCTTCTAGTTGTCAAGAAAAATTACAGCCCAGTAAGTACATATGTAGGTATAAATCCAAGAGTACTGATATTCTACTATGGAACTGTTGTAATTAGTAATGGAAGAAATTGTAGCATTGATGTGGAGAAAGTGGCCATGGTAGCTGCTGAGGGTAGGGAGAGGGAAGAAGAGGTATGATGTGGGGCATTTTCAGGACTTGGAGTTGTCCTGGGTAGTATTGCAGGGACAGATGCTGGACATTGTATGTCCTGCCATGGCCTACTGGATGGACTGGGGGAGAGTGTAAACTACAATGCAAACTATTATCCACATGGTGCAGCAGGGCTCCAAAATGTATTCACTAAATACAATTAATGTCTCATGATGATGAAAGAGGTTGTTGTTGTGGGAGGAGTGGGGTGAGGGGTGGGGGTTATATGGGGACCTCAATTTTTTTTAATGTAACATTTAAAAAAAAAAAGAGAGAAAAAAATGCTTTAAAAATGTATATATATAAATCCAAAAAGATGTGTCCCCAAAATTTCATACCAGCATTATTCTTAATAATTCTAAAGTAGATAACCATCTAAATGTCCATCAACTAAAGATTGGATAAAACAAAACATTATACTCCATCCAGTGAAGTATAATTTGGCCATAAAAGGAATGAAGTACTGATCTATGCTCCAAAATGGAGGAACCTTGAAAACACTGTGTTTAGTGAAAGAAGCCAATTTTGAAGGGAAAAATATTCTTTATTTCCAATTATGTGAAATGTCTATCATAGTGAAATTCAAAGAAATAGAACACTTATTGTTGTAGAATTTGAGAGAAGTTCAATTACTTGAGTATAGAGAGGCCAGGACTCAGGAATGATTTTGAGAAGGAAAAATGGTTTATTGACGACCGGCCGGACTCGGGAACTTTCTCTTTGAATCCCAAGCCCCAAACAAGATTTTTTAGTCCCTTTTATTCAGAGAGGAAAGGCCAAATGGTCTTTTTGTTTCAGTTCTCAATAGGCTTGAATTAGCATATATTGCCACATCTTAGTAAGCTTTTAGCATGGACTTCAGGCATTCGATAAGCTTTTAGCATATTTGCTTTGCATTTCCCCTGAATACTTAAAGTTTATAGACCTTGCATTGTTAAACTGTTTCCTGTTCACCAAGGGCAGGACTGCAACCTTTCATCATCCCACACCCACAAATCACAGATAGTTTAGGTTATCTCTGAAGAGACAAAGAGCCTGCCACCCATAGCCCACATCATTTCCCCCCTTTGCCAAAGTTTAACTTGCTAAGCTTTGGCATAATTATTGTTGGAGCTATGAGGTGGGTGGCTGTTTGTTGTTTTGAATGATTATTTACTAATCTTTAGTGTAGCATCCAGGACTGTTTTTAAGAGGTTAGAAGTTTTTATTCTGGACAGCAGAATCATGGGGCGGGGGCCTCCTGCAGTTATTCTGTGGCTACCAGCACTCACATGGATTTCTAGTCAGGTTTCAGATCCATCTATTAATTTTATTTTACCCTTGAAGAGTTTACACCTGTAATTTAAAAGGAGTGCTGAAGGGAGACGGATTTCTTTTCTGTAACTGCTTCCTGCTGGCCATGGGCTGTAGTCATTGCCTAATAAGGTGTAAAACTCTTAATTTATTTTAACTGGAGGAAGATGGATCTGGCATTCTGTACAAAGTTGGATGAAGTTTTCATATGGTTAATAAGATATTTACTCTGAAAGAAACAAACTTAATTAAAAATTTGGAATACTCATTTTTAAAAGAGGACACATTGGATTACAGAGGTAGACAAGGTTAGGTGCCTATAAAGATGGCACTCCTTAAAAGCTGGTGGGAACAGCATATATATTCTTTTTTAAGTTATTCATCTTTAGAGAGAAATTGCAACAGATACTTAGCTTTGTCTGAAGATACATTCTAAGCTGTTTAATGATTGGCACTCATTCGCTCTGTTAGATGCTCCTGGTGAACTGGCACTCCTTGGGCAACTGGCTTTACTCAGGATTAGAACACAAAGTTGGAAATTTTCTTTGTTTTCACCTGTGGGAGTGATCAGAACTACAGAATAAAGGCTTTTTTTTTATACCTTGGTTTTCATTGTACAATTTCTAGCAATTTTGACTTGTTTAATAGGTGACTCACTATCAGCAAGCAAGCCTCACCTTTGCTACACAACAGTGTACAGTAGAATATAGAAGTTGACTGAGACTGGCTGAGACTGCCACCTTATTCTATAGATATGTTTTTAACTGTTTAGAAAATGATTTTACCAGGAATTTAACATGTTTAATATACTTTTGCACTTGATTCAAAATAGAAAAGATAATGTTATAATTATTAGGCATATATTTAGTACAGGATAAAAGTACAGCACTTAATATTAACTAATGTATTATTTAATGCATAAGGATTCAGAGTTGCAATTATTAGTTTTGAGTTTCAGGTCTGTAATACTTTACATGTTATCTCTCCATGAGAGCAGGCCATAATGCCAATTGTGTTTAAGTTTCACTTACTGTATCCTGGTATTATGGCTCCACTTAGCATGTTCTTCAATACAGTGAGCAAGTTGCAGCATCCTTGATCTTAGAGAGAATTTCCAGTATTCTACTAGCCTGGTGCATAGTGCTCTCTTGGCACTATGAAACAGTGCCAGTCTGGAGGCAATATCCTTTGTACACTTGGCTGTACTGAGTCATTATTGGCTGCTGCAGGAGCTTGAAACTGCAACATAGTTTCCATGGACTTCAGGAGCAGAACTAGAGGTTGATATAGCAAATATTTTTTATTGAGGGGTCAGTGACCAGCCTAGCCAATAACTTACATGGAGAGGCCACCTGTAATGTATTCAAGGCCTTGTTTGAATACACAAGAGTTTGACAATGTTAAAGTTTATTTCTTGTTTTTATATATATTTTAAACAACTTAATGCAACACATATATCAAATGACTGTTCACTTACACAATTTTACTATGAAGATAACAGTAGGTACTTTAGTAATAAAAGAAAAAATTTTTTCATTGTTAAAATGAAAACAGAAGATTTTCAATAGAATCAAGGTAACTTTTTATTACCATTTACTTAAATATGTACTTTGCAGTGGTCTTCAGACAGGTTTTATTATTATTAAGTTATTTCTGCTACCAATACCAATCTAAGTTTTAGTTAACAATGACTTCTAGAACTAGAACTATTTAAACATTTTCAGTTTGATAGATGTTTTACAACCTCCTTATAACTGACTGTAACCACATTGACTAGACACCTCATGTTTAAATAAACTTATCAAATTACAATTACCAAAGAAATTTACTCTATTTATTTAAGAGAGCATATCTACAATCTTTTTCCTTTAGCCTAATTTTACTAATGTGAACTTACAATTTTCATTACTCTAAAGATTTTGTATATATAATGTTAATTTAGTTTATAAATTAACTATGGGAAATTACACTCAAGTTAAATAAAATTGAAACCATAATAGTTTATGCAAGGAATGTTCTCTTTTTCCCTTACAGGAAGCCAAAAACTTCTTTTCTTAAAGTTATGAAAATTAATAATTTAAAAGCATACTGACTACTAGGTTTTAAAACACATTACACAATTACTTAATTTTTAAAATCATAACCCAGGAAAGATTTTTCCATAGTTTTTATAGACTTTACTTACTGAAATTTGTTAATAGAGCCAGTAATTACCTTTATTTTGTTGGAAAGAAATCTGGAAGAAAATAAGGCTCACCAGATTGTGGAGAAGAAAAAAATTTATTTTCAGTCTTGCAAGAAGGGGTGCAGAGTCAGATATGGCTGGTGCCCCGAACAAAGAAAAATGACATAATTTATACCCCTAAGCCTAGCATGCAAGCTTTTTCTTTGTTTTTCATAGATTGGATACTTCAGAAGTTAAAGGTTATCTGAGATCTAACTTTCCCATGCAATAGTTTGTGATTTAACTGCTTCTTTTATCTCACATTCCAACCATTTTAGTTTTTACCTGTTCCTCTTTGTTAAATAAGGAATAGAATTTAGTGTTGAAATGGCACCGACCTAGCTCCTTCTTGGGCAACCTTTCACTGCCTGTAGGACTGGCCTGAGCTGGTTTCTTCCACTGCTGTCCAACCTGGGAGTGGGAGACTGAGGCAGCAGGCCACCAGGTTACACCAATCAATGTTTTTTTTCCTTTATGTGAAAACCAACCTAATCTTTGTTTTTTTTTTTACATTTTATGGTTGACAAAAGGTTTAAACTAGGAAATTACTGGGCAAACTGATTTTTAATTCCCTAGCCTAGTAGATAGGTTTAATTTGCCACACCTAATCTTGCCTTTAAAGCTCTTGCAAAGCGGAGGCCTTTTCCCAATTGTTTTTATAATTAGATTTCTATATGACTTTTTTATCCTGCTTAGTTTAATTTGGGCTTTAAGAATATTTACAAATATAACTGCATATTTAATTTTTAACAATTTGAATAGAGCTCTTTTAAGAATTTTTATTTGTTAATTTGATATTATCCTGATGTATGAAGACATACACTGAGCAAATGGGCAAACACAAAGAGTTAGACACAGAAACAAAACTCATTGATATTATTTATAATTTGCATTATTTTATATATTGTTTAGCTTAATTTGGGGTCTCGAAATATATATTACTTATAACTGCATATTTAACCTCAACAATTTGAGCAAATAGGCAGACATGAATAGTTTGACACAACATAACTTTAGTTACTTTAAACTTCTAATTCTTACAAAACAAGTGTGACTGCAAAACATTTCAAAGACTTTTGAAACTCTTCTTAATTTGACTATGACTGTGCAGTTTTATACTATGACTATGCAGTTTTACACAAGAATTTTCTTTCTTACTTAATGGATTGTAATAACCAAAATGTTCTCAATGCTTTAGCACCATTTTGTTTTAAAACTTTATATTTTACTTTGAAATTAGCAGAATTTTGGATAAACAATGAGATTAATTTTATATATATTTACTGAGGCTTTTTGAAGCCTCAGGGAGACAGACTGGTTTCTCTCATGAATTGCCACTCTTAGGAACACTGACCGTCAAGGCAGGAGACTTCTCCTCCACCTCCCTTTTTGATTTTGGAGATAATAAAACTCCAGTGGTTATTTAACCTTATTCCATCAGGCAGCAATTTATTTAGTTTACACTTGAATTCATGAGAGAAAGGGTTACTAATACCAGGAGAGGAGACAGTGATGTCCCAGCTCTTCTCAATTATGAAATAACTATAGGCAAAGGCAAGGGGTGAGGTTAGGCTTGAAGTAACCATAAACAAAGGAAAGGTTAGTTTAGAATTTATACTTAAATAATAGTTTCAGGCTAAATTCACCCAGCTATAATTTCAGTTATTGTTTTTCCACTGTTTTATAATATAAATGCATTTATAAATGATTTTAACTCTTACAGTTTTTATTAATTTTTTAAAACCTATTAATTTTATAGCACCTTTAAATACTTTTCATTCGACTTATAACATATTAAATGAACTTAACCATTACTTTAATTTCTTTTTTAAGGTAAAATAAATTTCTTGCAGTTAGTTTGAAATAAAAGCTACTTTTCAGGATTTGATGAGATCAGACCCTTCTTCAAACACTGAGGAAATGATGAGGTTAAAGCACAAGCTATTTTGATAAACCAGATTTTCTTTGTCTACTGATCTTACTCAATTTTAATCATAAAAGTTTCTTTTCACAAACCTTCTACACTTTCAGTATTTATTCAGATTTTGTCCCACACTCTACTCTTTCCAATAATCAATTATTTTATCTTAGGACAATATCATCTTTTGCTTCCTTAACAATAAAAACACATTCCATATATCCCACATACTAAGTTACCAGGCAAACTTCTTACAACATATAATTGCCATTAATACTAAACAAGCTTGTTAAAATAATGAACTTTTCTTCACTTTTAATACTTAGTAGCATGTAATACCAGGAACAGTTTTTTTTGGAAGCAAGTTGGCAGGGGAGGCTGGCTGCCGAATAAGTTTGTTATAAAATTACCTTTCATTATTATTATTATCAATTCAGTTTTTGTTTAATAATGACTTTTTGCAATTAGCCATTTAAATGCCTTAATTTAAACAATGCTTTGTAAAACCTTTATAATTATTTAGACCTTTAAGACAAATTTTACCTTTACAGAACACATTCTCTTACTTAAAGTTCCTATAATACCTTCTAAGAACCTGGGCAGAATGCAAATATAGTTTGGCTTTGACACCCTAGGGAGGGAATTTTACTGCATTTATTTTGATTCTGCTTTTCACCCCTTTCACTTCCCCCCTTCCAGGCAGTCAGGTGCACAACAATCAAACAGGAATGCGGCTTATGAATAGAAGGTGTGGACTCAAAGTAAAGGGGCGAGCCCCTCCCCCCCTTTCCAGCTTTCAGCCAAAATAAGCAGACAAAAACTCTCCCAGGGACCCAGCCACCCTGACTGGGGCAGCCCCAACAAACTTGGGTGCAAGGCACGGACACAGATGGCCTCCAAGCCTCGGCAAAGGGCCAGACCAGAGTCAAGACAGCAGAGCATGCACAAACATCTAGACTCTGCAAACATCCAGACTCCTCAGTTTTGCCCCATAATCATTTTACTCCCTTGCCAATGGCAAGGGAGGGCTCCGGCTCAGCTGTCATTCTACTTTATATAAGGACACAACTCCAACACTAGCATTGAGCTGACACAGACAGAAGCACAAAGGTCACTAATTTGACCCGCAAGTTTATATATATTTTCACCATGGCTGCCCCCACAGCCATCACAAACCTCAGAACACTTAACATTTGGTATAAAGTGAATTCATTCACAATTTAGCACCATAACAAAATATTTCAGCTAGACTTTTTCCACTGTTTAAACTTTAAACCCAGACCAAGCTCCACCAGAAAAGTTGATCCATTTTCCTGTAACCAAGTTGTTTGTTTGTTTGTTTTTAATCTAGACCAATTTCTAGGACATTAGGACGTGAACCTATAAATAGCCCTTTTTACTAAAATCAAGACTCCACTCCTTAGTGGATATAAGACTAGTACCAGATTCTAACATGCAGTTAGACAAACCCAAAACACCTGGGCTTTTTCCCCATTTTTCTCCAGGACATTAGGACTCGAACCTATAAACAACCCTCCTATTAAAATCAAGACTCCACTCCTTTAGTGGATATAACACTAGTACCAGATTCTAACATGCAGTTAGACAAACCCAAAACACCAGGGCTTTTTCCTGGTTTTTCTCCTTTTCCCAAGCCTAGAGAGAACGGCTTACCCCCAATTTTCTGGGGCTACTAGGGTTCTCTCGGGAGGTGATCAGCCTCCCCTTCCTAGCAATTAAAGCTAGGGCCTTCCAGACTGTGCTCACCCGGGGAGTCTTACCTTCTTCAATGTTCGGAGTTTTTTTTTGTACCCAGAATCTTTCTCTTCAGACCTTCCCTTGCCTTGATTTTTGTCGGGAAGATTCTGGTGGAGCCCACATCTTTTCTGGATTAAATTTAATCCAGGGGCACCCAGATTTGGGGTTCACCTGAGTCCTCCTGGCTTCCTCGGGGATTTGGAAGGGGCAGCAAAATGCTACTGTTTCTGGCCTTCCTTTGTTGTCCCTTCGTGGTCACCAAAAATGTTGTAGAATTTGAGAGAAGTTCAATTACTTGAGTATAGAGAGGCCAGGACTCAGGAATGATTTTGAGAAGGAAAAATGGTTTATTGACGACCGGCCGGACTCGGGAACTTTCTCTTTGAATCCCAAGCCCCAAACAAGATTTTTTAGTCCCTTTTATTCACAGAGGAAAGGCCAAATGGTCTTTTTGTTTCAGTTCTCAATAGGCTTGAATTAGCATATATTGCCACATCTTAGTAAGCTTTTAGCATGGACTTCAGGCATTCGATAAGCTTTTAGCATATTTGCTTTGCATTTCCCCTGAATACTTAAAGTTTATAGACCTTGCATTGTTAAACTGTTTCCTGTTCACCAAGGGCAGGACTGCAACCTTTCATCATCCCACACCCACAAGTCACAAATAGTTTAGGTTACCTCTGAAGAGACAAAGAGTCTGCCACCCATAGCCCACATCATTATCACTTGTACCCAGGTATGAGGGTAGCATGGAACAAACAGGAACTGACTACCAATGGGGTTTATTTCGGGGAGACAAAATGTTCTGGAATTAGTGCTGATGCACAGATCTTTGAATATTTTGAAAATCAGGACTATACACTTCAAAAGGGTGAATTGTATTAATATCATTGTGAATTATCTCTGTAAACCTGTTACTTATCTAATAGAAAAGGAAAATTAAAAACTGGAGAAAGTAAGACAGTCTACAAACCTGGGAATATAGAAAAATAGATTATTGTTATAGAACAAAGGAGACAAAAACACGCCTTAGTAACCATAAAATCTGGATGTATAAGTGAAAAGACATAATACACCTGTGGATAAAAATAGCATTGAGGTCAAAGGAAATAATGAAATAACCTCTATGTTACAGTAATCAAGGAAATCATTTCCAAGCAGATTCTTACCCCAATGTGAAATCAGACAGTGCCTTAAGCACGCAGCACTCATTAATGCTCATGAGTCTGCAGGCAAGCTTAGCTGCATAGTTAATTTTGTCTTGGCTGAGCTCATGCTTCTGCTTTGCTGACTTAGGTTGGGTGCCCTAACATATTTGAGACTCTACTGTAAGTTATCTGGCACTTAATTGGGACCACTGTGCATTTCTCTATGCAATGTCTTACCCTCTGGCAGGCTAGCCTGAATTTGTTCACATGCTAGTGGCAGGGTTATGGAAGTGGGAGACACATAGGGGAGTCATGAGGCCAAGTTGTAGAACTAGCACATCACTTGTCTTTGAGAAAAGAAATCATAAGGCCATTGCATATTCAAGAAGAGGAAAGAAAAACTTGATTTCTAGAGAAGAGGGACAGCAAGGATGACACAGGTAGGGATTTAAAATTGGGAACCTTATGCCAACCAATTAATCATACCCCACAGGTCAACAATTCTGTATTTAGTTCTTCATCTTAGAGCAGACGTCTTGAAACCAGAGAATGACTGTTCAAATGTTTTCAAAGTAGAAATGTGCAGATAATTTTGAACAAATCAATTTCCAGATACTTGGCCTCCAGATGTTCTCTTTCGTAAGGTTTTCTCCAGAGGTGTCTATGATCCCTCCACACCTCCTGCTGTAGCAGAATAAATTGACCTTCACTCCTTTTGACAGATCTTATCAAACTACATTGCTATGGCAAGAAAAGAGGGATTATTTATTCCAAATGCTAGATTCTGGGAAGCCTCTTTCTTGAAAACTGCAAATTAAAGGCTTCCTAGTCTTAAGGGTATTTCTGTTACAAGCGAAGCTTGGTCCTGGTTAGATGTTCTGATTTCAGGAAAAAGAATCAATAGGCCTGCTACATTAATTGTTTTAAAGGTAGCATGCCTTTTTTTGTAGTTAGCAAATTTTCATGATGCATGTCCGTTTGATGAAACCCATAGATAAAAGTTTGCATGCTGTCTTTCAGATTTGCTGTGCTAATAATAAAGTGGAAATTAGCATCTAGCTTAAATCAAATATGGAATAAATATCCAGTTAGAGCCAGCCTCCAGATGTAGGGGGCTGTGGAAGATGAGTCCAGGTTGGTTGCAGCCCTGTTTCTTCTTGCATCCCCTTCATTTACCAACCTGCCCCAATCACTCTCAGCCACCGACCTCCCTTACCTACAGCAGTTGGGCCCTTACCTGGGTCTTCCTTTCTTGATTTCTCATTCCCTCAATGTCCTCAGCAGTGCACTCTCACATCACCCAGTTCTATCCCTAGACCGCTAAGCATTGACGTTGGAGGATTTATTGATTTCTTATTCCCCTGACATCCTCAGTAGCATGCTCCCACAGTGCATTGACATTGGAGGACTCTAGTTTATACATGTTCTGCGCTATCCACCTCATCCATAGGGAAGTCTGATCGGTGACTGTCCTCAGATGAACTGTGTTGTCCTCACCTGTACCCCATCTCCTGATAAAATCAAAGAGTCCACACACATTTGCTGAAAGAATGGGTTTATGAGAAAATGAATAATGACTCCATGGAGCAGAGGTTAATATTAATTTACTAATATATGAGGCAAGCCGAGGATGTCATAAGGACCTGCTGGCCTGCTGTCAGTATTCAATTAAAAACTTAAGAATATATTTCTCTGTGACTGAGTGACAAGCATATCTCTGAGTAAAGCATATCTCTGTGATGGGCAGAAAAGCATTTCCCTGCATAAAGCATTGCATGACTTCCCCTATATTAAAATAATCCATTTAGCCTAAACAATGTATATTTAAGATAACAAGATTAAGTTGACCCTGGACTATTTTATTCTGCCAAAGTGCTGCTGATGCAAAGCACCAGAAATGGCTTGGTGTTTTAAAAGGTGATTTATTTGGGGTAAAAGCATACAGTTCCAAGGCCCTGAAATATCCAAATTAAAGCATCAGCAGAGATGCTTTCTTAAAAAGTCAGCTGCCATGTAGCAAAGCAAGATTGTCAGTGATCTCCGCTGAGGTCCCTGCCATCCCCTCCAGAATCTGCTGTGTCCCAGAGCTCAGCTGAGTGCAACCATGCTTAGCACCTGTCTCTTTTCCAGCCCCCTCCATCAGTTTTGGCTTCTGTTCTTTCTTTCCAAGTGCAAATGCAAACTATCAGGCACAAGGTTCATCTCTCCTGGGCTTCAGCTCTTTGAGCCTTTGGGGGACTGCTCTCCTTGCAGTGCAGCTGTGGGTAAAATCTGGAGTCCTTTCTCTCACATGGCAGCCTCACGTCTGTGTCTCTATTTTAATCTGTCTCTATTTTAATCTGACCCAGCAGTGGGGGTGGAGATTCAACCTGAGTAACACCTCACTGACTAGTTCAGTCGAAAGTATCTCACAGTCATAGGAATAGATTTTTTCCACAAATGTAGTGTGTTAGCCAAAGGGGTGCTGACGCAAATACCAGAAATTGGTTGGTTTTTATAAAGGGTATTTACTTGGGGTAGGAGCTTACAGATACCAGGTCATAAAGCATTAGTTACTTCCCTCACCAAAGTCTATTTTCACGTGTTGGAGCAAAGATGGCTGCTGATGTCTATGAGGGCTCAGGATCCCCAGGTTCCTATGTTCCTGGGACTTGCTTTTCTCTGGGTTCAAGGTTCCTTCCTTCCTGGGTCTGGCTTCTCTTTCCTCTGGGTGCTGACTTCCCGGGGCTCCAGCTAGAGTTTTCAGCATCAAAACTCCAGCATCAGAAACCCACAACTCTGTGCTTTGCCATGACTTTTATTTGCCCTAATCACAACTCAGTCATGCCCAGTTACAGATCAGATTACAAACATAATCCGGTATTTCTTTTTGGAATTCATCAATAATATCAAACTGCTACACATAGACTTTCTCTTTTTGGGATTCATAAAATAATGTCAAAATGCCCCAAGGACTTTTCCCTCTTGAGTGAGAAGAAAACAAATCATGTACTGGTGATTACATTTTTAATATTAACCTTGAGAACAATAATTCTAAGGGTTTTCAGTTTTATTATTTACTTATAATTTTTGCATGTATAATATAATCATGAAATAGTACCTGATGACTTCATTTGATACTATGTATATGTAAGTATCAATGGAGTTAATGTATATTAAGAGAAAATAAAATTTTATTCCTGCCTCTAAATAGTGACCAAACTATCTATGAGTAGTGAGTTATCCATTGTTTTTTATTTTTCCAGTTACTGTGTTCTGTCTTCCAAGTTCTCTACAAAATGTCTGTATTACATTTAGAGTAAAAATACTATTTTATATGGTTTGACTTTTGAAAACTGGTGTAGATAAAGTACTAAAGGGGATCATCAGAAAACAAATATAAAAAAGGATGGATATTCTTTAGGACCATTGACTTTGGAATATGTTATTGACAAAATTAGATTTTATTTTAATAATTAATAGAATACCTGTACTTGTTTTTAAATAGTTTTAATAATCTCTTCAATATCTAATACCATTTCCTCACAGGTGTGATTCTAATTATTAGATGTAATACAGGAATATTCTGACACTTTGGGGAAGTGCAGATCTGAAAAGAAAGGAGGAAAATTAGGACCTATGTAGATTTTGAAATGCTTTCTTGTCAATCACATGATATGTTTCTTCTTGACTAGACTGTAGGAAAACCCCTGTGTATTTTCCTATACTAACCCCATAGTTTCTGTGGTTCATGATTGAAAATAATTTAGATACTCAAGAGAATTCAGTTTGTTTTAAGGTCATTTAATTTGTTATATTTTTAAGGACAAATAAAGCAGTAGCTTACTTAAAAAACAAAAACAGAACAAAAAATTTGGAAGATTAAATATACATAGAAAGTAAAGACCCCATGTACTTATGATTCTGAGTCAAGCCCTGCTCTATAAAATTAAATTTAAAATCGTGGTTGATCAAAATCTCAGCAGGTTTTTTGCCTAAATGGAAGGGATTTAAAAATTTGTGTGGAAAGGAAAAGAATTCAGAACATCTAATGTAATATTGAAAAAGTAGAACAAATTGGAGGACTTACACTTCCCTACTTTAAACCTTCCTATAAGGATACAATAAGTAAGGCAATGTGATCCAGGCATATGGATAGAAATACAGACTGATGGAATAGAATTAAGAGTCTGGAAATGAAACTTCATATTTATAGTTAATTGATTTTCTGTAACAATGACACAACAGGTTGATGAAGAGAGGATTATGTTTTCCATAAACTGTGCTGAAATAATTGAATGCAAAAAGATGAATTTCACCTCTTACCTCAAACTGGAAACAAAAATTAACTCAAAATATGTGAAAGGTATAAATGTAAGAACTAAAGTTCTTAAACTTTTTTAAAAATTGGAGAAAATCTTAGACATGAGTTAAGTAAATATTTCTTAGATATGACATCAAAAGCACAATCCATAAAGTAAAACAATTTATAATTTGAAACTTCCTGATCAAAGTTTTAAAAAATATAAAAATATATATATATAAAAATTTAAAAAAGTTTTGCATTTCAATGGCACCATTAACTTTAAAAAGGCAAGCTAATGATGGGAGGACACATTTTCAAATCATATTACTAATAAAAGATTCATATCTAGAAAATATAAGGAACTCTTACAATTTGTTAAGAAGGCAATCCAATAAAAAATGGCAAAATAATTGAAAAGACATTCTCCTAAATATATATTAGAATACCTAATAAATGCTTGAACGATATTAAAGACATTTGGGAAATTCAATTTCATGCTACCAGAATGGTTATCATCAAAAAGGCAGGTTGAAAAGTGCTAGTATGGAGGTTGAGAAATTGGAAGCCTTGCTCATTGCTGGTGGGAATACAAAATGGAGTTGCTACTGTGGGAAACAATTTGGTGGTTCCTCAAAATATGAATCATAAATAAACTTTTTGAAACAGCAGTTGTATTCTTAGAGAAATACCCAAGAGAAACATAAACCTATGTCCACAAAAAATCTTTTACACCAAACTTAGCATTATTCACAATAGCTAACAAGTGGAAACAAATGAAATCCCATCAACTGATGAATGGATAAATAAATATCATAAATCCATACAATTGAATATTATTCAGCCACAAAAAGGAACAAAGTTCTGGTGTATGCTACTACATGGGTGAACCTTGAAAACATTATGCTGAATGAAAGAAGTCACACAGTAGACCACCTGTTATATTAATTTATTACGTGAAAATCAAAAAACAAGATGTAAATCTCTGGAGACAGAGTAGACTAGTGAGTGACTGGAGTTGAGTGTGGGAACATTGGAGCTGGTGAGAGACAATTTAGGGGTAAAGGCTCGTTCATAAAACTACCATATGCTGATCATTTCACAGCACTAAAAATTTACAGAAGGCCATTAAATTTAAATTTCAAAGGTGTTTGTTTATGCTATTTAAACTGTACTTCAATAAAGTGCTTGACAATTGTACTTTGGACAGCCAAAGAATTTTAATGGGTCAATTGGCCTGCATTGCTATTTAATCAGTGGTGTGTCTATGTATATGTTACAGCTGATTACCTTGTCTTCCTCAAGTTGATTGGGGGAGGTTTCTCTGAAGGCTGCCCCTGATTCAGGGGAATTTTTCAGAGTGTTCAGATTCTGTGCAACAATGGTGAACTGATGACCTGAAACCAAGGACTTGGGAGAGGCCAGCCCAGACCTTGCTGCAAAGCCTTTGTTGGGTTTGATTCAGACCTGAGCAGTGCTCCTGCTTCTCTGCTTCCTGCTGTGGTAGAGAAGAGAGAAGAGATTGACAAGAGGGAGTCAAGAAGAGAGCAGGATCATTAGGGCCAAGACAGGAGAAAGTCAAACTTGAGATGAGGACTGCAGGTGGCAGAAGGACCTTCTCAAGGACTACCTCCTGCTTTCAGGAAGATTGTGACAAGGAGAGCTTCAGGGTCCAAATTTTGTTGTAAAGGAGAGCCGTCATCCTGAGCACATTCTCTTTCCTAATCCATTCTCCATCTTTTAAGTACAAAGTTTCTTTTCCCTAGTACCTTTTATAATGAAAGAGCATTTAAAAAAATTAAGTGGTTTGTTTTGGACTTGTTTTCTAAGTCAAGCGAAGCATTGAGTGTGTCATGCAATGTATTTCTCTATGAAAGGCTTCCCTTTTAGGGTTCTAAACACAATTTAGCAGTAAATTCAACCCATGAGATAGCTCTAAATATGCTCTATACTGGTGAACATTGATTAAAAACACCAATTGGACTAATTTGATGGAGAACTACTTTTTGTATTATTTTTTAGGCATCTGAACACAGTAGAATTCTTCAACACAGATAGAGTTCTGTGTCAAGCCAATGAGCAATACTGACACATCAGTTTAAGAATATTTACCAAGGCAGGAGTAATAAATGGATTGGGACAAGAGTTGGTTCTCTCCGTTGGTCAACTCTGTCTTCTCTAAGTAGAATGCTAATGTGCTCCAGCCATTCCAGATTTTCTGACCAACATTTTCTAACTCTGTGACCAGTGACCTCTTGGTAGCTTGAAATTGGCTCTGGTGGGTGAATTTATACCATGAAAATTAATAAATCCTACAAACAGGACTTTCCCCATGGAGCTGTTGGTTACATTGGAAGCTCATAAAATGGTCTATATTTTACCTCTGTTGGACCAAGAAAAGCAGTAATTCCGTATCTTTGCCTCAAAACGGTTTTTTAGCTCTTTTTACCTCACACAATGGAAAAATGTCTTTCATAAACAAGTGTTGTAGGTAACAGTTATTATTCACAATAACTCAGCCCACTTCTCCCAGTGCCTTAGGGAGCAGGCAAAGATGGGTTCCAGTTGATGGAGACACAGTACTTGGATGCACGTGTGAGAACTGCATCTGTCTCTAAAAAGACAGATGCGGCCAGAACCCCAAATTATTCAACAAAATAAGTTGTTTTGGCCTCTTGTATCTGGAACACAATAAACCAAATTGCTATACTGCATTCACCCGGGTTAAGGGAATCATTGTGCACAGCTATGTGTGTCTCTGCAATTTACAGATATGAAAATTCCTATGTAGACCACATGCTTAAGGCTATCAAGGTAGGTAACATCCACTTTTATTTTTTATATACTCTGCTAAATCAAGTATTTTGAACAAAGGGACATAGCTACAATGATTTATTTAGACAACATGTTTAGTAAGGTTATAGACGATTTATAGCAGAAAAATACAGTAAATAATAGTAGCTCACTTAGAGGTGGATCTTGGTGTCATTTCTGTTTTCTTATTAAAAATTGTATAGTTTTAGTTATGGATATAAGTAACATAGATTTAACATTAAAAGTAAAATATAGATAAGATATCTTGGTTAAAGTGCACACAATTGCTTAAGTATATTTCTGTTACATTATGAAATTTCCTAATCAAAGTGTGTTATTTTAAAAATTTATTTATATTATAATGCCAAAATTAGAGAAACATTGACTACTTCATATGCATTTCCTTTAAGAATATGGGAAATCTCTTTTCTAATCCTTTAAGTTTCTCTTAAAAAAAAAACAACTCCCTTTTGCTTTATCTTTTTCTTTCTTTTTTCGACAGTAGTATCATTTTAACCCCCAAACTGCATTTTCACAGGATATCTACTTTTTTTTTTTTTGGAAATAACATTTTGAATTTGTTCTTCTTGACATCTTCATGTTTATATGTATTTTTTTATCCGCCCTATTTCATTTTTTTGAAACACCGTTGTAACAGATTTCAACTTTTTGTGCTACAGTTTTTTTCTGTTACTGGATAGTATCTCGCCCTTCTGATTTTTTTTTTTTTGCAAACCAGTTGGTTTGAATTTTCTTTTTTTCCCTCTATTTTCCTCCTCACTGTGACCCCAGGAACCAACACAAAGAAAAGCACAGATGATTTAATGAGTATTGATCATGGTGAAGATGCAGGCATTTTTAAATTTTTTTTTCAAAGCTCAACCCTGATTTATGATTTTATATCTATCTATATAAACTTTTTTTATTTCAACTTGTTTTTCCTCCCTTTATTTGAAACTAGTACACATTAGTGCTGCTTTATTTTCTTCTTATATAGAGATTACAGTCATTTTTAATCTAAATTACCATGTAATGACTGCAAATCACTTGTGAAAAGAATTATAAAATTTGCTTATAAATATACAGGAGTAACAAAATGCTGTTTACAAGGAACTCTGCCTTCTTTTTTTTTCTTGGTCACCAGAAGAGAATTTCAATATTAAAACATGCATACATATGTTCTTTTCTTTCTTCCAGAGATTATTTTGTAAGTTGTTATATTTTGGAACTTTGGTTTTCTTAATTCTTTCTGTAAACTGCAGAAATTTGCAACACCTCAAAAGAACTTTTGGGGGGACTGGCACTTCATCTTTTTTTCTTTTATAAACATATTGATCCAAAATAAGTTGTTCTGTTTCACAGTGTAGTACATCAAAAAGTGTTTTAATGAGCTGTTGTTTCTTTCAGGACTGCCTTTTAGCAGCATTTAAAGGAAAAAAAATAGGGAGATCTAAGTACTGAAAAGGTCAAAAGGCATCTTTCTTTTTACACCATGACTATTTTGAAAATATTTTTCTCCCTGAACTATTTTGCTGCTATGGCAAGTTTCTTCTTGATGGATCCCAAATTGCTTGACAAATTATCCACTAGAAGGAAATGAATTTTTATATATGCTTTTCATTTTTTTATTTTTTAAAAACAGAAGTTTTGTGGAATCCAAGCAAACATCTAGCATGGTATATTCTGGGTCTTCAGTAGAGTAAATAATTTGTTTTTTTTTTATACCCTTGCCTGTAGAAAAGCTTCTCTAAGATGGATAAAAGCACATCCCTCCACCTCCCATCTAGGTAACAAAGTACACGGGGCTCCATTTATTTACCTTAAAAGATGAAGGCCCTCGATGAAATGTTAGTTCTGTGGTTGAAAGGCAGTTTAAACCCAGGAAGTGAGTGGTGAATTATCCTTGTCAGCTTAACTTCCCTGAAAGTGTATATATACACAAACACACATATATATATCTTAATTGCTTGTTTTTGCTCCCTTTTTGATTTCTTTCATAAATCAACTGCTTCCCATGAAAATTAATTTTGCCAACACTGCTTTCAAGCCTGGTCTTTTCTTAACATTATTTCTTTACTGAGCCCGAAGTTCAGGAGGCAACACTGACTCAAACAGCTCTGTAAAATGGTTTTAGAATATCATCTAGACACACTCCTTAGGCAAGGGTGTCAGAAGGCCTGCCACTTCATCAGCATTCAAAAACAAAACCAACCATTATTTTACTGTTACAAATATCATCTTGCTCTGTGTTCTCCTTTTAATATATTTCCTTTTGATAATTAGGATCTGTTTTCACAGAACTCTCAGTCCAACTTCATTACAGTTAAAATGTCTAATTTTCACTTATACCAATAAGCTGTGATTTTTATGTTGAATTAACTTGGCATCTGGTTATTACTTCCTCAAGTTCAAGGTAACCATGTCCTATTTTTCATTAAGGTAAGATAACATTAATATTTTCTCCAAGGGACCTCCTTCAACAGGCATTTCAAAGCTCTGCTTACTCTTTTTCCACCATTCTGTAGCCAGAAATGGTGAAATAAAAAAGGGCATAAGTCCAAAAACGAACAAGAAAGATGCAGTGGATTGTGGGAAGCAGCATTGCACATACAACTAGCAGATCGTTAAAAAATTCCATGTACTTTGTGTTCAGTGAAGGATTAATAAAAGATGTGTACACTAGGACTTAAGTTCATATGAGAAAAAAAGAGGAAATATCAACAGACTGATGGGAAGCTTGATGCTCTTTTCTGTGCTTTACTGTGAACAGTGCATGGTAGAATTTGTGGGTTTCTCCTTTCTGTACAGTTTTACTATTGGCACACATGGAGTGTGTTTGTGGAAATAAATCCTTCTATTAGTAGGCACCATCAAAATAGTCACTGCAAATTGGTGGTGAGGGGGTTATTGAAGGAATAAATGAAATTACTTTTGCATGGATACATGCATTTCAGTTTGTTAACATTGAGATTTTCTTTTAAAACATTGAATATGTTCCAAATGGCAAATCAGGCTGGACTTCTCATTTCCTTTGACTTCTTCAGAATACACACTCCATCAATTGCCTCCAAATTTCTATCACAGTCCATTGCAAAATATTTTTTGCATCTTTGTTAGTTAAAATAAAAGCATATTTATGAAGAGTATACATTGGTTGCATATGGTGGAAATTTCTATTCTTTGGAAAACAAACTATTTCTATAATTTCACCTTGAGTTTAGAGTATTTTACCATTTTGATTATCTGTCTTTCCTTTTTTTTTCATTCAAATATGTTGGGATATTACTGCAATAAATAAATTAGAGCAAAGATACTTACGGATTTTTAAACACATTGCTGTTGTGTTCATTTTTAGTGATTTATTTGTTTAAGTCATCATCTGTCCTGTATTGAGAGTTTATAGTTTTACTACTGCTTTGATGTTTATTTTTAAGTTGAATATGATTTTATACATACTCATACGTACTCATACATATTCATACTTATCTTTTGACTTAAGATAGCAGTTTTATTAAAAATCTGTTAAAATTTTCAAGTTGATTTTTTACTTAATAAGATGATCAAACTTTTTATTTTGTAGTGGATGTTCTGTACTTCTTCAATTCAAATCACCATCAAGAGTTTCAGAAATATTTAGCAAAAAAGTATCTGAAATTCTTTATATTTTAGTATTTTATACATGTACAAAAGTTTACACGTGCATACATATTACTCAGAATGTCTGTATGCTTCTCCAAATATCATTTCTATGAATAGAATCATGACATTGACAGTTGTCCTTAGGCAATCTTATAAAGGCTTATATTATATATAATCATAAATGTGATGACTTCTACTCAAAAGTAGGTGTGTTAATGAACACCTGACCTTAATTTGCATCAGTCAGTTTGATCCTTTATTGTATTTTCCTGACTTGACTTCTCTCCCTCGCCCCCCCAAATACCAGTGATCAGAACAGTAAGAAGCCAGTTATGGTGTATATCCATGGTGGATCTTACATGGAAGGAACTGGCAATATGATCGATGGAAGCATTCTGGCAAGCTATGGAAATGTCATCGTTATAACAATTAACTACAGGCTGGGGATTTTAGGTAAGTGATGGATCGCCTCATTCAAATGACATTGTGAGAGGCAATGATGAAAAGATGTGTGTGTGATGGGAGAGAGTGTTGCTGTGGGGGGAGTGGAGGGTTGGGGCGGTGGGGTTGAATGGGGCCTCATATTTTTTTATGTAATTTTTAAAAATAAATAAATAATTTTAAAAAAAAAAGATGTGTTGTAATTTAATGGGGCTGCTTGATTTGAATGGTCCCATTATTTCCTCAAATTCTACTTTACAGAGCTCACTTTATGCCATTGAATATGTGTGTATCTGTGGAATCAGTATAACCATGGCTTTTTAATAATTTCACATGGCATAGTATCATTTACAATTTTTAATTTCTGTTTTGCTTTTTAAAATTTTGTTAAACTTGAATCTCTCCTTAAATAAGTGTAGATTTTACCATGTTTGTAGACATAGCCCTATATAATGAACAATGTGCTTAATAATTTAATTACTTGATAAAAGCCATAGATATTAGCTTTCTTTCCAAGTTGTGCTTTCCAAGTTGTGCAGGTGTACTAATTAGTCTATTGTGCGTAGGAAAGTATTTCATCAAGTTCCTTAACTAAGTATTTGTATATTTTGATCTTGAAAAACTTCTGTGTGGCTGTCCTCCCATTGTATTTGTATGCAATGAAACATCTTTATTTCATTTTATGATTTGCAGTTAAAGAACATTGGCTAAAACACATGGCTCTACTTTTGTTTTGGTGCTTAGTTCATGTTCCCCTAATTTGGGTTGGAAATTATACGTGCTGGGAGGTAAGATCTCAAAAGTCACTGTCTTCAATTGTTTTGCCTATTGTCCTTCATGAATAAAATTTCAGACCTATTAAAAAATTTTTTGATTTCAAGGCAAAAATGCATTTAATTGGTGCATGAAACTGAGTTTTTAACAATGTGGCTCTGAGAGATGAATTTGATATAATGTAGTTATGGTAAAATATAAACAAATAAAATGTACTAAGGGAGCCATGTCAAAAATAAGACTAAAATATTTTCTCTAAACAGATAAATATTGCCAAGGATATTTTATTTTGAACTGATATTTTATTTTTATTTTAAACATTTTAATTCATTTATATGTGAGAACATCAATCTACAAAGGATGGTCAGTGGTGGTGATTATACAAATGTATTTTTAATTTAGGGATATTTGTTGGAAATCTTCCCCATATATTGGCAAAATTGTACCATTTTGAAGGATGATCATGGACTCAAAATTTCATAGAGGTTTTTCAGTAACAGAACAACTCTTGGCATTGAGAACCTTATTTCATTATTTTATTTCTTTTTTCTTTTTTGGTTTCTGAGCTCAATCTTTGAGGAACAATTTAAATTATTTTGCATAGAAATGTTTGCATGCCTCTGAGTATTTTTCAGGTTTCTGGCAAGCTGGTTTGGCTACTAGTGTTTGAAATAGGAAATCTTGTTTCTTTACCTTTTACGAAAGGTCCATTCTCACAGAAAGGTGGAGAGAGGAAAAACTGTAAGGTCACTGCACATGACCTTGTTGTCAGTAAAGCTGTGTACTGCACTGTAGCAATGTCAGACTGTGGCGGACCTTTGGGGCAGTGTTTTCTGAGCAAAGCACTGGACAATTAACAAGTCATTGCATTGGTGAAGCAACAGAAATGCTCTTCAGCTATATGCAGTGACTCACCAGGTTGCAATTTCAAACAACTGATGTTTTTACTCAAGGAGAATTGTGTTGAGAATGGCTGCAGGGTGATTTCTGACCAGGTTTGCCCCCTGGTAAATTGATACACTCATAGTAGACCTCATTTGTTTTTTAGGAAAGAAAAAAAATTGCTTTTAGAACTTCTCTCATTATTCCTGAAAGTTAAAAAAAAAACAAAAACAAAAAACCCTAAAACACAGGATCAGCTAATTTATCTCTGTTAGTGGGCAGGGAGGAAATAAAAGAGGTGATTTAGCATATCCATGCCAGGCTGTTTACATTCCAAGTATGGGCTGCTAAGAAATAGCCGGGAACAGCTAGCAACACTGTAGGCCCCCTTCTAGTTGAAGGAGAGAAATACAGAAATGTGCCAACTTGGCTCTTTATACAGGCCAGAGAGATTTTCAAGTGCGATTTAGTTTATCTTTATTATGGGTAATGCATTTATCATCGTCCTCTTGAAAACTCTGGCCATGTTCACAGTTTGCTTTGAGGAAGTTGCTGTCACAGGTCTTGAAAACTGATTTTAATCTTTTGGCCTCCAGATATTTTAAAAAGATGATCAAATGAAATGACATGCCGTGCATTATGGTGATCATCCCAACTAGTGCTCTTAAGAATCCATACATTTTTAATAAAATGTTAATATATTGTTTGAATTTTTTATTCATAAGTAACAAATGCCATTTTGCTATCCAATGAATGAAAAAATTCAAGAGTTTTATTTATATTTATTTTTTACGTAGAAATAAATGGTGTTTTCCTATCCAAAAAGAAGTGGTAACCAAAACAAAAGGTGAATTATGTAAAATGGAAGCTGGGTGTGCTGTAGTGACAAGAGCACAGAGTTTAGATTGAGGAAGACTTGAATTAGCATTCCCCCTTCACACTGTATTTACTGTCCACCTTTGGAAAAGTAAGGTGAATTTTTCTGGATCTCTTTCCTTAGCCTAAACATGGTGTTGGTGATTTCTCCCTAGCAGTGCAGAGGTTATCAGTGAGTTCATGGATGTGGAGTTTCCTAATCCATGATTGGCCAGCAGTGTTTAGTAGAAGTCAGTATCAACAGATAGAGCTTTAATGCTACTGTAGACACAACGGTACTACACAGCCTAACATGTAACGACTAATACCCATCAAATACCATCATATGAAGTGAACCACCTTAATTAAAAAACAAGTACATGACATTTCTAGAAACAAATGGGAAGATTGCTCTCTGAATTACAAAGTTTTTCTTTCATCAGGACTATATGAAACAATGTGACTAGCCATTGAAAAGGGGGCCATATAACTTATTGTCCAGCCAGGACCCTTGGGAGAATGAAAATGGGTGTTGTTTAAATCCTGTTAATGAAGTGGGATTGTCCCAGGTGACTACATTGGACCAATGTAGTCATAAAGTTATTATTCATACCTACCTATGGTTTAACTATTTAATGGGTGTTCAATCTAGGAATCTATTTCCATAGAAGCCTTCCTTATGTAACCACAGTTCATTTTTATTCAGCTGTATACCTTTATCATTGGGATAAAGAGATCTGAAAACTCTTTTCTTGATCTAAGCCCCTCGTGATAGAATGACTCGAATTCTACTGAATCTGGCTCCTTTTAAATTTTTTGCATGATGAATGCCCAAAGACCTTTGCTATAAAAGAGTGAGATCCTTGAAGTTGTCCTGGGTGGTGCTGCAGGGACAGTTACCGGACATTGTATGTCCTCCCATGACCTACTGAGTGGAATGTGGGACAGTGTGGCTATGATATGGACCATTGGCCATGACGTGCAGTGGTGCTCAGAGATGTATTCACCAAATGCAATGAATGTCTCATGATGACGGAGGAGATTGTTGTTATGGGGGGAGAAGTGGGGTGAGGGAGGTGGGCAGTATATGGGGACCTCATAGTTTTTTAATGTAATATTTAAAAAATAAAGACAAAAATAAAAATTAAAAAATTAAAAAATGAAGAAGATCCTTACTGATGGGGACAAAGAGATTTTATTTATATGTGCCCCCTTTCCAAGGAATTTCTGCAAGTTGCCTATCTTTGCAACTTCAGGTGATTCTCTCTCCATTCAAATATCCATTTTAGTTTAGCCCACATTATAGAACCACATTATAGAACATTTACCTTTTCAACTGAATCTTAATTTTTGCTGAAATAGTTGCTACTTCAAAACTGGTCCTACATATATGTTTTTTTCTATGGGTCTACTTGCAGTGCAGCCAGCCGTGGGTTGCCCTAGAGGTTGTTTCACTTGAACCTCCTCACCTTACCTAGTTGGAAATTAAGACTGACAAGAGCTGGGAGTCCCTTACCATCATATAGTACACAAAGGACAGAGCTGCACCCAGGACTAATTGAAGCCAAATTTCACACTCTTTCCACTAAGATACCACCTCCTGTATTGTCAGTCAAAGTTAAATATAAATTAGCTAAACTACAGAATGACTTAGGGAACTAGATATGACTTTAGTATTCAGTTTAGTGTGTATAACTACACAAAAATTGTCAGATTCTCTGTAGATCTAGATATAAAATTATGGTAAGATGCTTCTAGTGTATTTTCACTTTCCTGAGACTGAGTCCTTAATTGATGGGCCATTTCCATCAAATCACTCTTTAGGTTTTCCATGGTGCACACTGGGCACATGAAACCTGACAATGGCATATAAAGCTTTTTGGTTGCCAGAGATCTAAGGCTATCTCAGAGAGATGGGTGTTGGCCAGTGCTAGTTTCACTACCTGCTTACTGCCTCTTGTCTATAAATGGAGTTAATAGCACTGGAACCAGTGTTGACTTTAAGAGATTTCTCAACTGACAGCTCTTTCATGGTTCCAAGACATGTTTCCTACATCTTTATATAACTGACTACTCCAAATACTTAAAAAAATAAATGTCATGAACACATCTAGTTTTCCCAGTGTCCTTGCTATCCTGAAATTTTTCATCTCAGAGAAGATTGTGAAATAGTTTTCTGAAGTTGTTTTTCTCTTCAAGGTCATCAATGGCATAAACCTATTTATTGCTTTGACAACATTTTGAATACAAGGAAAAAAAAAAAGGCTGACTAAAGGCAATCTCAATACATAGCAGGAAGAACATTGATTCTAAGAATGCTGTTCTTGGGATATTCTTCGTAGAATGTCTTGAGCTACTTGCACAGCCTGTGTAGTCGCCTTCCTTTTTCTTACCTTCCTATCTGGGTCTTTCTTTCATGTGAAATGGAGGCGGGTTGGGATGAGATTTGAGTCAGCCTTGTAGTTTTCCCAGAGCTGTTACACCATTACTCATTTGATAAACTGGGATTCCATGTAAGATCCCATTTGAGAAACAGAGCTTGGAGTCATTAGAGGAGAAAATCAGTAAAGTTCCTCTGATGGGGAATCTGAACTCCACGTTTGCTCATTTGGTGCTGATATTTTACATTAGAGAGAATTTCGTGCATCCCTATAATATAGCTTAAGCACAGCTGCTGAAAAAGTCAAGCTGTTATACATAGAGTGTACACATTCTCATCTGAGAGTTAGATACAGCTCATTATTTTGTATCTTCACTGTTTTTAAGCCACTTTCATTTTCTTTGGTTTCCATTTCTTCTTTACTTTGTTAAGGATTTTCTTTTCAATTGTAAATATAGCATCTTATTTATCAAGTTAAAAATTCACAAGTGTGGACGTAAATAAAACTGAAAAGAATCCACCCCCTCTCCAAGGATGCTCATCTGACATTGCCCTCTTCCCAGTCCTCTCTTCCTGCAATGACAATGTCTCAAGTTTTTCTTTATTTGATTTCCATAACTTGTCTACTTTGTTTTTTTTTTTTAGAATTTCTTTTTATTTTATTTTATTTTTTTATTGACTTTGTAATAATATTACATTAAAAATATATATATGAGGTCCCATTCAACCCCACCCCCCCCACCCCACCTCTCCGCCCCCCCCCCCCCCCCAGCAACACTCGTTCCCATCATCATGACACATCCATTGCGTTTGGTAAGTACATCTCTGATAACTTGTCTACTTTGACTTAGAACTTTTCTTTTCTCTGTCTTAAAAGAGAAACCCCGCTTTACTTCGCGGCAAGAAAACCCCACAGAAAGTTAAGCAGGGAGAGGGAAAACCAAGGAACAAAAGCAGAAAAGGGAAGGAACCAGGGGGCTGTAAGAGAAAGGGTCCCAGACGAGAGCTGACCTGCGTGGGATCTCTTAAAACCAGGGTATAGACAGGCAGGGGCAAGGGGCGGAATAGGAAGTACCGTCTGTGGTGTGTGGTGGAGGCCCTCAGCCAGCCTGGAGACACGTGCAGTGTTTGCCCCTTGCTCTACTGTCCCTGCATTTCCCTGAGATGTGGAGCCACGTGCCCCAGGTACAACACGGGTAGGTCCTGGGCCGTGACGCTGGCTTCCCTGATGAAGAGGCAGGATGGGTTTCCTCTAAGTCACCCCAGTTTTAAGTTGACCATCGATGTTGTTTCTGACTCTATGAACCATCAGCGTGGAGCACACAAGCTGGGACTAGTTTGCTCCCAGGAAGTGTTCCTTCACTTGGACTATCCTTTCCCGCCACCGCCAGGGTTGCCCGCGACACCAATTGTGCAGTTGTGCTCAGCATTGAGGTGGGAGGGTGGAGAAAATCAGGGAAGGAGGCTTTTCTTCTGGGTCCTCAGAGGCACAAGGAGAGCAGGTGTGCAAACCATTGCAGTGGGATAAGGACCTCCCATGGTGGGTACCATTTGTGCCGTGAGTGATAGAAACAGCAAAGCAATGAGCTGCATTGTTCCCAGGTGAGGAAGGGCCAAGGTATAAGTCAGCTGTGCAGCAAACCTCAGGTGATGGGATGCAAAGGGGGTGGAGGTGGTAAATAAGATTCTGGGAATAAAATTCTGGGAAGATTGGGTAAAGAAGATAGACAAAATTTTTTTAAACCAAAATGCAATGAGAAGTGTTGATTGGAATGTGACAGGCTACAGAAAATCTTTTCAATCTATTTATAAATGATTCAGAGTTTCTTCAAAGAAGTTGAGTTTGTACTTTTTTAGGTAATAACCATATTGGGAAATCAAAATGTTTAGACAAACATGATAGAGGAATCTATTAAATAAATATGTATTCTCCAGTTATTATTCTCCAGAGTGTCTTTTCAGTTTGACTTACAAGTCACAGATGATACCTACAAAAATAGTTCTTTCCTGGAAATTTTTACATTCAAAATAGAATTTCTTATGATTCTTAATTCTAAAAGAAACAAATTTCTTTCTCTTGTATGTTCTCTTCATTTTGATTTTCTTCTCCTGTATGAAGAACTGATCATTTTTAGTTGATTAGGATGAGGTGGCTTCTGCCTCCTTGGAGACAAAGCATTGCCAAATGAAACATGAAGGACATTTGAGCACAAGGGGAAGGCAAAGAGTTAGGAAAACAAGCATTGAAACAGGGAGCCCAAATCCATTAGGTTGATTGGAGTGAGTTGGAAATTAAGAACCAAGGTGATTATTTTGTCAGCAAAATGGTTTTTGAACAGTCCCTAAAAGATGATAAACCCCTGGGTATTTCACATGTACATTTACTTCCTTTGAAATCAGATAATGGAAAAAAAATCTCTAAAAGTCAATTTGAATGGAAAATTTAAAGACTGCTGAAACAGAGGGCATGATTGTTTGGATTCTGGCCAGCAGATTTTTGTTTGTTTTTTGCATTTCCTGCACACCTGTAACAGTGTGAGGAATTTTCCATGGAACACAAACTGTCGTGATGAAATTCTAAAGCTACAAACTAAGCTGTGTAGCAGTGAGTCCCAGCGTTGTGCTGGTTGATTTGTGCAGCACCAAGCATTGCCTCCACTGGCTCTTGGGCTGTCAATCAGTTCTGTGTTCCCAGAACCAGTTGTGCACAACCATCTGCATACACATCAAAGCAGTGATCTCACCAGGGTGCATTCTGTTTCATCACAACAGCACACAACACCTCTATGGAAGTGAACCTCAGAACGTGCACACAGGCATTCAGGGAGGATTTCTTAAGCAAAGTGGAATCCAGCTATGGCATGTCCTCCATGCCTTTAACAATGCAAAAATGGGTTCAGATAAAGGCACGTTCTAATGTACTGATCTAGTCATCTGCAGAACATCTGGTTTGATTAAATAAAATAATAATTGGCTTCTTGAGTCAAGTTAGCACTTCCCATTATGAAAAATTCAGAAATATTACAGAACACTGAAAAGTTAGGACCTTTCTGAAATTCATCTCTCATCAAATCTGTCGTTTCCATTATTTGAGATTGTATATATTGATTTTCCTTGTATTATGTATAACAACATCCTGATGCTACAGAGAGAAGGCTGTGTTATATTACGTCTGTAGTCTTAAATGTATAATAAATGAGTAAGCTCATTTATTATAAACACAAAGAATAGAGCTAGGCTTGACATGATCTCACAGGAGACACTAAAAATTCTATCCAGTGAAACTAGGCCTGAAGTTTGAAGAATGAGCATGGCATGATGAAATGTTTCCAGGTTGTATCAGTAAGGTCTTCAAACATTCAAAGTGAACTATGCATTTTTACCACATACTCCAGTAATTATATTCATCCCTTTGTTGCTGTTACCTCTTAGAAACCTGGCCAACATATTTCCCCCCTACACTTCATCTTGTACCTTTTGAACACATGGAGGATATCTCCTCCCATCTGAGCACCTCTGTTCAATGTAATTTTGACTGTTAGATATCTTTGGTCTTCATTTCCATCTTTCCTTCTAAGTTTGACCATAGAATATGTTAGCCCTTCCTCCCGTCTCCTTCTGCTGGGGGTGAAGTGATATCTCATGTGGTCTTGATTTCCCTTTCCCTAGTTAGTAAGAATGTTGAATATCACTCATGAGCTTCTTGTTCATTTGTGTATCTTCATTGGATAACTGCCTATTTATTCAAATTCTTTTTAAACTTAATTATTTATCTTTTTATTAATTCATTGCAATATTTTTAATATATTCTGAATACATGCTCCTTACCAAATATATGATTTGCAAATATTTCCTACCATTGTATGAGTTCGGTTTTTTTCACTTTCTTGATGGTGTCCTTTGAAGCATTAACATTTTTAATTTTGATGAAGTCCTGCTTATTGTTTTCTTTTGTCACTTGGGCTTCTCTTCTTCTATACAAGAAGCCTTTGACTAATAATTTATTCCTATATTTTCTTCTAAAGTTTTCTGGTAGTTTTCTTGATTTGGTTATTTAATTTATACCTCTGATCTATTTTGAATTTTTGTGAATGTGCATGCTCCAATTTTAAATAGAGTGGGCAGGGAAAGCATTGCAGAGAAGCTGACACTTCAGCAGAAGAAAGGAGTGAAACATGCAGCTGTTTGGAGGAGGAGCAACCAGGCTAAGGGATGAAGTAGTACAGAGGTCCTGGGGCAGAAGACTCCTTGGATGAAGGGACAGTTGGAGCTGACTCCAGAGACATTGTTGTGTGTTGCACCTCATGGGCTTTGTGAGAACTTTTGTCTTTTTCTCAATGAGAGAGGAAGCCAGTGGAAGGGTTAGAGCATATCTGTCCCTTCAACTGCTGTATTTAGGGAGACAATGAGAAGGAAGAATGACAATCAGTTGTAAATTCTTGCAATAATGCAGGGGGGAATCATCGTTGCTTGGACCTGAGTAGTAGTAGCAGGGGTGAAAATAAAGGTACCTGGGTCTATACTGAGATGGTTCCAAGAGGATTTGGATTGGTTGTGAACTAAGACGTGATGCTCAAGCTTCAGGGCACCATTACTGGTCAATCAGAAGCATGCTTTGGAAATGTGAAAAGTCTGTCATGGGAGGAACAGGTTAGAGAACCAGAAGATCTCTGGAAGGTGTATTAGACATGAAAGCAGGCATATAGAGCAGGCTGAAAAAAAAAGTGAGTCTGGGTTGAGTGGCCAAGCTGTATGTCATTTAGTGTATAAAGTCCAGGAAAGTGAATCGGATTTCCAGGGCAAGGAGAATAGATAAAGGGAGTTCCTAAGGGTGAAGTCTGTGGCCCTCCCAAAGATCAGCCCAAGACCAGATGGCTTCACAAGGGAATCGACAGTTCCAAAAAAATTGAAAAAGAGAGAACACTAACTCATTTCATGAGACTAACATTACCCTAATGCCAAAACCAGATAGAGAGACCACAATACAAGAAAATTACAGACTAATATCCCTTATGAATGTGGATGCAAAAATCCTCAACCCTACACTAGTAAACCAAATACAACACCACATTAAAAAGAATTGTACATCATGATCAAGTGGGATTTGTGAAAAAGAAGTTCAACTTAAATCAGCAAATATAATATACCACATTACCAGACAAAAGGAAAAAAGCCACACGAGTGGCTCAATTGATGCAGAAAAGGCATTTGACAAAATGCAGCATCCTTTCTGGATACAAACACTTAGAAAAATAGGAAAAGAAGGAAACTTCCTCAAAATGATAAAGGACCTATATGAAAATCCCACTCCTAGCATCATTCTCAATTGTGAAAGATTGAATCCTTTCTCTATAAGATCTGGAACAAGAGAAGGATTCCCACTGTCACCACTCTCATATAGCATTATAATGGACATTCAAGCCAGAGCAGTTAGGCTAGGAAAAGAAGACAGGCACTCAAATTTCAAAGGAAGAAGTAAAACATTGTTTTTTGCAGACAACATGATCCTATTCATGAAAAGTCCCAAAATAAATCCAGAACAAAACTACTCAAGCAAATAATACAGGTTAGGCAAACTGTCGGGATATAAGATCAACATGCAAAAATCAGTAGTGTTTCTATATTCTAGTAATGTAAAGCATGAGGATGAAATTAAGAAAAAATTTCCATTTATACTAGTAAATAAAAGAATGAACTATCTAGGAATATATTTAACCAGAAATGTAAAGTACTTTACTTAGAAAACTATAAAACATTGCTAAAAGAAATAGAAAGAGTTAATTCATGTGGATAATTTTTGCTTCCTTTAACTGCTTTCCAAGCTCCTTGTGGACTGGGATCCTCATTCATATTCCCTTTGTCTCCTGAGCACCTGCCAAATAATAAACACTTCCTGGTCAATTAGCTGCTGCAGTGTTTTTGACACCAAAATGCTAAATGCAAGCTAATTAGCAAAGGAGAGAGAGAATGTACTTACTTGAACATTTTTATTTCAGTATGAGTGAACTCCTGATTGTCAAAAATCAGTGAAAACCTAATTTTATGCAAACCATGTTTATCTCCACTTCTTAATTGCACAGCTCTTCCTTTTTACACAAATACTGAAGGTTCCATTTTCCTCAAAATGTCAGTTCATGCTTTATCCTCATAACATGTATTAGCTTTAATGGAGGTACGTTATAACCTTGGCACTTATACTATCTTGAGTTGGAATCTAAAGATAAAAAATATTTTAAATCTATACTTCATAGTACCAATTATGATCAGATTTTGATAGTTATAAAACAAATCAAGATAATAGCTCTCCCATGTCATTTTTTCCTTTAATTTTTCTCATGGGTATTTTAAACCATCGTGATGGAATTACACCAAATGAGGCTATTTCCAAGGGTGTTGCTAAATTTTTGCAAGTGGCTGGCAAGTTTCTTAGATCTTGGAATCTCAACTTTCTTTGATGAGATGTGATCATCAAAGCGTGCAGGATGCCACATGATCCTCTCTCCTGAACAACTGTTCCAGATTCTGGGACATTTTGCAAATCTTCCTTTTTGTATCCTCTTCATTTTCAAATAATATAATCCTGAAGTATCAAGAAGTATACTTTCTGAAGCTTAAAACAAATATGTGCCTTTGGTAAATGAGGCTAAAGCATTTTTTTTAGGCCTAACAAACCTGTACCTTTGTTCTGGCAATGTACGGAGTTGCATTTCATATTTTCTCATCAAATAACAAGGCTGTAAATATGAAGTAAAAGCTGTTATCTGGTGTTTTAGTTTGCTAAAGGCTGCCAAGGCAATATACCAAAAGCGGGTTGGCTTTTATGATGCAGATTTACTTATGTATACGCTTACAATCTTGATCTCTTTCTCTGAAGACACAGATTCCTATCACATGGCAGGGCAAAATGGCAACTTTTGCCAGTCTTGGCCTTCTCTTCTGGTCTCTGCTGCTTTCAGCTTCTGGCTGCAGTGTGGCTTTCTGTCTCCTGAGTTCTGTTGATTTCAGCTTCTTGCTGTCATGGCTTTATGGTTCAGCTTCTATGAGCTCCTCTCTGAGCTCCTGGGTCTTTCTTCTCTGTGCCTCTCCATATTCATTCTGTTTATAAAGGACACCTGGAAGAGGATCAATACCTCCAGGGTCATGCCTTACTGAAGTAACCTAATTAAAGGCCCCTTAGCTGAAGTAATTTAATCAAATGGTTCCACCTTCAGTAGGCTCATGTCCTTAGGAATGGATTAGCTCTAAGGACATGATCTTTTCTGGAGTATATACGATCTTAAACTTCCACACCTGGTTATATTTTTTTACCTTGTTCTCTTCTTTTAAATTACAATTACACTAGTTTTCCCCCTTGGAATTGCAAGTGGGATGTGTACCATCTCAAAATAGAGGTTCCTAAACATTAAAATAAAAGATGAATGCAGATTTTTAAAAGGCATCCTTTTCAAATATATCTCATGTTTTAAAGTTACTCATTGTGGTTTTCTCCTTCATTTTTAAAGATGCTTTAGATTACATAAATGCTACATCAAAAATGTAGAGGATTCTCATATTCCCCACCATTCCCCTCCCACATTTTCCCCCATTAACAACATCCTACATTAGTGTGATATATTTGTTGCAATTGATGAGCACATATTGAAGCCTTGATACTAAGCATGTCCTATAGTTTACATTTTGGTTTACACTTTGCACCACACAATTTTATAGGCTTTGACAAAATGTAAGGCTCCTTGTATCCATCATTGCAATATCATGCCCAACAATTTCAATGTGCCAAAAATGCCCCATGCTACACATTTTCTTACCTCTCCCTCCCCTAAGAACCTTTGGTGGTCACTGCGTTTATATCAATGTTACAAGTTCTTCCATTGCTAGAATAATATTAAGCCTACTGTGGTCCATGGTTGCATTCTCCCCTTGCTTGTTCATTCCTCAATCTTGAGGATTTGGGAATGGTGATGCTCACTCTGCTTCTGATTGAGATGGGGCTTAGATTCCATGGGACAAATGAATGGACATGTCTTGCTTACAGTTGTAGATACTCTTTGTTTTTTGGGATGGGCATTGTCCATCATCATCCTTTTTGTTAGTTTTTCTGGGTGAGACTGATAATGTGGAGAGTAAGTGTTGGCTGCAACTCTGCTGAGATTCAGAGCTCAACTGGCATGTGAACAATCAGAAGATTTAAGTCTATATTTAATGGATACCAAATTAATTGTAGGTTCAAATAAATGGGGCAGAAGAACCATGTGTAAGAAAATTATAACTGAGTATAACTCTGATACACTGGGGAGATACATTATCATATATTCCAAGATAAGAACCCCCTGACAGGGTGCCCATTTCCTGGCATTGTCTGCCTTGTTTGAAAGTGTCTAAATGTCTCTAGAGCCCTCAGGAGTACCCCTACTTGAGGCACACTTACTGTGGCAGTCAGCGAGATCGTCCTGAGTTGTGCATTGTAATTTCTGGTATGACCTCCTGACTCACTTTGAAATCTCTTAGCCATAAAAACTTGTTTGTATTTAGTAGTTCCCCTTTTGGTCAAGGTCTTTATCCAAATGCATCTCTAGCTACCACTTGGTAATAATCCTTCAGTGCCAGGGAGGCTTAACCTTGGGAGTCATGTCTCACATTGTGGGGGAAGGTAGTGACTTTATGTGCTAAGTTTGGCTTAGAGAGAAGCCATATTTGAGTAACAAGGAGGCTTTCTGATGGTAACTCTTAGGCAATATATATCATGAAGCTAAGTTTCAATTTTATAAGTACAAGTTTCATAAATACAAGCATCAATAACAAGGGCCTGATGTATAGGTCTGTCCTCCACTAGACACTGCCCATGTACTCTATATTCTTGCCACTCTGTTAGAGAATATAACAGGACTCCCCAAGATGGGAATTCAATATCCAATCATGTATTCTGTGGGTCTCCACCCACAGAGACAATACCCCATGACCACTTGAACATATACGTGTTCCGTAAAGGCATGTCCCAGGTGCTTCCCTGCCCACACATCCCCACCACTGATACCCTGCACCAGTGATCATCCCCTGCCACAGTTGCAACCCTTCTGCAAAGCAAAACCCCTCTGAAAACAAAGCCAGGAAAAAAAATAATAAAAAATGAAAAAAGGTTTTTGCATTTTGACTTTCTTCACTGCAAGAACTGTTATCTTCTATGAATATTGACAATTTCTTCTGTATGTTCCTTCAGTGTCTTTTTCTTTCACTTTATGTTCCAAAAAGTTTAGGTTACAGAAAAGAAACAGAAAATGTAGGGGATTCCCATATACCCCACCCCTTCCCTCACTCACTGAGTTTTAATAAAACAAATAGCCTTCTTATACTACCTCAACATTTCTTTGCAAATTCATTTGCTTCAGACACTTGTCTTTTGTGAAATATTGTCCAATTTTAGGATGTTTTAGATAGCATTATATTTCCATTCTTGCTGCACACACCTTTCTTGAAGACAGCATTTTATGCTTGTCTCTAGTTTTAAAACCAGTTGGTAATGAGTTTGTAACTTACACACCAGTCAGGTGTTGCTGAGGAACATGGTGTTGACAGTGACAGGCTTAGGGATGCTGCTGTGGCCTCCCGTGGTGGTAGGAGGCATATATTTTTGTGAGATCCAACTTGAGACCATGGATGGCAGGTCCTTGAGGAAGAGCAGGAGAGCAACGGGCTCTTGAGGTCTTAGGGACAACACTTTCTTTCAGATGCTATATCTTTTTTGCTTTATCAGTACCCTTTGGATCATTAGAATAGGAGAGTCCATTATAGGGAAATTCTTTAAGCTTTAAGCCTGAACAACTTTCCTAGAATGTTTCCAGAGAATTCGACTTTAGGAGCAGAGCTGTATATTCCAGAATTTGGGTGAGGAAGGATGGCTTCATTTGGATAGAAATGAACTTAGAAAAATGTGTCTCCTTAGTCCCATTCCCTAGATCCCTTAGACAGTGTTTTCTTTTTCTTATTATTAACCTACAGAAGCTCTGCTTCTGCTCCCGATTCCTGCTGAAAATAGCATAAGAGCTTTGTCTTGATTTGCCAGGGCTGCTATGACAAATTGCACAGTCTGATTGGCTTCAGTGACAGGACTATCACTCGCCACTCCGGAGGCTCCACGTCCAACATGAAGATGTCCCCAGGCTGTGCTTTCTCCTGGACCTGAGCGTTCTCGTGCTGCCTTGCTGCCAGTCCTCGGTGTTCCCTGGCTTGTGGCTACTTCTCTACCACATCTCATGGTGATCTCTCTCACCTTCTCTGGCTTCTCCAAGCGGATTGCATTAGAATTCCCTCCATTTACAAGGACTTCAGTCATGTTGGATTAATTCATTTTGATTCAAGTTGGCCTCAGCCATTGGGGAAGCTCCAACACAACAAACACATTTGTAATGCCAAGGACAGTTGGCTTCCACAGGACAGTATCAGCTGTAGTTTCAACAGTTAGGTGATAGGAAGCTCATGGGTGGTATTCATTGGTCTTTTTTTTTTTTTTTTAGTGTCAAACACAGCAAGCATGAGTAGTTAGATAGTGCAGGATATGCGCATCATGACTGCAACCACTTCACTGCATTTCCTCAGAGTTCTCTGGATAACTCTTGGGAAGTGTTTGCTTTGTAAGGAAAACTAGTTTTCTTGGTTTTTTTTTTTTTTCCTTTTTAAAAAATCTTTACAAAGAAGCTAAAAGTAAAATTTTTAAAAGTCAATGGCATTTATGTGGTAATAATTAAGATGGCTCTGGAAATGTTCATACCTTTATCAAATGCCCTTCTTTCCCCAATGGCATTCCAAACTAGCAGTGGTCACATGTGAAAATATTTTCTTTAAATGCGTATATGTCTAGGTAAGTTCTGAGGCATCATGCAGGCCCTATATCCCTGTGGGGTGCATTTGCCCTTAAAGAACTCTCCTCTGTAATCTTCAGGAATTTGAAACATTAAAATCTTTGCAGAATAATATCAGCAGGAGAAATTTGACAAAAATATTTAAAAAGCCTGAACTTCTGTGTGAATGGTGATGGAGACCGAGAGAATGACAAAAATATGACTGTCAATATGACAAGATTGCAGAGTTCTGTGCTTCTAAAACTCAACCCCTGCTGTGCCGGGAAGAAAGAGCAAATTGGTGTCATTTAATGTTATAGGCTAGGAAAAGAAAAGCACACCTTTTTCCCATATACCAACCTCTTCCTGTTTCCTGTGAACCATTCATATAAATCCTCAATTTATCCTGTTTCTATGGAATACATGCTTAAAATACTGCCCACTCTTTCAGTAAAGATACATTCATAATTGTTTAAATGAATGACACCCATTTTGAGAAACATCTAACATTAGGTAGAAAATTTAGGTTTGATAATTCCATTCCATTTGTTTTTATAGTTTAAATTTGGTTGTATCATGACAGAACATCTGTACTCAAAGGAAGACATTGTTCATTATCAGTAAGTTTGATTTTGTAATTGTTATGTTTTGTGTGTATGAGTGTGTGTACACACAAGGAAGACATATGTTTCATGGGGTTTAGCCAAAAACAAAATATTTTATTATTTTACCTCTTCTTTCATTCATTTAAGAAATTCCCAATGATCTTGCAATACATGCTGGGCTGAGAAGAAACACAAAACTGATGGCACATGGTCCCTGATTTTAGGGAACTTTCAGCCCACTGTGAGAAATAAATCACAGGTCCATTACTTTCTCTCAAGTTCCCTAATCAGCCAATTATATTTATCTCACATCCTTTAAAAGCAAGTGGTTTTATTGTAAAACTTGCCTTTGTTTTAAAATAAGAGTAGAAAAATGAAATGTAACAGCTTCCATTATAAGAAAATAAAACATAATGTATTCTGTATAGGGTTTGTTTTAATTTTTTTATAGGGTTTTGGTTGGCTATGGAGTTTAATTAATAACTGTTTTACTTTTTAAGGGGCCCTAGAAAAACTTTGAATTTGACCTGAATGTACATTTAGAGAGATGAAAACTAGACTCTCAAAAAACTTTCACAGCCTCAGCTCATTCTTCTAGTTGCTTCTGAAATGATCCTCAACAGAGATGCTTTTTATTCATACATTGATTGCTTTTTACTTCAAAGTTCTTAGATCTAAAACCAGCAGATGTTACCTTCATCAGAGTCTTCATTCAACAGGTTAAAATCTTCATCTTCTTAATCATCTATGATAGTGGTCTTTGAATCAGCAATTTAAGAAATGAAGGACTCTCTTCTCTCTAGTATAACCTATCTTTCAGCATAAGGAAAATTCATTTTAAATTATGTCATTTCTCAGTAAGCTACTAAACCATATATATTTCCATTGATTTTATATTAACCTTAGGTTTTCATTTTTTCATCATATATGATTTGATTTAGAAAGTTCACCTAATATCTTCTGCATGGCTAAATGCTCCTTCCTGATTTCACCAAAGATCATTGTACATATGAATGTTTCTGAGGTAAAAGAGTAAGTTCTGGAACATTCATTTGAAAGTCCTTTCAGAGATGAAATCATGGCATGGTTTGGCAGGAGGTTTCCCTGGACCAAACACCCTTGTAAGTGCACTTAACTATTCTCAGAGTCAGCAATCAGTATTTATTAAATGCCCAACAAATGCTGAGAGTTGGATGCTAACCATTTACACACAATTCTTATATTGGACTCATCACATAAACCCACAGGCTGTGTATGAAGAGACACGAATAGCTTGTACGTGTAGATTCCAAACCAGTGTTTCCAAAGTGAGATGGAGCTTTGCTTTTGGAGTTGAGATGATGCTCCTCTGAACTAAAGGGGGGAAATCCAAAGACAGAAATTATAATCACTCAATTCTTTTCTTGGCTAATACTAAACAGATGTTGCAGAAGTTTTTGGTCGTGTAAAGTAGATGGAGAAACCTGTACTCCTGTTAATATGATTCCCTAAAAATATACAGCTATTGACAACATAAAAACAGAATTTTCAAGATGAGAAAGAGATTTCAGTGAATTGTAAAATGTTGAGACAACTGCAATGACAAACAACTGAAAAAACAGAAAATGTCTACTTTTAGAAACTGATTGAGATTTTTAAAAAGTTTAAATATTATAATTATTAATACATTACTAATCAATTCTTTGGACCATTAAAATCTATATTGTGTAGCTGCAAAACTAATTCAGCAGCTTCTTTAAGCTGAATCTTGCTTCCTTTTTATGTGTTGAAATCAGACTTTTATGGGGCACATGGTTTTCTTTTATATTTTAATGTTTTCCTGCCTTATTTATGACTAGGGGACACTTAAAACTAAATAGGAAATCTGCTTCAGATGTTTCATAATTATCCCGATGCTAATAGTAAAAATCTGCATGTCATATTTAATGCTCTTTGCTCCCAGCTTAATGAATCCTTTTTGTTTGTATAAGGCTCCATGCATTTGCAGGGTAAGGATGGCATATTTGGAGTCTGTGTAGATGTTAACCTTGGCCACAGCCACAAGTTATAGGGCTCACATGAGGGCAATGAGTTTGGCTTTTTGTGCTGATGTGTTATCTGGGAGGCACTGGGCCTCCACTGTGGTTTCAGAAGTTACTGCAGCATATTCTACTAACTGGTCACTCCCTGAGTAAAACTGCTCCTATCCATGGAGAACCCCACACAGGATTTGGTAGTGGCTGGTCTTGGAGGTCCAGCCAGCTGGAATATGCTTCTTGCAATGTTTCCTGGCAGTTATGGGTTGGAATTCCCAGCTCGATGGGTAACAGTATAGCAGGATTCAGGGTTTTTTACAAGTTCCAGTTGGATGGATGGACTTTCACATAATAGGGTTTGATATTTAACCAGGTAGGTGTTAGTAAGTGTGTTCCTTTAGCTTCTAAGATGTGGTTACTGAATGCAGAATCCAAACAATTGTAGGTTGCCCAAGAGTTAAGTTTATGGTTTCTAGTGTTAACATTGCTGCAGCTACTACAGCTTGCAGGCATGAGGGCCTTCCCTGGGCTACAGTGTCCAGTTGTTTGGGTAGAGAGGCTACAGGTCTTTGCCAGGAACCCAGGTATTACATGAGTACTCCCACTAAAATGCCTTGGTGCTTTATGGATGTAGATAGAAAATGGTTTACTGAGATCTGGAAGCCCAAGGCTCAGTGCTTCCATCAGAGCCTGCTTGAGAGTAGTGAAAGCATCTTTCTGTGGACTTTCCCAGAGCAGGGGGTTATGATCTCCCCCCTTCGTGGCTTCATATAAATGGTGTGTGTACCCCAAAATTGGGGATCCAAATGTGGCAGAATCCAGATGCTCCAAGGAATTCTCATAACTTTCAGTGAGCCCTGGGTTCAGGGAGGCTACAGATTGCCTCCCTTCTTTCAAGTCCCAATTCATGGAGCCCCTCTGCTGTTTTATAACCTAGATATTTGACCTCAGGTAGTCAGATATGTGCTTTTTTCTTGGACACCCAATAGCCCTTTTGTTGCAGATGTTTTAAGAGGGCATGGGTTTCACTAGCACAGTCTTGGTAGATGGGACCTCTCAGGATGCAATCATCTACATATTGAAGGAGAAAACAGTTATGGCTTTCTGGTTTAAAAGATTTAAGATCATTTGTCAGGGCTTGTCCAATAATAGTTGGCACATTTTTAAATTCCTAAGGGAGCCATGTCCAGGTTAGCTGTTATTTTTTACCAAAACTTGGATTGTCCCACATAAAGCTGTAAGTCAGTTGACTCCAGGGTGTTATCCAAATGCAGAAGAAGGCATCTTTAAGATCTAGGCATGAAAAGTAGACTGCTGTTGAAGGTTTCAGGCTGAGGAGGGTGTAAGGATTAGGGGCTGCTGAGTGGAGGGTTACTACTGCTGAGCTGACCACTTGCAAGTCCTGGACCAGGTGGTAATCCCCATCAGCCTTTTTAACTGGGAAGAGTGGGGTATTCCAGGAGACTGACACAGCTTTAGATTGTTTTCATTCAGCAATCTCTGAATATGTAGCTGGATTTTCTCTTGTTCTTCATATGAAACTGGATATTGCTTTATGCTCACTGGGCTGGCTATGGGCTTTATTTCAATAATAATTGGAGAAATGTCATACGACATCCCCATTGGGTTGCCTCTGCCCATACTTTGGGCACATAATTGAAGGGGAGTTGTGCGGCCATAGATTGGCTGGCTTCACTGAAGCAGAATAGTCTCCATTCCTCCTGCAGAGGGAGGGTTTGGTCATCCCAGTGTTAATGTGGATTGCCCTGTGGCATTAAAGGTAATTTGAGCCTGTGTTTAGACAGCAGGTCTCAGTCCAGGAAGCAGACTGGGCATTCTGGGAGATACAGGAATCCTTGAGTGACTTCCTTACCCCCAATGTTATAGGTTCTGGCTTGGAGGAAGGGCCACTGGGTCCTTTTACTAGTTGCCCCTATGATAGTGGCTTGTCTTTTTGATAATGGCCCAACTGGCTTGATCATTACAGAGTACTGAGTCCCAATGTTGACCATCATATGTATGGTGTGCCCTCCAATTTGAACTCCAACCATAAGCTCCACGGAGCCAAGAGAACAAAAGCCTAGTCTGTCCTAATAATCTCCATCAGAGACTTCTTTTCCTGCAAGTCTGATGAGCTGGTTTGCTTGTTTTCCTTATGAATTTTTATGAACCCAGGGTTTAGTTTTCAATGCTCCACTTGCTCTCCTAGTTAATGTTTTGGCCACTTTTTTGGTGGTGATGGGGTCAAGTGGCCTGTTGGGGCTCTCCTGCTTCCAGTGTCCTTTCTCCTTGCAGTACACACACTGATTTCACCATAGAGGTGGGGCCCTTCCCCTCCTTGGAGCAGGGGTTTCCCAGCTTACTTTTCTTGACACAGGATTGCTTCTTCCAACTATTGCTGCTACAAAAAGTTCTACTTCTTTTTTCATCTTCCAGTTTTCCTCTCTGGTGGTTTCTACATCACCATTGGCATAAACCTTGGTGGCTATCTCCATGAGCTGAGAAATATGCATACCAGCAAACCCATCTAATGCTTGCAATTTTCTTCAGATGTCAGCTCAGTCTGTGATTGGGCAATGAATGTTTCATTGACCATTGTTTGGCTTCCGGGATATTCTGGATTAAAGGTCATGTATAAATGAAATGCCTCACACAGCCTCTCATAGAATTGAGCCAGACTTTCATTGAGAGTTTGTATGATTTGGGTGGTTTTTGCTGAGTTTTGCTGAGTTTGCTTTTTGGCTCCCAGCTCTGAACCCTTCAACTAAGGCCCTATGGGAAGTTTCTAGTCGATTCAGCCCAGTCATTTTATTGGGATCCCATTGGGAATCCTCGTTGGGGAACTCTCTGCAGGTATATTGGTCACTGTCCACAGTTCCCTTAGGTGGATGCTTTTTGAACCAGGTTATAGCACCTTGTGTGACTCGTATTCTTTCCTCAAAGTTGCATAAGGCCATGGTGAGTTGTTTATAATCAGCCCAGGCAGGTTTATGGGTCTGTAAGATGGACTGGAAGAAGTCCGTCATGCAAAGGGTTTGGTGTTGGATATGTGGAAGTACCATATATAGCATATGTGAATTACTGTGATCTAAAACTTATGTGAAGACAAAATAATTTAAAAAAGAAAGAAAAGATATAGATACTGAGGAATAAATGGAAGAAATCACTTTGGCACTGTACATACAGGGCAACACCTATAGCAGTGATGAAAGGCAAATGTCAAAAACAAAGCTTTTCATTTTTTCATTTTTTGATACCCCAATTTATTTTTTCTTTATTTAATTTTTCTAAATTAGTATGTATTCTATATCTAATCTTTAAACCCATCACTATATTCCATTTTACTAATAATGGAACCTGGCAATTTATTAGGCTTCCTTTTTAAAGAAGTTTTGGACTACAGAGAGGTTCAACTTTGGCAGGGGAGGAACATTGGTGTGGGGAGTTATTGATAGGGGGCACATGTTTGGGAGAGAGTTCTCTGGGGCATGTATACAGGGTACATAAAAATATTTGGATATTTTCATAGTGGTTTCATTTAAAAACAACAACTGAGAGTGTGCTAAGTTCCTAACCAAGGGAGCTCTATCACAGTCCCCAATGGAACCACAATAATTTTCAAAGTGCAATGGCAAAGACCAGGAAAGATAGATGGTCCAACAATGAGCCCTTGATACTGATGGCTACAATTATGAGCCTGTGTGCCTGAAATATGAACTAGGCCTAGAGCTGCAGGTTGCCTAAGTGTTACCTCCTGAGAACCTCCATGTTGCTCAAATATGGCCACTCTCTAAGTCAAACTCAGCTTGTAAATGCATTACCTTACCCACAGCATGGGACATGACTCCCAGGGATGAGCCTCCCTGGTGCTGAAGGATTATTACCAAGCACCAGCTGATGGTGTAACTAGAAAAAGACTTGAATAAAAAGGTCAATCAACTCAGACCAGCAGAATATCTCAGCGTATATGTAATATCAGGTGTTAAAAACTGCTTTTTGACTTTGGATAAAAGGGGGAGATGGCAAATACAAATGAATTTATATGGCTATGAGTCTCCAAAAAAGAGTCAGGCAGTCATCAGAAAGGTAATGTTTATGCATAGCTCAGCAGGATACCATAGACAGCCAAAGTAGATAGAAATCCAGGTACTGGTTCTCCTGAGGGCTACAGAGACCCACAGTTTCTATGGTCATGGCAGATCACTCTCGAGTTCAGGCAGTTTGTGTTCCTGAGTGTGATGGAGTTGGACTCAGACGTGACCCTTCTACACATGCATCTTCTGTTACTTTTACCAGACCTGTGGTTGGTGTTTGGGTTGTTGTATAATTAGGATACCTGAATCTCTGGACTGTCCATGTGGCAGCCAGGCCCTGAGCCTCAGCAGACTTGCAACTCCTACCATCTGGTTTATTGGACTTACCCTGGCCAGCTAACAGGAAGGTGAAGGTCAACCACCACACCATGGAGCAAAGAGTGCCTACAACTGCAAGCAGGAGAATTGCATCCATCATCCATGTAGAATTTAAGCCCCCTCTTGACATAGATGGGGACCAGACATAACCATCCCAGGGTCCACAGGAAGGAGGAATAGAGTATAGATTAGAGTGGACTTACTGGTGTTCTTCTCGGGAACTATTGTGATTAGTAAGGGAAGAAATTGTAGTATTGATGTGGAGAAAGTGGCCACAGTAGCTCCTGAGGGTAGAGAGAGGGAAGAAGAGACATGATGTGGGGGCATTTTCAGGACTTGGAGTTGTCCTGGGTAGTGCTGCAGGGACAGATGCTGGACATTATGTGTCCTGCCATGGCCCACTGGGTAGACTGGGGGAGAGTGTAGGCTACAACATAGACCACTGTCCATGTGGTACAGTAGTGCTCCAAAATGTATTACCCAGGTGCAGTGAACTTGCTATGATGATGGACGAGGTTGTTGATGTGGGAGGAGTAGGGTACGGGGGGGTGAGAGATATATGGGGATCTCATATTTTTTTTAATGTAACATTTAAAAGAAAATGAGGGAAAAAAGCCTGTCATAGCCTGAGGCTTCCCTGAGTATGGTGGGGTGTGACTTTTCCTGTTAAATGAGCTCTGTTGTGAAGGGCTGTTAAAAGAATGTTCAGCTTCCTCCTTGAACCTGGCCATCTGCATCATAATAGGAAATTGGGCTTTCACAGAGAGGTAACTGTAAGGCAGCCCTCTCCCTTCTCCACCTGTCCTCCTGTCCTCAGGGCTCCTGATTTGTCATTTTTCAGGGACTTCTTCCTGACTGATGGTTGGCACTGTGCTGCTAGGAGCAAGCAGCTACAAGTGTGGTCCAGCCACCATGCATTTCCCAGTGAGGATGGTGGCAAAGACAGCTGCTGAGATGGTGTGGATGCACCCCCCAGTGTGGATGGTGATGGGGGAGTGCTGTTTTGGGACATTGGTTCATCCCCATTTCTCAGCACTGGTGCAGTAGGAGCAATCACATAGGGTGGTGGGAGGTCATTTTCATTTGGCCCTTCTAGTATGGGTGGGTCAGCACTGGATTTGAAGCTCACTTTCTCTGGGCCCATTGCATGGTGCTTGTTCCTGGGACAGTACTTAAGAGTTTTTGTATCAGGCAAATACTGACTCCTTTAGTCATACATTTCCCTAACCAGGATGAACTTTGGCTCACAGTGTCCTGCCCGACATTAATGTAGGGGAACTAATCAGGGTGCCCTGGTTTTCTGGTTACTATGTCATGAACTTTACAGATGATCTGGGGTCAAAGGTGCCCTCCTGGGTCCAGCCCATGCCAAAAGTCAGCCATTCTAACTCACAAAGCATTTTAAGCTTTCCTGGCTGGAACTTTATTCTTTATACAACTCTGGAATGGTAGGGGAAAAATTTTCAGCATACAACCTAACGGGTTCCTACTTTGTGTGTTCCCATGTTTCCACCCTTTGTCAATGCTGTACAACACTCACTCAGCCTTCCATTTCATCTGTCTCTGGCTGCATTCAGTGTGGGAACTTATGGCACTTCTTAGCCTTAGTGGGTCAGTATCAGACCCCAACTCAGAAGAGGGTCCCTTTGCAGGGAGGACTTCCAGACTACCCTTGACCAGATGAGGTCACCATGGAACCATGGATCGGGATTCTGCACTCACTCCAAGGACGTGTGTTTCTGCATCTTCCTCACTCTCCACAATCTCACACACACAATTTCCTTTCTTGGACCTAGGGAAGATGGCTTCCTCCCTTCTCCTCAGGAGTGCTGCAGTCTTCTTTCAGGGATGATTAGGCTCCCCTCATTATTTTTCAGAATTAGGCTTTTCCTACACTATGCCACAGGGGCGTCTTACTCATCTGGTATGCAGAGCTCCTTGCTTCATTCAGGGTTCCAACGGTGCCTCCAGTTTCTCCAGGAGGGCTCTGGCAGAGTCAACAACCTCTTTCTGGACTAAGGGAAGTCCAAGGGTGCCCAGGGCTGAGGTTTACCTGGACCCTCCCAAGTTTCTCAGAAACATTTGGGAGGGGCAAACACTATTGCCATCTTTGGCCTTCTCAGCGTATCCCAGACAAACCCCCAGAGATGTTGTAGCAGAGAATTTGGGTATACACAGTACTAAAGGCCAAGATGTGAGAAGCTAAGGAGGAAGATTTATTATGACCAGCTGGACTTGGTGGACTCCTGTCCTTAAAAAAACCAAGCCCCAAATAGGAGTTTTGGGTTCCTTTTATACAGAGGATGTATGAGTGGGGAGTCAAATGGTGCTTATATGCAAAAGGACTTTTTTGTTAGTTTCTTCAAGTGTTTTATCTGAGTATCAGATAGGTTATATCCTCCAGGTAAGTTTGAATTAACACTGTTAGTTTGCATCCTCCCTGAATATCCAAAGCCTATAGAGTTTATACCTCTCAGTTGGCTTTCCAGAGAACTAGGCATACTTGGATATAGAATAAGTTTTATTTATGCAAAGGCCATATTATTATGAAAATTGTCCTACTAAGCTTATCATTTTCATAGCTGTCCTTGTGTTTACAGAAAAGCATTATTCAAAGATAGATTCAAATCATAGGGTATCTGTTAAATATCCCTATTGGCATGCTCTATCAGAAATAACCTAAATAAACATGATTTTATCCTGCAAAGTCTTTTTTTAAATGCATGGAAAGGCTGCAAATTATAGCACATGTTATACCTTAAGAGCATCATGATAATTATCTGAGAAATGACTGCAAACTCATCACAAATGAAGACAGATTGCTCCCTAACTCTGTACTCATGGACAAAACCAATTTACTCTTGGGCTTGAGTATCTTTAGCACAAAAGGAGACACTCGGAGCAATGAGTGCTCCTCCCTAAAGAACTCAACCTCTACCAAATTACATTATTTCTGAAAAACCTTAAGGCTGGGCTATGGAGCAGCACCAGAAAGATGCTATTCAGAATGCTACATAACCACACACCCTGGTCAATGCCCATTTGCTTTCAAGAATATTAAATACCTTCATTCCTGGGATGGGGCACTTTTATTTCTTTAAGTATTTGTTTTAGTATGTTTGGTAACCATATACTCAATTTTCTTTTTACTGCTCATTTTTTCTCAATCTTCCTACCTCTTCCCTGCTTATCTCCCCCAGTCTCTCCTGTATTACAGCAGCCCTGTTTTCAGTTAAAACAATGGAAATGGAGGCAGTAAACCATAGGGTTTCATGCTGTAGGCTGTGCAAGCAGACACCCTGGAAGCAAGCTTTTAGGAGGTACCTCTGTGCAGGTTACTGAAGCCCTCAAACCTCTGTGTCCCCAGCATCAAAAGGGAGATAATTGTATCATCTATTCTGTGGTATTTCCAAGAATTAAATGAGTCCAAAAACTTAAAATGGCTCATGGGACACAGTAAATATTCAATTGTAACAAAGTGTTTATTATGACTAAAAAAGTTACCCATTGTAGAGTTAAACAGTGCACTGTACTAATTGTTCTTTCCTGTAGAATTTATTTTCTCTGAAGACTATGCTTCTCCACAAATTTTCAGTTATATCATGTTTTCTTTCCCCTAATTTTTTCCCCTAAGAGACTTCAATCTCAGCACTCTGCCTCATTGCCCCTCTTCCTTCATTCCCGGCAGATTTCTTCATGTATCTGCAAAACCTCTTCCACTGGGCTATTTGTGCTTCTGCCTTTCTGGGTTGGAGTTCTTGTTTTCTTCCTTTATTCTTGTATTTTATCATTACTATGGAGCATATCTTTAAATAATTTTCTATTAAAATATAAATTTCTGAGTCATGCGTATCTGAAAATATCTCTATTAGCCATATACTTGATTGATAATTTGATTATGAGTGGAGCTCTATGTGGCACATTATCTACCACCAAAATTATTAAGTAATTTCTCCATTATTATCTAATCTTCAGCAGCTAATAGCATTCTGAGACTCATTCCTTTGTACATAACCTGTTTGTTTATTCTTTATTTTCACTGGAAGTTTTTTATTCCGTCTCTTTCTCACCAGGATTCTTTTGCCCATTAATAAGAGTAGCACACAGTGGATTCTCCTATTGGTTAATTTCTGAGACTAAGCCTTCTTTCTTGTTCTATGATTTTTTTTCATTGTATTTTATGGATTCTCTATATGTCCAACTCTCCAAGGATAGTAATGAAAGGATTTTAAAGTGGTTTTATTGATTTTTATATGTTACTTGATTTTCCTCCATTGTCATTATTTTCTATTTGTTTCTCTTGGTCTCCTTCATGTTGAAAGATGCCCTTAATTGTCTGGCTACTTTAACTCTCATATTTACCAGTCAGGTACTGAAGATTTTACTGGGAGAACTGCATACATATGTAGGGTTTACTAATTAATGGGTTTGGTACCAAGCTGTAAAGTCTTTCCTCTGGAGCATTTTCATGTTCTTCTTTCCTTCCTTATTTCTTTTTTTCCTCTTCCTTCCTTTCTTCTACTCTCTCTTCTATCCCATCTTCCTTCTTTCCTCCCTCTTCCCTCCCTCCCCTCCTCCTCCTTTCCTTCCTTCTGTCCTTGTTTCTTTTCTGCTTTAGCTTCATAGTTTTTCCTTAAGACAATAAACTGCTAAAGATACAACTGGTGCCCACTTTGACCTCTTTCCTTTTTCTATTTACTACTTCTATTTTCCCTAGAAATGACCAGTTTCATATTGATGGCACATAGCTTCCTCTCCATTTCTTTATAGGTTTAGTATAATAATGGTGGTACACTATCATTTTTATTTACATTTCTGTGAGCATTAATCAGGCTTATAAGAGATGTGGATTAGTTTAGTTTACACATGAAAGTAATATAAAGCAGGGAGAAAGAAAATATTAATTAATATAACCTGGCAGCCTACTGCCTCAGTCTCCCACTCCCAGGTTAAGCAAGAACAAAGGAAACCAACTTAAGCCAGTCCTCTAGCTGGTAAAAAGGATGCAAAGAAAGAGCTAAGTCAATAAAAATTCAACACTAAGTTCCATTTCTTATTTGGTAAAAGGAGAAAGCAAAACCAAAATAGTTGAAATGTGATAGGGGAAGCTGTTAATCAAAAGCTGATAAACTTGAGCAGGAAAGTTAGACTTCTCAGGTAGGCTGTAATCTCTGAAGTATCCAATCTATGGAGGAACAGTGGAAGGGCTTGTGTGCCAGAGAGGCAAGCTAGTAAGATAGGGAATTAATGAATGGATCTGGAGCCTGGCAGAGAGTACATGTGGACATCAGTAACCCAGAAGATGGCTACTGGAAGACCCCCAAACCCAAAAGTTTGCTATCCAGAACAAAGACTTAAGGGAGGAAGGAAAAAGCCCCAGATATTCCACAAGGACTTTTTCATTGGATCCTTACTGAGAGATTGATGGGTGGGATGATCGGTCAAAACAGCAAGCAGTTGGAACCCCTCCCCTGATATTAGCAAAGAGGTGGAATAATTAATAATTTATAAAGCAGACCATGAAAATTGAGAGCACATGCATTTCACTCTCTTGCCTCTGGACCTGATCCTGCCCTCTGTATGCAGCTCTCACCATTTTTCCTCTGCCATGTGGCCATGCAAGTAAACCTGGGGATTTATAACCTATAATGGTGAATTATAGTCTGTAAATCAGCTCTCTTTATCACTTTTCAGCTCCTCCTTTTTCTCTGGAACTACTTATTTTCTCCCATTTCTCTTCCCTCCCTACCTGAATACATTACTGGCCTAACTAACCCAGTGTGCTCTTGAAATTCATTTCTGGAGCAAAACCAAGAACCTAAACAAAATCTGGTAACTCTAGGCTTAGGATATAAATTGTGTCATTTTCCTTTGTTCAGGGCACAAGCATAATTTCCTAGTTATGCACCCCTTCTTGCAAGATTGAGAATAAACTTTTTTCTTCTCCACAATCAGGTGAGGCTTATTTTCTACCAGAAGATATTTATAACAACTTTGATGGCTCACCCAGGGTTCTGAAGCTTCAGAGGACAGACCCCCAAGGTGGATGATGGGGTGGTGTTGGACTCTGCTGATAGGGGCCTTGCCTCTGGCAGCTAAGAGACCCAAGGAGAGATACTTGGATCTGCTGATTTTGGATGAGAAAAAGGAAAGGGAAAATCTGTCACTCATTGACCAGGTGACTCTGCCATGGTAAGAATTAACAGAACTAATAAGTATTAATCCTGGTGGTGAGGATTCTCATGAATATGAAGTTGATTGTGTGCATGAGATGCATGATATTCTGTGTGAAGTGAGTGTGGAGTCCCAATTTGCATTTCCCTTCTCCTGAAAGGGAAAGAGCTGGAGACAGGTGAAGTGAAAAATTTGAGAAAAAGACCCAGACTAGATTCAGAATGGGAAATATAGGCAGTCAGCTGACTGGGAAAAAAGGGAAAGGGAGAATCTGTAAGATCCCCAGAGATATTCCTCCAGATAGTCCATTAAGAAGGATATTAAGGCATTGGACCAATAGTGATTGGACCATGGGAAATGACAAGAAGAAAATTATTAAATATTGCTGTTGTATCAGGACCAAGGAAAGTATTTCACTGCATCATGTGTTCTGGCCAAAATAGAGGGCAGATGAGGATTGGCTTTGTGCTAACCCTGTATTGTATGTTAATGGCAAAACACCCTTCTCCAAAGGAGAGTCTGACTATGCCATGGGCTGGTTAAAGGGAAAGGGGGCAACTGTCTATCCTGTGAAAGGTGAAAATATAGACCCCAAGACTAAGTCTGCGGAAACTAAACCTGGAGAAACTGAGGCTGCAGAAACTGAGGCAGCAGAACCTAAAACCACAGAAACCAAAGCCTGAGACCCCTATTGATCTCCCTCCTCTTTACATAGCCCTCCCCTCCTGAAACAAGGGCCATTAGACTTGGAGGGCCCAATAGAACAAATTTCCAACCCTGGGGAACTGGAGAATCAAGCAGCCCAACAGCCCCACCAATTACAACCCACCAACATCTAAGAAAAGAATTGGAACAGTGTAAGAAAGATATACAAAATTTTCAGTTCCCTAGACCATCTGAGAAGAGGGTGAAAGAGCAAAACTCCATTGAGCCTTTGTATCTGCTGAGAGAAGTGCCAGTGGGGCCAGGGGAGATTGGCCATTTAATGCCCCACTGAGGAGCACTAAAGGAACTTCAAAAAGAAGATGAAATCACTAATGGAAGATCATATACCTTCCATTAGGCCAGGTATGTGGCTGAACATATACCTGGCCTGAACTTATGTTCATACTCATTATTCTCTTTATGGGAGAAAAAAGAGGTGTGGTGCAGAAGGCAGCTATGGAGTAGTGGGACAGGCAGTGTTAGGCCTCAAAGCAAGGCCTTTATGGATAACCAGAGATGGCATGAAGAAAACTTCAACATGAGAGTTAGGCAAACTCATATTTATTACGTCTGCAGAGGTAAGGAGCCAAGGCCTGTCCAAAGTGACTCAGACCTGACTCCCTCTGCTGCAGTTTTACTCTTGTTTAAATACCCAAGTTACTACTTAGCATTTGCTTTGATTATTCATTAATTTTTATGCATATGGATGAACACACATAGCTGGTTATATAATTGTATGATTAGTATGTTCAGGAAATCACACTTGTACATACATTGCATGGTCAAGAAAGGGGTGGATAACTCCATGCCTGGGTAGGAATTTTACTAGGTTAATTAAGCAAGTTGAAGTGAGGACAGCAAGGGGCTGCTTCTGCACAGGTCTGGCCAACTGGTTGAAGCTGGTTTTCATACTTTATTGCTTCAACATGATATTCTTGACCACTAAAAGCTGAATTTGGCCTAAAAAGAGAGTTGCATTTCATTACCTTCTGATTTACATACAATTCTTTTCTTTGTATTCTAATAACAGGGAGAGAAACAAGTCACTTTCAGGTATTCAGTCTTCCTACATCCATCAGCAGCATCCGTCCAGACAGAGGATAATGGCAGCAGAATAGAAGCTCCCAAACACAGATACTAATTGGGATAATAATGACCTTGGGGACAGAGTACAGATGAAAGATCTTAGAGACCTCATTAAACAGGGTATCAAATTGTATCCAAATCTCAAAACTTGAATAAGGTTTTGAAGTAGCCCAAGAGAAGGATGAGACTTCTTTGGCAATAATTAAGAGACCAAATGAGGAAATATTCAAGGATGACCCCGAGGACCCTGTAGCTCAGGGAATGTTAAAAGTCAGCTATGTGAAGGGGTCTTGGCCTGATATTCAGAAGAAGATTCATAAAATAGAAGGATGAATGGATAAGTCATTGGAAAAGTTATTTAGAGAGTCCCAGAAAGTGTTTGTAAGGAGAGAGGAGGAAAAACAGAAATAGAAACAAAGGTTATGATAAATACAGTGGACCAAATGGTTAAGAAAAGATTCAAGGTGTGTCAGGGAGGAATAAGAGGCAAGATAAAGATATAAAATGAGCTCATTTAGATAAGGGGGCAAGGAGAATATAAGGGTCTGTAGGGAGCTATCACTGTGGGAAGCCCAGTCATTTCAAATGGGAATGCCAGAGTTTAGAGAAAGAGAGGGTCATTAATCAAATTGTTCAGGTTCAACACCCAGTAGTCCCAAATCCATATGCTCTCCTTAGTAAGATCCCCTACCATCAAAAATGGTTTAGTGTAATAATAGATCTAAAGGATGCCTTTTGGGCCTGTCCCCTTGATCCAGAGAGTAGCGACTTGTTTGCCTTTGAGTGGGAGCATCCTCTACTGGAAGAAAACAGCAATCTAACTGGACAGTTCTACCCCAAGCCTTCACAGAATCCCCCATTCTCTTAGGTCAGTAACTGGAAAAAGTTTTGGAGAAATTTGCAGACCTATCTGAAATGTTCCTTTTACAATTTGTAGAAGATCTGCTACTATCAGGTGAAGAAAGGCATATGGTGGCCTGACTACAAAGAGTTTATTGAATTTCTTGGGAGATCAAGGGCTAAGAGTATCAAAAAGTAATCTACAATTTATAGAAAATGAAGTCAAATTCCTCCTTAGTGAGGGAAGGAGGAAGATAAATCCAGAAAAAAATCAGGCCATTGCTGAAGTACCTATTCCCTGGACAAAAAGAGAACTAAGAAGATTTTTGGGATTGGTGGGATATTGTAGATTATGGATAGATCCTTAGGCATCCCAAACCAAAGAGTTATACTAAAAACTGTTGGTGGAAGAGAAGATCCTAACAAATTAGAGTGGAAGGAGGGGAATTAAAAACCTTAGAGGGGCTCAAATAGAAATTGGTGCAAGCCCCTGTTCTCAAAAAAATTTTCCATCTGTTTGTTACTGTAGATAAGGAGACAGCATTGGAGTCCTAACCCACATCTGGAGAGGCCAAAAGAAGCCTGTGGCATTCCTTTCCAGAATCCTGGACCCTATCTCCAGGGGATGGCAAAGGTGTGTTCAGGTCATGGCAGCAACTGCTCTCTAAGTAGAAGAAAGCTGTAAACTGACCTTTGGAAGAGCCTTAGTTGTTAGCACCCCTCATCAGGCCAGGACTATTTTGTCTCAAAAAGCAGGAAGGTGGTTAATAGATTCCTGATTCTGAAATATGAGGTGATTCTTATGGAAAAAGATGATTTACTTCTGACAATTGATCATAGTCTGAACCCAGTTTCTTTCCTTTGGAAAGGATTCAACCAGGTAGAAACTCCTGAACATGTCTGTTTAGACTTAATTGAATAACAAATCTGAGTCCAGCCTGACCTACATTTAGAGAAAAAGTTGTTCATAGATGGGTCTTCTAGGATCTTAGAAGAGAAAGGTACAATGGCTATGCTGCTGCTGATGGGCTAACTTATGAGGTGAAAGAAGCTGACTGTGCAATGATTAGTTAGCTCAGGCTTGTGAGCTGTATATGTTAAATCAAGCCCTCAAGCTGTTAGAGGAAAAAGATGGTACAGTCTATACAGATTCTAAATATGACTTTGGCATGGTCCAAATCTTTGGAAAAAAATTGGGAAGAAAGAGGATTGATCAATAGCAGAGGGAAGGAATTAGTCCATATGGAACTGTTGAAACAAATGCTAGCCAGTCTTCTCTTACCAAGAGAAATATCCATGGTACATATAAATGGGCATCAGAAATGTCACACTTTTAAATCAAAAGGCTACAGATTGGCTGATGGAAAGGCCAAAGAAGCTTCCCTATGTTCTCCTCTGGAACTGATGGTCCTGATGCCCTACATCCCCAAAGAAATTGGAATCCCTGTATTCTCTGAAAAGAAAATAAAAGAACTGAACAATTTGGGATGACCTTAGAGAGCCAACGGAAGTGGCTCCTCCCAGGTGTCTGTAGATGTTGAATAAACAAGTAATGAAGGAAGTACCAGTGGTTTTGCACCAAAAGAGACATTGGGGGGTACAAGTCATGTGTGATCTGGTTCTCAAGAAATTCAGGTGTGTGGGCCTTTATGCCATAGCCAAATGAATAAGTGAACAGTTCATAATCTGCCAGAGAGTCCACAAGATAAATTTTAAAGTGCCTTATATAATTTATTTCACTTGAAGACTTTTAGTTATTATTTTAGTTATGATGCTTTTATTTTTTTTAACTTTTTTCTTTCTTTATTTTTTTAATATTACATTCAAAAAATATGAGGTCCCCATATACCCCCAACACCCTCACCCCACTCCAGCCCCATAACAACAATAAGATAGCAAGTACCAAGGGGGAGAGAGCCCAACCTCAGACTATTACAGAGCATTCAGGTTGATTGTCTTAAATGCCCCCTGGAGGTCAACTAAAGTATATTCAGGTTATTGTGGACCACCTGACAGGGTGGGTAGAAGCATACCCTCTAGCTTCAGCTACAGCTTCAGGGACTTCAAAAATTATCCTTGAACAAATCATTCCATGATATGGTTTAGGAGAAAATATAGATTCAGACAATGGCAGACACTGTACATCCAGAGTGTTGAAAAATATTATGTAGGGTCTAGGTGTCACATGGAACTTCCACACACCCTAGCACCAGCTATCTTCAGGGAAAGTGGGAAGAATGAAACAAACCTAAAAGAAAAATTTCTTTAAGCTGGCCTTAGAAACCAAATTACCTTGGGTTAAATGTTTACCTACAGCTCTATTAAGAATCTGGATTGCCCCTAGGAGGGAACTGGGAATTTCTCCCTGTGAAATGCTCTTTGGTCTGCCCTTCCCTAGGTGGCCTGGAAAACTCCCCTCCTTTGAATCAAAGGATCTATTTCTTCTAAATTACATACTGGCCTTGTCTTCTACTTTGTCATTCCTCAGACATCAGGGTTTGCTGGCTCAGACTCTGCCTCTAGAATTTGCAGTCCACCAACACTGACCTGGCAACTGGGTCCTAATCAAGTCATGGAAAGACTCCAAGCTCCAACTGACCTGGGAAGCACCTTATCAAGTCTTGCTGACAACTGAAACAGCAGTCCGAACAGCAGAAAAAGGCTGGACTCACTACACTTGAGTAAAAGGACCAGTACCTGAACAGGATGATAAGTATCCAACAACTTTGTCTGAGTCTTGGAAAATAATTTCAACCCCAGATCCCTTAAAGATCACACATAAAGGACAATAACTTGGGGGGGGGGGGAGAGGCAGGGAGGGGGTTGAGCTGTGTATCATCCTAGTCAACAATGGCCCTAGTTCTTTTGGAATACAAAGGAAGAATTCAGGCCTTAAGTTACAGGTGAAAATAATCTTACTAGTCATGATGTTTCAAACCTGAGAAAGCAGCTAGACCCATCAAATTAGTTATAAACATGATTGAAGGTCTAGAGTCACAGACCATGCATTTTGATGCCTGCCAAGTAATAGACTGTGAGAATTTAGAGCACCAGCAATGGCTGAATGGGGAAAATAAATACTTATGCCCAGAGTCAGTGGGGAATGGTTACAATCAAGCACTGCCCCCCCCTTGCCCCTCCTGGGATGATGTATGGTGGACTACACAGTCTAAGGGATGGACTGTGACTATGGGATGGGTCTCATGAATTTCAAGGCCATTAAAGGGTAAGATAACCTTTTATAAAGGTAATTCCCATGAGACTACAAAAGTCTTCAATGCAATCCAGTAGTAATAATTATTAAGAAGGCAGACAAATTAGAAACTGGGAGCAGCACCAGAGACCAAGTAGTCAATAGAGTATATGGAATGGGAGGAGATGTTACAGCTAAAGATCCTCTAGGGAGATTCCATTTCAGAGTCCTTCCTCTCCCTGTAAATAATGGTATCAACAACACCCTCTCCAGCTAATCCTCCAATAATACCACAGGAAAACCCACCAAAGGCCAGTTTCCCAACTCACACTGAGTTGATGGTTGGTCCTGAAGGTTGCATTTTAATAGCATATTTTAACTCCCCGATTTCTTTTAACTATTGGTAAAAGAATAAGTTAAAATGCTGATATAGAATCTTTCACAGAGATAGAGACACTAACTCTTTGCTACCTGAAATTGACAGTGAACAGCAGAGCTGAAATGGAAATTTGCAGGTACCAGTGGATGTACCCAAGCTTAAAGAACCACCACTACCATCCTGTGCCAACCCTGGGGGACAGGGCTAGCCCCTGGAACAGTGCAGGTAAATAGGACTTGGGATGAATTCTGATAGCAAGTTGACTGTTTGCATTATTGTAATGGCTCTTTCTGTTTGGTGATATTCTGTGTTTTGCTTGATACATTAAATTGTTCACATGGGTTTGGGTGAAATTGGCCCTTTAAAACTTTTTAAATCATCTTTTTCTCTACCCCATCTCCATTCTACCCCATATTTCTCTTCTTTCTTCTCTTTCCTCACTCTCCCCTCCCTCTTTCTTTATGCTCAAGTCCTCTCAAAGAGAGAATATTACAGTCAGATATGCCTTTGGGTTAACCATGACAGTTCCTGTGTCAGAACTGAGTTGGGGGGGTGTCCACAAATATCTACCCATAGGTCCAAGGATGAAGCCAGGGCACTTAAGAAGTCTCTTCCCCAAGGCCTTGAATAGTACTAAATGTCTTCTTGGCCCCTCAGCTTTGCTTTGCTCTGTTTTAACAGTAATTGTTGATTTTGAGAAGGAAAAATCAAAACCCAAGAAATTGGGATCAGATAGCTGTGTACTCAATCCCTATCAGGTAGGTTCATCAAGCCAGCTTCTGGCTTCTTGAAGCACCATAAATTCTGGTCTCTTGGAAGTGCCTGGTGCTGTATCTGGATGAAGGGTTCCTTAGCAAATTTGGAGGCCAAAACAGGGAGAATGCTAGGCAATTGAACATCCACCTCAGCATTCCTAAAGCCTATGTATTATTTTTTTAAGTTTTTTTTTCTTTTGTTTTTTTCTTTATATCCTTTTAAATGTTACAATCAAAAAATATAAGGTCCCCATATACCTTCCACCCCACCCACACTACCCATCCCACATCAACAAACTCTTCCATCATTGTGACACATCCACTGCACCCGTCAAATACATTCTGGAGAACCGCTGCAGCTTATGAACAGTGGTCCACATTGTAGTCCACACTGTCCCCCAGTCCTCCCAGTGGGCCATAGCAGGACACACAATGTCCAGCATCCATCCCTGCAACACCACCTAGGACAACTCCAAATCCTGAAAATGCCCCCATACCATAGCTCTTCTTTTTAATACTCATTTCAGTTAGCAAAAACTCAGTGAGTATGCTATGACAGAACTGTAATGCAAGTCATTGAAAATGTGAATATAGAGGGATTATGCAGAGATCAAATATACCCAGAACTTCTATCCATGGCTCCTAAAGACTTTTCTCCACTTGTTGAGCAGTTCCTTGAAAGCACGTTGGGATGACACTTGTGTGCATTTGACCCTACAACCTAATACCGGAACATGGGTAATCCAAGACACAACCCATTTCTGAAAACTTTGGGGCCAGATTTGCTTCAGAATTCTGAATTTGGGGCTCTTCAAAAGGTAATATGATGCATGCATTATATACCTCACAACAACACCAGGAAGATCTCAGGTGCTCTGGCAAAACCTATGCATTAATATTTCTGGAGGGCCCAAGTCAGAGACCTGGAGGCTGTAAATAACTTCTTATCCATTCAGGTCAGGGTTTGGTCTCAATTGAATTAAGGTTGGGGGCAGGTTTGCCCTCCCAAAGGAACAGGTAAAGAAATCATTTTCTAAGTTTTTATTTGGATTTCTGGAATGGTACAATGAGAACTTGTGGAATTATAGTGGTTGCTGGTGATCTTGCAAGTGAGAACTCCATGAACAAGCAGGTTCTCGCCCAAAGTGGGAGTCCAGAGCCAGTTCCACAGAACTTATGGGGCATGGTATAAAGGGGCCAGTGAAGGCCATGGCTCAAGGGCCCTAACCTAGCTATACCATCACCTTCCCAGTTGCTTGGAGATTTTGTCAGCTCCCAGAACAATACAGTTGCCATTCTGCACTTTGATCTCAAGGCAGATGGTATGAGTTAAAACATAAAGAACATCATATTGCTTTGGGGTATTTTGTGGCTGAGTTTTCCTTCTTATAGAAGGAAAAGAGGCTTTGATAAAGACTGACTAGGAAATATTTGCCAAAGGCAAATTTCTCCACCTACCACCTGGTTATAATAGTAGGGACCTCCACCAACTTCCTTATCCTAATTGGCAAGGTCAAGATGGTCCCAGTTTCCTTTGCCCTGGCCTTTTCATGTTTTGCTTTTCATTTTCAGTTCCCAGTTAAAGTACATTTTTAGAATTTGGATGGTTACTCTTACCATGTTTCTTTTTTCCTTTTTCCTTTCCTTTCCTTTCCTTTTCCTTTTCCTTTTTCCTCTTCATTTTACTTTTCTTTTTCTCTTTTCACTTACTTGGGCAGATAATATTCACATCTTCTCTAGGCCCACAGGAAATTAAAGCTGAATGGCTCCAGGCAACCCAGGTGATGCTGCCTTGGGGACTTCAGCCTAAAAGGTTGAACTGGTGAAAGAAGGAATGCTTAATGCTAAATCTACATTAGAGGGAATACTGTGCTTACCTTGTGTATGGAATGATGCGGAATATCTCCAGGCTATTGTAGATTGAGTAACACAAGGCTTCAGAGTATATTCTAAGAAAATTTAAAACTTCTACTCAAAGTGTGATCTTCTGGACCACAGAATTGGCATCAACTGGGAGCTCCTTAGAAGTGCACAATTTCAGGCCCACCCCACACTTGCTGCGTTAAAATCGTCCATTAACAAGATGCCCGCATAGTTCCTATCTGCTTAAATGTTAGAGAAACCCTAATTTAAATTGGAATGGAAGAAGTGAATTTACCCTTAGGAAATCTAGAAATCTCTATGTTTGGAAAAAATGTGTTGAGGCCTTGGGTACACAGAGTTATTTAAGGATATTTTTCTTCTTTCCCTCTCTATTTATGGAGGGAGGTCTATAAGAACAATCAGGACATTCTTTGGAGTGCTAAGTCCTGGTTGATCTGAAGGACAGTTTCTTTGTCCTTTGATTCTCATTAATTACCTGAAAGCATGCCTCCTTTGATTTCTTTGTTTAAAATCTTGGTGTAGGAGATTGAGAGAGAGGCAGTGAAGGTAGGAAAAACTTTTTCCTGGTAGGTGGGAGGAAGAGGAGGAAGAAGTTGGCGGGAGCTTGGAAAGAAGTCTCTATAAACCCACTAAGCATGAGTTCTTTCCCCAAAACACCTGAAATGTATTTCAAGAAAACAAGCTGTCACCCTTTGGTGTGTGGAATCAAGTCTCCATCTCCTTCAAGCCTCACAGTGCCAACTGTGAGTCATGGTTTGATCAGGCTTTGCAGGTTCTAATAGTGCTGTTCCACCCCTGAGGGTTCTTAACCTGTTTTATTCCACAGGCCCATTACTAAGTCCACACTCTACTCTGTATTATTTAATAAATAGAGCACACCCACACCAACAAGTCCCCACAAGAATAGTGTTCTTTTCAATTTCAATTCAAGCTTATTGACTGCTGGTTAAGAGGAAATTCCTCAGTTTATATTGCCTTCATCTTTGTGATGGCTTCCAGTTACTTGGTGCTTTGGGTAAATGGAAGCAAACAGTCAATACAAAGTGAGCTGTATCTCAAGTTCATACTCTAATGTGTCCAAGTTCTTTAGCATTCTTTGCCTTTGTGTTCTATTATGTAGTGATTATTTTGTCTATAAATCACCCACAGTTTTCAAAAAACATGTGCCCTATAGAGCATTTCTTAAAGTATCAAGAAGTTGTTGACTTACAGCAACAGGAATGAATTGTTACCCAGTTCTGGAGGCTGGGAGTGCAAAAGCAAGGTGTCATGCATTCTGTGAAACCTGTAGGGAAGGACCTGCACCCTGCCTCTCTCCTGGCTTCTGACAGTAGAGATTCAGATATGTTCATTAACTACCATGGAGTGCTAGGTTAGCATTTATCTATCTGTCATTGTGTCTACATACACCTGCACAGAGAATTTTCTGATTGTTTATGTTTTGATGTTCTCTGATCTCAACTCAGAATAGGAAGACAAAGAAAGCAGAGAGGAAGAGCTAATTGATCAGTACTGAGTGTCAATCTGGGGCTTTCTATCAGGCATAACATTCTGTTTAAGGACAATGACTTTGACTGTTGAAAGCAGTGATTTCCAGGCTTTTACAAAAATAGTGACATGTCATCTTTGCTTCATGTATAATAGCCTTCGTATTATGTTTTCAGTTAAAATGATTGGAAATTAATTTTGTTTGGAAATCTTTGGCACCCTTAGAGGAAACTGGAGACCCTCTGAAGTAGGTAACAAGTGGCTGAACTCTGCTGCCAGAGTCTCCCATCCTCCCAGACTGTGCTTTGGGGTGCTCCATTCATTCCCAAACAAGGGGTCCCCCTAGTTTTCCCATGTCTATGAAAGGCATGTATAAAATGGTTTTTATCCTAGATGGAATGCTCTCTGTGTCAAAGTTTCATTTAGGTGGACTATGCTGTCTCTGAAGACCAGTATGCTTGCATTTATCTAGAGAACTTCTGTGGACACTGCTTTCACCCAAGGAAAAATTCTAATCATAAAATTGCAGGTTTGCAGGAGATGGGATGGGGGAGAACAAGCCTGTCCATAGTAGTAAAACAATCCTGTTGACATTCCAGGTGCTATCTTACAGAGGTCATTAGCAGAGGGATGACTGTGAGGGCTTGACTTAGATCAGATTGCTTTTGGTACACAAAGGTTTATGGATTGTCTGATGCTTTAACACTGCAACCACAGAGTTGAGTAGTTGCAACAACCCAAATATTGAGTAGTTACAACAACCCAAATATTTACCATCTAGCCCTTTTCAGGAAAAAAAAATTGCCAATTCCTTACCGAGAGCAATGCATTCTTATCTTAGCACCCTTTGCAAATTCTGGCTACTTATGTTATTACCTAGTGCTAGCCACTAAGTTGCCTAAATTGTTCATGAAATATCCATATGCTCTATCCTCCATCCTCTAGAATTCTTGCACTCATTGGGGAAACTTCTGTTCACAGACTCAAGGCCAGTTTCAGACCTTCTTTTGAGGTTCCTTTGGATCTTTCTGGAAGCTCAACCCCTCTGGCATTTTTCAGACTCCTCTCTGAGTATTCCCATAATAAAGCAAGTTCTGTTAAGTGGAAGTCACTATCTTTATTACTTTAGTCTGTGTTTCCATTCAGTCTACTTCAAGACTTATTTCTGTGATACATAAAATACCATTTGTATTTTATTAACTGTAGTCTTGGAGACCATTTATTCTCATGACTTTTCAATGTGAATCTGATGCACTGAATCAGAGTCACCAGGAAGCTGGTTAAAAATTCATATTCTCAGGTGTCCCCACCCTGTTCAAGATGCTGGAGTAAGAGCTTCAGGCCCTGCTCCCCCACAGAAGCTTTGAACAATCAGAAAGAAGTGGCAGAAACATCCTTCTCAAAGCTCCAGAAAAGAGTTAAAGGACTGCAGTGATAGGGCAAGTACCAAATCAAGAAATATACCAGTTAAAGTGGTAAGGCACAACGAGAAATCAAAAGTACACTTTCAGCTAATAACAGCAGCTTTGAAGAGACAGAGGAAAGAATTAGTGATATAGAAGACAGTAATCAGAAATCAATCACATTGTGGAATTGATAGATGAAAAGATAGAAAACAGCCAGCAGTGACTTAAGGACTTGAATGATAATGCAAAATACACAAGCATTTTGTGCATTTTGCGTTATAGACATCCAAGAAGAAGAAAAGAAGAGAAAGGAGACAAAAGTGGTGTTGGAGGAAATAATGGCTGAAATCTTCCCAAACCTATTGAGGGAGATGGATGTACATGTCCAGGAATCACAACACACCCTAAACAGTATAAGTCCCTAGAGACCTACCCGAAGACATATACTTGTCAAATCATCCAATGCTCAAGAAAAGAGGAAATACTAAAGGCAGCAAGAGAAAAGAGAACCATGATATACAAGGGAAACTCAATAAGATTAAGTGCTGATTTTTCATCTGAAACCACTGAGGCAAGAAGGCAGTGATATGGTATAGTCAAGATATTAAAAGAAAGAAAAAGAATTTTCCAGCCAAGAATACTCTATCCAGCAAATCTGACATTCAAAATAACAGAGTTCAAAATATTCCCAGATAAACAGAAAATAAGAGCATGCCAATAACAAACCAGCCCTTCAAAATACTAAAGGGAGTTCTGCAGAAGGAAAGAAAGAAACTGAAGATACAGTTGGAGGAGGTTGTAAAAACAACAAAAAATACAAAAAGAGAAGAAAAAAAACATATGACATGCACAAATCCAAAGAAAATATGGCTAGTATAAATAACTCCTTGAGAGAAAACAAGTAATGTTAATGGATTAAACCCACCTGTCAAGAGACACAGATTGGCAGAATGAATAAGGAAATAAGACCCATCTATATACTGTCTACAAGAAACCAACCTTAGACCCAAAATTCTAGGAGACTGAAAGTGAACACCTGGAAAACAATCTTACAAGCAAACAAACAAAAAGGCAGGAGTAGCTATCATAATATCAGACAAAACAGACTCTAAATGCAAAACTATTGTGAAAGAAAAAGATGGACACTAAATACCAGTAAATGGGGCACTCTTTCAAAGAAAAAACTATCATAAACTTTTATAGGTTTAACCAGGGTGCCTCAAAATACATGAGGCAAAAACAGGAAAAACTAAGTTGAGGGATTCATGGCTCTACAACTATACTGGGGAACTTAAATACACCATTATCACCATTAGACAGTTTATCACAACAGAGAATCAATAAAGAAACAAAGACTTTAAACAATATATTAGAAGTTCTTGGCTTAAAGACATATACAGAACACTACACTCTATTACAGGAGGATATACATTCTTCTAAAGTGCACATGGATTATTCTCCAAGATAGACCACACACTAGGGCACAGAGAATTTTCAAAGTGTTCAGAAAGTTTGAAATCATACCAAATAATTCCTCTGAACACAATAGAATTAAGCTGGAAATCTGCAAGGGCCAGAGCACCGTTAAGGCACCAAGATATGGAAGTTAAGCAACGCACTCTTAGAAAAATATTGGGTCAAGGAGAAAATCTCAAAAGAAATCAGTAACTACCTTGCAACTAATGAAAATGACAACACAACATATCAAAACTTATGGGGCACAGCAAAAGCTATACTGAGAGAGAAATTCATAGCCATAAATTCATACATCAAAAAAGAACAGCTAAAATTGAAGACCTAACTGCATACTTGGAGGAAGTAGTAAAAAACAACAAGCCAAACTGGAAGGAAGGGAGGGAGGGAGGGAGAGAGGGAGGAAGGAAGGAAGGAAGGAAGGGAGGAAGGAAGGAAGGAAGGAAGGAGAAAGGGGATATCACCACTGACCGCACAGAAATAAAGACTGTCATAAAAGTATACTTGGAAAAAATATATTCCAACAAGGACAAGTTAGAGGGAATGGGCAAATTCCCAGAAACACATAAGCAGCCTATATTGATGACAGAAAAAAATTAATGACCTCAAAAAACAAATCACAACTAAAGAGTTAGAATCAGTCATTAAAACCTCCCATTAAGATTAGCCCTGAGCCAGATGGCTTCACTGTCTCTTTATTTGCTCTCTCTCCTTTTGTTTAATTGTGGGGCCATCCATACAACAAAAATGTTCCCATCTCAATCTCTCCCAAACATACCATTCAAAAGTTTTAATCACCTTCACAATATTGAGGTACCCTCACCCCCTTCCATTCCTAAAACTTTCCCATCTTCCCAAACAAAACCCTATCGCTTTTATGCATTAATTTCCCAATCCCTCTGCCCCCTGGAAACCTGTACTCTAATTTCTGCCTCTAGGTGTTTACCTATTCTCCAATATAGTCTTTTCAATTACTATGTGGATTAAAATGTAACATCCTAAATTTATAAGAATCACATTTGCTGTGGTACTAACATCTCTTCAACAGGATATCCAAGCTTTTCCTATATCCCTCTTTCCCCCAACCTCATGTAATTATTGACACAAATTACAGGTATATACATTATGAGTCCAAAATAATTTATCATTATATTTTACACATTTGCTTGTATAACCCCATAAGAAGTGAAAAATGGAGTTACAAACCAAAAATGCAACAGTACTGGCATTTCTATTTACCTGTGTCATGACCCTCACTGAAGATCTTTATTTGTTCATGCAGCTTTGATCTATTGTCATTTCATTTCAACCTGAAGAATTATCTTTAACATCTCTTGTAGGGGTGGTCTGGCAGCAAGGAAGTCCCTCAGCTTTTGTTTATCTGGGAGTGTCTTAATCTCTCCCTCATCTTTGAAAGACATTTTTGCTGGATATAGAATCCTTAGCTGGCAATACTTTTATTTCAGCACTCTAAATATATCATCTCACGGCCTTCTTGCCTCCTTGGTTTCTGAGGAGACATTGGTGCTTGATCTCATTGAGACTCCTTTGCGTGCGACATGTTATTTCTCTCTTGTGTCTTTCAGAATTCTCTATCTTTGGTGTTCAACAGTATGATTGTTTCCCAGTTCTGGAGGCCTGGAGTGCAAAAGCAAGGTGTCATGCATCCTGTGAAACCTGTAGGGAAGGACCTGTACCCTGCCTCTCTCCTGGCTTCTGGCAGTAGAGATTTGGACTTGAACATGTCATTTTGGGAGACACAATTCAACACAGAACAGAGCAGTGAAGTACATTCATTAACTACCATGGAGTGCTAGCCTTTATCTATTATTTGTCTACATACATGTGCACAGAAAATTTTCTGATTGTTTATGAATGTTCAATTTTTTGGTCTATATATTTAGTACACAATTAACACTTGATCATGTAACAAGCCACAGTATTCTATACCATACAGGTATCTAGAACTCCTTTTGCCTTTTGGTGTTTCTGATCTCAACTCAGAATAGGACCAGTATGATTTAATGATGTGGTGTTTGTCTATATGGGTTTATCCTGTTTTGAGTTTGTTGAGTGACCTGGATGTGTACATTCGTATCTTTTGTTAAGTTTTGCTAAGTTTTTTTCTTTATAAAAACACTGCATAAGATTGGAATAGAAGGAAACTTTCTGAGCATGATAAAGGGTATATATGAAAGATCCACAGCTAACATCATTTACAATGGTAAAATTCTTATATCTTTCCCTCTAAGATCAGGAACAAGACAAAGATGACCACTATCACCCCTATTATTAAACATTGTGTTAGAAGTGCTTGCTTGAGTACCTAGGCAAGGACCAGATATAAAAGATATTAGAGTGATGAAAGGCAAAACATCAAAAAATTTTTATATTTTTCATTTTATTAATACCCCAAATTTTAATTTTACTTTATTTTGGTTTGTCTATGTATTCTATGTCTAATCTGCATACTTACTGGTAATATTTCATTTTCCTATTTATTGAATTGGCAATGTATTAGACTTAATTTTTAAAGAATTTTGGATCACAGAGGGGTTCAACTATGTCAAGGTTAGAAGCACTGGTGTGGGTGTCATTAATGGGGGATGCATGGGTGGAAGGGTGTTCTCCAGGGCATGCATATAGAGTATATAGATATGTTCAGATGTTTTTTGTATATTGACATAGGGGGTAGAGTTTCACATGACAACTTAGGGAGTGCTGAATTCCTATTCTGGGAAACTGTCACACTCCCCAATGGAGCAGCATCACTCCCTCAAGTGCAAATGCAAACACCAGTGAAGAAGGATGGGCCCTTGATACTGATGACTATGCTTATGAGCCTGTGTGCTTGAAATTTCATCTAGGCCTAGAGGTGCAGGGTGCCTAAGAGTTACCTCCTAAGAGCCTCCATATTGTTCAAATGTGGCCACTCTGTAAGCCAATCTCAGTGTGTAAATGCATTACCTTCTCCCCAGTGTGGGACATGTCTCCTCAGTTTGAGCCTCCCTGGTACTGAGGGATTAATACCAAGCATCAGCTGGTGATACAACTAGAAAAAGACCTTGAATAAAAGGGGGAAATGGTTAAGACAAATGAGTTCATATGACTAAGAGATTTCAAAAAGAGTCAAGAGGTCATCAGAGTAGTCATGCTTATGCACATCTCAGCAGCATCAGAGACAGTCAAAGTAGATACAACCCCAGGTAGTGGTGCTCCAGAGGGCTATGGAGACACACAGACCTTAGAATCATTGCAGATGGCTCAGGAGTTCAGGGACTTGTCAGTAGGCCCTATTTTGGAATTTGTGCTCCAGAGTGTGATGGAGTGGGACTCAGATCTAACCTCTCTATGCATGCCTCTTCTGTCACTTTTTTGAACCGGTGCTTGATGTTGGGGTTGGTGTATGCTCAGGAAACTTGAATCTTTATACAATGTACCAACTGGACCCTGAACCTCAGCAGAGTTGCAACATCTCCTCTCAGTTTGTTGGACTTACCCAGGTCAGCTAACAGGGAGGTGAAGATGGTCAACCACCATACCAGGGAACTGAGAGTCTACATCTGCAAGCAGGAGAATTCTATCCATCAGTCAAGTGGGATCTAAACCTGCTTTCAGTTTAGAGGTGGAGTGGGCACTGCCATCCAGTGTCTTCAGGATGGAGGAATAAAATGTGGATTAGATTGTACTTACTGGTATTCTACTATATAATTATTGTGACTCTAGTAATTATGTATTTGAAATGGAGACAGTGGCCATGGGAATTGCTGAAGGTAGGAAGAGGGAAAAAGAAGTGTGATATTAGGGCATTTTGGGGACTTGGAGTTGTTCCAAATGATATTGCAGGGACAGAGGCAAGACACTATATCCAGCCATAATCCACTGAATGGACTGGGAAATAGTGTAACTACAACAAACTATAATCCATGCTGTGTAGCAAAGTTCCAAAATGTATTCACCAAATGTAATGAATGTGCCACACTGATGAAAGAGGTTGTTGATGTAGGAGGAGTGTGTGTGTGTGGGGGGGAGTGGAGAATGGGGTATGTTGGAAACTCATATATTTATTGTAACATTTTGTGTGATTTATGTTTCCTTATAAAAGATAATAAAAATTTAAGGTATAAAATAAAAGCTGTAGGATCTGGAGATGCCCTGGTTGTCCCCCCTTACTGGCTCAGTACAGAACTGGCCCCACTCCCAGTGCAGATTCCTATTCCTGTTTCCAAGGGAACACAGTAACCTCAAGCACTACTGGAACCATGTATATCTGGGCCAATCTGTGTTGGTAGTGGCTCAAGGGACTCACCCTCTCAGAACTTGTCCTACTCATAGAAAGCAGCTCATGGAACTCCTACAGAACAATATGGGGAGCATGTCAAGTTGTGTCACCGGGGCAAGGTATTGCTGGCTCTCAGACATACAGAGCAGTACCTGGAACCATGAGAAAGCTGTTTCCTAGGGAAGAGGGGGTATTCATATCTATGTAAACAGATTTCCTGGGGCCACACATGCCTACCAAAGACAAGACTCATGAGCAGAAAGGATCAGTGAAGCTCCTATGCTTTATCCTGGAGCTATTCTCTAAACTTAATGTATGGATAAGCCCTGTAGGAAAGAAAGTCCTCCAGTTCAGTCTGCAAAGACTAGAAATCACATGCTTTGTTTTCACTTTGTCTTTTTTCTTCTTATTTCTTTCTTAGTGGCTGGCAATCAAGGAAGCTCTGTCATATCATAATCTGGATACAAGCTTAAGGAACAGATGCCTCAGAGTCTAAATGCCAATGATAACACATTAAAATATCAAAATTACTAGGTTACAAAACATACAAACTCATAGTATGGCAATGGTCCAGAAAGAAGAAGATTAAAGTATTAGAAACGATCACTGAGAAGGATCAAACCAGGGACATACAAGAGAAAGACTTAAAACTTGGCCCTAAATATGCTCAAATAGCTAAAGGAAAACACGGACAAAGAACTAAAGGAAATCAGGAAAATGATAGAAGAACAAAAAGAGAATATCAATAGAGAGGAGGAAATTATGGAAAGGAACCAAACAGAGCTGAAGACCACAGAAAGAGAAATTAAAAATTCCCTGAAGGGTTCAACAGCAGATTGGAGCCTGCAGAAGAAAGAACCAGTGAACTTAAAGATAGAACAATTGTGGAATCTTTCAGTCTGATGAATGGAAAGAAGAATGAAGAAAAATGAATAGAGCCTGAAGAACCTGTGGGACACCATCAAGCATACTAACATAGTCATTGTGGGAGGCTCAGAAGAAGAACAAAGAAAAGGGCAGAGGGAATATTCAAATAAATAAGGGCTGAAAACTTCACACACACACAAAAAAACTTTAAAAAACTTAACAAAAGACATGAATATACACATCCAAGTCACTCAACGAACTCAAAAAAGATAAACCCATATAAACAAACACCACAGCATTAAATCATACTGTTGAACACCAAAGATAGAGAATTCTGAAAGACACAAGAGAGAAATAACATGTCGCACGCAAAGGAGTCTCAATGAGATCAAGCACCAATGTCTCCTCAGAAACCAAGGAGGCAAGAAGGCCATGAGATGATATATTTAGAGTGCTGAAATAAAAGTATTGCCAGCTAAGGATTCTATATCCAGCAAAAATGTCTTTCAAAGATGAGGGAGAGATTAAGACACTCCCAGATAAACAAAAGCTGAGGGACTTCCTTGCTGCCAGACCACCCCTACAAGAGATGTTAAAGATAATTCTTCAGGTTGAAATGAAATGACAATAGATCAAAGCTGCATGAACAAATAAAGATCTTCAGTGAGGGTCATGACACAGGTAAATAGAAATGCCAGTACTGTTGCATTTTTGGTTTGTAACTCCATTTTTCACTTCCTATGGGGTTATACAAGCAAATGTGTAAAATATAATGATAAATTATTTTGGACTCATAATGTATATACCTGTAATTTGTGTCAATAATTACATGAGGTTGGGGGAAAGAGGGATATAGGAAAAGCTTGGATATCCTGTTGAAGAGATGTTAGTACCATAGCAAATGTGATTCTTATAAATTTAGGATGTTACATTTTAATCCACATAGTAATTGAAAAGACTATATTGGAGAATAGGTAAACACCTAGAGGCAGAAATTAGAGTACAGGTTTCCAGGGGGCAGAGGGATTGGGAAATTAATGCATAAAAGTGATAGGGTTTTGTTTGGGAAGATGGGAAAGTTTTAGGAATGGAAGGGGGTGAGGGTACCTCAATATTGTGAAGGTGATTAAAACTTTTGAATGGTATGTTTGGGAGAGATTGAGATGGGAACATTTTTGTTGTATGGATAGTCCACAATTAAAAGAAGAAAGCAATTAAAGAGACAGTGATAGTTAAATTTAATGTATGACCCTCCCCTGCATTTGCCTCCCCCTCCCCCCAGGTTGGTCTAGTTCCTGTCTTTCTCCACAAAGGCATCTGCAACCCTGTTGAATTACTAGTATCTTTTATAAAATTTAACTTAAATAGGTCTTTACAATTTTTTTTAAGTTTGTAGTATTGTTACCAGATTTTGTCTAAGTTCTTGACTATGTAGCAGAAATGAATTTCAAGAGCACATTGGGTAAGTTAGACCAGTAATTTATTAAGGTAGGGAAGGAAGAGAAAAGGGAGAAAATAATAGACCATGGGTCCCAGGTAGAGAGGAAGGGACTGATTTCAGTTTACAATTCCCCATTATAGAATATAAATGCCCAGGTTTTACTTGAGCGGCCATCATGTCAGGGGAAAAACAGTGAGAGCAGGGTGCAGAGGGAAGGAACAGGGTCCAAAGATGAGAGAGCACATGATCAAACCTTGCACCCCAGCTTTTTGAACTCTTAATTTTTCTAATCCTTTACTAATGGCAGGGGAGGAGTTCCAGCTGTTTGTAGTTTTTATTAATTACCCCACCATCAATCCCCCATGAGTACCCAATGATAAAGTCCTTGGGGAATATCCATGGCTTCTTCTGACTTCTGGAGGAAGTCTTGTTTTTAGGCAGAATCTTGTGGGCAGAATTTCAGCAGCCATTTTGGGGATTATGGATGTCCATGTGTACTTCTTGCCAGATTCCAGATATGTCTTTTGATTCCCAACCTTACTAGCTGGCTTCTTCCCCCCTCAGAGGGTTTACACATTTATTCTTTTTTTCTTAATATTCTTTATTTTTTTTTAATGTTACATTAAAAATATATGAGATCCCCAAATACCCCCCACCCATATCCCTCACTTCTTCCACATGAACAACCTCTTTCATCATTGGGGCACATTCATTGCATTTGGTGAATATATTTTGGAGCACTGCTGCGCCACATGGATAGTGGTTTACACTCTCCCCCAGTCCACCCAGTAGGCCCTGGCAGGACATACAATGTCCAGTATCTGCCTCTGCTGTACCACCCGGTACAACTCCAAGTACTGAAAATTCCCCCATATCATATCTCTTCTTCCCTCTCCCTGCCCTCAGGAGCTACCATGCTCACTATCTCCACATCACTGCTACAGTTTCTTCCTTTACTAATCACAATATTTCCATAGTAGAATATCAGTAAGTCCATTCTAATCCAGATTCTATTCATCCAGCCTGTGGACCCTATGATGGTTATGTCCACTCCCCCTCTATACCAAGAGGAGACTTAGATTCCACATGGATGAGGGATGCAATTCTTCTACTTGCAGTTGCAGGCATTCTTGCCTCCCTGGTGTGATGGTTAACCTTCTTTACCTCCCTGTTAGCTGGCCAGGGTAAGTCCAACAAACCAGACAATAGGAGTTGCAAATTTGCTGAGGCTCAGGGCCTGGTTGTCACATGAACAGCCGCAATGATTCGGGTTTCCTCAGTATACAGTAACCCAGTGCCAACCACAGGTCCAGTAAAAGTAAGAGAAGAGGTATGTGTAGAAAGGTCATATCTGAGTCCAACTCCATCACACTCAGGAACACAAACTCAAAGTAGGGCCAACTGATATGGCATTGAACTCCAAAGTCATCTGCCATGACTGTATATTCTGTGGGTGTCTGTAGCCCTCAGGAGAACCAGTACTTGGGCTTCTATCTACTTTGGCTGTTTCTGGGACCCTGCTGAGGTATGCATAAGCATTACCCCTCTGATGACCTCCCAACTCTTTTCTGGAGACTCACAGCCATATAAACTCATTTTCCTTTCTATTTCTCCCTTTTACCCAAAGTCATAAAGTGGTTTTTAACTCCTGATATTACATGTGGGCTGAGATATTTTCCTGGTCTGAGTTAAACCTTTTATTCAATGTCTTTTTCTGATTACATCATCAGCTGGTGCTTGGTTGTAATCCCTTGATGCCAGGGAGGCTCATCCCTGGGAGTCATGACCCATGCTGGGGGGAAGGCAATGCACTCACATCCTGAATTTGGCTTAGAGAGTGACCACACTTGAGCAACATGGAGACTCTCAGAAGGTAACTCTTAGGCAGCCTGCAGCTCTAGGTCTAGTTGAAAATTCAGGTGCACAGGCTCATAAGTGTAGTCTTCAGTATCAAGGGCTCATTGTTGGACCATTCTTCTTTATTCATCTTTGTCATTGCACTGGGGGATTGCTGCTATTCCATTGGGAAATGTGATAGAGCTCCCCTGGCTTCGGAATCACTCCCTCAGTTGTCATTTTTAACTGAAACCACTATCCAAACATTTTCATGTACCCTGTATACGTGCCCTGGAGAAATGCCTCCCAACCATGTGCCCTCTATCAATAACACCCCACACCAGTGTTCCTCCCTTGCCATATTTGAACCTCTTTGCTGCCCAAACTTCTTTAAAAATGAAGCCTAATATATTGCCAGTTTCCATTAGTAGTAAAATGGAATATAGTGATGAGTTTAAAGGTTAGATATAGAATACATACTAATTTAGAAAAATTAAAGTAAAAATAAATTGGAGTATCAAAAAATGAAAAAAATGGAAGAGGTTTGTTTTTTATCTTTTTCCTTTCATCACTGTTATTGGCCTGTATGTACAGAGGCAAGGCAATTTCTTCCATTTATTCCTCAGTGTCTACATCCTTTCTTTATTTTTCTATGTATTAAGTTTGTCTTCACAAAAGTTTTAGATCACAGAAATTCACATATACAATATACAATACTCCTACATATCCAGCATCAAACCCTTTGTCCCTTCCCTAGCAATGATCTTTTTACACATTCATATTATATTTGCTACAGCTGATGTACAGATATTGAAACATAGCTTTCAAACGTGGTTCCATTTGGGTTGACATTATGGTTTATATTTTAGATATACAGTTTTCTAAATTTTTGGTTCTTATGGTTTACATTATGGTTTACATTTTAGCCTATATCCATACATTTTTCATGTAATTTAACATGTTATATATCCATCATTGCATGATCTTGTAGAACACTTCCATTGACCCACAATTACACTGACTCCATCTATTCAATACTTCTTTCCTCCTCCCCTCAGGGCCCACAGTGACAATCAATCTTCATTCCTTGAAGGACCATATTCAGAGATACTTGCAACAATGTTGAAGGCTTGATATACTCAACTGCCCTAATGCACTGGGAGCCACCAATTCTTTTAAGAGGTACAATTCCCTCTGTTTAAGAACATCAGTCCCCCCCAGGATGTGGTTATACCTTCACTCTCATTGTATGTGTCTCCACCCAATGATATAACCCGTGATGACAGAATGAGCACTCACACACTCCCTAGAAGCTTGCCCTGTGCCAAATGCCCCCCTATCAAGCATCTTAAACAGGTAACCTTCCTTATTATATTTTCTAAAGAGTTTTCTCTACATTATAATTTCAACCACATACCTGACAATATCCTATGTTCAAATGTTCTCCCATGCTCCCCCCAATTTCTTGGGCCATGTGACCTTCCTCCCATCCCTATCCCCCCTCAAGCCCACTAAGCCCCACCAAAATGTATCCATATGCCCCATTTTATCCCTTCCCTGTACAAATACTTACCCCAACATATCATAGATTACATCCATGTAGGTGTCAGTTCACAACCTTCCTCTCCCCCCAACTTCCTTTAAGTCTATTACCCAGTCTCTAGCTTTCTGAGACAGCTTGGGTTTACTTATTTCATATCAGAGAGGTCATGCAGTATTTGTCCTTCAATGCCTGGGTTGCTTCACTCAACATAAAGTTCTCAAGATTAATCCATGTTATCACATGTGTTTGCACTGTGTTTGTTCTTATAGCTGAGTAATATTCCATTAAACCTTTATTCTTAAAGGAGTGCTGAACAGAGATGATGTTTCTTCTGTAGCTACTTCCTGCTGGTTAAGGCAGTAGGCCCTACCTGACAAGGTGTAAACCCTCCTGCTATTCTATCTCAAAGGTAGGTAGACATAGCATCCTGGGCAAAGCTGGATGAAGTCCCCATATGGCTAATAAGATGTCAATTCTGGAAGAAACAAACTTGATTAGAATCTTCTGTGTATATGGTCCCACTAGAGGATCCTGGACCACAAAAGTAGAAAAGGACAGATGCCTGCAAAAACTGCATTTTCCCAGAGGTGATGGGGAAACAGAATGGGAAGAGGCATTGTCCTTTTTAATTAATTTGAAGTAGATGAAAACAGACAATGTTTTTTAAAGGGGCTTCTGGATTGCATTCCCCTTAGCAATAGGGTTTGGGCTAGAGTTAGAGGGAACTTCTGGCTTTGATACAGACACTACTTAGCTTTGTCTCTTGAAGAGGTAGTTCAAGCTATCCAATGACTGACATTTGTATGTCCCATCATGTGATTCTGGTAAACTAGCACTTTCTTGGGCAGCTGACTTCACTCAGGATTAATGCACCAAGCTGGAAATTCCTTTAAATTTAATAACTGTGGAAGTGATCAGAATTACAGAGTAAAGTTCTTTATCTTTTGACTCTAATTGAGATTGAGACTTGTTTTCTTGCCAGGTATTGATCAGAACCTAGTTTCTGGGTCTCGGGTGAGAAAAGGTCGCCCATAGACCATCTCAAAGAGGCTAACTGAAGTGGATCTTAGCCACCTCATTTGTGGGAAATTCTTAGCCCTGGAAGGATTGCATGTGGATCAGCCTGTCCTCCCCAGGCTATGAGTGGGACAGGTTCTGGAACAAGGGTTAGGAGGGAAACCTGAACTAAGTATATCTTCCACCTGGTGTGGGATGAAGACTGAGAGGTCACTCCCAAGATAATTTGGTGACTTTTTAGATTAAAAGAGCTGTTGGTCCCCCTGCTCATAGGCAGGGTGGCCATTCCTTTATCTTCTAGACATCTTCATTAACTACTTAGAAAATGAAATTTACCAGGACTTTTAACATGTTCAGTGTCTGTCTGCATATGATCTAGAATAGAAACAACATTACCATAATGATCAGGCATATATCTAGAGAAGGATATAGATACAGTTCTTAATATTAACTGATGTCTACCCAATCCATAAGTTTCTCTTTGAGCTGCAATAGATTTAAGTTTCAGGTTTGCAATACCTTACATGTTATCTCTTCATGGGAGCAGAACATAATGCCAATTGTGTTTAAGTTCTACTCACAGTAGATCACAGTACTCTGGTGATCATTGCTCCACTTGGTATAACCTTCACACAGTGAACAAGCTGCAGCACCATTGACCCTGGATAGAAGCTAGGAAAGTAGGTTCCAGTATTCCACCAGCCTGGTGCATAGTGCCGTTTGGCTGGAGGCAATATCCATTGTATATTTGGCTATATCAAGCTGTTTTGGGCTCCTGCAGGAGTTTGAAACTGCAACATAGTCTCCATTGACTTCAGCAGCACACCAGAGGTGTAGTAGATACCTTTATTGTTTATGGTTCACTGACCAACCTAGCCAATAACTCATATGGAGCGGCAACCTGCAATGTATTGAAGGCCTGGTTTGAATGTACAATTTTGACAATGTTGAAGGCTATCTCTTGAATTTTATACACTTTTAAACACTTCAAATGCAACATGTAACATACAAAATAAAGTTAACTTTTTAGTGCTTTGATTCTTACTTTAACATTTTTACCATGAAGACACTAATTAGCAGGTATTTTATTTTAGCAGTAGAGGAAATACTACTTCCATTTTTTTAGATGAAAACTGAAAATCCCTAATGAAATCAGGGTAACATTTAATTTCCACCACTTGAATATGCACAATGAAGTGGCTTCCAAACAAGTTTCACTTCTATGAAGTCACTTTTTGAACAACATCATGAAGTTTCTCTGCTTTTCTATCAGTTCAATTAATTCCACTTGTGATTTATACTTTAAATCCACTCATAAGACAGTATTGACATTTAAATATTCATCTTTAGATTACCTTTCACCATTATCCAATTTGTAATCGGTGACCCCAAAATCTGATTTTCTACGCACAAGCAAACTAACAAAGTTAAACACAGATTTCAAAGGTGAACACAGATTAAAACAGAAGAATTTTATACCTTTAGCATTTCTAGGAATTCTTTGATTTTAATTGATGACACATGAGGTTTCTTATTTTCCAAAGGTTTAGTAACCCGTGTGGATCTTGATCTCTATTCACACCTTTTATAGGCTCAACCAAGTTTAACCTAACAGCAGTTTGAGGTTTATTTCCTCATTTCTTTAAGGAGACACAACATGAGACTTCTGGTCCTCAGATTTTTCTGTTCTCTTTTCTTTCACTGGTCTAACTGGAATTCAGGTTTTCATATGGAGGATGCTCTCAGCTATACCGTGGCCATGTAGAACAGCAGTAGGCAGAATTCCTGATTCCTGAGAAGAGATTCCTATGGGAAACTTGCTGGTATGCTAGAGGTGGCACCCATTATTCTAGGAAGAATGAAGAAGCACTTTTACTCAACCGATCTGGCACCCCAGAGTCCTAGTCTAAAACATTCACCATTCCACATAATTTGGAACTGATGCTCTGTTCCAGCATCCTGAGAATTTCAATTTTCAGAGTCTCTCTGTCCCACAAGCATCTCTGGGGACAACCCAGGTGTCAGGGATATCTGATTCCAGATACCAGATCAAAGCACTCAAGCTGAATTGGTGGGAAACATTTTGAGAAGTTGCCCCAAATCGAAGTGCCTGAGATGTTTGTCTCAGGAGATATTTGGCTGCTCTCTGAATGGATGGGCCCAAGGAACAGGAGCCATTCAGAGTTATTGCTCTGGTTCTTTGCACTTCTACATTCCAGGTTCCAAGACTGTCTGCACTATTTCTCAAACAGAAGTTCCTGAGTTAAATCTCAGGAAACATTTGGCTGCTCTCTGAATCAAAGCACCCAAGCCTTCAAATCTTGGAGGACATTCAACATTACTTCTCTGGTTCCTGCCACCCTGGGAACACCCTGGGAACTCTGCTGCTGAGCATTCCCAGGGCCCCCTCGACTTGGAAGAGAGATCAAATAGATCAGATACTCTCCAAGCCAAATACTGCTTCCTTCTCCCCAGAAGGGCAGAAGACTTCTTCCAGAAGTCTTAGACGCTGCCCTAGTTTTATGACTTTACTGTCTGATAGTTTCACAGTTAGACCAGCCATCAAAAGGCCATTATGTGGTTAGAGGTCAATTGTTCTGGCTATCAGCTTTGAGGTCTGAGGCAATTGCTTTCTTGCCAGCATAGACATTCCATTTCAGTTTTTAAGACATTCCAAAAACCCATTTTAACACAAACTCATAATGAGAGATTCAGTAGCAAGAAGTAGGAAGGTAAAAATTGAGTAAAAGTTAATTATGCAAGGTTATCCTGGCCTGTGACCCCCCTGGGAAAGGGAAACTTCCCACTTCATCCCAGACCAAGTAGCTGGGTGTGGTCAGATAGGAAGGCACTTAAATAGGAGAGAACTCACTAAGTGGGGCAAACCCCCAGCTCTCTGCCATTGCCCTGCTGCTACTGAATGGAGAGGGTGGGTAAGGCAAAGAGCTAGGTGCAAAACCTCTAGCTGCTAAAAGGGCTTGGAAAAGAAGCTCTGTAATGCCTGGCACTCTGCCAGGGAACTTCTGTTGTGGCAAAGCCAAGATTTGAGCTGCTGTCCTGTGCCCCAGCCCACCCCATTGTGGTTAGATCTCATAAGTCTGGGCATGCAGCACAAATGCAGAGAGTTCCAGTGCCCCAACCTCTTCCCTCCTGGGATTACATCCTGTGGGTGATCATAGGCAAATCTGTTTAAAAAGTGGAGAACCAGAGGAAGGGATTAAATAGGCTGAAGGCCATAGGTTCACTCACCCATAGGTTGCCAGTATGGCTCACCAAACATGTTAATGGATTTTGTCTAGGTTCTTGATTATGCTGCAGAAATGAATTTCAAGAGCATGTCAGGTGAGTTAGGCCAGTAAAGGTGGGAAGAGAAATGGGAGAAAATAACAGATCTGGTGTCCCAAGTAGAGAAGAAAGGGTTGAAAAGTGACAAAGCAGGTTGATTTACAGATTGCAATTCCCCATTATAGAGTATAAATGCCCAGATTTTATTTGTACACTGACAATGGCAGGGGGAAAATGGTGAAAGCATAGCACAGAAGGCAGGAACAGGGGTCCAAAGGCAAGACAGAGCTAGTTCAAGCCATGTGTCTGCTTTTTGAACCATTAATTATTCTGCCCCTTTGCTAATGGAAAGGAAGGATTCCAACTGTTTAATGTTTTGACTGATAAACACCCCCCCCCAACAATTCCTTATGAGGACCCAGTGATAAAGTCCTTGGGGAATATCTGGGGCTTCTCCTGGCTTCCAGAAAAAGTCTTTGTTCTGGTCAGCAGGATCTTGGGGAGGGTCTTCCAGCAGCCATCTTAGGGTTATTGATGTCCATGTGGACTTCTTACCAGGTTCCAGATGCATCTATTGATTCTCTATCTTACTAGCTAGCTTCAGCATCATTGACATACAATAAAATGAATATGTTCATTTTATTTAAAATGTGTTTATTTTGTTCTACTTGATACCTTTACACATTATGTATACACCCACAAAACCATCACTATAAGCAAGTTTGTAATGCCTCTATAACCTCTGAAAGTTTCCTCAGACCCCTCTGCAATCTCCCTCCCTCTCAGCCCCTACCCCAAGTGATCACTTATCTGCATTCTGTCCCCTTAGGTTAATTTGAGTTTTCTAGAATGACCCTTATAAAGAATTGATTACACAAATTCTCTCGCAACTTACCACCCATCCCTTTCTCTAAACTTTTGTGTGACATTGAGTGCTTAATAGCTCCTTGGCTTTTTCATCCTTTCTGATTCCAAGGAATAGTCCTCACCCTTTTGAATGAAACTAAAAAGATCTATTCTGTCACCACCCCTGGTGGAAGGGTTCTGCTTGCACTTGCTCCCATCCAACATCCATGCGCTGTCAGCTCCAGTTCTTCCCTCTCTCCCCACTACCTGCAAAATGCAAACATGTAACACCAGGCTTCTTGGAGGTTTCCCACAGAAGGGCACCCTGCTTTCTGGTTTTTCCCTTGACATAGCCTTGGTGTCCTCACTAAACTCATCCACCCCCTGAATTCTCCTCAAGACCCTGGGGACCACATTGGCCCCACCCACCCTCCCTCATCACCCATCCTGAACATAGCATCCTTCTTGGGCTTCCAGGCCTGTCTACACTACTGCCACCCCAGACTCTTTCCTTAGCTTCCCAGTCTAGATGGAAGAGATATATATCTCTACCTAGCCCCATGTTCCTGTGTCATCTCTCATGACATGATCCCTCACCCCACCCCCCAACTGTTAATGTTTGGGATAAAGAGAGCCCCTGCTGCAGCTCCCCTCCCCCCTGCCCAGTACAGAGCCTTGCACAGAGCAAGAGTTGAATAGACTCTCCCTGCATTGAATGGAATCAAGGAAAACAGGGAGAAGGTCCAGATGGTCAGAGGAAGTCAATTGCCACTAAAGTTTAACTTTGCAAAGTGTACACAAGAATCTTGTGTGCCCTACTGATCTTTTAAAGTCTGTGTTGTATGAACTGAGAGCTAGCTTCCCTCACCTATTGACCATCACCCCCATCTTCGTTCCCCCACTTGGCTACTGTAAGAATAAAACAAAGCTCATTCCCATGCCAAAAGCAAAGGAAGAGGCTAACAGCAAAAGAAGAGGCTATTCCTGACCATGTGCATTTTACTTTCATACACTTGCTTATTATCTAGTGCTCATGCCACATTGCAAACATGAGAGGTTAATCTATTTTCAGACTTTCAAACATGTCAAAAAAAGAATTCCTCAATAGATTTTCAGGCTGGAAAACTTTCCCTTTATGTCATTAGAAATATTTTCAGCATTCTTAACATTATATGATTGACTTTTTACTTCTAGGACTGTAAGAAAGTTGAGAGAGATCTGGGAAGAAACCGATATATCATTTAAGTGACTCCTCACTCAGCTTTTGAACAGGAAGCTCAATGTAGATTGACTTCTTACTATCTTCCTAATCTGCTATATCCAGGGATTCTCAAACTTTTGGGTGTCAGGCCCCTTTACACTCTTAAAAATAATTGAGGACCCCAGAAACCTTTTGGTTATTTGGGTGATAACTATCAATGTTTTCTGAATTAAAACTATAACTTAAGGGAAGTGGATGTGGGCCAAGCAATTGAACTCCTGTCTACCACATGGGAGGTCACATATTTGGTTCCTGATGCCCCCTGGTGAAGATGAGTAAGACAGTGAGCTGGTGTGATGGGCAGTTGTGGTAAGCTGACTCAAAAAGATGATGTGACAAGGAGACACAAAGAGGAAAAAGAGTGAGAGAGACAACCAACCAGGGAGCTGAATGCCTTTTTTCCACCTGGGAGGTACCAGGTTCAGTTCCCAGTGCCTCCTAAAGAGAAGACAAGTAGACAGAGAGCACAGAGCAAATGGACACAAAGAGCAGACAGAGAGCACAAAAACAATGGGGAGGGATAAATAAATACAAATAAATCTTTTTAAAAAGCTATAACTGAAGAAAATGCTCTAGTATTGATTAAAGTGATGAACATACAACTATGTGATTATACCAAATACCATTGATTATACACTTTGGATGAATTGTATGCTTTATTAATATGTATCAATAAAATTGATTTGTTGGGAAGTGAACTTGGCCCAGTGGATAGGGCATCCCTCTACCACATGGGAGGTCCACGGTTCAAGCGCCGGGCCTCCTTGACCTGTGTGGAGCTGGACCATGTGCAGTGCTGATGTGCACAAGGAATGCCATGCCACGCAGGGCACTGTGAAGGGGAGCCCCACGTGCAAGGAGTGCACCCCATAAGGAGAGCCACCCAGCGTGAAAGAATATACAGCCTGCCCAGGAATGTCACCACAAACATGGAGAGTTGATGCAGCAAGATGATGCAACAAAATGAAACACAGATCCCCATGCCACTGACAATAACAGAAGTGGACAAAAACAAGAACATGCAGCAAATGGACACAGAGAACAGACAACTGGGGGGGGGGGATGGAGAAGGGGAGAGAAATAAATAAAATAAATCTTTTAAAAAATTTGATTTGTTTAAAAAATTTTTAAACAATGTATTATTGTTATAAATTTAAAGTATTTATTTAAAATAATGTGTCCATTACATGGTAACATAAATAATGTTTAGGCAAGGTAACTATTTTCCACACAAAATAAAGCATTAGTAGAAGAGTGGAATTGTTTGACATTTTTGCAAATCTTTAAAGGTCTGCCTTAATATCAGAAAACTGCACGCTTGTATCTGCCTCTGTCTTCAATCTGGGGCATTTTGTTTTGGTTGATGTATTTGAAATTTTGTGTCTCACAAACATGTAGCTTAAGGAGGGAAGAGTGTCCTAAAACTCTTTTCAGGTAACTGTGGAGTTCTTCCTTAATAATGCACCAAAATTCAACAAGTCAAGTTTTGTTAAAGATTATTTGTAATATGGAATCAGAAATCATATCAATGAACTTTTTATACCCTGTCCCATTAAATGTGCTGCTCTATCTTGCACTTTGATTGGCTCTGATACTCAAGAATACTTTTGTAACATCACCCATTATTCATTAGGAAAACACTGATTCTCAAAGTTGGGCAGATTTTCTAAATGCTGACACATTTCATTATGGTATTAAAAAATCACATATGTTCATATCACCACCAACCTCATCAAGAAGTCCCCTAAATATTGGAAAACTGTCAATCTTACTCTGACAGTACAAGTTTTCCAAAATTGACTGGCAACAGATACTGTTGATTGATTTCTTTGATGACTCATTTGGCTCATTCTCTAGAAAATTTTTGCCAACAACACAAATCTGAATAATTACAGTTTGTCATTCTTTCAAAGAAAAAAAAAAGTTACATGAAAAAAGTGCTAGTTTAGCTTGCAACTCAGTCAACTGCACAAGAATTTTTCCTCCAGACCTTTAGTATGTATACTTTACTATGTATACTTCCCATTTCATCACACGGCAGAATTAAAAAGATGTACTCAAGGGTTAAGATTTCACCAAATTAATCCTTTTTGCTGCATCATAAAGGGTATTCTAAAGTGACATTGGATTTTTATTTTAATTTTCTTTATTATGAGTGTATTGAAGCTTTGTAAACATTGGTACCATTGCCTGATTCATGATAAAGCATCACTAGGGTTACTGCGTAAATGTCATCAAAGTAAAAAGAATAGAAAACATCAGTGTTGCTTTGAAAATGGTTTTAACCTCACAGACCTCTTGAGAGGGTCTCAAGGTCCACCAGGGCTACCCAGCGCATACTTTGAGACTCCCTCTCTGTGCCGTCATTGCTTAGAGTGTGGTCCAAGGTCTGGCTGTATTGAATCACCTGGGAACTTGTGAGAAAGAAAAAACTTTCTCCCCAGAACTGCCTCAATAGAATCTGCATTTTCATCAGATCCCCAGGGGATCCATATGGGAATAAAAGTTTAAGAACCACTACTCTGCAAAAAGGATGTCCAAACTTTTCTGTGGAGAACCAGATAGTATCTGTGGCACCTACTCAACTCTGCTGTATTAGCTTGAAATCAGATATAGACAATGTGTAAACAAATGTGATGGTTGCAAATTTCAATTTCATGATGCTTCCTCTGTTATTCTCTTGAATGTCTGGCCTTTTGATATTCACTTAAGCTTCTCTTAAATGGGATTCTATCTGTTTCCATTTTCCTGTTGACAGTTGTTCAAAAGTTGCAAAACTTGCTTCCTGCTCCTTTTCCCTCTTCTCTTTAATTAAGTGGCTCATAAGAAACACTAAGGAGGTGGGGCAAGATGACTTCTGAGTGAGTGCACCCTTGTCATGTCCCTTGCAAAAACCCAGCTGAGTGAGGACAGAACGCTGCATGAGTGAGAAGTTTGGGACCCACATTGATCTGGAGAGGGTGTGACAAAAGGAGTGGTTGCTTGCGGCGGCTTGCTCGGTCGGTAGAGGTGGGGTCTGGCTGCGGACGAGGGGTCGGTCCAGCTTTGGACGAGGGGTCGGTCCCGCTTGGGACGAGGGATCGGTCCCACTTGGGATGAGGGGTCGGTCCGGCAGCAGACGAGGGGTCGGTCTCACAGGGGTTGCGCGGTTCGGCTGACGGGGTCGCCCGGCAAAGCCGGCGATGAAGGGGTCGCCTGGAGAAGCAGGCGATGAACTGGGGACAAGGGAGGCCAGGCCCTCGTCGGGGGCTCTCAGGACTGGAGGGCGCATGGCAGAAAAACTACCGCGGAGACAAGGTAAACACGCAAGTCCAACTTTATTGAGGGAGAGGCAACAGTTTTATAGGGGCTGGGGAAGGCTGATTGGTCGAAGCCATGCCCTGTTCTGATTGGTTGCCGGAGAAAGGTCGGTGGGAGGTGATTAGGGATTGGCTGTCGCTGTTGCTGGGGGAAGGGGCAGGGTTTAGGGATTGGTGGCTGCTGTTGCTGGGGTGGAGGGCAGACTTGATTTTTCCGCCCATGCCTGGCTGTTGCTGCTGTCGGGGGGAGGGAAAAGGGCAGACTGGATTTTTCCACCCACGCCTGGCTGTTGCTGCTGTCAGGGGGAGGGAAAAGGGCAGACTGGATTTTTCTGCCCTGCACCTGCGCAGGGAGAAAAAAGGCATCATGTGGTGCTATCTGGGAGGAGGGGCGGCCGCGGAAGCATGGCTGCCGAGAAGGGGAGACCCGAGGGCACTCTGCGCCCATGCCAAGCTCCCTTCAGGGGTGGCGGTGAGTTCGACCAGCCACCCTATTATGGGGGCAGCAGAATTAGGCCTACCGCGGCTGCTCCCCTGCCAGGCCAGCAAACCACACTTCAGCCCGAGGGGTGGCCGCAGTTGCTTAAGGTTAAACTATGGGTTTCTGATGCTAGAGCTGGAAGCTGTGGGAAGGGTAAGCCCTCCCCCAAGGGCTGATAGCCTCAGCATTCCTGGCTGTTCTAGAGCCCCATGTTCCCCAAACACATGATCCCTGAGAACCCATGTTCCCTGAGCCTCACATTCCCTGAACCCCACATCCCTCTCAACCTAAGCTCACCTCAAGCCTGCAAAACCCCACCCAGTATTACCCCATGACCCCATCTTTTTCCTTCCTTTTACAAATACTTACCTCTATTATCTATTATCTATTATCTGTTTTCTATTATCTATTATCATAGATTTCACCAAAGACCAGTTTCCTATCCCAGGGTATTTAGGTAAATTGGGCTTTCTCAGCAGATTCATCTCACCTTTCTTCCTAAACTCTCCCAAGCTTGCTGGCATTTTCCTTCAAGCTTGAAAAAAGTGGGAACCAGACGACTGAACCTGCACTGCTCAGGCCCCTAAGCACCCCTCAGCAAAACCCTCCCACTCTCGGAGTTTGTCCTAGGCTGGAGGGCTAGGGGAATGCCAGGGTCCAGGGAGTCCTGGGTTCAGGGAACGCAGGCTTGGGAGAGTGTGTGTTCATGGTATACAGGTTTGGGGAATGTGGGTGCAGATCCAGCAGGTCTAGTGTAGTGCCCAAGATTTTGCATTTCTCATAAGCTCCCTGCAAAAATGGCTTCTGCTAGTCCAAGGACCACACCTGGAATACCAAAGGGTCTAAAGCACTTTTAACTGATAAATGGGCCATTCATATCTTTTCTTAACCTCTGAAACTTTAATTGCTGGCTAATAGAAGAAACCACCTCAAACTCAACATGTTTGTCTTTAAAGCCTGGCCCTCTTCCAGTCAACTGTAGCTCAGAGAACAACACAACACCCACCCATTTATGCAAGCCAGAAAAACATTTTGAAGACTTTATTTATTTCTTCCCGCTCCCTGCCCCCCCCCCACATTGTTCATACTTGTTGAGTTTGTTCATCTTCCTTCAGGCACTAGGAACCAAGTCCAGGACCTCCAATGTGGAAGGGAGTCACCTAATCACTTGAGTCACCTTTAGTTCTCTGCTTTGTTGTATCTCTCATTATGTTTTTCTTCTTGTGTGTCTTGTTGTGTCATCCCATTGTGTCAGCTTGCTGCACCTGTTTCTCACATCAGCTTGCTATCTGCTTGTCTTCTTTAGGAGGCATTGGGAACCTCTGCTCCCTGCTTTGTTGTATCTCTCACTATGTTTTTCATCTTGTGTCTCTTGTTGCATCAGCTTGCCATGCCTGCCTATCATGCCAGCGCACTATCTTCTTTTAGGAGGCACTGGGAACCAAACCAGGAACCTCCCATGTGGTAGTTGGGAATTCAATTGCTGGAGCCACATCTGTTTCCCACAGACCAAAATTGTTTTATTCATTCTTTTTTTTCTCCCCTCTTTATTTTTTTTTTAATGTTACATTAAAAAAATGTAAGAGGTCCCTATATACCCCTCCACCCTCCTCACCTCACTCCTTCCAAATCAACAACCTCTTTCATCATCATGGGACATTCATTGCATTTGGTGAATATGTTTTGGAGCACTGCTGCCCCACATGGATAATGGTTTACATTATAGTTTACACTCTCCCCCACCAATCCATCTCCTTTCCACATCCTAAATTTGTCTCAGATCCATCCATTTCCACTTTCACTGCCTCCACCCTGGTCCAAGCTTCTGTCACCTTGGCTATGAATAATTGCAGCAGACTCCTATTTGTCTCCATGTCCACGTTGTACTCTTCACATCAACTGGAGAGATTCTTTAAAACCCCAGTATGTTCCCTGTGCTTAAAAATGCTCAGTGGCTTCCTGTGATTCTTAGGATCACGTTCAAATCCTTAAACCAGCCTGGAAAGTCCTAAATAGTCATCCCATCCTCACTCCATTCTCTCTGTGTTCTACTGCCTTCCATGCCCATGAATGTACCCTGCTCTTTGCTGCCATAGAGCTTTTGTTTGTGTTGTCCCACTTACAGGAACACCCTCCCTAACCCATCCTTTTTCCTCCCTTTACCCAATGAGCTAAAATTCATCTTTCAGATTCCATCTCTGGAAACCTTCCCTGGCCTCTCCACCAACGCCTAAGACAGTCTGTAGTGCTGGCACTCATAGCACACCTCAGCTGAAATGAATCAGTTAGTATCCATTTCCCCACCGAAAAAAACTATGCATTCCCTTAGCTCTCTTAGTTCACCATTGAGTCCCCAGTGTCCGGTTCAGTGCTTGGGACATCAGAGACACTGGGTGAACATTTCTTGATTTAAAGGAATGGAATAAATGAACAGCTGCTCCTTCCCTCCAGACTCCATTGTCTTCATCAATATCCTTTGCTTAACTATCAGCTTAAATTAAATAAGGCTTCTAAGAGGCCCCCAGCATCCAAGATGATAATATTACTAGCATGTTTGTAAGGGTGAGTTTTGTTTGCCTGAGTGACAGCTGAACTGAGTTTTCAGGTGAACCTCTGCTGACTGTTTTTCTAAATGACTTATGGGTTCTTTAACATTGGTTCTTTGGTTCTTTTGAATATTTAATAATTGACTCATTAGCCATGGAATGGTTCTCCATAGTCTGATTTTCATCCAATATTTTGAAAACCTTTTTTTTTCTTATATTTTGTCCAGTTTTTTAGTGATTTCAGGCAGTGATTTTTAGTGATTTCTGTTACTCCATCTTGTCCAAAAGTTTCAGAAATGTTTTGTAGAATAAGATTTTTATTGTAGTGGTGTTTGGTAGTTAAAGGAAACTGGCTGAGAGAGTGAGGAACTTGTAACATTCTTAACAATAGCAGCTCTTAAGCTAGCGCGTACCTCAGAACCACCCAGAAGCCTGGTTGAAGCACATTGCTGGGGCCTAACCCCCATAGTTTCTGATCCCGTCGTTCTGGAGTAGGGCCCAAGAATTGCATTTTTAATGTGTTCCTAGGGGATGCTGATGCTGCTGGTCCTGGGACCACACTCTGAACACCAGTGATTTAGGATGTGCATCTGTAAAGCATTAGTAAATATTTCAGGCTTTGTTGGCCATGTAGGCTCTGACACAACCACTCAGCTCTACCCTGGTAAGGCAAAAGCAGTCCTAGATGCTCTGTAAGTGAGTGGATATAGGTGTGTTCCAATAAAACTTTACTTGCGAAAACACAGGCCATAAGGTGCTGACTCTCAGGAAAACTTGGAGCATTGCTCTGTGATGATACTATTCTGTATCATCACAGGGCAGTTGCTACTTCCTTTCAGAGTGAAGGAAAAGCCGTTCTTTCTCTGTAGTGTTTTGCATTGCACACAGCAAGTCCTTTGATAGTTTGGTCACTGTGCTCAAGATGATGTGGTAGGCTAGGATGTCTGCCTTGTAAAGCTATAAAATGGAAAGCTATTGTGGACATACAAGGTAAGAGAAACCCCTTCTCCCCTCTACCACACATATACACCCAGGACTGGCTACATCATTTGTAGGCCCAGTGCCAAATTAAAATTCAGACACCTTTGTTCAGAGAGTCTTATGAATCTTGAGATGGTGACAAAAGGGTGTCAAATCAAACTTGGAGCCCTGGGCAACTGTAAAAGTTGGAGTCAGTTAGAAATCACTACTGCTCCCTCAGCACCATCCACATGTACATGTATTTTGAGTCAGAAATGCTGTTAATATGGGGGCACCAACAGTATTGATATCAGAATTTAGAGAGCATATTTAGCTTTCTCTTACTAACATTGTGTAGCAAATTTGGCTTCACTGGGACAAGTATGTGGTATGAGACTGGATTGCCCTGTGTTCAAAGATAGCTTGCACATTGTGGATAGAGATGGATTCTGGACTTACATCAGGGAGTGATCCATTTTATATAGTGAATACAATTTAAATTTAAAAAAAAAAATTATTATTAGAGAAGCTGTGTGCTTACAAGACAACTATGCATAATGTGCAGAAATCCCATTCATCACCCCTCCCCCAATACCTTACATTATTGTGGAACCACATATGCAACCACATATGCAATTTTAACCCTATGGATAACTGGCCAACCAAACCAGAATAAGCCTGCATCCAGCTGTATTCTTTCCTTTATGTTTTACCCATATTTTAGACCACAAGCTTCTAGTCACAGAACTTCAACTGTGTGTGGAGCAAAGGGCCTAATATGGTGATTTCCATTTTGTGGGAATCAGGGGTCCTACCGTTGTCAATTAAATCATCTGCCAAAAAGGGAAAAGCATTGGCAGCACTTGCATCTGCAGTAATCACTGAGTCATTGAGGTGATCCCCCAAATTCCCGAATCCCTAGTTTTCCCCGCTGTTACAAAACTAGACCCACAGGTTGGGGTCTAGTTTTATATCTTAAGAGATATAAATTGGAGGGCATCTTTAGTCTTGATCTGCTAGCAAATTTGGGACTGAACAACATCATTCTTCTAACCCCATTTGTCCTTTTTTTCCCACAGTGTTGCATATTAATTTTAATTCTTACACTTCCTTACAAGGAGTTTCTTTCCACAAGCAGGTAATCAGAATCATGTAGGTTTTGATTCTCAATTCCTCCTTTATAATTATTTCAGCTGTTCCTCTCACCTCTTTCTCATCCTGGGAAATTCCTCATACTGTTTTATTTTTTCTATTTTTTTTTTTAATGTTACATTAAAAAAATATGAGGTCCCCATATACGCCCCACCCCCCTCACCCCACTCCTCCTACATCAACAACCTCTTTCATCATAATGGGACATTCATTGCATTTGGTGAATACGTTTTGGAGCACTGCTGCATCACATGGATAATGGTTTATAATTGTCTTTTGAGCTAGCAAGCAGCTGTGATACTTCCTTTGAAAGACATGTTCTAACCTTTTGTATGAAAGATTGTTTTAAAGTGGTGATTGTGGAATTGGAAGGATGAGTTCTATTGCTCAAGGGCTAGTGCCCCATTCCATAACCTAACTCCAGTTCTCGAAATGGGAAAAGATTTAACTTTACTAAAAATATATACAATAGCTGTATTTTCTGCATGGATTTTCTGTAGTCTACAACATCTTTAATGACATATATTATATATACACATACATAAATATAACAAAGTATTCAGAAATAACTGGACATTTCATCAGATTATATATTAGATTACTGGGTGTATGCTTGTGTATTCTGCATCCTAAGTCTTTCTCAGGACCCCACTCCAGTTTACATTATATTCCTTCCCCTCCTTCCCTCTCTCCTCCTCTCTGCCTGCCATCCACCAGCCCTCCAACATTAGGAGTCTCGGCCCTCATCACACTGTACTGTGATAACAATGGTACTTATTGGCCAGCTGCAATAGACGGCTCCTTGAAGGCAAAGAAGGTGTCTGATTTCATATCTTTATCTCCACTGCTGAGCACAGTACTCAGTACCCAGTAGGTCTTCAGAAAATACTGAATTGACAAAATCCAAAGGAGTACCCTGTTAGAATCCTGCTCATGTTCCCAAAAATTGAACATGTGGCAAATCAAAATATATCTTTCAAGGCAATGCTCTATGATGAAGGAATGTTCTAGATCTGCACTGTCCGGTACAGTAGCCACTAGCCATGTCCAGCCTTCGAGCATGAAATTGTGGTGAGGAGACTAAGGAACTGAATGTTTACTTCTATCTAATTTTAAATCATTCAATTTAAATAGTCATACATGCTAGGGTCTACCATATTGCACTGCACAGCCCCAAGTCCCACGTCTCTACCCAATAAGCACCAGGTACAACTTCATTAACTAGTTAAGTGGGCATTTGTCTTGCCCTTATCATCACAGAGACTGAGAATGGGGGAGATTGTAAATGATACAGTGCACAAATAGTTCTATTTTCTCTTTGCATAATGAGATGCATTGAGGCCAAGGATTTTAGTTTCCCTTGGTTTGGGAGCCTGGCAACAATTTGGTCTTTAGTTGCATACCTCTCACCTCACCGCAGCCTCCACAAAGTCTCATGACAGAATAAGATTTGAGCTCCATCCTTCCAGTTTATATCTCTCAAGTGTCCAAAGCTCTTTAATGCTGGCTTGCTTGCAAACTTGAACCTACATTGTTCACTGCTTCCCACTTGATGTAGTTTCAGAGGTCCATTTCAGAGGGGATTGGCATTCTTGGCGCTGTGGGTGTGTGGCTCTCGCGGGGACCATGGTGATTCTCGAACAGCACTTCTCCACCCATACCAGTGACCACATCCTGCTCAGTGAAGTATAAGTACCCATTTCCCTTTAATGGTGTGTCTCGAAGGCCAGCACCCCACCTGTGTTCAGAAAAGACAGGGAGCTTCCCTGGCACAGCATGGATGTTTTTAATACCACCCACTGGAGGCAAAGGAAAAGGTCCACAGGAGAAGGAAAAATATAGGACTAGGAAGAAGTGGGTGCCCGTGACCTGGAACTACGATCCCACCAGAGAATGACCAAGACAGCCTTCCTGCCCCGGCCCCTCCAGCCCCCCAGAATTGGTTGCAGCCTGGGGATGCTGCCACAATGGAGGAGGGTAAGTTCATGCTGCCATCATCACACCCTAGGGACAGATTTGTTCCTGAGTAACACGCACCCTCCAGTTTTCTCATGGGAGATAACCTGAGGTAGGCTCACTGGGCTGATAGGAAATTCTCTGCAAGTCATGCCAACCCTAAGGCTAGTGGAGCAGTACTTTAAAATGAGTTCAAGCCTCCAGGAGCAGGATGCTAATATTAACTCTTGTGCCAAAAGAACAAATCCCAGGGTATCCTCCAATGAAGAAAAGGGAATGAGAAAGGATTAAGCTCCAAATCTTGGGCATCCAGTCCTGGAATCCTTCTCAGTTAAATCTCAACTACTCTCAAATGTAGATTTTCTTAACTGTGTGAGCTCAGCAATGAGATGCTAATGGCCTTCAAATATTTTTCTTTCTTCATTTCCTTCAGCATTTTCTTTTTCTCTCTTTGAATCCCAAAACACAATGCTTCATTTCTTGTGATTGTAAGAAACCTCTTGATCAGACTGAAAAAGACATGAATGGATGTTTATGGTACAATAAAGGATAGGCCTTAGGGAATTTTATTCCTTTTTCCATCTGTCCCTGAATGACATCCAACGTAATGAGCAAGGGAGTTCAGAAAAGTAAGGGAAAGACCAAACAGGACAAGGGACTCATTGGATATCAACTAATGTACAAAGAAAAACAAGAGTGAATCTGGGAAAGGTGTCTTGATTGAGTTAGCTAACGATCTTGATCATAATCAGTGGTTCACAAATTTCTGGTAAACTTTTTTTTTTAAGATTTATTTTTTATTTATTTCTCTCCCATTTCCTCCCTTCCCTGTTGTCTGCTCTCTGTGTCCATTTGCTGTGTGTTCTTCTGTGTCTGCTTGCATTTCTTTTCAGTGACACCAGGAATCTGTGTCTCTTTTTGTTGCATCATCTTGATGCATCAGCTTTCCATGTGCATGGCGCCACTACTGGGCAGGCTGAGCTTTTTTCGCACACAGCGGCTCTCCTTATGGAGTGTGCTCCTTGCACATAGGGCTCCACTACGTGGGGGACACCCCTGGTTGGCACAGCACTCCTTGTATACATCAGCACCGTGCATGGGCCAGCTCACTACAAGGGGCAGGAGGCCCTGGGTTTGAACCCTGGACCTCCCATATGGTAGGTGGACGTTCTATCAGTTGAGCTAAATCCGCTCCCCTGGGAAATTTTTTAAAAATCCCCATACCCAAGTCTTACCCCAAACCAATTTAA